>NC_138785.1:62740868-63466705 GCF_965178545.1 Coloeus monedula
CCTACATCCTGCAGGATACACACCAAAGGCAGGCTGGGAAATTAATGCCTTTCTTGAAAATGTGTTTTGGCCCACACAGGGAAATATCTTTATTTGTGGACAGGTACCTATGGTCTTAAAACTGGATATTGGCTAACTAGAAAGAAAATCTTTTCCCTGTCATCCCAAAAAGTCTAAAACCCAGTATATTATTGGGAAATTTCATAACTGCTTTCCTGTTCCCTGTAGATGTGGATCTGCAAAGATATTTAAACTAGAAAAACTTGTTCACATTTAAAAATGTGGCTGAACAAGACAGACATTGTTTA
This sequence comes from Coloeus monedula, assembly GCF_965178545.1. Lineage (NCBI taxonomy): Eukaryota > Metazoa > Chordata > Aves > Passeriformes > Corvidae > Coloeus > Coloeus monedula. Next base: position 62,741,177 of record NC_138785.1, read on the forward strand.
GGATGCACCTTGAACAGACAATAGGCCACTTCAAAGAGACACCTATTTCACTTGTCTGAACCTGGCTTTAATTTTAGTGTTAATCAGTTGGTTTAGTCACATTTTCTTAAATGACTGCACATCATTTGAAGTCTTCATTTATTTACTTCATGTCTTCACTTATTTTGCTTCATCAAATCCCAGGATAAACCTGAGATCTCAAGACAATGAATGTCAACATCCTATAGCACCCAGTACAATATTTCACTTGCCTTCTGCACACCGGTATTTCACATGTCACTCATGCTGTATGTGCACCTGAACCCATTAGGTTTGATTATAAATTGCTGGTTGATAGAAAATTATATTCACAGCCATTTACTGAGTGTAATTACTCAGCAGGAACCATCAACCTGAATCAATTATCCAAACTCTAAGAATATTTCCCTTAAGATTCTTGGAAAAGGTGGGAGTAAATGTCATGAGTGTCAGTGGTAAAAGAAGATATACGGGCTACATGGGGATACTTCCCCCAACATTTTATTTTTTACATTCAGCTGTAATAAAGCGTAACTTTTAGTTTGAAAATCATTAATTTAAATTTAAATGGAGTTAAAATACAGTTATTTGAATAATTACTTGGTAGTCTACTGAGCTATCAAAACACATACGCCATGGTGTATTAGGAAAACAGACCTGACATTATGACTCTTTCCATCAAAGCATTCAGTTCCAAGAGAACATGTTTGGGGTCAAAGACTGACTGAGTTAAATAGTGCTTAGACACAGAACAACTCCTACCCCACAGGCTGTACACAAGGTTTTTCAGAGATATCTGAAATAAATGGGAATTAGATGACAAAGTATTTTTCAAGTTATAGCCCAAGTCATGCAGAAAAGCCACTGCTGGCAGAGCCAGAGCCTGAATACGCTACAGGCACGTCTGCATGGATGAGCAGGCAATTGCACCCTGTTCTCGTTGGTGATTTCATTACCCAGCTCTTGGCAGAGTTTATCAGCATGTGCTGTGTTACAGGCTGATGGGACCATTCAATTTCTGCACGCCTGAACAGTGTGGGTGCAAATTAGCTCTAATCGAGAAGTAAATTGGCTCTGATAAGCAGTGCAGTGTGTGGTGAGCTTGTAAAGCCACTAGACAGGAAGGGCCTTGAATCTGTTTCTCAAAGAGGGAAGGCATATATGTTTTTCTAGAGGTGCAACAAGCCTGTATCCCTTTAAATTAATATATTTAAAAATAATTTATTTAGTTTAAGCTCCTTTAGTACTCAGTGAGGAGAGACTTGTATCTCCCAAGATTGATCTGTGACACATATATTAGATAACTTAGACCAGAAGAAATTAATCTATGTTAGTGACTCTATTTATCCTGTAGAGAGAATCTGAACTAATCTTTCAGTTGTCTACAGTTAGCTGGCATAAAATCCATCCCACATTTGAGAGTTCAGATAATTTCTAAATGTCATTTCCACAGGCACAGGAGTTCTGTGGTCTGACCACTCTCTCTGTGTCAGGTAATCAAGGGTATCTCATGCAGCACCAAGCGTCACTTGTGCGGCAGCTGCATTTGGGTGTATGTCCATAGCCATGGGGGCAGGAGGCCAAGAACAAGCAAGCCATAGCTGTAAACATTATCAAGGAAGTGTCAAAGACTCATGACATCCACTCTTGGCTAGTGGTTCGATGGAGTTACTTCTTGGACCCAGGTCTCCCAAAACACACACCTGCTGTAACTCAGACAGCGGGGAGGGTTGTGTCTCATTTAAGGCTGCTCTGCACACATCGGTTCTCTACACAAACTCCAGATCAAGGGGAAATGATCTGAGTTTACAGACTAATTTTCACTTTGGAGTCTTGTGACTCAGCTTTGATGTGGCTGAGTGATGAGTGTTGTCTCTGCTTCAGCAGCTCCATAAGTCTGCCCTGGTCTGCCCCAAGCTTCCTCTGACACAGAGCAAGAGTGTGCCTTCCTTGTTTACTCAGAAATGATTAGAAAATTCATACACTTTACAGTGATTCCTGTTTTCCTGAAAAGACTTCTGAGATCACTCTGTGCAGAGGCCAAATGAAAGAAAAGCCCACTATCAACTCTCCCATGCTTTCTGCTCCTCTGCTACATGTAAAAAAGAATTTTTAATAAACAAACCAAAAAGGACATTAGCTATATACAGCTGTCTTTTGGGACAGTTTCAGTTGGCTATGTAATTACTTAGTTTAATTAATAAGATGCCCACAGCTGGGATTCTTTTGAATCCATCCTGTTTTCTAAAGTGTTTAACTCTCCTTCCTCCATTTCCACTCCTTTTTTTTCTCATCCTGCATTTTTTACCTTCACTGCTGTTTTCTGCCTATTTTTCATAGGCAGTACACAGGCAATGTGTACAATCTTCCATACTGCTCCATTGTTAGCGTGGTCCCTGGCATAATTTTTCCCAGGCTAAAATCACTCTTTGAAGCAATTCCCTTCATGCATCAGGGGTTATCACAGACCAAAGGCTGCCCAACAGGCAGCTGGAATCCAACAACTCTGGTTTGCAGGTTAGAGATTAGCCATAAGGGTGTGAGGCAGTCTGTGCCACTCACTCAGCTCGCAGGCACTGATCCTTATCTTCAGGAGCAAATGGAACTGATGTCTAAAAGACAGGAATTGCATTTCCATGCAGTGCTCTATTTGCTGCCTGTCATGAGAGCCCTCCCAGGTACCACCGGGGAATAGGAAGTGGATGAATAAATTGTCAGATGTTCAGGTTACCAGGTAACTTAATCTTAAGGAGGATTAACAATTACTTCTGCTATATGTTGCTATGAAATTAGAGCACATCTTTTCAAATCGGGGAATTTCATAGGATTTGGGCAGACCTGACTGCTCCTTAAGATTTACACTGAGCAAACCTACTATTTTCTTCTTTATGGATGGAAGTGTAAATTAAGCAAATTGTCTGAACTTCTGATAAACTTACAGGCTCACTTTTGCTAACATTTTAAAAAAGAAAGCAAATCTAGGAATTTTCAGTCCTTTATGATAACTTTTCTGGCTACTTTGTTTTGAAAAGTAAAAATACTCTTCTTTTAACTTTATTCAGTTAAAAAATAACTTGATCAGGATCCTTTGCTCACTTCTTCCTTCATTATTTCACCTTTTCACTGAAAAGTATAGTTGAATGAAATCTTGGCAGAAGAGAACTAGTAAGCAGAATAAAAGAGATGTAAGAGAAAGCGTGACGCTCATTTACAATTGTAAAGTACTGCCAGCTTCTTCCATTTTTACAAAAAGTAGAACACAGCAAGGACCAATTTATAAGAGAAACCTTAAAACATGCAGGCAGAAAATTATTAAGTGACTGCGTATCAAAGTCCATTCTTATTCCCGACAGAGGAAACCAGACGACAAGCCAAGCTGCTTATTGTCCCAGAAATCATGCTCTGTTACCAGTATTTCCACAATCATTGTCTGCAGCTGATGTTAAAATGATGTCAGAAAAATAATGGGTGAATTTTTCAAAGTGGAGTATGAGATGCACATGCATACAGCCCATTTTTTTTGAAAAGATGTGTGTGCACTGCAGGACCTACATTTTACTGCCAAAAACTTGCCCTGTTTTTGTAGTATGTCCACGTTACTGAAGTGCATGAGCTGCCATAAAGCTCAGACAGGGGTTTTATAAATGATGAGGTTTTGCATGGCTTTGGGGAAGTGACTCTTTTTCCAGGTAAAGCATGAGAAATTGTGGGTGCTGTGAACATTTTTCCTCAGTGCCAAGCCGAGGGAAGAGTCCTTTTGGGGCTGCTGGGTGAGCTGATGTAGAAAATGAGCTGGCATGACCAACATTGTTAATTTCTGCCTGTCAACCACCTACTTACTACTGAACACTTATTATTTAGGACAGAGATGTAAACCAAAACAGACCCCTTTCATGAGGGTTATACCAAGGTGTAAAGTCCAAGCTGCCCAGCAGCTTTCTGGTTACATTTTGTATCACACTCAGTGTGAGTCCTTTCGAATCCTCACAGTCCAAATCCTTCTGTTCTTTCTAGAACATGTTTCTCTGCATAAAAACACTTAAAAATGTGAGCAACACAGGGATATAGTCTGTACTTATTCCACAGTAAGCAAATCTTATTGCCACAGTTAGACTCCAAAGTCCCATTAAGTTTTCCTTTATACCTTTTGACTGGAAATAAAGGAGATGGGTGGGGATCTGGTTCACAGAGCTCCAGATTGCCACAAATTTTACAAATTATTTGGGCTAAGCATTTCATCTTTATTTTGTGTGGAACCAAGCCTTGAAGCCAGTTTCAATAATAGCTGCTAACTACGTCCATTTCCTTAGGAAGCAATTTCTGAACCATTTGGTGAAACAGTGCTTAGTTATCACTCAAACTAATTAGTTGTGTTCAGGGACAGGCAGTGGTGGTGTGGGAATAGTTAAAGAGTCACCACCTTGTGAAAGAAATTGTGTTCACCACTTGTGATTTATTCTTCTGGGCCTGTTTTGGTTATGTTTGCATACAAATTTGGATGCATCATTACCACAATGAATAAAAATTGAAATTGGAAACAAACAGTGGGAAAGAGTAGTGGGTACAAAACTGACACCTTGCCTGCCCTCAGTGCTGAGATATCTTACTCCATCCTTGGCTATCTCAGCGACTTGCTCCCATCTTGGCTGGGCATGCTGGGTGTCCCCAGCTCTGACAGGATCCCTGCAAGGCATTGCTACTGTTGGGATCTTCTTACTTTATGGAGTCCCTCTACAGAATTGTACCACCCTGAGAAAATTATTTGGATGAAAGTTTTTCAACATTATAATATTCAGCTATTTTAGTTATATGGCATAACTTTCACGTTTGTATTTTCTCTGACCAGGATATAACAAAATAGTGCCTATCTCTGTCCCTTTCTGGCTTCTTTTAAGTCCTTCAGAAAATGTCATTGCTAGATCTTTTCTATTGAGAATGAAAAGTTTCTAGTGCTGTGTTATTTGCCAACTCATTCTAAAAATATGGGATTTGGACATTAGGACATTCACTGCGTTTTTAAAATCTCCTCGTGACTTCTCTTTCTGTGGTCTCATAGACAAAACACGACATGCTCAGACACATGTAGATGAAACAGTTCCTTCCTGAGAACAGTCATTCCTCATGACAGATCAGTCTCTTGATTCAAATGTGTTCAGAATTAGCCTTATAGCAAGGCCATCTGCACAAGCCATCAGCATTACTTCTGTGTAGATGCTAAATCATACAACTGAGAAGGTTTTTTGACTATTTAGCAAACTGTCCTCCAGGATTCATGAATTTCAAAAAGCCAGCATAGACATGCCTCATCTCTTCTGATCTCAGACTCCCTCCCTTGTGAAAAATAACTGGGATAAATATTCCACAGATTTATCTACTCCTCAGGACTTATCCCAAGGGATGTAAAAGTTGTCATTAATAGGCTTTTTTTCCTACAATAAAACTACAGTTTCTAAAGTTCATTTTATTAAGCTCTTCTTTCCTCCAAACCAAAAGCAAAGCATCCATTTTCTCCAGCAAAGTGTTTGAAATATCAAGAGACCAAGGTAAAATGCTAAATATAGAAAAGGCAAAACAAATCCACTGCCCACTCAGACTGTTCTGTTTCCTCCACACCTAGGACACTTGATTTGCAATATTGGCGAACTCACTTGCAGATTTTCCATAGTCAAAAGAGTTTCCTTTATGATGTGGTAAGTGTGAGAGTCTCAGAGGAGGGGCAGCTCTGCCTGGCTTGAGGTCTCTTTTGCCAGTAGAAGGTCTCTTTTCTCCTCTCAATGGCTGCTGAGAGCAGGCTCACCCTTTGAAACTCCTTGTATTTCTGAGGCTTCAGTTTCACCCTGAGAGCCTGGCAAGGCCCACTGAGGAGTGCATCAGCTGCACAAAGGTGTTACCATGCACTGAGCAAAGAGATGAGTGACAGGCAGTGTAACAGCCTCTGCATGGTTGTCAAACACAGCAACTATGTTTTGCAAAGCCTGATGCCATTGCTCTGTACTGATATAGCAGTTTTGGACCTAGAATTTTTCCCTCTCCTCTGAATTCCCTTCCACTGACCTATATCAGATTCAAGATCCAGCATCAGAAATCAATGCTGCAGGAAAGCTACTGTAATATCTGAGTATTGAGAAAATGAGAACCTTAAAAAGCAATTCATGGCTCACACAGGCTCTTCCTCTTTACCAGAAATACTGACAAAGCCAAGACTTGACTGGAGGTTCCGTTACTGTTCTTGCTGCATTCCTGTAGTGGCTGGTACAGCCTCCTTCTTCCTCGCTGCTGGAGAGGAGTCTGTGCAGTGCTCAGTGTCACACACTAGCAATACTGCACGGATCGATGGCAAGGGAAGGAAAACTCTTTGTTGGTTCAGCAGAAGCACTCAGCATAATTGCCTCTGAGACTACTTATGGATTTGCACAGAACTGTCCTGGAATAAATGTAACAGAAACTGTTCAAACTCATTTTCATCCTCTTTTCCCTGCAGGTTTTTTTTGTTCCATATGACTGTCCACTAGAGCCACTTGTTCACTTTTTCATTCATAGCTGGCCATTTTATTATTTATTCTTAGCCAATAGTATTCAGCATAGGAACATCTGAACCTGCTTCAGATCCACCACAAAGTCTCTGTCAAGCCATTCATTCTCCCTGGGCCTTTATCAAGTTATCACAGCCTGTAGCTGCATCAGCTTAAAGGCAAGATAAGTCATTCACTGGAAAGCAGCTTCCTACAAGTGATTTATTGCACTAGAGTCATTTTTGAACAGAATGGCCCAGACTGCATTTATTTTGCCATGATTACAGGAAACATGTCAAGGTACTCACATTTTTTAAAAGCTGATAACATCTGACAGAAAAGTGCTCCGGGTTTGACACCAAAGAATCAAGAATGCACCAAAAAGAGAGAAATTTCACTTCTGTAACTGTCTAATATTTTAACTGAAGAGACTGTGCACACACATTTCTTTGTGTCTTGACCTGAGTCTGCAGTTTTGAGCTAGAGAGAAATACAAACTAATTGCCTTATTTTATTTTTTCTGAAACTGCAGTGGTTTGGGAGGAGGCCTTATTCTTAGCAAATCTGCAATTTTGACAGTTATGTTGAATCTGCAACTTCTCATTCTTTGTCATTGGACTTATCCTACTAAGCAGCCTAAAGACAAACTTCAATATTCTTCTTCATCTACAGAACAAAGCTGAGCTGTAAGCAATTCCCTGGTGCCCCCAAGTTTGCTACTGGGTTTCATTAAATGTTTGTGATTTTCGTTCTGGCCTGCCATAGTTGTAGCAGTCTTTTTCAGTTCAAGATTTTATTTTCCATCCTAGCTTTTAGCCAGTTTTTTCTCTTTTTTTTTTGTATTTTTATATATTCAGTAATGCATACATGCATAATTACACATGCAGTATAATTACATTTTTCTTGATTATACACACCACCTTCTTTTCTAATAATCACAGAGACCAGACTGTAATTCCCTGTTTCATTCAGGCCTGTGAGACACAGAGCAGTACTTAGAGACACAAAGTTCTCAGCTTCCATCATTTTAGACAGCAGCTGCCTTGACAGCTGATGAGAGAAGCTGAGACACAGAAAAGTGCTGCAATTTGTCCACAGAGGTGGTAACAGAATAAAAATCTTCTGATTCTTAGTCCAATTCCCCAGCTCCAAGAGACCATTGGTAAGCAGGTTTTTGTATGCCCACAGTAACTAAACCCCTAGAGTGAAATACTTCATGTAATTTTAATAACTTAATAAAGTTATTGATAAATTATTAAATAGTTAAATACCAGTTAATTTTTTACCTCCTCATCAGGTTAATAACCTATTGCTTACTTCGATAGTTTGAAATATGGGTAGTGAATCTAGATACAGAAACAGAAAATGTCTGAAAAGGGATTTCAATGAAGCACTGCTAAAACAATGTATTTCTTTAGCACTTCCAAATCCCCATATTCTGTTTCAATAGTAGACCTGGGGAGTAGGAACAGTATAAAAGAAAATAATGGAAATAAATCACCATTATTAACCACCTCTGTAGAGAGTGAAAAAATTGAGCCTGGCCAGAGGTATCTTTTGAACTCAGCATGGGTTTTATTTCTCTCCTTTTTACACTGTCCTCCTTACATGCATGCTGCCTTTGTGCCAGTTTGAGTGGTTCTCAGAAAAAAAAAAAAAAAAAAAAAAAATTGGTGTTTTCTTGCTTCATGTTGTTATTGAGAGAATTCTTGTTTTCCTTTTAAATTGAGCAGTGCAGTAAATGCCTTCTTTTTCAGCTTTCTACAAACAAAGGAAATACACAGTTTCAGGGAGAAAGCACCTGCATGTCTTAGACCAATGCAATGATTCCTCAGATCTCTATAGAGCCAAAATTTGTCTCACTCCACTATTTAGCAGTTTGCAAGGTTTGCCACCCACACTTTGCAACATGAGTTTCCAAGCACTGTAGTCTTTTCTTTCAATGCCTACAAACACATTAGTCTTGTACCAGTAGCTCAGATCCTGAGATGTTTCAAGTCTCAAGTCGAGCTCTGCTGCTCTCCTGGTAGTCTCTTGGATCTTTTTTGAAGGTCTTGTTAAAAAACCCAAACCAACGAGCAAACAAAAAACACCCCAAACCAACAAAAAAACTAAGTCATCAAATTTGCTGTCTTCCACGGTGCCAAGACAGTTTGAAGAATAAGTTACACTCTCCATTCGGCTGTGCAAAAATTATAATTTTCTTAGAGTCCTTGGGTGAAAATCCATTGTCTTGATGTTTTGCCAACATTAATTTAAGCAACAGGTTCTAAAGCTCTTTCACTGATGGTTTAACTGGAGATGATGGACAAGTTTGTCATAAGGAAAGGAATCTTCCTAAGCGCGTTTGTTGTGGACATTAGTGAAGATAATTCATAGGCTTTTCAGCTGGGGACTCGTATTTTCTCTGCTATCCTCTAATAAATCCTACACTGACCTCTAGACTCAATGGTAACCATTGGATTTCTGATGCAATTGAAAAAATTCACCATTAGGGTAAATGCTCTTAGAAATTTGTTCCTCTAATTTGTTGTTTTCATTCTGTCTTACAGCTTTTCATTTAATGTGTCTGCCCTTTTAAACTTAAGTTTTTGTACAGTGTTCCCATATTTTTTGCTTTAATAGCCTCCTCTAGTCCTCTGTTTAATTAAAGTATTTTCATGTCCATTCACATTCTCTTCTGAGTGTTCACTATGGTGTCTCCATATTCTTTACGCCACCTGGAAGTATTTAAGGATTTGAAATTGATCATTTAAATTTGATTTTTTCATCCTTTTCCATTAATGATTATTTTCTAGGTATTCTATATTACTTTCAAAGCTGGGGTTTTTTTGGAGTATAGCATATATACCTTTTATAATCACTGTACCAAAGAGCTCTTCCATCGTGTCTCTGGTGCCAAGTCTTGGTGCCATTTTCAGGAATACTCTTTCCCATTATGAGAAAAGAAGCAGTCAGAGAAAAGTTCCTTCAAAATAGTAGCTGTCCATGCTTCAAAAAAAAATGGTCCCTACCATGTAGCTTCCCTGTGAGTCTTTCCATCTCTCCTGAAAGTATTTACACAGTGTTTGGAGGAAAACACTGAATATGACATGGATCACAGTAAAATCACAGACTGCTACCACTGTTGAGCAGAAATGCTGAGAAGCTCTACGATAACACAGTTGGTGAGGACTGCAGATGCTTCTAGGGCTGTTGCTGTTCTCTAGAAAGTGATGTCAAAAAAAGATAATGTTGCAGTCTTTAAACATAGGATTTTGTTGCCATTGTTGCTTGAAACCACTTATGAGGCTTTGATAACATATGAAGTAATAACAAGAGGAGTACTGAATATGCTTTCATCTCATGGTTTTTTTCTCTTTTACTGATGAAGGTCACTGATAACTTTGTAGGACAACAGAGGGGAGCAGCTGTTGTGTGCCCAGTCAACAGCTTTCATCAGCCTCCATCTACCTGGAGGTTTTACCAAGCTACAGCCTGAGCAGAGGTGCTAAAGCCAGGGACAGCACTCTCCTCTGCTGGCTGTTTATGGTAGTCTTGAAGTGGAGCAGGATTTGTCCAAGACCTAACTTCACATATTTAGGAGGAAGCAATCATCAGTGTTTAGAGGAAATGGCAGCTATAAAGCTCAAGCAGTTAATACAGGTGCAATGCTGCAGGAATCTGTTTTATACCCAGGTGTACGTGGCCATCCACAGGGCAGGCAGCAGCTGTCCTTCTGCTACAGCTACCTGCACATGACAGCTCTATCAATGTTTTTAACCTCTGGCAGATTAAGAAGACAGCAGGATCAAAGTGGACAGACTTCCAGCATTGACAGCAGAGCATCCCTTCAGAGCCATGAGAAACTCCAAGACGGGAGGAACAACAATTTGCTGGGACACGGCTGCACCAGAGGCTGCAGCAGTTAGTGAGCCACGGCCCCACACGCTTCCTCAGCGGCAGCGGGAGGGGAGGTCCTCTCTGCACCCCCCCTCTTCTGCACCCCTTGGGTCCTGGGACACCTGACCCCTCCAAAAGCCGGATCCCCGACCAAGGACAAACCCACACAGCACACTGGCTGAGATTTTCCACATACAACTCTGCTCTTGAATCTGCCACTGGAAAAATGACCATCAGCAACAAAATACAGTTTTTTAAGTAAGTGTGACTTTTGTTTTCAAAATCCTGGAAGAAAACTTGAAACAATTCATTAGGCAGCCTCTCAAAGATTGCCACATTCCTGGATATTTGCAAGAGACAACGTTATATTGGGGCCAGCTTTATCTTGAAGGCTTTACATTACCCCAAATCCCTCCGTTAATTAAAATAGTCCAGTTTGGAATTTTGTGAAACTGCTGTACACGGCTGTTTCTAAGCACCTGCTGTTGAGTTTATAACAGATGTACATGATGTAAATACATGAATGTAGTGTCAAATGGGCCAAACACTGAATAATTTCATTTAAATACCTGAAACTCATTGAAAATGTTGCAGTGTGAGTGTATTCACATTGTTCTTTAACATCCTGTGTTCTGCTTTGTAGTAAAAGATGTGACCCTGGCCAAGTCAAAGTTTTGCTAGTGACTTTAGTGGATGCAAGATCAAACACATTAGTTATGTATGCTAACCATGGTAAAGAAAGATTTTTTATTTGTACCAATAGGCTGACTGAGCCAGAGTTAGTAAGGAGAGCTAAAAACATTAAGAATTTGCTCAGATCCATAGCTAGCTGTTATAAAATGTGAAGAAGTTACATGTGTCTCTATTTTCACGGATCTATTCTGGATGAAACAATCTTGAATAGAAAGAAACATACTTTAGTCAAAATATTGCTGACATGAAATCCTTTTATTTTAAACAGCACCCAAAATTCCAAACATTTGTGGCATTTTGCAACTTGTACATCCACATTTTGATAATAAATGCATGTTTATTCTCTCCTATTGTGCTTCTATTTTGAAGGGTTACCACTTGTAAGCAAATTTCATTTCAGCCTTTTAAAAAAAAGTAAGGTTTTTGGAAGTAAAAAACATTTGAAATAATCTATTTTTACTGCATTGTTCCCATTCTATCTTTTACAAAGTTCTTTGTAATTGAATATATTTTAAAATTTTGTTTCATGTTATATTTTGGTCACAATTTTTTGCAAATACAGATTTTTATCGCTCCACAAAATGGTGTTCCTATCAACAACAAGCAGTTTACAAATGTACAAAGGTAAAGATTTTATGTCTGTCATGAGCATGATGTTGGTCTACTTGCTTAATTTGGTCATAGACTGGAATAATCATAGGATCAAGCAAAGGAGCAGAAATTTTCTGGTCATAAGAGGACAGATTTCATTGCCCAGAATAAACTGTTTCATATCCATCCTTTCTTATAATGACCTTTTTCTTTTTTTTTTTTTTCTTAATATTGGTTTCTCTTGGGAAGGACCAAAGGGGATAAGATTTCACATAATTTCTGGAAACACCTGTTGTTCTGTTCCAGTCAAAATTCATTATGATCCTGGACCTTGATCTGGACGTGAAAGAAAATCTTTTATTTATTTAAGTAATCCTACAGAGATTAATGTTACTGGGTAAATATCGTAAGCAAAATTTTGCAAGATCCATGATGTATCAGATGATATAGATTAGAGACAGAGAGTGTTTATAAGGAGAACCAGTAATTTAGTGAGATTTTCCATGTAAAATTTTCCAGCTGGAAAACATGGGGAAAAAAGGCAATTGCACATTTTATTCTTTTTCTGTGGTTACAATTATTTTGAGCAAGAAGAGTTACTCTGGGTGATTTTGTACATCAACCACACAGGATGCCACTATGCTAGCACCTTAGCTGAGGCTAGGAAGGCATTTTTGAAGTGAATGTCTCAACCTTACAGCCTTACTGCATTTTAGTACCTATTGCAGCACCCAAATCAGAGGCTTTTTGGAGGATACAAAGTCAGAAGATGTGTTCCGAGAGAGCACTTACTGCCATCTGCCCAGCCCTGGGCCTGTAGACCACAGGAACAGGTAAGAGAAAATCTGAGATGGAACTTCCCCAAATGTAGCTCATGTGGAGGTCAGGTCAGCAGAGCCCCTCCTGTCCAGCTGCACTGCCAGCTAATGCACACACAGCCCCCAAGAGACCTGAGCTTATAGAATGAGAAGTTTATAGAATGGAAGATCTACATATGCAAGATCATCGGTGACTGCATCAAAAATTGGAGGAGTTTACTGCAGACAGAATTTAATTAGCAGCAGGATTCTACCAAATATTTGCAGTCCGATCTGGCTGTTGCTGGATGTCTTTGCCAGTGCTTTACTAAGCTGTTTTTGAGAGGAGCCTGGTTATTCAATAGATTGCATCTACTTAAATATATTTGCAGAGTATAGTGCATGAATGCAAGCTCGCTCAGACACTTTAATTTCACGCTTGTTGCCACATGATCATTTCTCAAACAACTGTACTGCTTGCAAAAAAATGAAATCATGGCACCAATCAGCTTTATCCGTAGTCCATGGCACTTCCACTGACTGCAAGCTGTACCTTATGCTACATATAATTATTTATGTCAACTTATTACACAGATCAGTGAATGCCCTCAGCTATACCATGGAGACCCAATATTGAATCAAAGAACCATGGAATGGTTTGGGTTGGAAGGGACATTTAAAGGTCATCCAGTTCAAGTCTCCTGTAGTGAGCAGAGACACCTTCAACTAGGTCAGGTTGCTCAGAGCCCCATCCAATATGGCCCTGAATGCTTCTAGGGATGGGGCTTCCACCACCTCTCTGGAACACCTACACTCTTATTTCATCTTTTCTTTCAACCAACATAGCTGTAAGGATCTGTCTTGCCTTGGGAAGCTCTGATAATGGTGCAGAAGAACATGAAGAGAAGTTATTCTTAATAGAATATGATTTGTGGGGCCAGAACACATACAACAAGCGAAGTCACAGAGCCTGGGAACACGCCTGAGAAATGCTTGGCTGAGACTTGTCTGTCCTACTTTAGACATAAGAAAAATGAATTAGCCAGATCCAGGCTCAAAAATAGAGATGAAAAAAAAATGCTTTTAGGATGTGGTGCACTTTCCCTGTCTTGATTGTCTGTTTTAGCAGATGGTTCTCCCTGTGGCTCTGCCTCCATGGAGTACAACATCAGTGCACACAGCCCAGATGTGGACATGCACATTGTGCACTGACATTTAGTCAGATGAATCTTGTTTGTGATGGCACAGACAATTTGTCAAGTTGCAGTCCAATCCTTATGAAAAAATGGGAGAATTTGTGATCTATTCAATGGGAGTAAGAGAGGTTTAAACAGTTTTCATCCTTAAGTGCAGAAGTGGTATTAGAGGAAAAAAAATACAAAAACATACTCTTGTCTTGGATTCCAGCAGAAATGAAAATAGGGAAGTCCTAAATAAGACATAGAAGGTTTTTACAATATACTCAATGAGATGGAGAACAAAACGAAAGCAGGGCAGTCATAAAATCAGAAGAAACTCCTTGGGACACATTTATTCTATACAACTTTATTGTCTTGCAAAAGCAGACAGTGATCTGGACTCCCAAAGTCCCATCTGGTTTCACCAAGTCATTTAAAGGATAAAAATATTTTTTCTCATTTCTGCTCCAGGGAAGAGAGAAAGAAGTCTAACACAGCTGGAAAAGCAGTTTGCTGCTACCACAGTTTATTGCAGCGCCTCTTGCTCTGTGGTGTTGCAGTTCTGATCATACATGCACATTCCCACAGCATCACTCCACATTAAACTCTGCCAGATTTACCTTCTGTTCAGTTTGCTCCTTCTACATTGTGTATTAAATATTGGCACAGTACTGTAAATGTTTAATTACCAACTGTCATAAAGCACAAATGGCTCCTTTCATTTGTAGTCTTGACAAAAATGATTAATGTAATGTTTCCAGAAGATTTTCCTGTAGATTTGGGGGAATTGGAGGGTTGGTTATAGGTCTTGGCACATTATTCAAAATGACAGCTAAGTACATTATAGAGGAAATAATAGGCACTGATCCATCCATTCCATTTATTTAGACGTTTTCAGCTTGCAGGAACATGTGATCACAATTTCAAACTTATTTCTGACAGTTTAAACTAAACCTAAATATTGGTGTAATGGGGTGTACTGAGGAGCTGAAGTTGGCTGAATCAGACCCAAAGCATTTGGCTGTTTTGCACATAGGTAGGTATGCCAACACTTCTGCTATGAAAAACATGACTGCCATCTTAGGAGAAGCTTAGAGGTTTTGGACAGGTACATTTACACTTTTGGTGGGAGCTGGAAAGCAAGGAGATATTCAAAGTGTATTAATAAAAACAGCTACAGGTTTAACAGGCTGCCTCACTGCTCTAGCACCTGCCCCGAGAGAAGACCAGGAACAAGCCACTGTCCTGCAAGTAATCTCCATTATTTCTATATTTGACCCAGATTCCATCCATGACAAAGTGAGTCCATCTATGCAGACTCTGATTAAGAAGCAAAGGAAGGCAAGACCCCCCTGTCAGCTGTGCTGGGCTGCTCAGACTCTGCCTTCCAGCGTAGCAAAAGGGACAACAACTTCTAGCACCTGCTGCAGCCAAAGTCATCAGTCCTGCTGGGGAAAGCAGGAATTACTTTTTCCTACACATCAGTTGCAGTTCAACCCTTAGCATGTGCTACCAACACGTCCTGTGATAAATTTTGAATGAGGGATATGTAATGCTTTTAGAGATCCTTCTGCTGCCACACAAAAACTTCCATGATAGATTGGTGTGATTTTTAAACAGGGCCTTGTGTTCTTCTTCTCGAGAGCATACTAGTAGCTAAATGACTAATTTGTTATGCACATTGTGCTTCATCATCTCAGCTTTCATCAGAGTAGTTACTTGTGTTTATCTGTATTTTAGTGATTGAATCAGCTATGCTCTGGCCGGCAGGGAATAATGTTTTGGTATTTTTAGCCTTCATTTAGCAATGCAAATGAGCTTCCTATAATCATGTTTGTGAGAAAACACATGGTACTATCAGAACCTCAGTAATGACTGATATTAGCTATGCTCTATACATCAATGAAATTGGCTCAGAGTCACAAACTCCCTTTTTTTGTCCTTTTTAATTGGAAAGGAGGAATGTATCTAATCAATTAAACCATTTTTTTACAAAATTGCCCAACTGTCCTCATGAGTCATCTCAGAGAAACAAAATTATAATATAGGGCAGAAAGCTTTCAATGTTCAATGTTTGTGGGTTTCTTTAAGTCCATTATAAACAATAAAGCAGACATATAAAAACTACTGTAACTTTCAATATCCATTAAAAGAAACACAACTGAAAACAATAATAAAATTCAAGTCCTTCTAAAATGTATACCCAAGAATACAGAGTTATGTAAAATCAGTGCCCTTTAAATGGAATTAGATTTAGTCACAGACACTTTCATGGGCAAACCTATGTCAGAACTAGTGCTCTTGAGAATTTTTTGTTTCTTACTATCCATTGTGCTATAATACAGCCCTGGAATTTTCCCACCATGATAAATTTGTACTTGAAAAATCCCTCTTGGAAGAGTGCTATACAATTTAATTAGTATTTTCTACACAATTTTGTAGTGTGTATAATATTCTCCAGCCTCTGTGCAAAGGTATGGAGGCAATTTTGTTGTGGTTAATTAGTAATGAGAAAATGCTCTAAGTCTGCTCTAAGTCTTGAGTCCTATCATGATAAATGCTATATCCACACATTAAGGTAAGTCAGACACGACTGCAATGAATTTACAATCTGAACTAGCTTTACAAGATATACCTTGAAGCCAGGGATGAACTGGAAAAAGAGTTCAGGGCAGCAGGCAACAGTGAAATCAGCTTAACAAATGTAATGAGCACCCATATAATGCAGATTTATGGATTATTTTTCTACATTCAATTATGTGCAACATCTCCTTTAAGGCCATAAAGTTCCCATTTATATCCGAATGCTCAGACATTACAATCTTGGAGACTAAGGGCTGGCAGAGCCTGCTGCAGTGACACCAGCAGCTGTAACTGTGCCTTGTTGTTGGTTCAGCTCAGGCCAGCGGGAACACACAAGGCTACTTCTGCTGAGCAGATCATCTGCAGAATCCAGCTGAAGGCAGAGGTGGAGAGCTAAAACAAAGTATGGAAACAGGATGAGAGCTGTCAACAGAGCTGGCTTGCACCCCCTTGGCAAGACCCTGCACCCCCTTAACAGGACCCTGCATGGTTCTCCATAAATTCTGCCTTCCTCAAGGCCTGCCCCTGCTCCAGGTGTGGGGTGCAAACATTTGTGAACACTGCAGCACAGAAATCCATCCCTGCTCAACATCATCCTGACTGACACAGAACAATCACTGCCCTCCCAAAGTCCAGCCAAACACCAGCCCCAGACATATCCCCAATCCCCACCTCACTGATGACCTGTCATCCAAAAGACCTGGTCTTCCACCTACTCTGTTACTGTTGAGTTACAAACTCCAGGAATTAAAAGTCTTGGAAATGCTTAGACACTGCTGAAGCCCCACCAAGTCCACCTGTGTTTTGAAGTGTTTCCTGTAGCCAGCATTCCTCTTACTTCAGTATTGAGCTTAATGTTACATTTTTCAGAGGTACACATTAATACTGAACAACCAATAAAATAAAGTAAGGCTGCTCATCTTGTATTTTAACATATATTTGAAGAGATTTCTGAAATGTTTTGCCCATCTTATAGGCACAGCTATTTGAGTAAGTGGCATAGCTTCGGTTTTCTGCAAATGAGAGGCATAACAACCACACAGTCTGGGCAGAGAAATCAGAGAAAATGTATGTAACTGACAGTGTGCTCTCAGATTATAGCACTAACTTGCATTACCTTCTTCTCATTATTTTATTCAAGATAAAGTATCTGCTAAAGTTTGTAGCAGCAATATTGAATCCTACAGGTCAAATTGGGGGAACTGTATTTTAAAAATAATACCATTTCATATTAACAGTTTTTTATTCCACTTTCCTTTTATTTTGAAGACTAATAGGTCCAGACAATTAGCCTTTTCTGGATCCTTCATATTACCCTCACTGTAATTTGTCTCCTCTTTAAAAACACAAATATTCTCCTGGCAACACACACCACAAACATATTTCTGTGTTTTCCCCTCACAGTATTTTCAGTTTTCCCACACAAATGAAGATTTCTGTGTCTCTAAGACATTGTGCTGTCCCTCTCTGGGAAAATCTTCTGTGTGAATTGTGCTGACAGTTTACCATTGCCCTGTCAGGACTGTAAGTTATTGATCTGAGGCTGCCTTATCATATTTAAGATGCCTTAAGTTGCTAGTACTTCACACTATCATGTTTCATAATACTGTAGGATCTTGGGAAAAAGGGAGTTAAAGCTTTTTAGGAGTTTTTTGGGTGTGGGTATGCACTGAAGATCTAAATGCACAGCAAAGCTCTGAGCTATTTTATTGCACGGCTTTACCATATTTGTACTACAGCAAGGTGTTTAAAACTCCCTGAGCTTGCTCCTTCCCACCTTGACTGTGTCAATACTGATTTTCACCTTCCACTCTGTTGTGCTGCCACTCTCCTTGGTAGGACCAAGGTTATTGGTTTACTGAGCCAGTATCTACAGCAGGGACATAGCCCTGCTTTTCTTGAAGAGCATACATATGTATGAACCGATTATTTGAGTGCATTCTTCTCCTTGAAAAATGAGTGTTTATTTGTACGAGCTGAGAAGACCAAATTAAGTCTTTTCCATTTGGTACACTTCAAATAAAAACTTTTCTCACTTCCTATTAACTGTTTAAATCAGTTCACAAATGAATGTTACAAGATTTAAAAGGTGTTACCTGCTGAAAATATGCTTGTATTTTTCTTGAAGATATTTATTCCAAAACTCTTTCCATTAAAATAATGCAGCCATCCTTGTGATCTTTTACACTGTGATATGCTCATTGTGTGGCATATACATATTGATCTATGCTTAAAAGGGGTGGCTGTGAGAGATACTTAGTTCATCTGCCCCGTGTACACCAACAGCTTTGGAATGTACATCCCTTTACAAATGACAAGTCAAACATACAGGAAAACATACGATAACAGTTATAACATAGAAAACAGATTTTTCCTGTCAGTGGATGGCAGAAGCCTCAATCTTCCAACCTAAATAATGTGCTTAAGTATAATGAGACGTAATGCAGCCACATCTACAAGTGTGTTCAAAAATAGTCTTGCTTTCTCTCCAGAGATTTGAGAGATGCAGATTTCCTGCCAGAAAAGATAGAAATGTATTTAGAGGGGGCTGGAGAGAGGAGAGAGCTTCTAGGAGACAGAAAAAACACCCAGGCCAAATATTTGGAATTTAATAATGTTTTGTTGTTAAATTGTGTCTTCCCAAATATGGGTGTTTTGCTTAACATAAACCAGCAAGACTAGACATAAAACAAGCATTTAAACATATTTATGTTGCTCCAGCAAGAGCTTATTGTTATCTGGATGTACTGTATTAATAGCAAAAGGGTTTTTTGCAACAAGCTTGCACATGATGAGCTTTCTGTCATGCAGTCAGATAAATTTCTATCTGTTTACATCAGAATTCACTCAAGTTTTTTAAA
Source organism: Coloeus monedula (assembly GCF_965178545.1). Classification (NCBI taxonomy): domain Eukaryota; kingdom Metazoa; phylum Chordata; class Aves; order Passeriformes; family Corvidae; genus Coloeus; species Coloeus monedula. The sequence goes on from NC_138785.1 coordinate 62,760,292, forward strand.
CTTCCCTTCTGCATCTCTCCATTTTTTACCACTTTCAATGCCAAAGTGTTAAAGATGATCTTCCTCTCAAGAATTTCCACTTAACTCTGAACTGAGCACCTCTGCTTCCCACCATGTCTTATCTTCAAGTAAAATAACTATTTATTAGATTTAATGACAGTAATTCTTGGTACTTCAAAGAAAGGTCTTCTTTAACCATACTGAATGCCATTTCTGCTGTGGGGATGTGAGATCATCTTTGGCAGTCCTTTCTAGAAACAGGCTTAGCTGGGTCCTTCTGGATCTTCTGGATACAGAATTATGGGGTAGCTCTAATGAGAGAATGAAGTGGCTAAAATATTCAAGTGCCATGAATTTAGATGCCTGAACCACAGAGCCCAGGGAAATACTGGGCCACGTGCTCAGAGCCTGCCCTTTTACTTCACAGGGAGACCTCACAGCCCTGCAGGGCCCAAGCAGCTCTGTCAGACACACAGAGCTCACCAGTAACATAAGTCCTAGGTACTGGTGCATGTCCAAAAGTCCTACCTTTCTTGAGGTAATGAGGTCTCCATCTAGCTCACCTCTACAGCTGTCCTAGTGATAGCATACTCCTAGACCAGCAATTGCCATGACAGCTTAACACTGAGAAAAGTAATCCAGAAAATTGAAAACTTCAGTTTGAAACTTTCCAAAGCCCAGGGAACTTAAAATATGTTCTTCTAGGGGAATGTAGAACAGTAGAAAGAAATATCTTTCTTTTTTATTTTTTTTTCCAGTCTCTGAGGAATCCCAGGTTATTTTATGAATCTTCAATTCAGGGGGGCAAATGCTATGAAAGAAAACAAAATGTCCTTATACAGAGGACTTAAAGGAGAGCACAATGCATGCTGTACCCTCATAAATACCAACATAAAATTAAGTAAAAAAATTTCTAAATACATTCTGTTCAGGTATCACATCTATATTACTTGCTCTCAAGATCAACTACAGGATAAAAAGTTACTGCTCTCTAATCAGTATTCATATGAAAATATTCAAACTGCAACTCAGAATCCTGAGAGGCTGGAACGCTTCACAGTTCCATCTTTTTAAAATGAGAATGAATTCTATTTCAGTGGTAGCTTTGATGTATTTCAGGTTTCCCCACATCAGTTAGAAGAAAATTATGTGCTTCAACAAATCTTAATATGTGTATGTTTTTGGTTTTGTCTTTCACTAGATGACAAATTTTCTTAGATGACAAACATTTTTTTAATGTAAGTTCAACCATTTCATGAAAGCACATTTAAAACATCTGTATCCTGAAATGAGGCTTGGTTTTGAATTTATATTATTCAGAACACAACTACATTGAATGATCCCTTTTGTTGGATGAAGAATATGGCATAGTGGATGGAGTGAGTTTAAAAATAGATTTTTATACACTAAATGCAACTGGCAAGAGGCTTCATTAACACTCATGCAGAATTTTGTTTTGCCAAAAGAACAGAAGTGTGTATCAGAAGGAAGATGGGGTGCATAAGGCTAAGAAAACTCATTCCATTTGCTGCAAAAACAAATTGGCAAGTGAACACCATTCAGCCAGCCTGTGAGGTAGTCCATCCAAAAAATTTAGAGGAAAGAGAGGAATGTGTAGTGACCCAGAATAAGGAGCACTATGTCCTTCTTTTATCAAGAAATCCTGTTACTGAAAAGGTGTCTCCAATGTAAAGGAAGCAAGGGAAGTCACTAGTGCTATTATAGATCCATTTCCACGGGAAGATCAAAGCAGCAACATAAAAGCAAGTGTCAGCTGAAGCATTTTCTTCTACTTTCAAGGTAAAAGGTAAAAGCTGCTGAATGGAAATCTATCAAAATATTTTCTTCTGACATGTTGATGGTAGTTATCCTGACTGATACCAACCTTGTTAAATAGCCACTAGTGTCTGCTAGAAAAGTGAAGAGTCCCTTCCCACAGTCCACCTGAAGGAAAGATGGCCTGTAACGAAAAATTCAAGTCTTTTGCTTTCTACTAAGCATGAACAGATGTATGGACAAACAAAACATGAACAAATGCATAGACAGACATCACTTATACTGGAAATAGTTTTGGTCCCTTGCCTACCACTTCATGTTTTAACCACTCAGTGATTGATATTCTAACCAAGTCTGGTACATGGCTCGAGTTGATTTATTTTCAAGAGATACAGCTTTCTCCACTCACCCCTTGCTGAGAAGGAAGATAGAGAGCTGTATTTTGCTATACTTCCCTTTAAGGAATCTGCCTTCACTCTAACACCTTTCTCACCTGCTAACCCCAACACTGCAAACTGATGCAAAGAAATCATCACAGCACAGTTTGGGCTTTTTTTGCAAAGGCACAGTCTAACACACATGGTACCTGAGCACAACCCCAAGTTTACACTGTCTAAAGATTTGGGTAAAACCCAGGCCAAGTGCTCTACAGCCTCATCCACAAGAAGCTCTCAGGATCCCAGTTTATCCTATTCCTGTGATATGCTTTGTATCCAATTAAAAACAAGCTACTACAAGCTACCTGGGCAGAAGGACACAGGTCACAGATCTTTCTTGATCCTCTCCCGCTGGCATTTTGCATCAAATCCAGTAAAACCCTAAGAAACTTAAACCCAAAATTGTATCAAAACCTTCTTTGGTATGTGGTTCACTCAGTGCTGCTGTGATGTGTTTGTGAACTGAGAAAGCTGGAGCAGTACCTGGAGGAGGAGCAAAGGTGGTGGTGGTGGTGAAGCAGAACAGAAAATACCTGGGCTGAAAAGCTGAGCCAGGAAAAGAGGAAGAGAAAAGCAAGGGAAGAGGCTACATTCGGACATTACACAGGAAGACTGGGCTGGAGGCTGAGACACACCAAGAGGTGTGGAGCCTGGGACTGCTGGCAGACCTTGGCCAGGAAGAGGCAGCACAGATGAAGGAGTCCAGGGATGAGTAAGTAAGGGGCGGAAAAGCACAACAAGCAACAGCCTGGAGGGGTTTGGGGTGAAAGTGGATCTGTCAGGCCAGAAAAATTTCTTGTGCAATGGATGGAAGAATTGCTACCCAGTAGATCATATTCCCCTGCAGAGACTAAATTTTCTACTGTCCCTGGTGTTATAAAATGATGTGAATCTTCCAGCAAAGCACATCTTACCCCTCTGTAGTTTCCCATGGAGAAACAGAGGGAAATAGGGAAAACACAATCACTGAGAACAGAGGTCTGTGCAAAAGAGCCAGGTCTTTCAGACTTGCTGAGGAAACATGAGAGCAAATAAGTACTGTATGATTAGAGCTCACCAGCTCCCATAAAAATAATTTCCAAAAGCATTATTTCAGGACAAGAAGGCCTTGAAACAATCAAAGCACTCTCACAGCAGGGACTTTTGGTGGTTCCAAAACTATAGGGCAGGAAAGCTGACACATATGAACTGCCAGGACTCAGGGAGGTGGGGAACAGGCTGGTAGGAAAGGATCCTCTCTGCATTTCATGGAAACCAAGATATTCCCTTGGAAAGTGCAGATTTCTGCAAATCTTCGTTACCTGAAAGAATATGTTCTCTTGAAAAAATTCTACCAGCTCAAAGCAAAAAGGGAATCCTGTTTTTCTGGCTTCTTGACAGATTTAGTTATTTACACACAAAAATATTATTATGATATGGTTATAGAAAAACAGGAAAAAGATAGAGAGAGCCAGGAAAAGGAGGATTAGCACAAGAGCCCACAAGAATAGGTTGGAAGTCCAGAGGCACTTTAGCAGACTCAGTGGAAAAATTCTGATTTTCTTTCCTTTTAAGACCAGCAGTATTTTCTAGAAAGGTTTTATCTCTTCTACAGGGGATTGTTTAATGGCCAGTAATTATGGCCAGTGTTTCTATTATCCAAGTAATGAGAAAAGCAGCATCCCAGATTTATAGCAACAAAGATTTTTGGAACCTCAGTAGGATTTAGATAGAAATAAGGATGTGGTAAAGTCCCTTTCCAATGTCAACATCCTCTCTTCTCATTTGCTTATCAGTGGTAGGGCTTCAGCAATGCATCCACAGCAAAAACTTCCCTCTGTCCATGCTTAATGGCCTTTCCCAGAGACTGGATTAGACAGTCCTCAGGCTGAGGAGACCACCAAACAAATCCCCTGCTTTATGTGAGGTCCCTGATCATGGAGTTGTTGAAAGGGAAAAACCATCTTCACCTTGGAAGAAAAGTTTCAAAAGGAAAGGTCTCATCTGCATGGCAGAAGCACTTGCTCTTGCCTACTTTCATCCCAGTGCTACAAACCCTGAATGAGAAACACAAATTCATGGGATCCTGAGGCAATCAGAGCCTGTTGAAGGTACTCACTGCTCAGGTGAAGTTCTCTGAAGTACTCACATACTTCAAAAATGTCGTGAGTACGCATTAGTTTTGAATATAAAGGGCAGAAAAGAAATGAGGCTTGCTCATCTTTGATTCCATTTTCTGTCAAGACTGGATGTTCCTAGTTTTTCCTTTATTTGTTTAGGATCATGTATTATTTCAATAGTTAGCATCTGGTCTCAAAAAACCCAACAGAAACCATTTGTAAAAACCAGCAATTCCCAGACTGCAAATGCCATGGGACTTTGGCACTCTGCAACAGAACAAGATTCCACTTCATTAACATATACTGATGGGAAAGGGAAACTGCGAGCAAAAGCAGAGCCCTGTGTCCCTCCCAAGGCAGCAGATGTAACAACAAAACCAGACTTACAAAATCCCAGAGACCTACTGCACAATAAGGTGCGAGAGTCCTCTGTCTTGTGAAAATGAGCAGTTGATAAACAGTGATTTGGAGCAATTTTCCCCTGAGTAATCAGCAGCCACTTCACCACAGGGATAGGCTGTTGCTGTGCCTCTCCTCAGGAAGAAGTGGCTGTGCAGGCACTCGGAGAAGGGATCAGGCACCCAGCTTCAATGTAACAGGAAATGAGCACGGTGCTGGCTGATGCCATCAGATCCTACGTAAAGCAGGAGTACAGGATTTTTCATTCTCATACTCTTCTAATCAATGTCTGGGCTCAGCAGGAAGGGAAGTAAAAGAAATCCCAATTTTTTAATCTTCCTTCAAGGTGATTTCATAAGGTTTAATGTTTAAAGTATATCCATGTTAAGATTAACTTCTTACAGTCCTGTATTTTGTAGAAGTATTCAGCACCTGTCTTCCTCTTATTTTGATTCAATTTCTGAAAAGATATTCCACCTTTTCATCTTGCTTTATTATACAGTTTTATCAAAGGCGAGACATTCACATGGAAAGTAACCCACAAGGAGGAAACACTCCTGGGCACTGCCAGTGTCCCAGTGGATATTGAAGGTTCAATTGCATGACCAGATAATTTTAATGTCTCATCTGGGATTCAGGAGCAAGCGTGGAAGATCCTTGTTTCTGAAGACAATATGGCCACTTGTAACAGGGACCCCACCAGCAGGCACACAAACACATCTAGAGGTGTGTGGCAAATCCTATGCATAAATGCTTAGAGGCAAACAATAAGGAAAATCTGAGGGTGGGAATAAAGCCAAGCCCTTCACCTAAAGCTTCAGAAATCATCTATTCCTTTTACACACAACAGCCCTGTGAAATGAGATGTGGGGTGTACTCCCATTTTACCTGTTTGAGAGGTCTGGTGTGTGAGCAGGTGTGTGTCAGGCGGGCAGAGAATGTGAGTGCCCGAGCTTAAGGGATATGCTGAACTTACCAAATGAATGGTACTTAGAAAAATTAAGATGTGTCTTCAGGGTATGACTTGAAATAAAAAAATGAGCTGACACTTCATAAAAAAACCAAAAAACAATGTAGGGACTGCAGTCCAGGAGGACAAGGGAACCAAAGCCCAGAAGAGATCCAGGGCTTCCTAGCTCCCCCTGTCCCAGGCAGGCTGATGCTGGTCTGTCAGAGACTGAAATATTATATTTTATGACTTAAACATTTTCTTAAAGGACTTTTAAAACTGTATTACAAAAGCTGCAGAGAAGATTACCACACCCTGAATGGGGGCCCTGAGGCCTGACACTGCTCACTGATGAAGATAAATAAAGTAACAACTCAGGGCTGGGGACATTCACAAAGCACAGGCTTAACACCTCCAAGGTGGAGAGACCACAGCCCCAGGGCTATCAGCTGCCAGGCTCACACAGACCCTCCACCAAAGGGTGGGGGGAAGAGAGGCTCTGGGTATCTGGGAAAAGCCTGTGGTCAGAGGTGCAGTGACTGCCCATCCTCCCCTGTGCAGGGGAGCCCAGCTGAGGGGTCCTCACGGGGGGGGAAGCTTATCCACAGCAGAAGGGGTGACATGGCCCATCACAGGGGCCCCCCTCAAAGGGGTCCCCAGACCCCGCACCAGAGCACCAGAGATGATGCAACAGACCCTCAGTGTTGCAAGGGACAGTGTCAAGCCAGCCCCTGCAAGAGGAGGCACGTGGGTGTTCCCACCTGGCCCAAAGTGTACATTAATCCACGAGGTTCTGCACTCTTTGGCGTGTGGTGTGCTGGCGTGTGGCGGCGTGGCGGAGCCTGTGGCGGCGTGGCCACGGCAGCGACGGGGGACCCTCACCCCAGCAGAGCAGATGGAGGGGAGCAACGAGACATCATTGGGACCCTTGGATGGGTGATGTGCTTCCACCTAACCCCTGTCACCTCTCCCTGTCCCCCCACCCCCCATGCACACTTCTTTTTTCCATTTCTTTTTCTTTTCTTTTCCCTTCTCTTTGCCTCTTTTACTGTTAAACAAAATACATCACTTTTTTGGCATCAACATCTAACCTTGTTCGGTTTTAATCTCATTTCTGGGAATATTTTGAACTTTCTAAGTTCTTTCCAGTTTATGCTCAGAGACTTAGCTTTCTTTGCTTCTCTGGGCCTAAATCAGATTGTAACATGGTCCCTACCAGCACACATGCTGCTTGTGTGGGGGAAGAGTCCTTCCCCAGTCCCTGCTTCCCTACACAGCAGGGAAACGAGGAATGACTGCAAAGCCAGGCATCTTGGATCTGATCACTAATGTTTTACTCTGACATTAAGCTGTCATTTTAAGTCAGTATTAATAACACTTTCTTACCTGTGTGCCTGAAAATTAATTGTTCTAATGTCCTGAGTTTCCAAGAATTCATTCTTGTCCTGTGTGCAATTACAGTTAGTGTCACTTGGAAATTCAGCTAATAAAGGAATTTTTAACCTCCTTGGAAAAGGTTAATGATTGAGAAGTAGCTTTCTATTTTTAATATTTTTCTGGGGTCATAATTTAAGATAGCGTAGAATGTTTTGTCTGAATCACACATGCCTGCTAATCTCAGCAAAGGAAACAGATGGAGTATTGAACTCTCAGATATGTAGGTTTTCAGAGCACATGGACACAACTCTCAAGTCCCTCCACGTACTCTGAAGCCTTTCACACTTGCCTAGATCAGATAGTATTTCTCGTCTTTGGCTTTCATCTAAAGTGCATAAATGGAAGCTGAAAGCAATGACAAAAAATATTTTATTCTTCTGTACTGTTAATGTCAAGACATTGTGTTTACTGTTTTTGATTCTTCCTTTTAAAATCCTACCCTTTTCATGTTATCATTTTGGTTATGTGTCCTCCTTCCAAACAATACAGCTGTGTTGCTGTTGACTTTTTCTCCTAGCTTATTAGGGTCAACAGGAACCTAATACATTCTGCTGGAACTGCTATCTTTAAATGGAATTAAAATTCAGCTGTCATTAAAGATATTTTGGTATTTATATCAAAAGAAGGTAACACAAAGCTGTAGAGAAAATTGTAATCCTTTTGAAAACCATAAAAGCTTTACCACTGATTCCCATGGAACCAGGACTTCCCTGTCCCTGCTGTAGGAGCTGTCCTAGTAACCTCCTCCCTGAAGTTTCAGAGCCATGGGATAGTTACAGTATTCCCTAGGAGAGAGTGATCTACAGTGCCTACTGGAAACTGGGAACAGGTAAGGATGGAAGGCTCACCTGGAGATCTGACACATAAGAAGCCAGAGCCCTTTCAGAACTCAGGAGCACAAAGCCCTTTGTTGCTTCAGGTCCAGCTTCTGGTTGCCAAAGAGAAACAGGTCAACCACACAGAGAGTCTCTAGCAGTGTCTCCATTTCACACTGTGAAAACCTGGTTTACACTTTTGAATTTCAGTTGCAGGTAATTTGAAATTGCCCATTTCCTATGTGATAGAGACTTTTTAATTTTATCAATTATAACATGTCTCCTATAGGAATCTTGTATCTAGATAACACACTTTATTTATGTTCCATAAGAGTTGTAGATGGCAAGAATTCTGATGAGTCATGTTATATTGAGCATGAAACCCAAGCAGAACCAAGAGTCAATGTCATCACTGGACTAGTTCGTTCTGGGAGTGGATTCTATCAGAGAATGTCATTGTATTTTTTATTGCATCTTCTATAAAGACTTCTTGGAATAGCAGATGTCCAGTTATCAAAATTGTTCTTGAAATTTAAATAAATGTGCCATATTCTAACAACATTAATCCTAAGGCTTTGCTGGAATTAATTCTGTATTAATATTTAATTTCCTAGCAATAAAATTCAATTTTTTTTTCACTATAAATAGAGATGGAAAGGTGGGAGTGAAAACCAGCTACAGAATGCACAGCAGCCTATGGCAGATACAAATTAATTTCTGAATTAAATCTCTGCATTTTAGTGGAAATTCCAAGTATGTTATTGCTCAGAAAATTCACAGAAGAATACTGGCAGATTAAGAAATCAAAATTTCTCAGAAAATGTTCATTTATACTTTAAAAAAAATAATTTTCAGAATTTCTAATTCTTTTTGAAAAAGAAAAAACCTTGGGTTTTGTCTTCTGGGTACAAGGAAAATCAAACCTAGGCAATGTTAAACTTTTTTTTTGCAGAGTGTTTCAATATTGAAAACAGAAAGTTATTGAAGTAGATGTATGTAAACTCTTTTACATACTCTTTTATTGAAGTAGATGGATGTAAACTATGGTTAGAAATTGCTCCTAACTTATTTCACTGTATAATGTCAGTAGTTACAAAGCTCTTTTATAATCATTTTACATATTTAGCATGCTGAGATTTAACTGTTTGGCTGCTTAACAATGGTCCACAGGTTCCATAAGCACCCACACTTCTGAAAAAATAGGCTTATTTTCTGCATTTCACTCCTTCAGGCTCCTTCTCAGCTAGCTGATGACAGTAATAGCTGGTACTGTAACACAGCTTCAGGGGCCATGTTACACAAAACCCTACAACAAACATGGGGAAAAGGTCTGGTGTTAGACTGAGTCATCAGCTAAACAATTTATACAGAGTGTGCATGGGAGCAGCTCAGCAGTCCTCCAAGTATTTTAGATGCAGGGTTTTTTTTTTAACTTTAACCTTTTTTTTAAAAAAAGAAACCTCCTAGACTGGAATAAAAGGAAGGTTAGAAATTTCTTATCTCCAAAACTTGGTTTTGTATTGCATTTTTTATTATGTAGTCTCCTCTAGAGATGCCACCCAAATCTGCTGCACTGCTGACCTTACCTAGATGAATGCAGCCTCAGCCTAAGCTGGCCTGACAGAGAACACAGTTCCTGTTATCAAAATATTAAGTGCTAAGAGGGGAAAATTTAGGGTGCCAACATTTTTCTTTAGGGTCATATTCATCTGGAAGTTTGTCACTGTTCCTATTTGATCATCCAGTTGCTGTCAAATGACACTGTTTCAGCCATGACTTATTTTATGGGGACCTTGGAACAAAAGAAAGATAAAATTCACTTTTAGATACAGAGCAAATCAGAAAAAAATCTTGATTGTTTAGCCCAGGAACTTAAACCTGTATGGGATAAACAGAAAAATTATAGATGGAGGACTTACACCAAGTAGTCTGTGTCAAAGCTAAATGAAATTACCATTAAAACAAGTTTGGAATTTGGGGACCTGAAAGAAGTAAAGAATGACAGAAATAAAACATATGGACCTGGAGATTCAGTCTCAGATCAGGGTTTTAAATAAGCCTGAACTAACTGAATTAGTTACTTAATTAAATTAATTGAAGAACTGAAATTAATTTCCTGCTGTAATTGATTTTTTAATAGCTTCAGCTGAACAATTTATTTGCTCTGTTTGAGATTTTTATGCAATTGATTGATTAGTGAACAATTTTTCAGTTTAACAGTAAATATCTGTAGTGGCTTGCATGATTTAATGGCCAAAGAATCCAGCTAATTTACTATGAGAACAAGAAATACAGAAAAACATTGTATTTCAGTTGTTGGCAGTTGCTATGGCTGAGTTATATAAACACAGGGGCCAGCATCTCTCCAGGAACTGCAGTAGCAGTTCAAGCACTCGTCTGTGCCAGGCAATTCAGACTGGCTGACAAAATGTGCTTCGAAAAGACCAGAGCCCAAAACCTCTGAATTGAATGAAAAACCTCCCAATGTCATTATAAAATCTGAAATCAGGGTCTTTGTTTCACTATTGCATTTCAGGCAAAGTCTGTGGTCCATCTCATTTCAGAAGGCAGTAATTCTTAGTAAGCACTGATTTTGTTTCATTAGGACCATTTTTGTTCAGGATTCACTCTGCCTAGATTTTAGCACAACAAACTGCCCTAAATGTAGTTTGGGTTAAATTAGTTCTGTCCTACTCTTGCACTCATTTGAAAATACACGGGCTGTTATCATCTAAATCCACAGTGCCATTTAACAGCAGTAACTGTCCTGCTGAGAGTTATGATCTCTCTGTCCATGACTGCTCATATTCCCAGCAAGTCCTGAGTATTTCTTATGAGTGTTTCAGCAAAATTCATCCAAGAATCCATCATTCTTCCTCATATTCTGCATTGTTTGTGCTTCTCTGAAATTGCATCCAGTTTATAAAAGGAATTCAGAAATATGTCTATGCTGCTAAAATTGTTATTACTGAATATAAATACAGTAATAGATTATTCAATTGAATCAGGAAAAAAAGAGGATAAAATAAATAAATTCACAGTTATGTTGTGTGCTATTTGGGGGGAATATCATGACACTTTAAAAATGACATCTCATTCAGTACCCTAGAAAAAATAAATTGATTACCCTGCAGAGACAATAAGCCACAATAAGAATTTTGAAAATATACCTTTCTCTGTTGTTTGAAAAACCAAAATGATGGAACCATGGAATAGTTCAGGTTGGAAGGGACCTTTTAAGTTCATCTGCCCAAGATCCCTGCAATGAGCAAGGGCATCTTTAACTAGATCAGGAGGTTGCTAAAAGCCCCATCCAAAATAAAGAGTTAAACTAAGAACAAGAGGACAACTACCGTATGACATTTCTTGCTCACATATAAACCTCAATTTTACATGGGTTGTTGTCACAGAAAACAAATAATTAGAGGATTATTTATCAATGGAGAAAACCTGTAACAAACTTAGGATATATAAGCAGTAGCAAAATACAGCAGCTTACCCTAACAGATCTACTTCAAGGAAAGAAAATAACAGTCCGATATTACCAATTCTTTATATTCCCACAGAAAATGAATCACTGCTCCTTCACCCACTGATCTCTCCTTTGGGAAACTGCACTTTCTAACTGATTGCAAATATTAAGCAGAACATACATACCAAGTGCCAAAATATTTTAATAATATATCATCTTAGAGGTGTAGGTGTATGAGTGAATTCTGATAAGTGAGAACACTCAAAAAAACTGCAAAGATATTGAAAAAGAGGGAGAAAAATGGTCCAGAGGTTAAAGTATTGAGCTATTATTCTGTTCTTGGCTCTGCCACAGACTCCTGGTTTGACCTTTAGCAAACAGGTTTGTCATCAGGTTTCTCGGGTGCTAAACCAGACCTCAAATGTCTCAGCTCTCCCTCCATACAAGAAAAATGATCCTTCCCTAGAAAGCAGCTGTGATGATGCATTGTGAGAGGTTTAGACACTGTGGTGATAAGCACCGTAGAAAAACAAACTACAGTGAGATAAAACTTGTACTGTCAGTCACCAAACTGTGAGGAGGTGTTTTTCAAAGTGACATTTTCATATTATTTACTCTAAAAATAGGAAATTTTTACTTTTCTCTTCAACTGTACAACTGTTGTACAGTAAGCATAGTAAACACAGACACCATGGAAAGCAGACAGGCAAGAGCAAATGTGTAAACTCTGAGTGATGTCAAGCTGTGCTCAGATTCATACTCAGACCTTTCCTTTGGCACCCATGTGTGCTGAGGAGGAATGTGGCTCCAAGAGGGCAGCTCTGGCCAGAACAGGAGACAAAGATGGACAGACTGCAGAAAATACTCACTTTGAAGCAACGGCACACTTATTTATGTCCTATGTAAACCCCTGTTTATCTAAAACAAACAAAATTTTGTTCTACTTAGGAAATACACCTGTGGATCTCATTGCCAAAGGGTGCTGTAAGTGCCAACATTACATAGGTACAAGGGTGGAGAAAGAGATGAAAGAGAAACCCACTGAAAGCACAGAAAACACATCACATTGTCAGAGAGTTAAACTAGCTGCAAACTGGGAAAGGATGAGACCTGCTCACCCAGTTCTTGGTTTTGCCTTTGCACCAACACATGGTATCACTGGGGACACGATACTGACTTCAAAAGACTTTCAGATGGACCAGTTAAAGCCTTTCTCAAGGCATTTCAGAATAAACTTTCCAGAAGACACACACACTTTCTTGTTGCCAAGACCTAAACGCCCCCTGGCTCGAAGGAGAGCATTTATGGTGATGTGCTTAGGCTGCACCACCAAGGCCAAGAGACCTTCATTCCCACTGATTGATGTTCTGCTCTTTCTCCTCTAATGCAAAAGCCCCCATTTATGAAGCCATCCTCTCCTTTGAAATAAGGACACATTTTTAAAAGTAATCAATAGGAAACAGCCTGCAATTTAGAACAAGTATGATTATCTAGTGATGAAAATATCCACATCACAGACAAACATGCTGTCAGGTCACATCAGAACAAATGCACATATCACACAACCCCCCTTCAGTTGTATTTCTTTAAGTATCAGATTTATCTCAGGAGAGACAATAACAAATACACAACCTAAATCCATTGATGGTACTAACTAAACAAACAACATGAGCATAAGTTCACAAATGGAGTATTAATAGAGAACTACAAAGAAAAAGATGCACAGTTATCAGTTAGCTGTACAGTGATATTCACTCACGTATCAGTGTAGTTCAACACAACCTATAGAAAAAACCAGCACCTTTTAATTCCACTGCAGTTCAGTAACGCTAATTTGAGCCTTGGCACGATGGTGTGTTTGGAAAAGGTATCCACGTAATGCTACGACTTCAGTTGTAATGTTTCAAAATGCTATTAAAATTAACTAATTATTAAAATAACCTAACTAATCTGTCTCGATTTGAAAACATTGCCAAGTACAGAATCTCTCATGTCACTCTGCACATGCATATTCTGAGTTTACAAAAACACTTGAGAAGTGCTATAAAAAGGCCTAAAGACCTTTCTTCACATTGCATTTATTCTGCATCTTCTCAAGGCAAAACCAAGCACACATTCTCTACCAGCTGGGGTGCACTGTGTTAATTTTGATAGCACAAATAGAGCCAGAGAGACAAAGCTGTCAACATGTACAAGTACTAACCAAGGTTCAGAGGAATGAATGCAGACACCTTGATATGAGCACCATAGCAACAGCCTCCAGTAAATCTTTTTAACCCTCTCTTAAAGATATAAAAGAGAAGAAAACTCTTAAAAGCATTTGAAAAGTGAAAGCCAAAGTGAAATTAAATATAACAATGCCATTTACCTCTTTCCCTTTGCCTGTACAGAGGAACTATATTGAATGAAAAATACATTTATTTGTCAGTCTTTTTAAGGGCATTAAAGCATTTAGCTGTTTCTTCTGGAAAAAGAGAGGAAGTATGTGGAGGGCTGTGAGCCCTTTGCATGAGAGCCCTCTGCACTCCCTTAGAGGAGAGGCCTGAGGGCAAAAAGACTTTCCCCAGAGACAAGCAACCTTCCTCTGGGTCATGGTGACAAAGTGAAGCACCCCCAGCATGTGTTGTTTCTATATGGTAATAGCCTGTACCCAGTTAGCTAGTTGGTTTCTACCCCACTCCCTGCCTTTCCCATAAAAAGCCCCTGTTTCTGCCCCTAACTCAGGGAGCCTTTGTCCCTGGCCTTTCCTTCACAGGGGCTGCTGGACAATAAAAGCCACCTCTGTGGGACAGCCAAACGAGGTTCCTGTCTCTCTGCCCCCGAGCTCGCCTTGGGTGATTTCACAAAGAGCTGAATCAGGAGAGCTGGTATCACTTGTAGCAGAGAAGTTGCTACACTTGCTGAATTCCCCTGCTGCCCAGAGAGGCCGGCCACCACCCTTGGAAGAGTTGCTCCTTGCAGGATGCTCTCCCTAGGAAGGTCGCAGCACACCGGGTTGTCCAGCCCTGGCTCTCTGATAGCAATAGAACTAGAGTTGTCACTGCTCTTTGAGGCTGTTTTTGCTTCCCACAGGACAAAATGGGAGCAGACAAAAAACTAACAGAGATGCTCAGTTCTTGTCCAGACCTGGTAAATCCCAGACTAGGGGGAGCACTGCATAGACAACTACTTTTGCTGCCTCTCTAGCTATGCAGCTGCTACAGACACCTAGGTTTTTTCTTTTACTTTTTCTCCTTTTTTCTCTTTCTTTTTTTTCTTTCCTTCTTTCTTTCTTTCCCCTCCCTCCCTCCCTCCCTCCTTTTCTCTTTTCCTCTTTCCTTTTATCTTTCTTTCTTCTTTATTTCTTTCCTTCTCTTTCTCTTTTTTTCCCCACTCTCCTACCTAAAAGAAATTAAAAGAAGATGGATGCTGCATGCAGGGAACAGTGCAGGGAAGGGACAGGACATGAAAGAGGGATGATCCAGGTTAGCAGAGTTGCAGGACTGGGGCCAGGGTGCAGATGATGGCACACACAGCCTCAAATACACCATGCCTGTTTCAGTCATCACTGAGGAGCAAAATGATGGTATGGAAATGTAGCACAGTGGGGATCACCAAATACTTCCCAGAGACTCTTGTCAGTCCACCTGTCTTCTTCACACCACCTGAAAGATTATGGACCAAGGGAAGGAACTGAGACAGGGAGCAGTATGTTTTCTCAATTTTTCTGACAGTTAAGCCTGAATCAAAGCTTGATTTTTTTTTTCATGTTGTCTTCCACATAACTTTTGATCTTGGTTGGAGCAGTAGCCTTCTATTTTTTTCTGACAAGTTCCTATGTTTATACTGCTTGCAAAAACCTTTATAGAATAAGGACTTGCAATTTGGCCAGCTGGGGTTTTAAGCCTCTCTAAGTCTTCTCTTGCCAGAAATCCCTTTTGTCTCCCTTTGGTGATATGCACAGCCCAGCAGTGAAA
This sequence comes from Coloeus monedula, assembly GCF_965178545.1. NCBI lineage: Eukaryota > Metazoa > Chordata > Aves > Passeriformes > Corvidae > Coloeus > Coloeus monedula. The sequence continues at coordinate 62,775,632 of NC_138785.1, forward strand.
TGCAATGCAAATGCTAAAGGATGTGCTTTCCCCTGTTGCCAAGTCAGTGAGCCCTGCACAGAACACAGGACAATGAATACAGCCCTGAGCAACAGCCCCAGGGTTGCAAGCAGACCTATTTTTAATAAAAACACTTGAAATTTGAGCAAATGCTACTTTTGTGATCTTTCTGGAAACTAATCAAAATTTGATTCAAGAAAAGTCAACCAGAATAGCTATTTTCCTACTATCAACTACAACCAACAATTATGTTCAAACAAAACATGAAGTGACTAATCCCAGCCAATGTAAGCAGTAACTCTGAACCCAGCTCCTACTCCTGCCTCAGTGATTACTTCTGCTAGACCAGGACATTCATTGGTATTCAGGAGGTGCTGCATGAAACAGAGCTTCAGGAGGGCTGTATCCACACATGTATTTTTCAAGCTCTTATACTCTCTGCATGCTGATTGAAACCCTTCCTGATGAGTCTATCCAGGCTCCTGAATTTTAGATCTGACATTATATTCATTTAATCTCATGGCAATGTGAGCAGGTTTCTATTCGCTGAAAAGAAACAGTCATCTCATCTCTCTTTCTCCACATACATTTCACTGAAATAGTAGTGGTAGAATTGACTGGATAGCCCTTAATTCCACAGTAACTACTTTGCAATCATATTCTTTTTCTAAGTGATTACTTTCACAATAGAATTGAAAATAAAGCACCTTTGAAAAGAAAATTATTCTCAAGAAATAACTGAAAGTCTCAGTAATAAAGATATTCTTTTTAATGACAACTCTGCATTATCTGAAGTGAAAGACTTTCAGTCCCTCATTCAAATTGTTGCAAGCTCAAGAAATACATACTTCTGCTTTTCCCCCTCCATTGTTCTCACAGTCCTTTGTGTTTAGGGCACTTGTGAAATAGCATCAGCTCTTCTTCACCCCTCACTGGGAAGGGATGGCTTCATCTACTCCTAACCAGTGTTCATGGGATAAATGCCACGTGGTAGCATTTTCTGGAAAGACCACTCTCTCTTTCCCTGTATCTATTTTTTCTGTGCTTCATTTCCCCCTCTGTGAAATTGTAGTAGTGATATTTCTTTACCATGTTTATTCAAAATAAATGCTGAAGGAATGGAATTTTTGAGAAGCCCACATAGCTAAAACACAAAGAATTGTTTTACAAAAGAGTAAGAATCACTGAAAATGAGAAATGGAGAAAATGCTCCACAGTGTGCAGCACTAGACTGTTAGTTGTCATTCCACCTGCAATTCTTTATGCCCTGCAAGGCTGCTCAGTGTTACCAGACAGGCTGTGGTGGGAATCAAATGGAATGAAAATTCCCTGGTCACTGGGAGAGTACACAAGGATCAATAGAGCAGACATGGATTTCAGGCCTATGGATTTGTTTCCAGTTAAAATGCAAAAAGTATGCACAGATGTATTTATTTCCTGTGTTTATATGTTTATGCTAAAGCAGGAGAAATTTTTAAAAAACCAACAACGTAGCAGAAACATATGAATCAACAAAAGAGCTTCAGGGGGTACCAATTAGGAGACATCTGTTAACATTGGTGGATCTGTGCTCAAGATCTGGCTCCAAGTGAAATTTTCACAGATGTGTAATATATCGCATATATACACATATATATATATGTGTAATATATTCACAAAGCATATCCACATTCTTAGCTTGCTGGTTTTTTAATTCAAGCATCAGGAAGAACTAAGGAAAAAAAAAACCCACAAAATTTCCTATTGAAACTGATGGAAAGATATGACCAACACTTAAATTTCTGTAGTGCAATTGCATGGCATATGAGTAACTATTTGCATTTCAGCCCACTGCAGCAGCAGTTCCTGCACACAATGGCATCATTCTCAACCAGAAGGAGCAGATTTCTTGTGTCAGCAATAGAGCCATGCACTCACTCCCAGGCAAATCTGTCTCCAAGACAGCCTTGTAGGCTCTGTAGATATTAACTGTGATGCCTCTGAAGATTTGTTGGTGTTCATTTGATTAACACAATCTCTAAGCAATAAAAGCAAGACTCTCACAGCACAGTGAGTTACAGCTGAGCATGGCAACATCCTGAGCATATTGGCTTCATAATATCCTTCAGTCCCCTGTAAAGTGTCTGTACTTGACCCCCCCAAGGGCTCAGCCCCAGTCCTCACTCACAGAAGCTGGAGAAGGAGCAAGAGCTGTTCGGCATGAAAACTGGCAGCAGTAAGTTAAATGCTTTCATCAAAGACATATCTTTCAGTGTGACAGTGCCAAAATTCAAGTGTTTGCCAGAAATGTTTCATTCATTCATCAAAAATCTTCTAATGATGGTTCTGAAGTGATAGGCTAAAGTGTTGCTTAACACCAGCAGGTAAAGAGCACAGGGGTTACTCAGCCTCTCTGCAGACTGACTGCTCCAAGGGTCCAGGACAAGTCTAATGCCAAGCCCACATGACTGCGTTTCCTCACTTTCTCTGCCCACTGAAATTAAGACATTTGAAATATTCGATTTTGAGACTTCAGACAACTACATTAAGGATTTTGGAGGGTTTAGACAGTGTCAAGGCTACCTCTCTGGCAGTACCATAACTCAGCCTGTTGGAGGGGGGGAATACCTCTGCTTCCAAGCTTATATTCTTTCAGGCGGGAGAGGGCTATCAAGTTGCATCTTCACATTATTTCTAGGACTGTTTTATACACATTTGACTGTTTCTGGAGAATGAAACATTAAAATATCTTGTTTAATAAACACTCACCTTGTAAAGCCCTGATGACTCATTAGGAAGGCATTAGAAAGAAAAAAAACCCAACTCTTAAATAAGAAAGCACATGTACATGTATGATTCTTCTAGCAAGTGTGATCTGTGTCAGCCAGTCAGCTGCCCCTTGCCAGCCCAGCCCCTCAAGTGATTACTCACAATATGCTGCTCTGGGAGCAGCACACAGCTGGAGAGCCTCCATTGAGCCACCAACACCTAATGTCTAGATGGCAAACATGTTTCAGGATCAATCAGACACCAAGCTATGTAGTCCCACTGACACTGGACTACTCTGGGACCACTGGCACATAACTGCTAATTAAAATTTAGGTAACTGTGGAAAACAACAGTTCAAGGCTTCTAAAATGCAGGTGTCTCTAGAGAAGATCCGATTGAAAATCCTGTTGTAGATGTTGAATCCCTAAATACATACCTTATTATTAGCACTAATACAAGGTCACATGATTATGGATTTAGCCATGAAGAACTCGTTCAAAATGAACAACTTTTTTATGCAACCATTTTGTAATATATTTTGCCTCTAGTAAAAAAAAAAAGAAAAATAAAATGGCCTATTTAAATAAATTCAAGGAGAAAAAGGTTTTCAGTTATTTAGAAGAATTGAGCAAAAGAGTAAAAAGAAAGTGGAGACAAACCAGCCTAAATGTTCTTATTTCATTTTGTTTAATATGTGCTAAACAAGTTTTGTTTTTTAAATGAAAGACATTCCTTCCTTATAAACATTGATCGGTTCTAATACCATATTTGTTTGAAATTGTTCCCACAGCAATTGCAGCCAAGAGCTGAAAAGTTCTGGTTTTGTTTGAAAAATGACTTAATAGCAGTAAAGCTCCTCTGCCTTGGCCAAATATATTTGTTAGTCTACCAAAACATAGCGTTTCTCTCTCCTAGCCATGATGTCTGGAACTCAGTATCTTTTCTGCAAAGATGTTCTGAGATGCACAATGAGAATGCACCTATGCCTTGCAGAAGCTATACACCGCAAAAAATCCAAGAGAAGGAGAAATCATCCTAGGGTAGTGCCTGTACCTGTCTCTCAGTTATGAGGAAAGCCATGACATTTAGCTTCGATTAGACACCATGACATTTAGACGGCCAAAATAAAGCAAAACAAATTGCAGCACATACCCTGTGCCCAGAGCGTGCTTTGACAGCCAGAACATGCCAGCAGGATTTTGTGCCACACTGAATTACTCTCTAGAGTGATATGACACTGAATCACTGTGTGCAGAGGTTGTATTAACCAAACCCTGACATCTTTATCTATGTAAATAGTATCACATTTAAGGAACTATTCATATGCGTAAAAATTGGAGGACCCAGGAAGATGCCCAATCATTTTTGCAGGGTTTTTTTTTCCCCCCCATAATTTATAGAGTTTTTCATATCACAATTTTCTTATCACATGTTCTTAGCAAATACTACTTCCAAATGAAGTGCTCTCCCTATAGATTTCAATTAGGAAGAAAACCTCTCAAACACAGACAAAAAAGCAGCAATACAGTTACTCTCAGAATAAAGTAATTTCATAACCTCATTGTATTCCTTCCACACTCTGGGCTTGCTATAAGAAATTAACTTTACTCTTAACAGCAACATACAAAATGCATTTAAAGATCTTTGTCAGCACATGGACCATTACTGTTACAGTTTCCTGCTTGGCATCAAAAACCCACAAGAAATCTGCTGAACCCACAGCTTTTCCGTGCCTGCTTTGGAGGAGACGGCTCACAAATCCCCTTTCCACCACTGCACTGCTATTTGGGAGTGAATTTCCATGAAGGATCTTGTTGCATATTCAACAGCTGGCTGCAAACTGCCTTATTCCACTGCTGGTATGATTTTTCACTGGTTGTTCTATTTGCAAGTGAAATGAAGTGCATCGAGGCCTCGGTTCCCAGATCTTTATTCATCCACCACTGGGATTCACACAGGCTTCCTGTTTAACTCTCTCATGACAGAAAACTAAAGCTGGATGAAAGGAGTTGACAAAAAAGCCCAGAGCTTTTTTTAGGTTTCTGGATCCCAGAACATGTGACAAATTTTCACATCTCCATTCAAAAAGACAGAGAGTCTGGAGGGTAAGGTAGGAGCTGATCTGTAGGGAATCAATTCATCTTGGGTGCTTTCTGAGGGTGTTGAGCAGAGATGATACAGAATGACTGTTTGGGCTTGCAGACACCGAAGATAAAAACCCAGTGCTACAAGCAGCTTCTTAGCACTGATGCAGCTGGGACTATGTTCAGAAGTTAGAATGAGATCGCAAAGTAAACCTACATTTATGTATTTGTCTAGTAGACCTCATTAAAAAACCAAAAAACAAAACCAAACACCTCCACAAGGATTATCTTCTTCAACTGGGAACACAGAGTTTCTAGAAAACTACAGACCTCCCTAGCTGCTGCACAGAGCCATTCTCCTCACACAAGGACAACCACACAATTCCAGCTCTGCGTCTGAAACCCACGCATGGGACCAAAACCAGTCCATGGAACCCAGCACTTCATTTGTTCCACTATGTGTGCAACCAAGAACGTATTCTTCAAAAAGTACTATATCCCTTCAAAAAGGCAATCATGTTAAGAGCATGCTGGTTTGTTACACAAATAAGGTGAAAAGTTAGTAAACAATTGTGAATCTTAACACATCAATCAAATTGGTTAGACATGGCTTTTCCTCTTCTCTCCTATGAAAAGAAAGTGTTGTATTATTCCAGAACTTGTTTAAAGGCTTACATCTCTTTCTAAGCCACATAAGTGATGCTGATAGATTCTGTAGTAATCCTGGTTTGTTTGGGTTTCATTACATTTCTTTTTTAAAGCATGGCATACTACATTTTTCTTTGAAAGTTGTGTGCAGAAAAGCAATGTGCGGTACCCCACCAAGACAGGCTTGGCCACCGGCATTTCAGGTAGCCACAAAGCTACTCAGTGTTCATTAAACCATCATCTAACCATACAACTAAAGAGAAAACAAATTTAAAAAAAAAAAAAAAGTGGGGATTCACATGGGTTTGAACCATCAGGGAACATCACGATCTCTAACATATTTATTCTCCTGGAAAAAAAGGGAGGTTTGGGAAAGGATAAAGCAAGGACCAAGATAGTAATTTTAGAGTGATGAATTACCAGCAATCAACAGCAAATGAATAAAAATCTGCTGGCAGACATGACAAAATTTAATTACTAGTGATGGTCGAGCCATAAGCAGAACAACAATATATTGGAAAATTATGACAAACAATTATACATTTATCCCAATTAGTACAGACATTGCACATCTATCCACTCAAGGCATTTTATAATGGCCTTTCAATCGATACTCCTGAAAGAAATATTTTACTTCCTCTGAAACACTGCATAGGGATATTTTTGCTCAGTTGAGTAACTATAAAGCCATTCACATATTGTAACCAGCTGTCATTCTCAACTACACGGTATCAAGGATGACTAAATTCTAACAGCAATGCTCAAATTTACCAAGTTCTCCCCTCATACTCTGAGTGCTATTTTGGCTTGGAATGATATCTGCCACTTCCATGTTTTGATTTATCTTCTTATTGTTATCTTTTTTCAAACAAAAATGGTTGAAAATACACAGTCTCTTTTTGAGATAGCTTCTCCCAATGCCAAAATTGAAGAAGATGCTCCAAAGAAGTTGACTTTTTCAACATTCACTTCCCTGTGTATATAACCAAATGTCTGTCTTCTGCTCTTCAGAGGAATCTCTGAACCTTGGAGAAAACAAACTGCTCTCAGTCAATGTGACTCTCAAGGTTCTGGATGAGGTGAGAAAAATAACTAGTGGTTTTATATACCAACAAGCACAGACTGCTCAAATACAGAAGTGGGCATTAACAGTTCTCATTAAATATATTAATGAGATTAAAATTAAATTTATGTCACAGTTTGTCTGCAACACAAAGGCAAATGGTGAGCACACTGTATAGTCTTTCACAAGTGTGGAGTCTGACTGAATTTCCCTGCCTTGGTCCCTGTGAATAACAAGAAAACAAGTGGAAAGACAGCACTAAAGACCTGAGCTGGTAGCCTTTGCCAGTCATTTTCAGAAGAGATCTTGAGGGGAGCAACAGAAGGTGGAAAAGGCTAGATCCTACCAGGAACACTCAGCTCGGAGGACAATGTTCATCACTTGCACTATATTGCTATTCGTATGAACTCACACACTGCAACACACAGCCCTCACACACAGCCCTCAAGAGCCTGTGACAATATAGCTTCCATAACTCAGCAAGGAAAATAAGTTTTATGCTGGTACACCTATGGCTGCACCAGCTATGTAAGCACAGCACAGGCCAAAGATGAGTGGACTTGGCATTTGATGCTTTGAAAATCCCACTGTCTGTCTTTCGGGAAGCTGGAGCTGTTGACGAAAGGCAGTGTAATCATTGGCACTGGGTTGTAAAAAGGTAACAGCATAAAAACTTAACATTCCCCAGAAGAAATGAAGGTGTTAAAATAGCAGCTGGGTAAATCCCAGATAATGAAAGAAAGCAGAATGAGTTCCCCAGGTTCAAGTAAGGCAGACAAGCATTTTGCAGAAACTGACGTTATTAAAGAGACATTATCACTTTAAAAATTCATTTAAACCTGAAACAGTTATAGCAATCAGTGAAGATAAAAGTTACCTATTAAAAATAACAATTATTTCCACAGAAGTGTCAACCCTTTTACTTCCATTTTTACATTTTTCTGTAGTGAAGTGCCAGGTCCATATAGGTATTCTTACTTTTGTTTATAATAGATTGACTTTGACACAGTCTCTCCCAGAAGATCCAGTTATTCACTCTTGGTATGAAATCTTCTTCATTAGGCTTAGCATGTGTTTTCTGCTTCATAATAAATTAATACATAATATCAAGATTAAAGAAATTAAATATAAATTTATGATAAGAAATCTCAACCCACTTGTTTCACAGAAGCATTTTCACCTCAATCACTGCAGGACATTTTTTGTACATCTTCCCTAAAATGTTTTTCACCACGTGGGATCCTTTTTATTAAAAAAGCACCAACCTTTAAAATGTAATCTTTTAAATAAAAGCTTGACAGAGTGAGGAATATGTATTGCATGCTAATCCAGAATCCAGATATCCCAAGCCAGAAATACAGCAAGCTGAGCAGAAAGGTGGGTTGTTGATAATGCTGAGGAGCCTGTGTGTAACTAAGCCTCCTGAAAATCCTGAACCCTGGGCACATGGGCTGTTAGCTGCAAGCTAATATTACTGAAGTGCATGCTGAAAAAAATCATAACAAAGCTACAGTTAATTAGTCTAGCATGGAGAATAATTTCTTCAATAAAATTTACCATTGCCAGTAAGTTGTGCCAGGTTTTTTACTGGGTGGATTAAAGCACTGGTGCCCAAGGACAGTTACTTTTGTTCTATGTTTTGGCTCCTTGTCCAACGGCTTCACACTGAGGGAAGACAACTGTGCAAGGAGATGGGAGTACACACAGAATTGTCAAGGGCAACAGGAGAAGCAATGAACTTCCAGGGGAACACAACTGATTTGGAAATCTTTCAAATACTCAAGAATTTGGCCTTATATTACTTCTTTTATTGATGACTGTGAAGCCAAATGGGATGAATTTGAACGGCTTGTCCAGCACACACATTCTTTGGGAGACTTCAGCTGTGAAATAAGGATGGCAATACCTATGGCAAAGACACAAAACTGCACAATCAACAGCTGGGCCTCCTCTGTCCTCTGAATGACTCAAAGCTGAACATAAGTCAACTCTTTACTGAAGTGGGCTATGTCCTAGTTAGTACTTCTTTCATAAGGCACAAGAGATGTTAAGATCTGGACGTTACTTTGAATATGTATTGCATGATATGCGAGTGACTCCTAACAGGGAATGACCTTCCCTGCCAGAATAGTTACAATCACTGAACCGCTCCAAATTTGTGATGAGGTGTGAGAGAGCTACAAATCAGCTTTCTATTGCTAGACATAGAGATTATTTATTAAGGATAATAAATTGATACTGCAATCAATATTCAGATGCTGCAGTTTATTATTGTAACCTATTAGATCTATTGGCCTCCATGTCATATCTGTGATGCGTTACTGTCATTTCCTTCTTATCTTGTAACAGTGAAGAGTCTGGGCTTGCAAAGAAATCGTCAAAGAGACTGACATTCAAGAAGGTACTTCAGCTTTCAAGTGCTCCTTGCAGCCATGAACACAGTCCAGGTTTTCCTGTTGCTTCCCTGCCTAAGGCCAAACCTCTTTCTGAAACACCTGAGGCTCCTCCTATACAGCTCTGACCCACCCTAAGGCAGGACAGACCCTACTCTTTACCCACCCCTGCCTTGGGGATCAAATACCAAACACGTTGGAACAGCAACTCTGAACTCCCACAACCCTGACAGACTCCTCTTTCTGTGACAGCAAATACTTCCACGAAAAGACTGAAGAATGCAATCAAATAATAATTAGGATTGTCAGTCTAATTACTGCATATATTTTCTGATGCTAACAGTGGTAGGAAACACTAATTGTTGTTTACTGTGGGATGACTATTTAAACTTGTCAGAGAAGTGGGGAAAAAAGCCGCCAACTGCAGACACACATACATTTTAACATTTTAATTTTTAAAATAATATGGCACCCTATTAATAAAAAGACACAGAAGATCTGTACATGAAAAAATACAACATATATGACCACAGTACCCTCAGAGCACAGCATTCAAATACAGTTAAAACCCCCTCAAAACAGGATTGAATAATATAAAATATTAACAAATACATGTGCTTATTTGACTTAGCTTTTTCCTGTCCCTCTTTTTAGGGTTCATATTTATAGGATTCTTTGAGTCAACTAGAAAGTTTAAAAATTAACTCTTTTTGAAATGTGAAATTATATTCTCATCAATTTAGAGAAATTCAGGAATAAGAACTTCAAAAACACCTAAAACTGTGAAAATTGGCAGCACTGCAATCAAAAGAGCTTCGGAAGGCATTACATGCCCACTTACATTTTTCACTTTTCTACTGAGCAAATGTGGTGCCACTGCTTCACCAAGAAAAAGACTGCAACAGGTTGTAAATACTTAACAGCTTCAAACTGTAGCCACACTCACAGTTCAACCAAAGTAAGTTTAGAAACAACAGCAAAAAGCTGAAGTTACTCCAGGATGTAAGGCTAAGTACACAAATATATGCTGAAGATCTGGACTACCAGCTGCCACTGTAAAAACACAGACTGCAGAAGGAACATGCAAAGCCTATTAGAAACACAACGTTAAACAGTAAATTAACTAGAATAACACAAAATCAGAGGACAAGTGGTTCGTCCACTTCATCTCTTCATGTCATCTGCTATACTGCAGCTTACCACAAAAATATAAATACAAGAATAGTAAACCAGTACCTACTATATATAATAAATAACCTTTCTATATAAATTATCAAAATACAGCTACAGTAAAATCAGTGCGAAAATGACCGAAATGTACTGAAGGAACACAGAGTCCTGCCTGCCAGAATGTGCATCATAGAACACCCATATTTCACCTAGTGCAACAAAACACTGACAAGAATTAAAAAATGCAAGACGCACATCACTAACTGTGCCATTCTAAAATTACATCTATTTCCAATATCAGACAAATCAGATTAAAACAACACAAATGTTATTTGAACCGTAAACTTCATTCTTTCTCATCATTTTACTGAATTTTAAATAACATCCTCCTACCTAATTGATACTTTAAATGGAAGTTGCTCTTATGAGTCCATGTTTGCACAAGCAGTCTTTTTAGAATTAAGAAAGTTCTTTTTCTTTTTCCTTGGAAAATTATGCAAAGCAAGTAATGGATCACTTGGCTCACGGAACAAAAGTATCTTCTCCCCTGTATCTAACAGCTCTATAGCTTCAGCAGTTGCAGAGTTCAGAGAAACAGGTGGATCAGGCTGTTCCACAGGAGGATGTGCAGGTGAACATCCAAGATGAATGAATGCTGCTTTTTCCAAGACAGCAAGTTGCTTCTTCTTTATTAAGCTACATTAATGAAAAAAATTGAGTTTAAAAATGAAAACTGGAGCAAAACATGCATAACTTCCTATATCATATCTTGACATAGAAGTGGTGACTTTGGAAGCTAAACAAATCATATTTCAATTGAGAGAATTGTAATTTTCATTCTAATCCCCAATAATTAATGTATCATTTTATGAGATACAAAATGGCTAAAGTAAAGGTAACCTTATGATAAATTAACATAGGGAAGATGAGCAATGTATATTAAAAATGTGAGAATTTTGTGGATATGTACAGAAAAATCTTTTTAGGTATTTACTATATTGCTTATTATGTATAAATATGTTGTAGGAAACACAAGCACCAAATAGAACAGTATTAAAAAATACATACTTATGAATTAACTTTCTGATTTCTAACAGTTGTAAGAAGAATTTCTGGACATTAAATAAACTATAAAAAAACAAACAAAAAAAATCCCCAGATGTTTGTTCTGGTTTTCTCCTTACCTGTCTTTTCTCTTGTTTAGAGAAGGGATCTTTCCTAAACTGTTTATCAGATCTTGCCTTACTTCGTTCTCCAGTGTTTGCCATAACTCTTGGTTCCTCCTGAGGGGGCAGGAAAGAAAAAAAATTCCCAGCAGCAAATCCCCAAATAAACACATTTTTCCCCCCTCTCTGACTTTAGCTACCAAACCCATGACAGCAATACCACAAATACAGTCATTAAGAGTGTATAAGCAGTTCTGCTGCCCTGCCACAAATCATTTAAATCAGCTAAGATCACAGCTCAGGGCATGGTCCCAAGGACCCTTATCTGTTCCTTGACAACCCACATCTGCCAACTAGAGGGCTCAGTGCCACACCATCTGCTTTTGTCTCCTTCCCAAGTCATGGCAGGGAGTTGGGAGAGCAAGTCCAGGAGCATCCCTTGGTGTTACTGCACAGATTTCAGCTCAAGTTGATGGGGCTAAAGTGCAGTGATAAAGGCCCTGAGAGTCTACCAGTCTCTGTGAGAAAAGGGAAACACAGTGGCCATTTGGAACTACAGTAATTAACTACAAAGGGACAGACATCTGCAAGGTTGCAGCTTCCATTACTAGGAAGGAGTATCTCCTTTACATCTTTAAGAACTACAGACACCTAAAACACGGTGTGTTGTGAACATTATAAATAAAAAAAGTGTAAGGAAAGTATTTTAACAAACTCCAGGCAACAGAAAGAAGATGATCAGAACAGGATTGATAAATTATGAATAACTGTTTAATTAATGTACTTAAATTTTTTTTAACTTTTTATCGATCAATTTATTGTAGTTAAAATATTTCACCAAATAAGGTAGCAGTTTCAAAGTATTTTTACCCCAGAAAAGTATTTCAAAACTAAACTTATGCACCTGTGATTTCTTTCTATAGCTGTCAATCTCACTGTCCAGCAAATACATATACAGGTAAAGCAACAATCTTGTCTTGCAGTGGTCTACCAGAAAACACCACACCTACCTTTTCTTACAGCTGCCAGACTCGTCTGCATTACTGTCACTTTCAACAACACCATCTGAATATTTACTGATGGAATCGAGGACAGAAAGAACTTCACTTTGTGAGCTGGAGGGCAGCAACAAGTTCAAGACCCTGTGCAACATCCCCATTGGCACCCTCGTCAGTTTAGCTAAATACCCTGCCAGATGGAGCTCCTAAAGAATTAAATGAGTAGAAGACAGATAAATTTAACATTGAAAATAAATTTTAGCCACTTTTAATTACTGTTATTAAATAAATAGTCATTATGGAAACAAAAAATATTACTGAAGGTCATTTTAGTAGTGACAATTTTGGTGTCAAGTGGTCACACTTCCATGTTCACTGTTTCTACCTACACTGGCCCATGTATAATGGCTGTCCATTTCATCTGGGATTCAGGCAATGTAAATGCTGAACAACCAGTTGATCTTCACATATTTGCTTAGGGCATGTACTTGATGCCCTTTGATCTGGAAAGTCACAAGGCAACTATATTCTAACATGTAAGGCTTAGCTCATTTATGTATTCTACTACTATAAGGAAATCCTTTCATGATAGCAAGGAAGCAATATGGCATTTCTTGGTCTGTAAAATTAAAGAGCGAAAAACAGCCTCAAAAAACTTTACATGTCATGGTTGACCACTTCACTGTTCAGCTTCTCTTAACACCAGATTCTGTGATAAGCTCAGAGAACAGCTTGTAACATTTGTTAAGAGGTGAAGGAAAACACCTACTTTTGTTTTGGTGGTATTTTTTTATTTCCAAATGTCCCATCCATTTTGGCCCAAAGGTCAGTAGTAAAGCATATTCATATAATGTTCATACTGAGTTCAAATTTAGTTGTTCCACAGACACTCAGCCAGCCCCACTTCCTGCCCCACTCGAAACACCAACATTCCATTGCTATTTTCTGCTCTGTTGTCATAAATACTGTGTCCCCAGGGCTGTTTTCTGCAGATCCCTCATGCGTATCAAATATGAAAGTCTACAAAATATTGAGAACTACATGGAAAGAAAAGAGTAAGGCAAATGAAAGCAAGGTAAATGTTTCAAAGAATGCCAGAAAAAAGCTGTTGTCTATTCAAACCATACATGTAACTCAGGTAGCTGAAGCTAGGCAAGACATTCCAAACACTCAAGATGATTCACAACAGCTGAGTTATCAGCACTCTGCAGACCCTCCTCTAAGTGTTGATGGAGGAGATAACTACAAAGCCCATGTCACATAAAACCCAACAAGGTCACACCATCTAGGAAGACTGCCAGGTTCTCTGTCCACAGTGGTTTCAAAAAGTCACAGCAAACATTTGAGCCCTGCCTCTTTTTCTACATGACAACTTTCAGAGGAGTGAATGCACCTAGGAGATCCCTGGATTAACTGAATCTTCTTCTTTGAAAGAAACAAAGCAAGGCAGTATTAAATCAAATTTAGACAGCTGCAGAGAAAGGATAAAAGAAATCAAACAACCTCCTTTTCCCATAATTGTTCTTCAAGCAGAGAACTCCTCTCCAAAAGGTAGGATATCTAGTCACGGCCTCTTCAGTGATGTTACAGACATTCCATGGAAACCACTGAGATCACAGAGAATTAGCAAGACAAAATCCTAAGACTGATGAGAAGATTGGTAAATTGATGCAGTTCTTAAAATATTTTTAGCTTGAGGAGTCACCAGACTTGAACACCAAAAAGATGTTTGCTCAGGTTGCTTAGTGGAAGAAATTATTTGATTCTCCTCTGGAGAGGAATGCAAATAGGAGCTTAAATCTTAATACAGACACTTAAGTCTAACTTCTATAGTACTGTGTTGCAGTTCTGGTCTTTAAAAACTATTCTTCTAGAAACCTACAAAATACAACATTAAGTGAGAATAAATGTGACAGATCTCTTGAGACCTATTCTGCTCTTTTTGGCTAATGTTTTCAGGACCTTTAAACCAGTTATTTTTATATGGATGTACATAATGACTTTAGTACTGCTTCCTTCTGTAGCAGTTTCCTCTTTAAAATGTTTTTTCTCTGACCCTTACCTTTCTGCACCACGTATGACTTAGACTGAGAGGCAACCCTTAATACTTTTCTAGCACAGCAGAACTGACAAGTAAACAATTCTGTAGGATGCCACAAAGCTGTCAACAATCCCAAAAGTGGCACAGGTGCCCATCAGCCAGCTGCACCTGACAGACGTACAGCAAAGGGAGCGCTGGTGTGTGAACATGCGCCAGCACTGAGCACCATTTGCAGGTGCTCACAACTACCCAGAGCAGCTTGCAGAAGTTGAAAGAAGTGAACATGTAAGTAAACACAGGAATGGTCAGATCAAAAGTCTCCAGCATGGCATGAGTTTGATTCTTCAAGTATGTTACTGGTAAAATACCACAAAGGTCAGGAATTCATTTTTCTATAATAACAAATGGATACAAGTGCTACTTGTGCCACCAACAGTCTCATCTGTATTCCCAGAATCTTGACAAAATAAAACCAGGAATGAATGGTAGCTTATAAACAGCAGAACTGTTTTTAAGTATTTGCACTGAGCAATGTGTATTTAAACAACTGATGCAAGAATCAATGAACTCAAGCCATGCTGTGTTTCAAGCTTCCTGTGCTGTTTTCAAATGCCAGCCTGCCTGCATCGTCTGTTGTATCTAAAATGCAATTAGTGTACCTGGGGCTACAGCCATGAGTTTATTCAGAAGTAACAGCTCAGCCAGAGGCTTATAATCCTGAACTCACTATCACTCAAGCAAATCTCTTACTGACCTAGATCTGCCTTGATAAGGATGTAAGCTGAAACATAAAATACAGGAAAGTGAAACTTACCTGTTTTTTTTCAATGTCATCTACATGTCTGAAAACTAGTCTAAAGGGGAAATCCTCTTTAAAGAAAAGAGTAAGACAGCTATAGTTTCCTAACATTTGTCAATGTAATGTGTTCTAAGTACATCCAAAAGTAGGACTGTGTAACATCATGAGCCTTAATAAATTAGGAAGTTAATATTCTACTAAGGACATACTTCTTAACAGTTGAATTAAGAGTAGTTAGGTTTGGAATTATAGTTAGGAGTATACTATTATACTTGCTGAAAACAGAAATTTTGTTTTATATATCTGCAGGGTAAATAGGTATAGGTATTATGGCATTTCAATAAAATATGTTGCAGGGTATCTCTGGGCTACACTTTTTATGAAATAATACAAACACAAAAACCCCAATGGTATATTTGATGCATATTTACACAAATAAATTATTTCTTCAGGGAATCTTATCAATGAAACAAGTACCCCAAGAATATAGTGAGCAGCGTACCCCATTTTTCAAGTGCAGTGAGATGACAGCGATGCTTTTAAATCTCTGTCTTCAGCATGTCAAGATTTACAATTATTAAAGGTCACTGTTCACCTACTACGGTGCAAAGAGGACAGGGTACTGTGAAAATGAAGATGTACTCTGTTTGCACGCATATATGATCTCCAAAACAATGATTTTAACCTCTCAACTTGCAAAATACATGCCATGCTGTTGAGAAGCCCTTTCACAATGTATCTGCATCAGAGAAACTTAACAAGCATCATGGGAAGACAAACTGCTATAATCCAAGGGGAAATGGTCAGTGACCTGCTACACCACTCAGGCACACAGAAGTCTATGGAGCTGGACGGGATCCACCCACAGGGATTGAGCAAACTGGCCAAGTGTTCACTGGGGCATTTTCTATCATTTACCAGCAATCCTGGCTAACTGGAGGGGTGCCTGTTGACTGGAGGTTATCAAGTGGGACCCCCATCAGCCCAGAAGGGCTGGAAGGAGGATCTGGGGAGCTAGATGCCTGTCAGCCTGACCTCAGTGCTTGGTAAGGTTATGGAACAGGTCCTCTGGAGTGACTCAGCAGAAACAAACTAAGACACAGGAAAAGCTGAGAGACCCTTAAAGTGGTCCTTCCTTGACATGGTGGTCTCTGAAGCTCCCAATTCATGATACAGGGGGACTGGGACCACTCTTGTCCCTGGGAAGTGAGATACTTGGACACAGAAAGCTGCCCCACCAGGTCTTTTTTCATGCTAGCTACATATCTCACCCAAGGCCTGCAGATAAAAACTAGGGTCAATCAAGCAATTCATTGTTAAGGCCTTTGTAGGACTGACAAGCAGTCAACACATAGCAAATTACCAGAAGACAAGACACTTGTTTTGAAAACAAGTATGAGTAATGATACTAGAAAATTTAAGTAGCAGTCCTGCTATCATTTAATTTTGAAACATAGTCAATGCAAATCATTCTTAACACTCATCAAAATCTAAACAAAACCCTTGTTTCATTACATGAAAATCAAACTGTAAATCTCTCTGTTTACCAGAAAATCAGGCACTTTAGTTCTCCACAGAATGAAATGCAACAGGACTGAAAGGATTTGTAAAAGAACAAACAGAAATATAATTCAGTAAAATTCAAAAGGCTGAAAGTAGGTCAGAATTAACTGAAGTGACTGACAGTATAGGCTGAAAACTGGTAGCAACTACTAGCAGAGAGTAACTCTGAATACATCTGTAATGGTTCCCTAAAAAGAAAAGCTGATATCCAGACACAGCTGTAATTTAAACTTGGAAGTTTTGTTCAATTTCATGCTTACCTGACTATAAATTGCCAAAAATGCATCCATTTCTGTATTTTCCAGGAGATCTTCAAGCACCACGCAATTCCACTGCTCATCTCTCAAGCTGAAGTGAAAGACAGAATTAACATTGAAATCTTCCCAGGTGCAATGACTGTATTATAGGAAGCAAAATCTCAAGGTCACCCATTCGGGAAGCATATCTGTCTGTCAGCAAAGCTGTTGAGAGCAGCCTAACTTCTAAAATATGCCAAATTCTCTTCCCTTCTTCCCTGAACCCCCAAGCAAACATGAGAGCAGAATCTTAGACTATGCTTTTGCACACAATTCAAATCTGGAATCATTCCAAAGCAATGTGATTCAACCTGTCCCCATCCTCTTTAAATTTCATCACCACACTTTAAGGCAAGTTGTGGATTTTTTGTAGCTGAAATATGATATTAAATAGTTAACTTCCTCACTGCTGGTGATTTTTTTTTCTAGCCCAAAACATGATGACATCATGCACAAAACCTGTAATGTACAAAAGTACAAAACTTGTTTCTTCCAGTAAATTTTCAGGTAAAGACTAGTTGCAGTTTCTTTGAAGGCTTCCCTGATAGATTACCAGCTTGTGGATACTCCTGCAGAGATTTATCTGATCTTCTACTGACTCTTCACTTCTGCAACAGGAAAATTGTTCATCTAAACTGAGTAGGGCTCCAGCCTATTCAGAATTAAAACAGGCTTACCACTATCGCAGCCATTTTTAATATATCAGTGGTTTCATGGAAAACACTCTTTCTAATGGAAAGCACACTTTGAGCATGTTACGTGAAGCTTGAAATGTGCTAGGCTTTTAATACTGTGCAATACACATGGAAATGTCATTTCTACCTCCTGTAACCCTAATGAAAGTAATACAAAAGGCTGCAATAATTTTGCAAATTATCACCCATTTTTGCTAGTCAGTCTTTATGACAAGACAGGTATTTCTATATACCTCCCAAGAGGCATTTTATTTGTCACTGATTTCTTTACTTAAAAACTGTCCAGGGAAAATTGAAATTGAAGAAGAGTTTATACATCTCATCAAAAATAATTGTGTGCCAGGGAATTCCGTCTACAGTACAACAATGTAGATGAAAATTCAATTTAAATTGTCTCAGCTACTTCCTCTGACCCCAGCAGATCAAGTATCTCTGAAGTCCCTACCTATCTTCTTGAAAGACAAAGAGGATTAAAACTCTTTTCCTCCTTACTGCTTAGCAGTATCATTAGTTTTCCATTATCCCTGTCAAAAAAATGGTGACTGCCATGCAACACAGCACGATTTATATGCTACTAAGTTATTATTATTTCATGTTTCTTATTTCAAAATTCCCAAGACTCCTCAGTTATGCTCTGGGCCACAGCACAAGGCGACAGTGTTCAAACACAGATGCACAGTCCCTCCCCAACAGAGCAGAACATTCCGCCTGCTGTTTCTCCAGGATATCTTATGGTCCTTAAGAACTGCAGTAACACAGTAAAACCCGAGACCAAAGAACTTACCTTTGCTGGTACAGGTTTATAAATTGTCTACATTTATTCATGGCCTGTCTTAACAGAACTGTCACATGTCTTTCTGCATTTGTGTCCACAGCTTCATTCGAGAGTCCCAAACCATCCAGAATCCATCTCTGCCTACTCATTAGATGCTGCTGTGCTGACTCCTTATGCAACATCTCATACTCCAGCTTCCTGTCAAGTTCTTCAATCTCCTAGAGGTTGAAAATGCATGATGATAAAAAGTTCTAATTTAACTTGAAAGAACAAATTTCATTTGGAGTGAAGAAAAAAGATGATGGTATCAGGTTTTTCTGATCTTACTTTATTAATTTCTTATTCTACCCAGCCACTTGCAGTCATTACACTTTTCAATTCATTGCACAGCTTCAGTAAACACGTCTGGTACATCACGAATATCAGAACAACGAGGAAAGCTACGACTCAATTTTCATTGTGTTAAAAGTCAATGCTCTCTGAAACCTTCCACTGTAGAGGACATCAAACAAGTACACTGCCAGCATGGCTAAGATCAAAACTAAGGAACACCACCATTCAAATTCATTTGTAAGCTGCATAAACCCACTGAAATAGCTTAAGAAACTCAGACTAACTAGTTTTAGTTAGTCCAAACTAACAGCTAATATCAAATGGATCTAAGTTAAAAGGCAGTAGTAATTCACAACTAGTCTGATAAGTTAGGGTTAAAATACAATGCTCATTGTTATTGTGTATTAACCCAAAATCAAAAGGTTAAAACCCAAAGTCTTCAGGGGACTGGATCCCCCCTGCTAAAGATCTCTCTTTGGTCAAAAAGTCAAACTAGCCAGAAGGAAGGCTTCATACTCCCATTTCCAATGACACTGCTGTCTCACCTCAACCTTTACATTGCTTACTATCTCAAAGCCCCACTTGCTAACCAGTACCTTAAAGGAAATGCTAAATTTCAATTTACTCCTCTGCCTCATCAGCTGTATTTAACTCAGTGTTAGCTATTCTAGGTCTTTCTGCCCCTTCTTCAATCCTTTATCTTCACCTATTCAAGGACAGAGAAGGTAAAAGTCACTTCTCTGAAAAGCCCCTTTGCACTTACTGCATAAAAGGCAAAAGTACTCTGTCTACAAACAACTTTTACTATTTCCTACAGATCTAATACAAATTTAAGCAAAACTGGAGGCATATAAGCATTCTAGCTGTCACTCTATGAGAAACTCTGCAGAGATGACCACATTAAAATTTAACAAGGAATTTTCACAGCAATAGCTGTCAAATGATGCCCTCTAGCAAAGAGGTTTTTCTCAAAAACCCATTTTGTTTGTTCTACTCCAGTGCTCTCCCCAAGCCTCACTTGGATGGTTTCAAATAGCAGATGTAGAAAAAAAACGTCCTTGTGAATATGGAGCACTGAAGTATTAAAAAAGGATTAGAAAATTGGCACATATCAAGTATGTAATAAATATGGTGAAGGGAAGAGGTTTTTTCCAGATTTCCTACTATTTTAACTGCATGAGTGTGCTTGAAGGGAGATCGGTAGAAGGCTGTATAGATAATCTCTAAAAACTTGACAACTGAAGCATATTGTGTGGTTATGGATTTTGCATATGGACAGCATTATAACATGAGCAGTTCTGTAAGACAGTCACAACAATTTACTATTCAAGTCATGACTCCCAACCACTTCTCAACTTTCTTTCAATCAATAAAATATTAAGTAGCCACCAAAATACTACTCTTTCTGACTGCATGCAACTATAACAAAAATAAAAAATAATAATACACAATCTTCCTTGTCTCTAAGACTTTCCTTTTTTTATGTCTTTTACTGAATGCATTAAAGTGCACATACTCACAGAAATTAAAGTCTGGGTCACCAGAATCTGCAAACCAGCAGCTAAGACAAAGATGCTCTAACAGTTGCTGTTTCCTAACAGGATTTTTTTCTTTTAACAATTACATTACTTACAGGATTATGTGCTTCTAAAATCTGAATACATTCCAATTTTGACAGGGTTTTTGATGTATTCAGTTGTTCAAAGAGCAAAGCTTGCACATTTATGACAGCAGTATACAGCTCCAGCATTTTGGATTTTTTAACAGTTTTTTGAAAGGCTACAGAAGCAATATACTCTCCAAGCTTGTTTTCCAGATTGCGCAGGTGACACTCTTTTTCAAGCTGCAACTCGTACTTAATCTAAAAAAAATACGAAAACACGAAAGATAGAAAGATTAACAGAAACTCTCACATGCACACTTATGATTTTGGCAGTCTGTAATTAACAAGGAGGATCATAACAGCAAAGAAATCAATGCTGTTATCTTATAATGCAATACATTGGTTTAAGAAGTGCTTTTAACCTTCAATTCCAAGTTTATACTGTAATAAAAAAAAATTACAGTACAGTCAAATACTGTATAGAGATCAGGCTTTCTTTTAGGGTAATCAAAACTTTAATACTAAATGAGAACCCAAAACAGAGGGTCTACATAATTTTTATTATAATAAAATTAAAAGCTAGAAATACAAATAAATCCATCGTTAACTATGGTTAAATGGAAAGATAAAATACACCCTTCTGTTTAGAAAAAACATGAAACTTATAAAAAGACTGTATTTAGTTTCAAGTTGGCAAGTGTCAGTTAATGCTGACTGATGACATTCAACCTACTATTCTTTGAGCAAATAACCAAAAATCCTCTTATATAAAAGAAACTGTAAATCAAAAGTCTATTGGCAATGGATTTCAAATAAGATTAAAACTGGATTGGATCAACATCAAACAGCATAAAATCAAAATGATTTAACTCAGTAACTGTGTTGCTGCCACACATTTGATGGAACATCCACAGAAACTGTTCAAGGGTGAAAGACAAGTGCAGCATGTGCAGGCACACAATCCAGTGCAGTGTGACTGATGAGCTCTCCACGCTGTACCACTGACAGCCAAGGACACTGCACTGTGACTATTTTTCTGTGGGACAATGTGTATAGCAGCCAGCTGCAATTACCTTCTTTAGATGCTTCCATCTGAGCTTGTCACTCTAAGCTCCCTTCACACTCAAAGAAAAGGAAAAGGTACCTCTCAGTAGGTTTCATATCCTAAAAAATGGGTTTTCCACTGACATGTAAGGTGGATGTCTAGGTTAGACACAGATGGCTACATTGCATATCTAACATTTAGGTACCTGAATCTTCAAAAGAAAGTAAACAATTACCAGTTTGTTTTTATTCTCTCTTCCTGTACTATTCACATGGGCCTAAAGGATTGTTAAGAGAGAAGACACAGACAGAGAAAGCACATGAAGCCTTGAGAGCTCTGACTCCATTACTTGGTGTTGCTATCACCTGCTGCCCCACATGCCCAATGCTGGGTATCAGAGCCCAGGTTTGTCCTCACTCCATCTCTAAATTCTTTCTTCATCCTGACAAATCTGATAGGTTTCACAGCACACCAAAAAACCCCAAACTGACCACAAGCATTTTCAGAAATGATGATTTTCAGAAATTTCCAGTACTAGGTATTTTAACAGCAATGCTCAAATAACTACTGCCTGTGACAGAATGGAAGAACCACAGTCACCAAAGGAGGAATGTCAAAACCTTTTAAAGTTTTGGTCAAGTTTACTACCACCATGGCCTCTGAGAGCAGATACTCACATTTGCATTCTATGGAAAAGCATTTATCCCATCAAGTTTGGCCTCTCTCTCAAACAACAGGCAGAGATGAGCTTGGCTATTTAACACAGATATGTACATGCCTAGTACCTTAACACAGTAGGCATTCTGTGGTACCCCTTTGTACATGCAACCTCCCCCATTTTACCAGTCTAAAAATAATAAAGACCAATAGTGATTGCCCTGTTGGTGTGAACTAAACACCAGAAAGGTCAACTGTAATCCTTAGACACTGTATGACTTCCCATTGGCACAAAACCTGATTTTGGCCATCAGAATATCTTTGCACAAATTGAAATTATATGTACTAAAGACATGAAAAACCTTATCAGATTCCTATTCATGTTAATCACAATTATACATGATTGACTCTACTTATGATTAGTTTTAAAGGAGAATTTAAGGATACTTCCACCTAGTTTTTAGGTACCTAAGATGATAAATACGCAATATGATGAACAGAAATTTTCTCTGGAAATATTATTGATAAGAGTGCTAAGAGTGGCTGTGTATCATACAAATTCTATTATCCAGTAGAGAGAGGTAAATGTAAAATGTGATTTGGAACCAAATACGCTTGTGATATGCTCTTGCTCATGTGATACTCTCCAAAGGCTCCACCGAATCATCTGGAATGTCTTTGAACACAAGAGGTAGATTACCTTCAGGAAATCTTTCCTACTAATTTGAATTAAGCCAGTAACAAGTCAAGAATAAGAGATCATCCTACAGACACAAACTGGAGGCAGATTTATTTTCTTGATACTCGTAACAAATCTCCATCTCAAAAGATAGATACTGTCTCTCAACATTACTGTTAATCTAACAAATCAATCTGGAATAATGCAGGTGAGTGACACTAAATAATAAGTAAGCATATGGGTTACAAATAAGCATATGGCATATTTGGGTTACAAGGAGAATTAACTCAGACATTGCACTGGCATTATGGTGACCAAAATGATAAAAACTAAGCTCTTATTTTGGAACACAGGAGGCAGATATTTATAGTGAAGCAAGAGATAGTCAAAATCGGGAATTTACAGAACAAGAGCTGAGCTGTCTTGCAGTATTTGCTCAAAAGAAAGAAGATGACATTTACTCTAGGATAGATCCAGAAATATCTATTACTTGTTTCTATGTTTCAGTTTTTTGTAGGAAAAAAGTCAATAATAATAATAGTTCAATATATGTATCTTCTACGTTCTTTGCAAGAAATCTATTAAAGTGAATTTGAAGCCTTTCAATTTCTACGAAGTGCTTTATGCTGAAAAGCAAGTGGCTTTAGCATCTTCCACTAAAGCTCACAACCCAGCAGTTCACAGGTATTTGAAATGAAAGACAAAAAATCCCACAGAACATCCTACAGTCACAACTTTGATACAGATTGCACAAGACAAAAAATCTCACCCTAACTCAGTTTTCTTGGTGAGGCACATATTTAAAACATAAAAAATAACAATCTTCAAAAGCCTGTGCACAGGACTAATCTGTCAAGTAAGACTCAAGTTTTTTCCTCTGAAAGGCACACTGAATTAAATGTTATATGACTGACCACTGTGACACAAGACAGTGTTACTAAAACATTTAGCAATTTTCAGAGCTATACTGTTCCACTGTCCAATTTTAAGGTCTCCCTTCTGAAATTCCTACTGACTTGCCCTCACTCCTCTTTTCAGTGGTGGAAGTTGCTGCACTACTAGGTGATTCTTAAAGAGAGGATAAAATGGAAGTGAGTCCTTAACAGTTAAACAGACATGTTACCAAATACCAGAAAAAACAGATTCTAAAGAAAGGCAAGGAGTTTATATCCAATGCAACCAGCAATACTTTGCTGCCAATAGCTGCTGTCTAGCAAGGTGTTAAGGGAGATTCACTGCTACAGCATCACTGTACAGGGTAATACATGTCAGAAATGGACCAGGCTGGACAACTAACTCCACAAGTCATCTTTCAAAACTTGGGCTACACTGAGTTTTGAGTTTACTTAAAAGCTGGAAAATGATGGATGATAACAGCCAAAGTTTTGTCTGCCAGAGACTAAATAATTTATGATTTTCATTACAATAGTACCTATCCAAGCAATGTGAAAAAAATAATCAAGCAGACTTACCTGACTAGGAATAAACAGGTCCATTTTCAAAAGGACTAATCCTTCAGAGTATATGGGATGCTCCCTATTCAGTGCATGACAGCAGCTTCTTAACTAACAGAAATTATTACAACACTACTAGAATGAATGAGTTATGACAACATGCACACACTGAAGAATCATCCTTTTCTTCCAGCTTTTATTTACATGTCTAAGACACTGCCTGCCAGAATACACATCTTCAATAATATCTCAAGAAAGGAGAAAATAAATACTATTACTAGCTTTATATGCCACAAAATTATTAAGTAATACTTACAGTCTGCCCTTGTGGTTTAGAACCAGGATGTGTTATAAAACTTTAAAAATATAGATTAAAAAATTACATAGGAATGTTTGACAGGTGTTTGCACACAACTGAATGCACAGTTTGCTTCTTCACAGGAGGCTCAGTTCCAGACACAAGAGCTTTAAATTAATTATACATATATGAAATCTGGGGATGGATGAACGAATAATGAATAGATGAATGAGTAAATGAGTTATCACCTTTATTGTAAGTTTGAACCTATTAAAATGAATAATGAAGGAGGATGGAAATGCAGTTTGAGAACTCAAGTTCACTTGTAAGGAGGCCCAAGAAAGTGTATCTTAATTGTGGCTGAATTCAAAGGCAAAAGAGATGCCACTGATGACAGAAACACACAGAAATAGCATGGGATCTATACAGCATGTTCAGTATATTCCATGAATCCTAACATTTATGGATAAAAATAGATAGTATTTGCATATTACTAGGTATGAAAGCCTTACATTAAACATGCCCAAAATACAAGGGACAGAACATCTCTCCCGAAGAAAGGCTGAGAGAGTTGTGGTTGTTCAGCCTGGAGAAGAAAAGGGTCAGAGGACACTTTACTGCAGCCTTTCAATATTTAAGGGGGAAAGATGGGAATAAACCACTTAGCAGGTCCTGCTGCAATTGTTTTAAACTATAAGAGGGTAGATTTAAGACTAAATATAAGGAAGCAATATTTTACAACTGTTAGAAACATTTAACCTTTTAAAACATATTTATTATGATGTATTTTAAATTAATATCAAATATTTTAAAATAGGAAGAAATATTTCACAATATTTTACAATGGGGGTGGTGAAACACCTTCAACATTATACAGTAAATTAACTCCCCTTAAACAAACAAAATGCTGCATTACTCAATTGGTATTACTATCTACCCCTAGCCACATGAGTTTCTTTCTGACTCTTTCCAGCTCTGAAACCAGCCATACCATTAGAACAACAACAGGTATGCCAGATGGTGCATATAAAACTGGAACAATGAGGCTTAGAGAAGCTAACTTTCCAATGTTAAAACAAGATTCTAATAGAAACGTAAGGCAGTATTACACCAAACAAGTATTCAGTACTTTTTAAACTCTAGAGCTTAGCCCATAATCTCATGTACTTTCAAGTACGAGTACCAAACCCCTTAAATTTTGAGGATCAAGGCATCAGGTATTGAAGTCAAAATTTAAATGCCTCCATTAGAGGATCAGAGCATTCCTGGGCCATAGTTACTGAACTAGTGAAGAGTGCTAGAACATACTTGCCTTCTTGTTGCAGTCCTGCCCAAGCACCTGCTCTCACTTTCAAAGACTGGGTGCTAGACTAGATGTACATTTGCTTTTATCATCTGCAACCAATACAAAAAATGCGTTGCTCTCACATAAAAGTGAAATTATTTCTGAATTAACATGTTGACCCAGTATTTTTCATTCTTCAGGATACAGGTATCAAAAGCATAAGAAAGAGGTATAAAAATAGTTTTTTGTCCAAATTGGTACTAAAAGTGATATTGTAATCGCTTTTGAAACTATTTTTTCATCTACCAATTTTAATTACCAATGACACCTGCTTGTTCTGTGTAGTTCTTACAGCTGTGCACCACCTCTGTCTAACAAACTTATTGCAATGTCCCTCTGACATACAAAACTTTTATTACCCATATTGTACACATGTGAAAGATCACTTGGAACATCTGCTAGCAGAGAAGTAAAAAGCCTTCAAAATCCTGTATTAAGATCAGCCCCACTCATTTCTCGAGAATTAATTTTAGACTGGGGCTGTGTGTCTTTAAAACCCACCAGAATCAAGACTTTCTTTCAGTTAGCTCTGTACAAATAAACTCAGACCCTCCCCAAAAAGTTTTTGGATCTAAGAATCCATTTTTGGGTTTTCAGCAGCATTAGCAGATGTCCAAGAACTAAATGCTACTCAGCTGAAGCATGCATTGAAGTACCTTCCATGTTTTGAAAGTCTTTCTAGAAAACCACAGGATCTAGGGGAGTCTTGCAATCTTGCACACACCAAGCCCCAGAACCATTGGAAGAAAAAGGGGTGAGACATTAAATCAGTTCTGTAACTAAGATGCAAAAATTAAAACAAAGCAAAAACTATTCAGCTTGAAATACATCTTGATAAAATCAGTCAAGAGTAGGGAGATGTATCATGACACTATACCTCACACCTTTTTTTATCTGGTTCTTATTCACACTGATAGAAGACTGTCATTCTTTAATTACTGAAGATCTAGGTTTTGACCTCAGTCCAGAAAAGTTTGTACTTACCCTATTTAAATTTTCACCTTTCACTGAGTCTTCATAAATTAAAATTTTGTCCTGTAAAGATTTCTTCAGAATATCTAACTTATTTCTATTCCTGGATCCTGTTTTTCCCATTTTAGAATGCTGCTGTAACAAGATGAGCAAAAATGCTTTATTTGTAAGAGGTATATGAGGATGCTAGTGTTAGGATTATTACTTGCTATTATTGGCACATCCATCAAATAATGAAACACTTGGCAAATATGACTTTCACTGAGAAAGTATTTCTGAAATGAAGGTGCTGCCTATTCACTCAGAAGATTCCTTTCGGACATTCAAAGTTAGAACTTTTTTAAAAATTTCTTTCAAGTACAATTATATATTCATCCTTTCCATGAAAACTGGTAGCATATACATTTGATTTTAAACAAGCTTTAGTAGTGATAATAAGAGAAGATTTTAACTGATAAGTTGTCTCCTCGGCACAGCTGAAAATGAACAAAGAATATTAATTTAAGATCTACATTGTTTTCAACACACAGTCTATGAATCACAAATGAACCATGATAATATTAAGAGGCACCGTTCCATGTAATCAAATTATTCTTGACCTTTCCATTTCTTTACAAGAATACTAACTAAGTATATGTACTCTTGGGGAAATGATAACATCTGTTCAACTGTAAGGTTTTGCAAAGTCATTTCCCTCCTTTAGTATTTTAGAAACTATTAAGGCTTTGAACTAGGCTAACTCCTAGCACAATTAACCCAAGGTAGTTTACATGTTGAGAAAGTATAACTGAACCAAAACAAAGCAAGGGCAAGTCCTCCTTTAAAGAAAGTATCAGATACAATTAATACAGGGAATGCTTTTTGCCCCGCTACCTTAGAAGAACTGAAAACCATTTATGATTCCATAGCTTTTGCACTTTACTGAAGGAATTAAACACCTCTCACAGGGTTCTTTAACTAGTGCTAGATTTGATAGGCAGATAGACTCCTCGTTGGAAATACTCTTGTAACTTTGAGTATGCCTCACCTTCTACGTATTTAGACGTGGGGAAAAAACCCCCAACTGTCGGCATACACTTCAATCTTCTGAAAACAAGAAACAGAAATCATGCCCAATTTCTTGCCAAGAAAGGCCATCTAGTTCAGGAGCTTTACTTTCCTAAACAGACAAAACAATGTAGAAGATTCTTTTCCAGAAACTCCCAAAACTTTCACTAAAGCAGCAGAAATACACAGGTGTATGTGAAAAAAAACCTATTTATCCAACTGCTGCCCAACTATCTTTAAGTCCACTGGTCCATGCAGACAGGAAAAGTGCTGTCACACCTATGGAGAAGCTATGGACCCAGATCTGCAGCCAATGCCAGCAGCCACAGGTACACCCAGGAAGCCCTTCCACATCCCCACACTGATCCCACACTGTTCCCACCTGTTTGCAGGTCATTGCTAAATTCTGCTCAACCTTCAGCACCTCGCTGTCCTTCTGCTCCACCTCAAAAGCCTGAAGCAAGGTTCTTGCTCTTATCTTGGGCCAAGCCAAGCTGCTGTCCACCTGAGAGAAGCAGCAGTGCAACTCTTGCCTCATTCTAAGCAACTCCTCTTCTGAGAGCGAGAGGGGTAAACTTAGAAGTTGCCTGTTAAAAAAAAACAAGAGCCATTTGCTGTTCAATGATTTAGGCAATAATGCATAAAATATAAGAGACATGAACACAAATACTTTACTTTAGCAGAGATTATCCTTTTTTGGTCTCTTTCATATATCAGTTAGTGATTTCACACACAGCAATGAACTGCTCAGCATGTATAAAATACCCTTGCGGATACCTTAAATTCTGCATACAGAGCTTCCTGGACTGTAAAACTTCATTTTCAAAGGAAAACAGCATTTGAATATTTTAAAAATAAATTAATATTTTTCACACATTTCCTATGCATAGAGTCCTTCCACCTCTTCAGACAATACAATCCCTGAACTTCAGCTGAAATCAAGATAAAAGCTTCCCATAAAGCCTCCCCGTGCTGTTTCTCAGCCCTCAGCAGTCACAGCTACTGAGAAGGAAAAAATAAAATAAAAGTCTCTATTATGAACACATATGTCATCCCTTCCATCAACAAGTCACAAGGGTTCCAGCTGTTGTTTGTAAAAAGGCTCTTTGCAGTCTGAACAGCACAATATGTTTTAAGACTAATTTGAATTACTCAAAGTTTCCATTTTATAGAAGTATAAAGAAGTAAGATTCTAAACACAGATCTCTAATGAACTGATCAAAGGTCAAGCTGAAGCTGACTTGAAAATAAAGCATGCTCAGTTCTGATTAACCTTAGGCTACATTTATCTTCTTGCTTTATCTTATTTCCTTAAGAATATTTCATAAAAAATAGCATACTTTAATTTGTTTGGAAATTTCCTTTATTCCACAAAAAATTGTTTGTATTTAAAACACAAACAGCATGTTTTTTAAAGAGTAGTTTTCATTTAAAAATATATTATACTGCATGTTTCATTAGTACTGATACTTTTATTCAATATATAACAGGCCTATACTACCTCATCAAATCGTTGCATTTAGAAATCCTTTTTTCTTTCTACTGATTCAGCAAAGAACAGTTAGATCCTTAATTAATACATTTTTAATGCATGAGGTTTTTCCCTTCAAAGAATTACTTATTTTAAGACAAGACTACTCCAGATGATCATTTATAGTATACTTAACCATTTGTCATCTTGTCTTAGACTCATGAAAGAAAATCCATTGTAGAAATCCATGTATATAGATATATAGACAGAGATACAAAATAAAATACAGCAAATAGAGTTTTGCCATGTCTATATTTAAAAAGGACTTTAGGCATTAACCATCTTCATAAACATTTTGGACTAACCCATGGTCTCTATGATAAGCAACAAAAATGAAAAGCTATCATTCAAAATAATTCTTTGTGAAAACTAGATAGCAGATGAGAACATAAACATGGGAGCTGGCATCTGTCATCAAAATACCGTATCTGACAGACAGTGGACTGAAAGAAGACAGCAACAAATTTTAAGGGGCTTTTGAAGGACACTTGTTGCTGCATTTTTTTGTATATATTTTCCCGAATTTTACTGAAAAAAAAACTCAAACAGCTTACTGTTGCTTCAAATAAAGATAGCATCTAACAAATATGACAGGCACACTCCAGGTTGGAACACAATTATTATGGGATTCTAAGTTAGAACCAGGAAAGTCCTGCTGGGTCATACAATCTACTTCCATACTCCTGCAGGTCTGCTCTCGGCAATGTAAACAAGAGATAGTAAGACAAGCTAGAAAATACATATAAACAAAAGGAACATAGGAAAGTATCTAAAATGTTGAATAAAATACAAAGCCCTTGAAATGAGAATCAAAACAATAGGAAAAAATGTAATTCTTTTTTTTAACAAAGCCAATGTAATGGATGAAGTTTATATTCCTCTTACATGGTTTTACAATATGTGGCAGGAAAACTTACAAAGATTCTGCCTGGATAGAACTGCCCATACAAATCTATTTTGCTTTAAAGAAGAGGTATGAAGGAGAAACTTTTACCAGTGTCTTTTTTTTTCCCCCCTCCCTGTTCAATCTCTTATGCCTGGTACATTTTCTTCAGAGCCACACAGCTTATTATAGGTTTGCCTGTTCCAGTTGCTTCCCCTAAAGCTGCAATTTTATTTTTTCATGTTCCCATGTCTCTAACAATGTCTCTTATTAAATAGACATTGTATAGGAAATGTAGTACTGCAAATATTCAGGCAATCTAACAACCAGACATAAATGTACTTGAAAGCTAAGAACAAATGCTAAGGAACATTCCCTGATCTCTCAGGGACCTTGCTGCCCACTCTGAGAGGCACAACCACTTCTGGCCACAGCCATGGGCTCTCCCTCTGCAAGGTCTCCCAACTGAGGCAAGGCCACCACCTGCTTTCCCACCTCCCCAGGGTCACACTGCAGCAGGCAGCAATGGCCAAAACACTTCCAGCAGCCAGAATTCCTCTCTGCAGCACTGCCTGTGCCATGGTGCCTGTCTGGCTCAGGGCTTGGTGCCAGGGGCACTCTGTCAGCAGGCCAGAGCAGCTGAGTCTGATGCATGGAGACATGAGCTGGACAGGCAGGATACTGCGCTGTGTAATTAGGGACCATGTAGAAATACTGGGACAAAGCTTAAAACAAACCTGATGAGTAAGGTTTGACTTGTGGCTAGAAGGAATATTTTGAACTTGGACTTGGGGCCAATTAGGTCTGACGTACTAACTGGCATTTCCAAAGTGTGGGACCTCGAAAAACAGACAATGAATAACAATGAAAGATGTGTAAGGGATACCTCCCATGGAATGAATGGAAATATAAAGCCTTCATTCCACGTTTTTAGCTTCAAGACTGTGTTTCCAGGGATTTCCACTGCAGTGCTCACCCACTGGTGCCACATGGGTTGAGCACTTGGAAAAAAAATAGCAATTTCTAAGTGCCCAGCAGAGAACTGATCACTAGGAATTACAACTGGACAGGTGTGAAAACTCCTAATTCTCTTCTATTTGCAATAGTAACTAAGAAAAAAGTGCAGAAAGATACTTGCATGAATATTGACTGTTCCCAGCTCCTGGCTTTTTTTTGTTCTGAAATGCCTGTTTCCAGCTCTTGGCTTAGCTTCTGCCTGGTGAGCTGAAGCAGCTCTTCAGCAGCCACGCTCTTTTCATGTTCCTCCCTTTCAAGCTGTCCACGTTTAACAACCATCTCTTTTTTGTGCTCCTCCACAGCTTCTAGCAGGAACAATTTTGGCACACTGAGCTTGACTAGTTCTTGCACAAACGCTCCACACTGAACACGTTTAAGCTCTTCAATGGCTTTCTCCGTTACGTTAAATAGAAGCTCTTTCAGCTCTTCGCTGGCCTCATTGTCAAGCTTTTCAGTAAGTTCTTCAAATTCAATGGCGTGATCACTTAGAAGATTTTTCCAGTGTCTCAGGTAGTGAGAGATCTCATTAGTAGTTTTGAAGGGGTCTCCAAGTGACAGCTGCTCCTTCTGATGCTCTTTCTGCTGATTCATTTACCAAAAGGAGGAACAAAGTTAAGAAAAAGGAACATCTCGAATTCCAGCTCCTTAAGTATGGATTTCATAGCAATACAAAATTTCATGCTTTTGCTTTTCCACGTTCTTGAAACTGCTTTTCAGTGTCCAGAGGCTTACCTAGCCCTCAACAGATTGGCTTTATGAGCACCTAGGAGATAACTCAGACTATTGTTAGATACAAAGGCTGTGATAATATGGACTGTTGCTAGATAGAAGAGCTAACACCTAAACACATGCATGATCATGTGGTTTGATATAATCTTAGCTAGCTGAACTTCAGTGATCTGGCAGCATTCCAGAAGTCAATCTGGATCAAACAGCAAAGAAGGAAAAGAATTTTTAAAAATGAGGGAAAAAATAAGTTTGGGGTTATTTTTTATTTTCCCCATCTTGCAATTTCATTGGAAAGTTAAACCAAAGCTACCTACACAGAGAATAAACATAACAAATGACATCACTATTACCAGGCCTGCTGTCTATGCTCACACTGGTATCTGTTAAAGAGCACAAAGCACTGAAACACATCCTGCAAAAGATAAGCTCAACCTCACCTAACTTGGGTCATCTTAAAGAACTACCACATAATCCAAGATAGTTTTTTCTACATCTTTTAGGCACAGAAATGTAACTTTGAAGTATACCTTTGGATGACAACTCCCTTTCAGAACACCTGCAGGTCATCTTACATTATGACATGACTTGTATCTTTTAGAGTTACCTTTGATTTTTAGATGGCTGAGATGAGGTGACATGAGTTCTACCACAAGCAACCATAGGCAGAGCATCTTTTACATAGTTTTGGTTTGTAGCTGAATTTTAACTGTGCTGTTGAAGTTCACTCAGGTCACACATAGCCAGGAAACCCACAGAAAATGGTGACTGTCACCTGAGCCATCTCCCTCACCAACTCCTGAACCTGTGCTGGCTTTTGCCTGTCTGCATGTTACAGAGACTTGTCATGACCCCCTTGGACATGGTACACTAAGCAGAAGGGCTTTAGAAATTTCTCCAGCTAAGTTGAAGTTAAGTTATTTCTTGCAGGTTTTTCTAAAAGAAAAGCTATAAATTACTGCATGACTAATACAGAACATGGTGGTACACAGCTAAAACCAACTGACACTTATTTTCAACCATGCTCCTGGCAGTGTTGACCCCTGTTGTAAGAACTACATTTTATTCTTCAATTAATTCAATTTCTAATTTATGATAAGCCCTTTGAAAATAAATACACTGAAAATAATTACCGTTTGCAGCATTTCCCGCCTTCGCTTGGTAATGAGTTTCTGGCAAAGCTTCTGCTTTTCTTGTTTTAAATCATGATCAAATTTCTGTTTAACAAAATTAATTTCAGTTTCGGCTCGGTCCAGCAGCATTCCCAAATGACTTTCAGGTAGATGACCTGCTCTGTAATAACAGTGTTTGAAGCCTGTTATCCGAAATTCTTAAGTGCGAAAGGGTATCTGAGGCAATTAGTACCATAAAAAGGCTCAGCAAAATAGACACACAGAATGATCTTAGTTTCTTTAGCAGTGACGCCTGGGAGAATCAAACAAGGAAGGGGATAATAGAAGGACAATCTCAGAGATGAGCACAGAACTGAGGCAGTTTGTGAAGGTGTATGAAAAAGAAACAGGAAGAAGGATGGAAGGATGGAAGGAAGGAAGGAAGGGCAAGTGGAAAACCAATTACATATCAGTTTGTAACATAAGTGATATTCAAATGAGACATTTAAAACCTTATATATTATGCATATTTTATTTTTCCATTTAATGTCCCTGGAATGCAATTTTATATGTCTTTTACAACTCCTTGTCATTAAAAAAAAATTCTCTTTAAAGTATGTAATCAAGTAAAAAGAACAAAAAATTATTTTTAATAGACAAAGCAATCATATCTACAAAATATTTATATTCAGACTGCCTAGTAAATTTATACCAGAAGAATTATAAAAATTTCAAAACAATAGCAAACTTCAGTTATCAGAAACAGCAAATTGCTGGTCATAAGCCCATGGTGCTCTCAAATGGAAGTTCAAGACTATGGTCTACCTCCTGTTGCTACACAATTTCATGTCAAAGGGAAAACAAGATCTAAAGAGCCCTGGCAACAGTTAAAAAGATCTCCCTTGCCACAAATTTATATTGAATTTCAGAACTTACCTGCTATTACATTTACACTACAAGTTCCCCAAATCTTTCTTATTCAAAAGAAGAATAAAAGAACATCTTAATTCAGACCAGGCTGTTGGACATTTGTGAGTTATATTAAACACAGTGGACTTAAAAATGTGGTGTTGAAAAGGTCAACATGAAACTTCAAATTGAAAACTCCAATTCCTGACCTGAACCTGGATGTTATCCAGATACCTTCTAGTTTACTTATGCAGTCCCCCTTTTCTCAAAGACATGAACATTACCCACAGAGCTGGGACTCAGATGAATCCAGGGCTTTCAAGGTTCCATTACAATGTGATACCTGGCCCAATTCCTAAATTAAAGTAGCAGTTAAATATGGTAAGCAAGCCCTTCTCCAGAAAGGAGAATCTCATTTTGGTTTATTAAGATTTATTGATACTGTGACAACTTAATTCCAATCAAAATCCTCAAAATAAGAGCTAAAATAAAGCAGAAGATTACCATATTAGCTTGTTTGCAGTCACAGCACAGTAACCATGTTGGCCAGATCCCGTAATTCACACCTCTCCATCTCAAACATCCACAACTATCTGTGCAAGCCATGAAACATCATCCCCTATATAATGCATGTGCTGGATAGAAACTGAGATGTGCTTTATCACAGTTATGTCAATAAAAGAGATCCTCCTTTTGCAGAGCTTTTTCAAAGTCTATCTACTGCATTTCTTTAATCTGCAAAGAGGATTAAACTACCTCTCAGTATATTGAGAGTAATCCACCAAGCGTCATTCTTGGCCAAGTAATTTCTGCCTTGAAACTAATCAATGTTAAAATTCAGTGTTATGTCAAAAAACTCCCCAACAGCACCAAGTTTCTAGCCCATATTTGGTAACTTTTAAGTCCTGCCCCTCCTTTTTGACTGAACCCAAGGCAAAAGATATGTGAATAAAGGTAATTAATTATGGTGAGAAAGTGAGTAAAGATAATAACCGAGATATTATATTTAACACCTTAATCCTTTCT
This sequence comes from Coloeus monedula, assembly GCF_965178545.1. Taxonomy (NCBI): domain Eukaryota; kingdom Metazoa; phylum Chordata; class Aves; order Passeriformes; family Corvidae; genus Coloeus; species Coloeus monedula. Next base: position 62,810,708 of record NC_138785.1, read on the forward strand.
TGTACTGAGGAAATAAACCCAGGCTTGCTGCATCCAATTAAAATCCCTGTCCAGAGCAGTGAAAAGAGTCTGCAATAGAAAAAGACAGATGTGCTGGAACCACACAGCAAATGAAAGTTTAAAGAAAGTGACGCAACATAGAATGATTGGAAGATGATATATAGCTACCTATTTTTAGGATTAAAAAAAAAGGTCTACATTATTTCCGTTGATTTGATTTGATTTACTTAGAGATCATCTTTACTTAGAGTACATCCACAGCTAAAACTGTAGGTGATGCAGTATCCCACCACAGAAGCCTATGTCAGTTTATGTGCCAACTTATATTAATCAGCGTTATGGTAATTCCTGAAAGGCTCAACCCTGGCAAGACATCTTCATTTCTTGTTTAATATAAATACAATATAAAAACAATTATAGTATTAGGAATAAAATATGTCCTGGTCTCAAAGGACTCTGAACAGAAATGCAAAACAAAAGGAGAAGAGAAAGGTACTAAGACAGTATAGACTGTATGATAAACTGCCTGGTATCAGCATACCAGACATTTAATCACTGAAGAAATGTACAGGCACATGTCTTTGAACAACGAGAATTTTAATGAAGGACAATACTGTGGTAATGACACGGATGTTTAAAGGGAGATCCTCCCAAAGGCAGTGAGCACCAAGGAAGGTACAGAGGTGCAGTGTGTAGCCAACAGCAGCAGTATCACAGGTCAGCCAGAGAGAGATCTTGACTTCTCTGTAATGAACGAAAGCCAACCAATTAAGGAGCAAATACAGAGTTGAGGGCATGAAAGTAAAAAGTAGGACTTTGTAGTTGATGTTACAGAGAAGGGATGCTGGACCCCAGCAAAGGAAAATTGCTTCATGAAAGCTAGAGAAGGCATGGGAGCATCACTAAAGCAAAAGGGAGATAGATATGAAGCAGAAAAGTTGTACAGGCCTGAATGTACATGGAGGCTGAATCACATCACTATACAGAAACTACACAGAGAGAACTTGCATGACTCTGCCCGTGCTACTCAGGCCACATCAGGATTTCACCTGCTGAAGTGGCATCTTGCCAGTACCCAGATCAGAATTCATGTAATAATAATAAAAATTCAGAGCAATAAGTGCCCTCCCTACATAGCAGAGCACTACAAGCAGAAAAGGTTTTAAGAGATTATTAGAAAACTTCATACTGATGCATTGCTGCTTGAGACATTCACTTTCCAACACCGACTTGCAGAAATGCCCAGCCAAGACACCACTGGAAAACCACTTTCTATGGACAAGGTCCATATAAATGGTGATTATTGAGAAGAACAAGACCAGCACAGTGTGCTTGTTTCAATCTTTTGAGAGTCTTTTGACCACTTTACAAACACAATACACAGGAAATTCTTTAGGTTTTACAAAAATTTAAATTTTGAGAGAAATTTATAAAGAATTGTTTTTACCTAGTGAGTCACAAGAACTGGATTCAATTTTTAAGAGACTGAAGAAAAAGCAAATTTCTTGTGAACAAGAAGATACTGGCAAAAGAGTAACACAACATGTTACAGATGCCATAGTTTAAAAACATCAAGAACCCTGCACCTCTGTTGATAGCAAGAACAACCCAGGATAAACACTGCCTCAAGTACTGCCCTTTTGCCCACTATTCTTCAAGAAAAATCATAAAGAGCCTATGTAGACATCCCTCAGATCCAGGATTACAGATTATATTTCAAAATCTTCTTTCCTGCCTTTTGGCACTGAAGTCCAGGCTTGATTTTTGAAAGCCACTGAGTAATCAAAAACTAGTACTGACAAATGGCACATTTTATTTAAATGCTGTATTTAGAAAACCCAACTTGAAAACTCTGGCTGCTCTATTTCATTTAAAATGTTCACAGCCCTCCCTAGAATTGGTTTGGGTTTATTTTTCTTTTTATAACATTCATTTCTGGCCACACAGAATCCTTTTCTTGTTAATTTGAAATAGCCTTGCTATCTGATAAATTTTAAACATACTATTAAGCTCCATTTTTAAAATATTTCTCCCCTCAGTATCTATCTCCTGGCTTATCACTGCATCTATCTTTTCTCTCTTCTCCATGCAAAGTTCTGCATTTTAAAATTCCATTTATAACAGTAAGTTAAAGGCACTCTATTATAAAGCTGGACAAAATAGATTAAGACAGACCCCTATCTATATTTAGACAAGCAGATTCAATGACAAAGTGAAAAACAAGGATACTATGGACACAAATTTAAAGTACTAGTCATTCAGACCAGACTTCTCTTGCTGCTCAAATTTTAATGCTCTAATTTGTAAACATTCCCAAAATCACTTTCTAATTAGAAACTGAAATACAAGCCTATGTTACATAATTATGAATTTTTCATGAGTTATACTGGGATATTTCAGTTTGCCTGGTGAAAATAAAACACTAGCAAACTGAAATACTACATTCTGGAGTTTTATAATCACAACACCTAAAGAATGAATTATAAGAGTTTGGCCAACATTTGTCTGAGAGGAAATACTGCTGCAGCAGGTGTGGGAAGTTACAAGAAAATAACTAGTTCTAGGCCCAGGAAGCCAAATGGGATTGTCTCTCTACAAATGGTATCTCCAACTATTGACACATATCCTTTGTCCACAGACAACCAACCACTGCATAATCTGAAAGTTTAATAGGAGAGTGGTAGAAAAATTATTTTTTCATCTTGGTAATAATGCTTGCTGCTTCTGGAAGTTTCTGAGTAGTTTGGGGGGTTTTGGAAGGTTTTTAACACATTTTTTGGGGATGAGATCCCAGAGGTCTTGGATTAACTAATACTGTGCCTTTCCTCTCTGTTTTATAGTTGATTTGTTTTGTGACTGTTAGGTGAAACAACAGGAATTAAGCAATGGGTGAAACCACTTTTTCCAGCTTGAGAAGTCCCAGTTGTTCACTGCAATGGTCACACAGTGAGGTTCTCACAAAGGCTTTTCACATAACTACATCATCTGTGAAAACATCTCAGACCTTCTCATAATACAGTTCCAAAAAGAGGAATGAACTGATGGAAGGAAACTCTCTGTGAAAGACGTGTCTGAATTATATTTCCTATTCCAGGACACGTTTGTCTTTGAGCCACACAGTCGTAGACCTTAGCAAAGCAGTGCAAGCCTACTGGAAGAAGCTCTCTCCAACCAATGAATCTCGAAGCTAAACTCAGGGTGATTCAAGCTAAACTTAGGGTATGATTCCAGTGAGGCAGCACACAGCACAATCAAAAAGAAAAGCAAGGAAAAGTTACAAAAAAACCCAGATAAACTATTTTGTCACATCAACAGATGCAATCTTTGGTAGCTTTTAACAGACTTCCTGCTTCCTAATGTTAAATTACATTTAAATCAATTTAACATTATGAAAGAAAAAACACACCATAAAGATCAATGTTCATCTTGTTCTCTTAATGCACATTTCACATATTGTCAGACTGACATCAATGACTGACACCTCAAATATACAAATAAAGCTGCATGCACAGGACCAACAGTAGCAATACTAGTTTGTCTTCCTGTACACGTTTTCCTGTCCACTGACGTATTCTGCTGCCCTGGCAGGCTCCTCAGTAATCTCTCCATATGCTGAACTAACACAGTTCTCTGATAGCAGCATGATGTCTTTCTCAGTGCTCCTCATAGCCATGCAATTTTAAATAACTACGTCTCTGTGTGTCTGCTAAGTCACCATTTCTACCTCTCCACCTTGATTCTGAGTATCCTATCACAGAGTACTCAATCAGCCAGGGTCTGGTATAGATATCCCAAATAAATTACATGTATTATAACAGGTGTTACAGCAGTCCATTTCCAGGTCTACTTTTTACTTGCCTTGACCTTTACTTTTTAATTCCCTGCAACAGGTGTATTCTTGGCTAGTCAAAATCCTCTGCAGCTACATTATTTATAAAAATTGATCTACTTTTTTTAGAAAATATTCATGATTTTCAGCTTGAAAAGAGAAACTGTACATCCAGCTCCTCAAACATATTCAATCACAAGTGAATCAAAATTGTTCTTTTCTGTTAAATCCAGATATTCATGCATAATGAACGTAGACAAATGGTCTTAACTGGTACACATTGCAATGGACTCTGGTATGAGTTTTCACACGACGGATGACTATTTACACAAATAATGGATGTATAAAGACATTGAGAATCTTATATGAGTCTGGTTCCCAGTGAAATCAGAATTACAAACAAGTACTACATACGTTTCCAGCAACTCATCTCTGTCCTGTACAAAGCGGATACAGATAACAAAACCTCAGCGTCTGCTGGGATTTAACTAACAAAGCCAATCAGTTACAAAATATTTTCTTAGAATTAACTAACAGATAACATTTTAATGCAACTCTCCTGCTAGGTAACACAGAAAAAAAGGCTTTTGAAAAGTCTGTTGCCTGTGAGATAACATAGTCAAATGGCTGACAAGAAAACAATTGAGATATTTACCTTTCCGTCTTATTAATGAGACTTGATATCTGGGCTGCTGCGGCATTTATAAGAGCAGAGACATGAGAACACCTTGACTGTATCTTACTTATAAGATATTCTCTGTAAGAAAATCTTTTATTCAGATGATATTTCTTACAAGCTTGCAAAAAATCCATTAGCTCTTCAATGTCACCCTACAGGAAAGAACGTGAACAAATGTGAACATTTGATTAGATGTAATGTTAATTCTGGCTAACACCTATGAATATCAGACCAGATTTCATTAGCAGGACAAAGCTGAAAAATGCTTACAAGTGTAAAACAGTAAGTATGTATCAACTTAACTCTAATGACCACATCAAATGATCTTGGTTATTTTAACAAAACAAAATAAATAATGTGGTGAGCTTTTGGCCTGATTACCTCAATACTGTGTGTATTTTCCTGATAGTTAGTGCACGTCCTGTGTGCCCTGAGTTAACAGGTCATTTGCTCAGGTATTCACAATTACATACACATGCAACCCTACCGGCATAAGCAGAACTGTTCTTTACGATGTACTGTATGATTACATAAGCAAAGGGTAACATTTTCAAAGGTGTCTAAATTGACTTCAAAGCCAATTTTAAAGCCAGCTCTTCCACGTATGTTGAGTACAGCATAGGGAAAGCCAAGCCCACTGCCCACAGGCTGGCTTAGAAGCTCCTCCTTCTAACAGTGGGGAACAGGAAGGGTTTAGATACCTACAGACTGGCAGAGACCAGAGTTATGCACACAATGTTCTGTAGCATAAATAGCCAAGACAAGGTCTGATAGTTACAAGACCCATGTCTGAGCAGCCAAAACATAGTCAAAACCTTTTTCACTTGCTCTGCCTCTTTGACCTGGCTGCTTAACTATCTTCCGCACAAGTGCTTGCTGCATCTCCCACTGACAGTGGCCAATGTATAGCTTCTGTATATGAGGTTGTTCATCAGTGAAGGAGTGAGCCTTACATGTTCTGACACCTACTTTCCAGATGTTGCTTTTTAGCCTTCACCTGCAGGTCCACAACAATCATACTCTTCCTCAAGAAGCAGCCAGAACAACAGTTCCCAGATCTTTTGCAATCTAGAGTACTAACTTTCAACACAAATGGAGGTAAAAACAAACACACAGACAAACAAAACCCCATGAGGAAACAATTTAAGCTATTCTACTGCAAGAGGTTTAAAAATGTAACTGAAAGCAAAACTGAAATCCTGAACATACTCTTCATCACCATCCCTGGATCACACAACTTAGAGAAACTCAATCCCTCTAAGTACAAAATCATAGTACTTCAGACACAACACAATTTCAAAAATCAGCATATTTGGAATGGGGGGCTCAGTACATCTTCTGAAGTATAGAAGAGCACTTCATGCCTAGGGAGTTTTGAACATGTGCATATACCTCAATACTGTCTCGGGGTGACTTTATGATGTGTATCCCATATCGCTGCCCCATGTCCAGAAATTAATTTTGTGCCTTTCTGTGCCTTTAAACTGAGCCTGAGAGGGGGAAGGGAAACCTGAGCAAAACTTCTTCAAAGCAGTTCGCAGCTTGTTCAAGGTCACACAGAGATAGAGACTTTTTTTCAGCTGCAGCAGCAGAGCGAGAGTGAGGAAGGCAGCTGGCTTGCTTTCGGCCAGTTTTTCAGCTTCTTTTTCTTTCTCTGGAGAGAGAGGGAGAGTTGAACTTTTGTTTTTCCTGGGACTTTGTTTTTTCTTTTTTTTTCCTCTGCTGGACGGTTTCAACATCAGAATACATTGGGAGGAATTTCCACCAAGGCCTTGGCCCTGGAGGTGGGTCCACCACCCCATCCCAGCTCCAAGGAGGGGGAGAGAGATATCTATGGAAGGACTCTGAAATTTTCCCAGGTTTCCCTCAGCAGAGCAAGAGGTTTTATTATTTAGCATCATTATCCTTTTCCTGTGTATTTGTTAAATGAATAGTTTTTATCTCCTTCACTTTCCTTCAAGGAAAATTTATTTTTTTCCTGAACCTGGTGGGGGAGGGATGGCTGTAACCTGCCTTCTCTCAGAGGATATATTTCTAAATTTGTCCAAACCGGTACAAAAATACAGTTGTGTAGATGTCTAGATGTGCTAATAAAGGCATTATAATTTTTAAAATGCTTTCTAAGAAAGTTAGTTATGAAAGTGATAACATTTATCCTGAAACATTTCTCAGAAGTTACTGCAGGTTTTTATTTTGTCTTTAGGTTAGGAATGGAGATATCATCCTATTACCTGTATTTTAGAGTAACCTTCCACTAATGTTTTAGCTGTTTCCAACTTCAGTTCTCCCTTTAAAGTGGCATTTGTTATCTGTGTAAAAAAGATAGTATGGAGTTCCTTTCTTTGGGTAACAGCCAGCTCTCTATAAGCCTTTGCAAAATATTCCTCCTGCTTTACGAAAAGGAATCTCTTCAGGCAGTCCTGCTCCAGTCTGTGAAGTCTGTCCAGAAGACTTCTGTATTCTACAGCAGGCTGCAAAGAAGGAAATAAATACAACAGAAGTGATTTTCAGAATTCAACATACTTTAAAGTACCAGTGCTACTAGCTCATATATATTTTACAAATACTTTAGTTACTGTCATTTCAGGTTTAAATGAAGGCTAATATTGAATAAGTGTACACTTCCCATAGTTTTCACCTGTCTGGATGGCAGGGTTGTACAGCTGCCAGTCTCTCATACAGATACTACTTCCAAAGCATAATGAAGTCCTTTTAGAATTCACAAGACTTATATAAGATAAATTATATAAATGAGCATGAAATTCAACACAAAGACTATATGTGAAATTAATTTTTTAGGTTTCATCAATCCTGAAATCCTATTAAAATTAAACAGACTCATAAGGCATACCAATGAAATAATAATAAATATATTTTTAAAAACAATATAAATTAAATATAAATATAAAAAAACCTCCTCCACTCTACTAAAAATCTCGGAAAGTTTTTTATTATTGGTGACCTACTTTAACTATCAGTTTCTACAAATTAATCCAAGAGCATCATTTTAGATTTACATTTACAACCATGGCGTAGAATTAAATGGCAATTACTTTAAAAGCTTCTTTGCCAGAAATATTTTCTCTTAGTTCTCTAGTAAGACTTACATATTCATAGTTTTAATCTCAGATGGCATAAAGTCATTATAGAATCAAAACATACATGTCCCACAGAGCAAAGAATGCTTCTTATGCTAGCAGAGCTACCTAACAGTCACTATGCCAGTCTTGCTCTAAATTTCATACCAATTATCTTGAGAAGAACTGCCCTCTGCACGTCACTTCTCATTCCCAAGAGACACATTGCAGGCAGCAAATAATTAATCAAAAAGGCAAAGAATATAAATTCTACATTTTGGCTGAGAAGGGGAGTAAGTTATTGCTCCAGCTGGGTTCCACTGCCATCTCTTGGGTGTCAGTACACCTGCTGCCCAGGAGCACAGGTGTGACCCAAACCTCATGCTCCAGAATGTCCTTCTGGACCACATGCTGTGGCAAGTACAAACCCAGGTCCTTCTAGAGACAGAAAAGTGAACAGGAAGTTGATAGGATATGGAAAATGGACCAGGACAAGTACTGGACTGACCTTAATTGTTTACTTGACTCCTAGCATTCAGGATTTTCAGTACAAATCAGACTGAACCAACACCAATGCCTTTCTTACAAAGCAAAGCCACTTTGCATTTAGTGTGAGATCACACACTGAGTTTCAGTCAGGTCCCTCTCTCTGCAAAGGCAGGACATCTCAGTGAGGTACAGGCTCCTTCTGTATCCAACAGAAAGAAAAACTCTTCTGCAGAGTACAGTTCACCTCATCCTTAAGAAGGCATCCACAAATGTTTCTTCCTTCCCATCTCTTACGTTTGTAGCACCTCTAGTTCAGGATATGCATACCCTACAGGTATGGAAAGCTACACAGAGTCACAATTTAAAATTCACCTGGAAACATCAAAGAAATTCTACTTGCCCACTAGCCTTGTGCCTGATTTTCACTACACAACAGCCTGATAAAACAAAGCTTTTTCCTGAGAGCCTCAGCATACTGGAGTACCTTTAATGGGTCACACTCAGCAAAAAAAACTTCTTGTGTCAAAAGTTTAATCATGAATTTTCATAAAAGACCTTAACAATTATGGGTATGCAATATGCAAATACCACTTGTGGTCCAGAAGCAAAGCCCCACTAGTAAGTAATAAACTGCACTATTTGTTCCCACCAAGTCACCCTCTTAACAGACAAACATGAAACATCAACTTGGGCATTTCGGCATTTTAAGCTTACAGAGATGAAATATTCAAAACTTACCAGAATCCTTCCAAACCATAGGAAGTTGTTAAAAACAGTAATAAAGAAAAAGGGTGGGGGAAAATCAGTTTTATTGTAAACATTCAATATACTTGAAAAAAAACATGGAAGACTGGAACATAACTTTGTACATGGGATATTGGCCTGGTGACCCAGGCTGTATTTCCAGCTAGTAACTACCTATGAAATCCTGGGCAATGAAACTTATCCATTCAGAGATCTCTGAATGAAAGTGATACACATAAGTTTTCAATTTTCACTCTGAACTTGTACGGAATCATGCTCAGACTTCAGTTATTTATTTATTATCCAGAAGCTATTTCCAAGAGAAGTCCACTCCTCGCTCTGTCTAAAATATGGATTGTTCTGATTTCAGAGAGAAATCAGTCTTTGGTTGTCCTTATATTCTAATTTTCTTCAAAAAAAGAACATAAATATTGGAAGCTTTTTACCTAGACTGTAAGGTTTATGATGCAGGGAGTTTGTTATGCTCTGAATGTGCAAAATACTTCACACAGAGGCTGAAATCTCAGAAAGTGCTGCAGTAAAATACAGGAAATAAAAACACACCACTTTGCAACAGTGTAAGTGATTGTAAAGAAAAACAGGGTAATGACAACGCTTTGTTTTCAGCTGTCACAGATTCCCTTGAGAAAAATTTGTTTTCTGGTGATGTTAAACCCAATTTCTTAATTACAACTACCCTAATTATGACATCTGAATTTTTGAACATATTTAATTGTAGATCTTCATCTTTACTCTTCTAACAGGGTAACTAAGCTGCTCTAGTCATAGAGAAACCATCTCCATAAAACTACATATGATGCAAAACATCTTGATTTAAAACCAGACTTACCTTTTCATTAATTTTCTTCATTAGTTCCTCAGCCTCTCCATTTGCAGCTTTTGCTTTTTGGCATTGAGCCTCCATTGTCTTCCTAGTTTCCAGATGACATTCAGCTGTTAAAGCCACCATCTTCCTTTCGTACTCCTCTTGAATCTCTTTCTCCATTGCAAGAAACCGCTTTTTGAAAACGGAACTTATCTTCTTCTCCACATGAGGAAAGAGGCTGTGGTTTAAGGCCATGTTCTTCAGCATCATAGCAATCACTTCTTTACAGATCTGTGTTCGACAGGCCTCCAGATCAGCATCTGCCCGTGTCAGGCTGGCAACCTCCAGACTGTACAAAGGTAATCAAGACTGTTAGAAATCGCAGATTATGGGAAATTTCTACCAGAATATAAGAACCTTGTATCTAGAGCATTCAGTCTCTAGATTGTATCCAGATTCACTCAATACTGGGTAATGAAATGACAGTCAGAGAACTGCCAGAATATCACAGCATATGAGTTTATAAATCATGACAGTAATCATTCATTGAACAGCAGAGTAAGTCAACTTCTACTACAGCAAGTTTAATGAAGTATGTCTATATTTCCATTCCAGACAGAAGAAGAAAAATCTTTTCTTTACTAATACTCAAAACATTCCCTTAGATATAAGCCAACAGAAATGTCTGACACCCCCCTTCTCCCCCACCCCCCCCCGCAAAAAAAACCCAAAAAGCTCCACTATCTCTGTTGGGATTTGATCTCTGCACCTGATGGCAGATCAAATGGGCACCTGAATAGACTATAAATTTTACTGACTTTGTAAAATAGTTCTAAACTCACTGACCCATCTAGATTGATACATCGCTGTTTCATATTCTTGGCTGGTGTACTCCCTTCTCTAAAGGGAAGAGGGGACAGTTTCAACTATGTGCTGATACAAATGAAATAAAACAGCGCGTATCTGTCACTCATGAACATTAACAGAGTTCTAGAAAAGAGATTAAAACCAGATGGAAATACAAGAGCTTTTAGAAAATGCAATATATGTCATGTTGTGTATAAATACATTCCCATTTATGTTTAGAGTTAAATTTGAATTATAATTATTCTAATTTAATATACAATGTAACTACTCTAAATTCTACACCAGAATTCAATTTAACGCTGGAAAATTAGGTGAGTTTTGCTCCTGCATGTCAAATTACATGAATACACAACACTGTATTCTTCTGTGTGTTGACCATGCATACATGAATTTCTTTGTGACCTACAAAACATATTTTCAGGAGCTTAAACACATTCAATTTTTTGCTTAGGCTAAATTATTGATCAAATTTTTCCACAGAAAAATCTTAGAATAAATTTCAATTCCATAGCAAAGATCTTGGTAAGACTTGCAAGAGAGTAGAATGATACTGCATTCAGAATCATATAAATGAAGGCATGCAAATGTTGTTTTTGTCAAACTTTCTTTTCCTTACATAAGCAAGTAAAGTTTAACTAAAAGTAAACCACTGACATATCATCACTTCTCCCCTGATAACACAAGATATGTATTCTCCCCATCTAGAAATTGATGGGATGGAATTGTTTTCTTACAATGACTCAAATATTGGAAGTTTTTGGGAGACCACCTTTAAAATGTAATCATCTACCACAGACTTATTTTCTGTTGCATTCTCTCAAAACCACAGAAACACACAGGTGATGGCCATCCTCATCTTGGTGATCTGCTGCAGGGCTGGCTACTTGGTTGCAGCTACTAAACCTCCTCCATTTTATCCCCTCTTCCTCATATACAGGAACATAAATTCCTGCATTGAAGTACCATGTGCCTGAAACATTCCTCACAGAAATATGAAGATTCCTGTACTCTAATATTTGCTCTAATATCCCCAAGACAACACAACCATCCAGCTTCTCTGTCCTGTCTACAGATGGACACTGCAGCTGGAGGTACACAGCTGTCTTGGGTAACATTCACCTACACCCACAGTAAAGTGCCCCAGGGCACTGATCTACTCCCTCTCCTTTGGGAGAGTCCTTCTTGCTCCAAGACAGAGGGCAGATGATGGCAGGATCAAGGTAACAGGATGCTGAAGCAACACAGCAGATACAGATGTGTGTTTTCTCATTTTGTTTATAGTCCTACAACTTCTGCTGACACACCCAGCTATTACCAACTCATTTGTGACAACTTGAAAAAAAGAATTGTTTGAACTTAAACAAAAACAAGGATTCAGAGAATGGGAGCTTTATGCTATAACGTTTCTCTAATGACTGTGAAGTAGTGGTAGGAGGCTTCCCTTCATAGATTCACCAATTCATTATTAGCCTGTAAAATCCAAGCCACCAGATTTATTTTTCTGTTTTACTTTAAGTTCATCAGTTCTGATTTAATTGAAGCATATCTGTCTTTTGTGAGAAACATCCCAGTTTTCAAGCATCCCCTAACAAAGAACTAAGCATTTTAATAAATTCTTCCACTAGGTAATTTCTCTAAAAAATGGTAACCTCATCCTCAGCTTGAATTTTATTTGTTACAACTACCAACTCTCATTGTTTGCCAGAATGACAAGTTCCTTAGTTGTTATTTTTCTGTTCTTCAAGCATGCAGTGATAGATGATCGCCCCAGCACCTACTAACACTTCCTTACTCAGATGTGAAAGACTGAACTCCTCATCTCTCTCCCTGGAAAGTGACACTTCACAGCTCTACCACATTGATACATAGATCGTAACACATAATTTATTCCTTATCACAAATTCAGGGTTTTTTTAAAGCATGCTTCAAAAAAAATCACTCTTCTTCAACAGTGATCCCAAGAATGAAAACCAAAATAAAACACCTTCAGAACATTTCCTATTATCTTTCCCTCAGTCTTCCCACGTCACTTCTTCCTATTTACTGCAAGTCATTATAGACTCAACCTGATTTCATTTAGATCAAGACTTCCATGCTCTTTTTCACCCTCAAGGAGAACTACAGTACCCCAGTAACTCTGCATGATGCAAAATGCAGGAGGAGCAATAATAATAATCACCTGATGCTGGTGTGTCAGCAAGTGAATCATGAGGCTCATAAGACCTCAGGTGTATTCAACCTGCAACTCATACTTTTCATTTCCCTGACAGCACATTACTGAGGAAGGCAATGAAAGAGAAGTCTATGAACTGTTCCAACAAACCACGGAAAACAGCATAGAGAAAAGTACAGCACAGAAAGAAGAGTTACAAGCCACAGCTCTCCCACGTCACATCTTCGAAGACAGCAGCCACACCACGATGTTTTGTCAGTGGCAGCTGAAGAAAGGTTGTGTCTGTAAAAACTTGAAAGCTCCCTTCCATGTGATGTGCTCTACTTCTGCTTCATGATCTTCACACAGCAGCCAGCAGAAGTGAGACAAGCTCATCACACACATCAGAAACCTTGCTTCAAGCTCTTTACTCAAAACAGAGAGGTTGAGAGCACCCCGAGCATGCTGCATCACACCAATAGTCACTAAAACACAGGAATCCTGTACATATAATAAACCAAATGCTTTCATTTGGTTTCATTCAAGTCCATCAGAAAAACAATGTTTACAATCAACCAGATTAAATGTTTCACGACACATACGGAAAAAAATTCTAGCTTGACACTCTGTGTCTCCTCAAGCCAAGGTACATTTAATAATTTGCTTTAAATGCTCTGCACTCTGCTTGTTACAGCAATTGATGTTTAAAAGGTCTTGCCCCACTCCGTGAGCATATTCAGCATCACAGAAACATGAAAGCTGATGAAGCACAGGTAGCTGATGGCAACCTATTGATGAAAAAGATGAAAGCTTTTGTTGGACAAAGGATGCTGAGAAGGGATGAGGACAGTACAGAAGGCAGGTGGCACAAAAGGGTGGGGGAAGGAAAGGTGAACAGACACACAGAAAATGAAACTTCAAACAGCAAGTGTATAGCTTTCTCACTCACTTGAAGAGAAAAGAGGATTTTAAAATCTGTCAGAGAGATCTGGAAGGGGAAAATCCCAGATGCCAAACACAGAGAGGCAGAGAAAGTGCCTGAGCAACTGATGTCCTCCACAGACCTAATGAAAGAATACAGGACAGCAGCTGGGGTCAGGAAAGCAACTACAGTTCATTTAAAAAAAACCAAACCAAAACACAACACACTACAAAAAAAGGAAACCTCTCATTAACTACCAAGTAATTGTGTCTCTAAGTCTTATTATTCAACTTACAGGCCCACAGAGAGAATTTTTGAACAGGAGAACTAATAGCTGCTGAATTTAACAGTCCTAAAAATAACTAATGGCTTTCAAACACATTTTTAAAACTAATTCTGAGTTTATAAAGATAAGAAACTACTGTGACACAACTTCCTGAAGTCTAAAAGGGAGAGAAGCATTAAGCAAATTTCCCTTCAGTGACATTTTCCCATCAAAACACAAAAGCCTGTCATTCCCAGAAGGCTCATCTCTCATCTGCCAAAGAAAGACAATTAGTAAGACAACACATGTTAAAAAAGTATCCAGAGGAGACTGGAGCTCCATCATAGCTGTTTCTGTAAAAGTAATGCTTCAAATACACAATGCTCCTGAAAAGCATGTAATTAAGTAATTTAGAGCCATTTGTGGACACTTTTGTTCCCACTTCAGCAGTGACTCAGAGGCCCAAGGCACAGCAGCTGCACCAACTCCTGATGGAGAGGGGAATGCAAAGAGGGAAGGACAGACAAACACCCCAGCTCAGTGGCACCCACTATTACAGCCAGAGCAGCACACGTCCTGTACCCACAGGCACAGTGATGATGGGACAAGCTGCAGTGAGAAAGGAAACCGGCGGACAAAATCCAGCATTATGGTCTGTGTTGCCTTATCACACTTCAGAGTCTGGAGTGAAGATGGAGAAAGAGTCAGACCAGAAGAATCACAAAGAAACCAGTTCCTGCAGTGCTGCCTTTAGTCACAGTAAGAAAAGAAAGCCAATTCAAGTATAATGAGCATTAGAGATCTTCAAAAGCTGCTGATGTGGTTTATTTCACAAATCACCCATTTATTGAGAGGTTAGAAATACATTATCAGTAAGTGTGTTGTTTCTTCTGTTTTTTTGTCTGTTTAGTTTGTTGTTGTGTTTTGTTGGTGTTTTTTTAAAGTACCATGTCAATGTGGACCCTCTGTGCAGCCCCATACCTTCCTCCCTTCAACACCTCCCTCCTTTTTTCCTTCCTTTGCATTCCATGCTCTCCTGCTGGGTCCAGTCTCAACAGAGACTAAACACTTCAGGGCAGGGATTTACACAGCTGCAGCACAACAAAGCACAAACCTTTGCAGGAGATTCAAACAGTACTAGACTAGAAGTAGAGGCAATGGCATGAGGTCTGAACACGCACCAACAGTTACTGACTGCCCAAGCCCAAATTCTTCAGCCCTCTTGTGCCAGAGTGGGGTGTGTTGCCTTTCCTTGGTCCCTGCCCACTACCAGGCTGCTTTTGCACAGGTCTGAAATGCTCTGTGATACACCAGCAGCTGTAGTGGCCTGCAGCCAGCTCTGAACTGGGGAAGTTCATCCATCAGTCCTGTGACACTTACACAGCCAAGCGTGAACTCAGCACAGCTCATGCAGGAGCCCACAGAGAATACAAGACATCACATCAGTAAATGAAATTGCTAAGAAAGGTACATGAGGATTATCTAAGGATGCTTTCACACGGATGAGTCACAGGTTAAGTTTAGCTTTCCAGAAGTCAGAATGCTGGCAAAACCAAAAATAGGATTCCTGATATACAGCCAAGAAATAATAATTAAATTAAAAACTAAAAAAGATAGATTGAGCTGAGAGAGCAGAAGCTCTTCAGAAAACAAAGATTCATGAAAACCTGCTAGAAATTCTAAGCACCAGACCTGTTTCACCTGTCAAATTCTTTTAACTTTCCACAGCAATATAAAGAGTAAAGGTATTTCAATACTTGCAATTATCTATTTAGAAAACATTTTAAAAATCCAGCATTTAAGAGACTGAGAACCTCTGCATTGCTTGCACAAAATAAGAAATATGACAAATCAGCGATCTTCAGAAAATCAATTTTAAAACTACATCTACCTACAATACTGCTGTTGCAACAGAGTTCAGAAAATGGTTATTTCACTCTTTTGCTCAGAAAAGTGACCGTGCAAAAAGAGTGTATAAAAGACTCCAATTCTGCACACATTTCACCACCAATTTCAAAAGCACCAACTTCAGCCTGGATACTAACAAAATCATAAATATTATTGCTACATGCATTATGCATTAATGCCTGAGGAGCTTCCAACTCTGCTATGATCTGCTCCAATTCTTCTGATCTATCCAGGCAGGAAGAGCATTCAGATGACAGAAATGGTAGGAGATATCAATCTTCTTTCAAAATTATATGGAATAAAGTATCAAGAACAGCACAACTCTCAAAAGGAGACTCTCTTCTGGATAAATTGTTCCACGTAGACAGCAGAAATGACCCTTATAATTCTAAACACTTCAGGGTCAGCCAACATCAAAGAAAAGTGACATTTTTAAGATGAAAAAAGATACGTATTCATTAATTTCAAATTACTTGTTTTCTTCAGCTCCTTACTCTTACAGGCTCCTATCATATACTAAGCATTTGAACTCTGATGAAAAAAAAGTATAGTTTACACACTTGTCAAGCTTCTAGCAGCATTCATAACACAGAACTACAAATACAGGGTTTGAAGTTCATACCATGAGCATTCACTGCATCTTACAACAATGTGATTATTATTTACAGTTATATTCCTGCATTGTACACATTTCACAAAAAGAGAGTACAGAATAGGCTGTCCCTTCAAAAATTCCAAAATTTTAATGACACTCTTTCCAAGTTATGAAAACCAGAAATTTAGCTCCTCATATTTTATTTTGTACTAACAATGTAACTATTTCTCACCATTTTCCGTGTAGAAATACTCTAGTCTATGTGCTATGACAACATGATCATTTATACCCCATCCCTGGTAGTGTTCAAAGCCAGGCTGGATAAGGCCTTAAGCAACCTGGTCTGGTGGGAGATGTCCCTGCTTACGGCAGGGAGGGTTGGGACTAGAGGATCTCTATGGTCCCTTCCAACCCCTTAACATTCTATGATTCTTACTTTCCATTTGAATTCAGGGTTTAAAAAAAAGAACATTTGCTCCACAGCAAATCCAACTGACATGTACTGCAAGAAATTTACATTTAGGAAGAAAAAGTGAATTTCTAAAATTGTGGTAAATTGTTTTCATTTTCCTGTCAAGGCTTTTTGGAGACAGTTTGATCCTGTTCTCTAGTACATTGGCCTCAGTGTCCTCTACCACAGGAAAAAAATCAGCTGCAATGTACACTTATTACTTAACTCATTTACCAAAATAATTGGCAGTATGTATTGTGTATCAGCAAGCAGGCTCAAACTCAGCTAGAGCTTTGACAAACTCAAGGAAGCATACCTGTACAAAATGAAGATTAAAAAGAAAAGGTGTAGTAGTGAAAAGCCATTTAAAGAAATTAAGTTCCCTTTAACAGATCTTTATCTTTTGAGACTATGAGTATGGTCAAGTTCCATCACATTGGACACAAACCCAAATTGCTCAGCTCTCTTCATATTCTCCTCTAGACATATGGAAAAAGACACCCACAACATTTTGGAACATGATCTTCTAGTGTGCATGTCAAATATTCAAATCATACAGCTTCCCCTCATTAGTATTCATTGCCCAGAATCCAATATTCAGTAATATACACAGCAAGGAACCTACAGAGAATAAAAGTCAAGCTATTTTGCTGCATAATTCACATCAAGTATATGACTTACTAAGAAAAAATTCACAAAATGAGTAACCAAGAAGCTTCCTTATGAAACATTATAAGTATGTTTTGTTCTCTAGACAATCCTCCTGACACTGCAAACTGTCTACACTCCAAAGCTGACCCTGTCCATAAATATTGAACACATGCTCCTGATGTATCTCCTAAATGATTTGGCACTGTCACTTCTTAAAACACAACACAGATTTATGTTGCAAAGAAGAAAAAACATGTGGCTCTTACTTTTCAGAGTTATTTTTCTTGTTTGTATCTGAAAGACCAGAATGATTCCAACCATGACAGTGGAATGAAAAGGATGTTATCAATTATGCTGGCAAGCTTGTATGTGTGTCATGTAGACAAAAATGAAACATACCTGCACCAAAACATGCAGAAGGAATTACGAAGCTAGCATACAAGCAAGATGATGTTGTTTGGCTGAACATACCTATCACCCTTTCAATCATCAGGAATCACTGTAACTCTGAATACCTTTGTGGTCTATCTACTATCCTAATCCTGGAAAAAGGGAAAGACATCTTAGAAGGTGGAGCAGGTTAGTGAGTGTTGACTCATGGGCATCTACTTTATTTACTGCAACACTCTATCTCTTTAGTGATAAAGAAAATAGAAACTGAGGAAAGAAAAGGAAGCAAGAGACATGTGCACTAACTTCCTGAAAACATTTAAAAACTT
The DNA here is from genome assembly GCF_965178545.1 of Coloeus monedula. NCBI lineage: Eukaryota > Metazoa > Chordata > Aves > Passeriformes > Corvidae > Coloeus > Coloeus monedula. The sequence continues at coordinate 62,828,882 of NC_138785.1, forward strand.
TAGCCCTTGGACACATATTCAAACTAAGACACAAATCCTGTTTTATAGGTTTAGAAATAAACCTGTTATAAAAATAAACCTTTCCAAAGGTTTGCAAGAATATTTGCCTTTCTAATCCGTAATGTATCTGAAAATAGTGCAGCAATTTTTTTCAACCTAGCTAGATACTAACTATCCCTGAAATAAATTAATACTAAAGCAAATTTAAAAAAATGTTTGATCCTGTTCTTAATATTCACAAAATGATTTTCAGGATAAGTCTTCTCAAAGCCTGAGTTGCTATACAGTTATAAAATCAAGAACCAATGTTCAATTTACAGAGGTAAGTTCCCAATTATCAGGGAAAGGCAGAAAATAATACTGCTGTTAGTTACCCTTTAAGAAAGAAAATTCAACCCTGTAACTTTCCAGCTTCCAGAGATTTTATAGTTGCATAACACTGCCTTTAATTTCACTTACCAGGAGGTAATGGTAAGACTGCATAAACAACATCTGCTCATCCTCACATCAGACCTTTTTACAAAATTCGGCTGAAGAACAGATGACCTTTAACAGTGGCATGTTTCTATCAAAAGGCCTTTCAACAGTATCAGGAGTGTTTCTGTGCTCTACCAAGCAGTCCCACCAATCACAGGTACATGGATCTTTCTGGCAGCACTACAGACTGTCACACCTCAGACTCTGATCCAAGTGTTTTCAAGATACACTGCTGAACAGTAATGCAGGCACTCAGCAGGGGCTCTCTTCCTAGGACAAAAGCCATGCTTTTGACAGCTTAATGTGTTAAGCAATAGTAGAATACTGTGTTTCAGTATTTTCTTGCACACCGAGAAGTTTCCCTTCACCTAGTGAACCACAGAAAGACAAAGCAAGGTGTTTATTTGGATTGGAAAACTTGCATGTCTAAGGCCTAGATGGAGTTGTGACTTCTATAAGTGAATCAGTATGAAATATGATGGCTTTCTGTTCCCATAGATGATTGTTTAAAACAGGTCAAAAACCTAAGGTAGTGCAGTAACATGTGTAAACAGACACTATTAAAAAAACAATGAAGAGCAGATACTCAAAACATATTCAAAGGTTTGGCTGATGATAAAAATAATAAATGTGATGTAACAGCAGTGAATTCTTACTCTTCTAAAGCCTGAAGCATGTTCCCAGGTTCTTCAAAGGACAGAATATCAATGATTTGGTCATTCAAAATTACATCTTCACTAAACAGATCCCCTGAATTAAATTGAGAATGCTCCAGTTTGTGATTTTGGTTGTGTTCAAGCTGTATCTCCTTAAAAAAAAAAGAAAGAAGAAGTAGAAAACTTTAGATTATTAAAAAAATGTATAATGAGTGTCTGATCTGCAGTTTAACTTTGGGTGAGAAGATTTCTATTTATCATCAAACTGTAGAGCTGGAAAGAGTATAAAGAGGTTGTGCAATTCAGATATGTATCTGAAATCAAATATATTACTTTTATTTCAGACTGATCTTTTTTAGTATATAACTGATCTGGAATACAGATGAAGAAATGGAGAACACAGAACACTTGTGAAAGTCATCTAGGAAGTTATCTTCCACTTCAAACTTCCTAGGTAATTTTTAATAAAAATTTCTGTGGTTTACAAATTACATATGGCAAAACTACAGGATTATCAAGTGAACAACATGGAAAAACTAATCCTGTGCATGCTGGAAGTGACTCAGTTCACAGAGACTTTGAGACTGAGGGCTAATAATATTGTGCAAAAATCCCACTCTAAATATTTGATGCTAGACCAAGATGGACCTTTTTTACTACTTCATTATCACAGTTGCTTTGGTAAAAAGGTATGTCACGTCCTTTTCATTTCAAGAGATTAATTCTTCAGACCTAAAATAAATAAAAGTTATTGGTGGTGTAATTTTTACCCACAGAAAGGCTGCCAAGTGGTTTGTGAGCTACTCCAGTCAGTCCAGGGAGATGAGAGATCCAGCTCCCTTTGGGCAGACAAGGGATTCAAACCTCTCAGCACAACTCTCCTAGGACTGGTCCAATCAATGTAATATTCTGACTAAGATGTCTAGATCCCTCCCAATGAAGTTGTTCTGCTTTACATAAATACAAAAATAATTAATAGAAGGAAAGGCTGGAATTGCACCAACTTGATTAATATTTATCAGCTTCTGTATTTTCTTTCTCTGGTCCAGTATGTACTGAAATACTTTCCTCAAACTGGCACAGAACAACAAAAATGCTCATCCCCAATCGCATCTGTTTTGCTTAATCACTGAAGATATTAATGTACATTGAATAAACTAAGACCAAAATTCAAATCCTTATTCCTGATAATCAGAAAAAAAAATTCACCCAAGTTGCTGTACTCAAGGTAAGTTGTCTACTCCCCTGGAAATTGCTTATAACCCAGAGACATCCTGCTTCTGATTCTGAGGGACAGAGGGGAGGAAGAGAAGAATATGGAAAGCAACTAACAGGTAAAGGGTAATCTCCCTCTGATCTAGAGTCAACATCTAGGTACTGACAGCAGTTGTTTTGATCAGGGTATCATTCTTACACTCACCTCTAAATCTGATTCCACTAAAGATTAGAGGCTGTAGAGGTTACATTACCTGCGAGCCAAATCCATCACTTGGTGGCTTTTTATTCATCTTCAAAAACTCTTCAGACAATCTTAGTTAGCAAGTTATATCATCACATATAATCAGTGAAAAAAATTAAATAACTTACCCTCACAGACAGTACAACTCACCTGGTTTTTACTACAGAAACTCCATTTTAATATTTGGGTTTGGTAAATGATGAAAAAAACAGCACATGTCAACACAAGGGAAACGAAAAAAGCAATGAAGAACCCTGAAGCACTGATGCCATGGCTGTATAAAATCTGAAATTAAAAGATCATTTAATTAAAATGATATTTTAAATATATATAAAGATCAGATCATAACTGTACTTCAAAGATTGTGACTAAGCAAACAGTAAATTATTTTTAAATGGCTTCACATGACTTCAGGATTTCTCAGCATTGTTATTACTACATCTTGATGAATATTTTCAAACAAGTGTGTATTTTCAATACGTTCCCAAGTCAGCACAGTTTGCTATGTTCACCTAGTCCAAATTCCTGTGTAATTCCAAGAAACAGAACTCCACTGAATTTTTTTGCAGTGACTTTTGGATGTCCTGTTCTTAACAGCCTATTTTCCAAAGTTGCCAGACTCTTCTAAGAAGTCTCATTGAAATTGATGGCATTTGATGCTCATAGGCTCTGGAAACTCAGTCAGATGTTGGCTACTTTAATCAATGGCCATTTCTTGATTCAATGAAACTGAGTAAACACCATAGGGAAAAAGTATCAATATGATTTCAGAATAAACATGCAACTGACCCAATCACAAAGCCACTCAATCTGCGTGCAGCCTTGCAGTTCACGCATTAGCCTGAATCAGAAAAGAGTGGCACAAACCAGATATGAACCAGTGGAAGCACGAGCCACGTAAGAACTTTGTGGGCCTTTCACTTTAGCTCTTAACTTAATCTTTAAATTGAATTGCATTAAAAATTAATTTTTACTTCATGCTCTATGTTGCAAAAGTTAATTCAGTGTTTGTTTAGTTCTATGAGATCTTTCAATGAAAAACATTGCACAGCTATTAGTATAATGTTTCACCACAAACTAATCACTCTCCTGGAGCTAGGAACTGTAAATAATTAACACGCTGCTTGCAAGCTAGCTTTGGTCTTCTCTTGGAGCAGAAATATGACAGCATTCCATGGAGTCAATGGTAATTCTGCACAGGAAGCAATACTCAAACATGGCCCAAAATCTGAAAATAGTTTATTGCAACTGAACAGCGGAATTTTATCCTTTACTGCCTAGTTTTGCTTTCTCTGATATGTTTTTGTACATTGATAATCTGTCACATCTCTAACTGAAAGGAACTGCATGATGTCAGACTTTGCTGTCTCACAGGTTCAGCTTCTCAATGGAAGCCATCCCAATAATGGGAAGAGGCATTACAGGGCCAAGTTTCTTTCAAGAACTGATGTGCTCCCACTGCTTTGCAGGATGCTGAGGGAAGCAAGCCTCGTCACAATAAGATCAAAGGAATTATTATCACCTATCCCATGCCACATGTTTAGATGGGAGAACTTCCATTTTCACTAGTATCCAATTCAGCATCAAACTCTGCCAGCCAAGGGCAGAGGCACAAAGTACTCACAGGCCCTGAAATGCTGTGGGAAGACACCTGGCACAGACAGTCAGATAAGCAGCACCTACATTTTTTTCATAATCCACAAAAGTACCTTGTTCCAGGCAACTAAGCACTTTCTTCCAGTGGCACAGAAGAGAAATCCACAGGGTTTGTAAAACTTTAAAGAACAGCATAGTATCTAAGCGTGCAAGCAAACCTTGAGAAAGCTGATGGGACCAATGTAGCATTACACTGCCATGACTACATAATTAATTCTTTGCTTGTCATTCCCAAAGTCAACATTTACAACCCACTTAGTCACATATGTGTATTTGCTTTAACATACCTATGAACAGGCTTAAATAATTACTTTTAATAAATAAATCTGAGATGGAGAGCTGACAATATGGATGAAATACAATATATCACACCTTCTCCAGCTAATCCTATTTCCTTGCACAAACTGATTTCATTCCAAAACACCTTATGCTTGGCCACAGCCCAAAGTCAAATATTACGCATGTGAAACATGATGTGTTAAATAATTTCTACGCTTTATTTTTCAAAAATTTACAATATTTTCCACACATCTTTACCACAGGTTTTAATTACAAAACCTGTTCATTTACTGAGTTCAAATGCAGCTGAGCTAATTTTACCTACCTACAGAATAGTTCACAAGAACTTTCTGAGGTCTAACTATCAAGTTCAAACTGGAAAAAATAATAAACACACTAAAAAGGTTTTATGTATAATAACAGATTGCAGGAATTTTCATGGTGGGTTGAGACAATTGTAGCTTACAGTCTCAGCTTAAGACTTCAGCAACTGCTGCAGATCAATTCATACCAAACTTTAGAGAAAACCATTCATGAAGCTATTTTTCTAACCCAGTCAGTTACTGAATGGTTTACACCTCTAAGAGTTCCCAAAAAATAAGATTTATGGCAAGTCCATTTGTAATTCTTAGCTATACAAACGCCCAATCCTTTTAAATATTACTAGATATTTCTCCAGGGACAATGAGTTCTCTAGCTTATGTACAGTTTTACTTCACATCATGTTTAATTATGGCTTTCATTTTAACAGAACGGGCACTTGATCTTCAATTATGAGAAAGTCACGTCTGGACATGTATCTATTACAATAATGAAAGCTGACAAGGCAGAGATCCCCAGAAGAGAATACTGGAAAAAGATGCCCCCATGCCCTATCTCCAAACAGATTACTTATTCTGAAGGCAGAGAGAAACTCATGGGATAGGTCCATGGAAAGAATGAGTGGTTTAGTCCTCAGGACCTATTCAGGCAAGCCTTATCCACATGCACAGCCATGGCAAAAATGTTCTTTGGAACAAACTGTTTGCTTCTGCCTGAACACAAATAATCCCAGTACTTTTGCCAACCAAGCCACAGCTTCTTCAAAAACAACCCCTTGCAAGAGCAGCCTGTCAAGTTAATGAGAGACTGGGGGAGAAAAACAAGTTTGGTGAAGAGATTAGTCTAGCAATGAAACAGATGGATGAAGTAGAGTTTTTTTAATAAAATGAGTTATCTAGAAGAATAACACTGCTGCAATCAATGTAATTTTGAAGGTTTATTTGGCCTGTTAAAAACCACTTTTCAGAATTACTTCAGAAGCCAAGAACAGAAAGTCATATTGGAAGAAGGATAAGTTAAAAAATTAAAATAAGCATAAACTATGCCACTCTTTCTGCAGTTTTATTTCTCAGGCTTGAGTATCAGCATCATACAGAAACCTTTCCTCAACGGGTGGAGGGTAACTTTACCCTTTTGGAAAAGCAAAAAGCTTTCTCATGGTGGTTAGGCACAGCAGCCAGTGAGCATACTCCTCATCACAGTTTCCTGTGCCCAGACAATTCCTCAAATGAAAGAATATGGAAAGGAGTATAATGGCATTTTTAGATTCTCCATACTAAATATTGCTGGTTTAAGACAAAAAAGACCCCTTATCTCAAATCCTGATTTCTTCTTCTTGAAATCTGTGTATGATTACTAGCAAACAGCTGAGTGATGAGACACAAGTACACAAGTACATCCTTAGCTCCTAGGACTTACTTTTGATTGTCCAGAAGTATAAGCAGGAAAGTCAATGTAATACCAAATCATAGAATTTACCTTGGTCTCTTCTTCTTCTGTTATGGTGAATGATGCTGTCAATGATACGAGATGTGTTTTATTCTGAGAGAGATACAAAAAATTACCTGTATTAAAAAAAAAAAACCAGAATCCACTGGCAAACAGCCTAGAGTCTCTAGAAAAGCTTCTCCTTAGAAGACAAGCTATACTTCTCATTAAGCTTAAAGCTGAAATAAAACTGATAGGAAAATGCAGTGTACTTAGGCCTAGTAACACTTAAAGACATGGAAGCAGCTGCTCTGTGGGATACACTCCCCATATCCCAATGCACACAGTATTACATTTTTCTGTGCCTATAAAATCTGATTGAGAATGCACAGAACAGAAGCCACAGTCAGTACATAAATCTCTACTTTTACCATGCCCTATTTTTTGAGTTTTCCTCTCTACCACTCTAGTACCACTCCCATACACATGGAACATTTTTTCCTCCAAAACCAAGGAGCAAGGCAATTGAAATGAAAATACATCTTCAGGTTATAATTACAAGTAATTACGAAAACCGCAGAAAAACCATCAAGCTATATATAAGAATTCAAAAATTTTACTTTGGCAGAAACCACTTGGTTTCTGTCTCCTACCCACAGCAGGCTAATTCCAGCATTAGACCAGTTGTTTCAGAGCCTGGTGCAACAGAGTTCTCAAAAATCAGCAAGGATAGAAAATTTCAGACCTTGAAAACTCATACTAAAAAGTTTCTTATTTCTTATGAGCAATGAGTATTCCTTTCCTGCAACTTGTTTTTCAGTTAAAAGGAATTATTTTATTATAAAAATATGGCAAAACTTTCAATCTCTCTCAGACTTCAGGAATACATATTAAGTATGTGGGACACTTATTTCCAGGATAGACTGAAGAACTGAAGAGAAATATGAAAAGTAGAAAGAAAGGCTTCAAGAAAACACACAAAAATACTTTACTTAAGGAGGTCTATGACTTCTTAAGCTATGAAGAATAATTCATGTATTTATAAATTCATGGTAAACAATCAGCCTAAGAGTTTCATTTCATTACATGATGGCCTCATTGTTTAGACCCACAAGAACCACCCTGGAGACTGGGTTTTTTTACAAAAATTGTGAAGAGCAGAATAAAATTGTGAATAGAATACCTGTGAAGAACTCCTGAAAGTTAGCCTCGCAGGCAGTGTCAAGACCCTGCCATGCCACGTCTCTTCTGCATCAAGAAGTGCAGAGTAGTTGATTGCAAAGTGTTCTCCACCTATTAAAACAGGGATATGGATAGATTTGCTCTGTTCCAGGAAAATTTCTCAAAGATCCCTAGGGAAGGCTTGGGACAGCACTGGAGCTTTTCCTTTCTGACACAGCAGATGCCATATATCCAGAGCAGACAGTTCATGGCCACCTGAGCACAGCAACATCCTTCATATCTGCTGCCTCTAAGAACTCAAGCAAATTTGGCCCAGGATCTGGAAACTGCATTAAATGACGCCCCAACCTACTCAAAAGCATTATTTTTTGATACCAAAACTCTACATGAGCTATGTAATTTTTTTTTTTTTTTTGGTAAAATGAGCTGTTTACATTTTAACCACTAACTTGTTGATTCTCCTCCTGTTGAAACCAGAGAAATCTGACAGATTTCAGGTAAATTTTGATTCACAGCGCAGTGAAGTAATGACAAATTATTATGGCCAACACTGAGCATGACAGTACATAGGACAGTGCAGATACAGCCTTTCTGTCCAGCCCTAGTGGCCAAGGTATGGGCTGACTTCAGGATTAACATAGTAATGACCAAAACCTCAAACTGCACAGGAATCTGTTCTGCTGGATTTTCTACCACTTCAATATTTTTCACACTGACTTGTCTGGAAAAGCTAGCTTCAACTCCAGATTCAGTAATTATAAATAAATTATGTAGCAGCCCCAACCTAACTTACTAGATCAGCTATGCAAGCTATTTTTCTATTATTTCTCAGAGATAATTGTTTCTAGGAAATCTCTGTGGAAAGCTAGAAATTCCTTGACAGTTTCAAAAAGACCAGTCCTGCAACCAGTATCACTGCTCACACTGCTGTTATTAGAAATGGAGTTTGGCTATCCAACTGCAATCTGACAGCAGCCCCCGTCTACTTATTTCCCTTTCTATTTGGAAATCTTTCACCGTAAAACTATCACAATCATAGATAGTTTGATCATGAACAGGTATCAGTGAACACTTCTGAAGCTCCTGGAGAAACATCATGACTCACAAAAGCAAGCTGCTAATTTTCAACATGCTTGTGATTAGGAAAAAGGAGATGAAGAAATCAAGAAAGATAAAATTTAATGCGTGTGCACTGATCCAACTGCTACCAATTAGCAAAGGAACAAGCTGATTTCAAGACTGGAACAGGTTCATCCCTCTATTACTTGCTTTCACTTTATAATTTGTTCAGTTTGGAGAGAACACATATTGAGAAGAGCTGCCTTATTTCTGATGAATCGTTTGCCCTGTTTGCATGGCCTTTTGCAATTCCAATGCATCTCAATACCTCAGCAAGCTGAGCTGCCACACGTCGCTAAAGAAGGCTCAAAATATGATTAAAATGCCTTTTGCAGAAGTTTTAAAAAATATCCAAAAGGAAAAAATACTATTGTGAAAGACTCTCTTTCATTTTTGATGTCAGCAACCTTTACAAAGTACAGGAGGCTCAGTCTGTGCCTGGGAGACTGGAAGCTGTTCAAAGGTGGGAGTCAAAACAGTTACCAGTGAGCTGACAGAATTGGAAACTGCAGCCCAAAACCTTTCCTGGAGTTTTCCACCTGTATTAACTTACACTTAAATAATTTACACCACAATAAATAAACAAACAAATAAATAAATACTGTGATTTTAACAGATGCACTTTGACATGTGTTATCAAGGGTACTTTACTCCAGATTTTGTTACCTTGCAAGGATTTTTTCCTGTAAATCTGTATGCCATCTGTGGTCTTATTCCCACTGGTTTCTTGAACATGTAGACCAGTGATGTTGTCCAGGAGGATAAGATCTGTGATATTTGTTGAGAGCAATGTGTTGGTGTTATTAACCACAAGTGTGATGTATGCAGTTTGAGGGTCATGTTCAATATCCACCTGAAAATAGAAATATTAGTACTAATGGTTCAAGACAGCTGTATGTGCATCTTAACAGTAAAATTCATAGCCTTGATTACAAATAAGACTTCATTATCTGTGTAAACTTATTTTCCGAAGGTATTCTGAGTTACCTGCAAATGAAACTACACTCAGTTTGATCTCACACTCCCAGTGAGATTTTAATCTTTGGTATGTCAAGCTGTCGCTTGGAGACAGTGGCAGAAAGCCAAAAGGTGGAAACCCAGCTCATACAGGACCAGAACTGTAATCAAAAATCTGAATATCCCTGTGATACTGCATACAACACAAAACTGGATCATAACTTTATAACCAGAGTGTGGAAAATTCTTAAATTTGAACTTTAGTACCACAAAGATGTTTCTTTTGCAAGCTGCCTCATTGCAAATTCATTCTCTCCATGCAGTTTTGGTCTCTGTTTCCCTTTTTTTCATAGTGACCACATTCTCTGCCAGGACACCAGCTGTCTCAACTTGCCCTTCCCATGTGAGGGCAGATGGAGCCACCAGTGAACTTGGGAGCTCATGGCTCTGCTTCCAATTAGTGGTGAAGGTCATACGCTAATCACCAATCTCTAGCCACATGCCCTCATGTGATTTTATTAATTTATTCCATTGAACCCTTAAGTCTTATTGAGCAATTATACCCTCTAAATGAAATTACTTTGAGGACAGAATTGCTTACTAACCTCTCACCTTCCAAACAGCCTTCCTCTGTAACTCATATTAAACCAGAACTGTCTAAATCGTTATAAGACCTATAATAATATGGTGATCTATGGTATATTCATGATGATTTATGAGGTTTCAAATAATGACACTAAATTAATAGTCCTTTAACTGACAGAATTATGATTCAGGCCAAACCTTTCTCTTTTTAGATCTTCCTTTTTAGGAAATGTCTACACTGTATCTGGACACCAGCAAATATAAAATAATAAAGCAGTCCTCACAAAAAATGAGTTCTAAAAATACGAATTGTGATAAGACTTCAGAAATCACACCAGAGTTCATGGTAGCCACAGGGTTTGATACATGTAGCTATGGTCTCGTTGTGCACCACCAATCTTTGCATATCATACTAATTCAGCACAGCACCAAATTCACAGTTTTAGAATTACATGAATCAAAGAGAAGAGACAGCTTAATGAAATTATTATGGCTTAGTCTGCATTTCTCTATTTAAGTGATGAAATTCCCAACTATTTCTTGTACTAGATGCTGCAAACAATGTATAAAAATGTATGTATTAATGCATGTATAAAAATAGGCTTAGTTATATTGCTGAGGAAACCATTACCAATTATATATGCTTGTATATCATGAGTTATGTCTCAACTTCTGAGACTTAAAATCATCAAGTATTAAAAATGTGTTATATTTGGTCAGATTTTCTCTCTTCTGGTTTCTGAACTGGCATGGTGCAGTCAACATGCCTTTCAACATTTCCCGTGCAATCACGAAGGCTAGATACTTGCTTTGAAAAGCAAAACCAAAACGAAACAGGAAAAAAATGTCTCAAAACCACAAAGAAAATCCAAATCCACAAAACAAGAGACCCTGAGCCAACTGCCAAAACAAGAAAATAGACCTTAAAAGATGCAAGGTTCAAATTTCATGAGTTGTTAATACCGTACTATGCTCCACAGTAAGCACAGATGGGCTTCTGCAGACAAACAAGCAAAAGAGAGAGCTGGGGAAATGGGGAAATAGAACATATTTTTCCTCCCTTCATTTTCCCATACCATTCCCTAACTCTTCTGGTGAGCTGAGGATAAAAAATGAGGATTTCAGGGTCTCTTCCTGTGCTTCTAACCAGGCACAGATGTATTCCTCTACATTTGGGGAGAGGAGATGCAAACAGCAATTTAAACAAACTCCTACAGTAAAATAGGCAGAGAAATGACCATGTGCACTTTCACAGGCAGGCAGGGCCGTATGGCAGCATGAGCCCTCTCCTTCCACTTGGCAGGAGGTTTAACGCACCCTCCCACACACTGTTCATTCTCTTTCTCTTCATTTAGTTTCATTTAATGAAATTCTTAATTCAGCGATTAAATAAAGGATAAATAAATTCCTTCAGAGGAATCTCAATTGTATTGCCTATCTCCTACCACAATCTTCCTCAAGTGGCCAAAAGACTACATTTGTTTCATTTCTCATTAATATTAAATACATGCTTCTCCCTCTTTATTTTTGACTAGCAGTCAGACTTAAGCTCAGTTGGAAAGAGGTTGAAAGAACTTGGATTATTTTTTCCCCTGAAAGAAGCAGATGAGAATCAAGCAACAGGTAAGCTCTTTGGTTTGACTGTCCCTAGAAAGAACTCTTCTATACAGTGCTGCCACTGCAATCAGTGACCACTGGTTACCTTCAAGTTGCTCCTCTAATTTGTCTGAAGATGTTTTTTCTTGCTTTTGGAGCAGTGGCTGCCAGCCACCTACAGGAACCAAACCCAATGGCAACCACTGATGATGCATAAGCACCTACTCTGTTCTCTGCTGCTGAAGTGTCCCACGTGTGTCATCAACTCCTGCAAGCAACTCACTTTGGGTTCCTGGGAGACTGGCATGAAAGAACCACAGCAAGAGCATGGACACCACAGGAAAAAAGAGAGGAGAAATTGCCATGGAGGTTGAAAGGAATGGAGGATCTTTGTTAGGAATAAGAACAACTAGAAACAGGAAAGGAGGGAGGAAAAAAGATTATAACCTCCAGTACACCACTGATAACCTCCAGTGCACGAATGCTTAGGAGATTAAGACACAAGACAGGTAAAAGTGTTAGAACACAAGCAACTAAATTTAAAGATTTATTTCAGCTCTGCTAAGGATTATTGTCATTGTGAAGTACTATTACAGAAAAGTTCACGTCATACTATAGAATGAAGCTCTTAAACACATTTCTGAAATGATGGAAGAGAGTAGGTGCTGGAAGCACTGGTAAAATTTAAACACCTCAGTTTCAATAAAGCTATTTCTACATTAATATGTTGGAAAAATCCTGACTCCAAGAAGTAAACATACAACACCTCCATGCTCTGAGGAGCCACTAATTGCAGGAGGAAAATGTGTAAAATTCACTTTTTTCTATTTAAAACAGCTAAAGACCACCATATGGCCAGTCTGTCTCTTAGCATGAAAGCATTTGTTCACTTGAAATAGGATTGAAGTAGAAGACAAGGTAAGCCAAGTAAAATGTGAACTGCATTTGCTGGTGGAAGATAATCACATATAATTGCATAATTTTCAGTAATTTGTAACTAAGAGCACTACAAAAATATTTTCTGATAAACCCAGCATCTACAACAGATTACCTTTAATTTCCTACAGAAGTTATTTTGCAGCTTTTAGTGAGCCTGTGTGAGGCTGTGTTGGGAACAGCAGAGAAAACAACATGGGACTGTCTCAAAGTCTGTTTCTGAGAGGCTCTGGTATAGCAACTGGGAATCCACAGGCAGAAAAACAGAAGATTCTGTGTTACTACTTCCTATGTCTGAAATGCTCACTAATCAGCTTCATTAATCATGATATGCTGGCATTTCAATAACAACATTAGAGGTAATTAGTGCCATGAGATGTGATGCATATTCATTCTTCTCTACACAACTGATCTGGTGAAGGTTATAATGTCACCTCTTCTGTACTGGTTACTGAATCCTCTACCTTCATAGGCAGCATTTCAGTGGCTGAATTCAGATTGATCCAGAAGTTTGATGTGCTCGCTCTCTCTCCAGGAGACAGCTAAGATGAACTGTCTGTAATTGTAAAAATTCATACCTGCTTCATCCAGTGTAAAAAAAGAGAAAAGAAAAAGGGGAAAAAAAAAAAAAAGGAAAAATAACAGTCTAGGTAAAAATAAAATTGGAAGTTAAAAAATTTCTTACAATAGGGAGGTCTTTGCTCCTCAGAAGCATTTGCACATGTGCTGTAGGTGAATCCCTACTGAATATACAGACTATGACACAATGCCTTTTCTATGGTTGTGTGTTAGGATGCCCAACGACACAAGAGCAACACAGGGCTCAGTGCTTTATCCTTCAAAAGAAGTCCACATTTGACACAGGTCAGGCACTCATGGGAATATCTCAGAAGGTTTATCTCATCTTGTAAAATTTGTCTCTATCTCTGCCCAGCCTCTTGGCTGATTATTCTGGAGTTCATTGGGATTTGCCCATGTACAGTTTTAGAAATTCACAGTCAGGCTTTTACTTCAACCACAATCCAAAATGCCCTGAAGCCTGAGAGATTTCACTGACTTCTGCTGCAAATCAACATTGCAAAATGGTGCCTCTCAGAGAAAGTGGGACCATCGTAACATCAAAATGCACGTACTCCCAAATACTCAGCATGGGCACAATTAGGTCCCCACTTTTTAAAGGTCATTAGGGTACAAACTTCCTACCAAACTTACAAGACAAATATAAAAAAACTTACCATACCACATTTCTGAAGGGTTATTCCAAATTCAGAAGACACTGACATATTCGACACATCTTCAGGCTATGAAGGAAGGAGGGAAAATCTATATAGTGTATGAAAACATTATAATTCAGAAACTTCAGCAACAAGTTAAATTACGTAAACAAAGAAATTATTTAAAAAAATTAGAGGAACCAACTGCCTTCAAATTTAGGATTTTTGTTATCCCAACAGTTAAATCTTTTTTCTAGTCCAAATGTGTATGAACAACTTATTCCCAGAAGTAATTATTAGATCTTAATTGATATATTCATCTTTTGACTATCACAATTCACAAAAAAAAAATACACTATGAACAAAATTCATCAGACTATACAGATTCTTTTAATTACTAAGTGTCTATCAATTTACACAGCAATCACACAGCTATATCTGCCACAGTAATTCTTTGGAAGTCCCACAACTAGTTGGTGTTGCTGAAGTCATGCCAAATGAGCACAATCACCTGAGACAGAACCAGAAATATACTAATTAGATAGTAAATTCCCAACATTCCGTTTGTATAGAATTGCTACAATCCTTACAAATACTGACAGCGGCAAACCATCTTTTACTAACCAGAAGGAGGCTGACATCAGACTCTCGTTTGAACACCACCTTCTTTGTCCATGAGGGTATCAAGGCAAACAAGGAATGGCTCCACTGGTTGTCTGAGGCTGCAGATGTCAAGAGCTGGTGAGAGGCTTTGCTTGCCTGAATGACCACAGGTAAGGGCACTGCTGAAAACCAAGGCAACATTGAGCATTAGAGCTAAGGCTGGGTCCTGCATGGCAGCCACTTGGTGCAGAGTCCAGCCAAGGATGGGGCTCATGGCACCAGTGCTCTGTGTGCACATAGAATGAGATACTCTCTCTCAAAGCACTCAAAATCATGACAGTCAACAGAGACCGAGGCCAGCCAGGAAACAGAGATGGGATTTGTCCCACAAAACCCAGCAGGAGTCAGAACAAAACTGTTTCTTCCCTAAGGAACTTCCATATAGCCCACAGAAAAGTTCTTGCCATTTAAATGTAAAGCATTTAATGCATGAATTACAAGGTTTAAGCCATAAATCAACTGTTAATATTTTCAACACAAAGAAACTTTCAGCAAAGCATAAAGAATTGAAACAATCCACAACGTGATAGGCATCAGTGCTAAAGGTGTTCTGCTTCAAAGATACAGTCTTCCAATTAAGCACTGACCTTGTCAATACATATTCAGAACTGAAATACTTCTCAGTTGAGGATGGGTCTCAATTACATTTCAGCTGACGTGAAGTACCATCAAATCAAATGCTCCTAAATTTAGTAATAAGCAATATAAATGCCAGCTTATAGTCTTAAATTTTTATGAAAGGTTAGTCAGTGATATTACACAAAGCAACAGGCATAGTTTTGAATTCTATCACTTTGATCTACTAAAGTAACAGCACCTATGACATTAATAAAAGAAGCTTATACTAAAAATAAATAATTTAATATGTTAAATTGCGAAAAGGTAAAGCTGCTGAATTAAGAGAAAAATGTTATGAAAATTTAAAATTATAGCTGGTTGTCTATGTTTAAAGAAGATACTTTTTTCATTCTTTACTTAATATTATTCTCTTCTATTACTTATTTTTAAATCAATCATGAGCAATATATATTAATATGAACAAAAACTCCCATTTAAAGGCAAGTAATTTTGTGAAATGACTTTTCTATGAAAAAGCCTATTACATATTAATAAAATATGAAAAGCTGAAGACACTAAAATCTCATTAATAAGAGAAGCAGCATTTTTTTTTGAAAAGCCACTGCTTTGTAAGAAGAACAATACAGGGAAATACAATTAGTTGCAAATAGAAGAAGCATTCAGAACTGAACCCTTAAAAGGTACCTTAAACATTGATGCACACAAATCAATGAAAATAATTTTGTTAACATAATGAATGAGATGCAATCCTGTTGCTTACAACACCTAGGTGGACATGTGCACTTGGGGAGCTTCCCTGTCTCCCCATGTTTATTTGGGAATAGTTTATACTGGACAAAATTGTGGATGTATGGGCCGGGGAAAGCTGGTGTCTATATTTTATGACCAGTTTTAATTCACTTCTTTAAGTTTTACTTAAATATTTAAACCACTGTTAAACCATGCAATAGACTCGGACTAACTTAGGGACCGTAAAAACAACATGGCAAACTCGGTGAGAACAGGAATCTATATAACTGCAAAAAATATCCATATATCTTCGGGATAGGAATTTTCAAGACAGTCACGCATGGCATATTTCTATTTCTAGAAATAGACTAAGGAATATGAAACCAGTGCTGAATTTTCAATGCAGTACAAACCTGCTAAATACCAATCTGAGCTTACCTAGCTATGGCACAACCCAGCAGATCCAAATATACTATATCTCACCTCCAACAGCTCTAAACCTGCTTCTGACTACTGAATCAAGCCTCTTTGCAGTTTTGTATAAATATATTCATACACTTGTCTTGGTTTGAAAGACAGGTGTCTGCTAAGGAAGGATGGAGCCCCCCCCCCTGGAATGGCAGATGCGACTCCCCTCCGAGTTATTATAATTTTGAAATCAAGGGGGTTTTTAGGCAAAGAGATGGGAAATAGGAGTAACAGTTCTTTGCTATTATATATGTGTATAACCAGTCAAACAAACAGCAATAACTACGGCAGTAACAGCAAACAATCAAACAATCCCAAACCCAGTCCCAGCCTTCTCGGCTGTCAGGCCCTTTCCCCTCGGGTGCAGTTCCGCTCGCAGCCGGCAGGGGCGCTGGCGGCTCCCGGTGAGCAGGGCAGGTGCGATGGTTCCCCCGCGGCTGCAGGGGGCGCTCCGGAGCGAGCTCGGGGAGCACGCGGCACTGGCGGCCTGGGATCCCGGGAAGGGATGGGACAAAGGCTTCACAAACCCCTGGGCAGCCGATCCCGGTGTCCGGCCGGACCCTCGGGAACAGCAGGCTGGAACGGCAGGGACGAGCACAAATCCCGGGTGGCAGATGAGATGAATCCAAACGGGGAACCCCCCGGAGGTCTGGGCAGGCAGGGCGAGCAGGGCTACAACGTAGCGAAGGCTTGAAGCAACGGGGGGGCAGGGCGGCTACAGCCCGGCTCCCAGCGGGGCAGGGAAGGCGGGTTTGGGAATCCGGGGCTTCTCCAGCAGAAGGAAAAGCAGCCGAAGAAAGCAGCTTCCCTCTCTGTCCAAATGCCGGAGACCGACTGTCCACACACCCAGGTGAAACAAAAGAGTAGCCAGCTCTTTTGTTTTTCTTAAGTACCCAGCCATTTGTGACCCCCCCCCCCCCCCCAGCAACACGTATGGGGAAAAATTCCTTTAACAGAAAAAGAAAACCCAGGAGAGCTCCTAAAACCCCAACAACACTGAAAAAGATTAATTTTATATATGCTGTGTCTCTCATACATTAATGCAATGGTCACCCCGTTCCTATGAAGGTGGAGCACCAGTTTTCCTTTTTGTTTTCTTGCCTAACTACAGGAAATGCACTTTCCTTTACAGTAAACAGAAACCGTGAATGAGCTTCTATGTAGGGCTTTGTAAGAGTCAGAAGTCAAAATGACAAATGGTATGAATTATGATGAGCAACTACTAGCTTTACAAAGTGCTTCTTGTTTAGCAGATCATTTCCTTCTGAATTTTGGATGAGGACAGCCAACAAGAAGTATATAATTGCTTCATAGAGTATCTTTTGATTTTGTGTCTTGTGTAGTGTAACATCTCCATAAACACACCCAACTGCACTTTACATGCAACAGCAAAGCCCGATACTCCCCCTCTAGAGAGTATCAAGCCCACAGTAACCAATTTAATTAACTTATCATGTTCCCTGACTGTGAATGAATCTCTGGATTAATAATTACATAGGTGAGTCTGTTTTCAAGCTGTGCTTTGTCATCACTTACAACCCCAAGATAATGTGCCTAACTCCCAGCAGAAGTCTCCAGGCATGTTATTTGGCTGCTCCATCATCAGTAGCTGAAGGTAGGGGATTTTGCAAGTTTTTAGCATTATGTTAAGCAGCCTCAACACTGATGATGATGATAAGGATGTTTCTGCAAATCCACTTGTATCTTCCCAGTACTTAGTTGAAGGTTTGGCTTAAACAGATTCAACCAATGCAATATGATGCATGTCCATATAGCAACACACGCCACTGCCTTTCTCCAGAATTGTTTTCATCCTTCCTATTAATTTTTAACAATATAGGCTGTTCTATAATACCCGGGATCCACTGCCAGTAAAGCTGCATTTTTCTGTAGCATTCTTTCTCCTAGTGTTGATTGACAGTTAAATAAAATAAGTTTTTCCTGATCCACACATATTTAACTGTCACTGGAACAACTGATCTACAAGAACTTAACTACTTTTCCACATAACTTGCTGCATAATCAACATCAGCCAACATAATTGTATTTACCAGTCATCTGCTGTCTCTTTTCAGGTAAGTTCTCATTGTAGATGTAGGACTGAAGATTTCTGCTGGCTGCTTGAAAAGCTGGACACTGAATATCTGAGAAAGGATGGTACAGGCATAATACATTCTGTGGTTTTCACATGTTCTAGATTTCTGCTCTAGAATTCGGGGGGGTTTTTAACAAATAGATTGATCTGACCTTGGAAAATACTAACACATGGCTGCCGAAACCTTTGACTGAGAAGCATAGAGCTTTCTTTTGGATACCATGCTGCTCAGAAGTGCAATTTGTCTCCATGGTGCCATCAACAGTGCCCCTTCAGAGATGCATCCCAGTCCTGACAGAGACTCTGAGGTCTCCTTGTTCCTTCCACTCTTTTCTTCCTACAGCTTCAATCTTTGCCATTTTTCTGGCTGTTTTCAGAAAAGCCATTATCAGGCTGCATGGTTGCCACTTTCATTGGTTTTTAAATGGCAACTATTCCCACTCCTTTTCGAAAGAAAATCTCTGCAAAGCAGGGGAACAGTTTCAGTTTACACACAGTCCAAGCGGCCCCCTCTCAGCTGGGCTGGCCAGGCTGCCACCAGGCATTCCTGGACTACAGCACCTCAGGCCAAAACATTTCCCAGCAAGCAAACTAACAGAGCGTGGGGCTTAATCCGGGGCTTTCCTGCAAACATCTCCAAATATGCCAAATCACACAGTTCATCAAAGAAAGACAGAAACTTCACCTTCTTTTGAGCTGTGAGACAATATCACCATCTTTAAGAAGAAATGTTCTTTGGTTTTGTGTTGGTTTTTTTTAATTAAAAATTCCACATTTTTACAAGGTATTATCAAGCTGTTTAATATTTTATCTTACTTTTAATTAGCACATTAGTAAAATGTTTTCCCATGATTTAATTCTACATAAACCCAATATAAACAGATCTGCCAGAACCCTGTCTTAAACTGCATATTTCTAGCTAATTACCAGTGCTGGTAGGCAGACTTTGTATTGAATTTCAAAATGAAAACACGAAAATAAATATTAACATAGCTGCAACAGCTGGAAGATTGGTGTAACATTTTACCGCTCACGTTCCTGTAGTATTCACTCAGTCTCCCACATGTGCATTCCACCAACATACAAAATGACAAATACACAGTTGATCAGAACAGTCTCTGCTACTTAATGTTCAATTTTCTTTGCTGTTCCCCCTCGGTAGTTATTTGCCACTCTGGCTTTGTGCACTATTGCCTTGGGTGGTGACACATTGCTCTTCTGGGCTTCAAGCCGCCACACTCAAGGCACAGGCAATTTGCTTAGGAAGGAGAGCTCCCCACTGCCAGCCCTCACTGCATTCACTTGCTGCTCAGAGAGTGCAAATACTGGGGATCGGACCTGGTACCAAAGGCACCTGCCATGTAAGGAGTGTGGTGACAGTGGGTCTATGTTCATACAGACTGGGGGTAGAAGGATGGGTACTCTAAGAATAGAAATTGTCCCCTGCTCATGATCAGCATACTGTCCTTTACTTTGAAATCAGTTCTGTGTAAGGACATGGACCTGGCACAGCACAAGCCTTGAACATTGGACTCAACAGGCTGAGTCCTGAACATGTCAGTGGCACCGACAGCCCACCACTAGAACAGCACACACAACATCATGCTAGAAGTCAAAGTGAAGGTTACTCTTGGCTAGGGCAATTAAAGAGAACGAGAGAAAATTAAAATAGTCTTACAATAGGTTTGCATCAAAGACTCCAGTATGTCCTTAAGGCTCCCATACCTTCACAGCACATTCTAAACAGCAGAATGCCAAATTACAGCAGGAAAGCAAAGACTCTGACAAGTTTGTGAAATTTCAAGTTCAGAATCAAAAATGAGAGCAAAAAAAAAAAGCAATTTAACTAAGACATTAATTCTAATTTATAGCTTTCAAGGGCTGAATATTTAAATTCAGATTCCACAGTCTCATTTGCTTACCCACCACATATTTATCAGCAAAGCTTTGAACAATCTTGCTTTATTTCAGTGGGGAAGAAAGGAGTTAAATATACTTGCTTGCTGTATTTTTGTTGTTGTTATTCTAAATTACTACCTGTCTTGAAAACCATCCAGGATACAAGATCCAATTTGATGTCCTTTCAATTACACACAACAATGAGCAGGCAAAGGCAGCAATTTACGGTATTCAGTTTTGAATGTTGCCATTAGCTTTTCTTGTTACAATGTCAAAGAAACTATGGGCATTAACAATAAAAAACAAATCTACTTTCCAGGCCTGTTTTGAATAAGCCAGAGCAGACTCAAATGTAACTCTCAAAAATCCACTGTGCTCCCCAGTCACAGGAATATTCTGGGGTTGTCTTTACTTGTCTCATGCAGAAACAACTTGAAAAAGCTTCCAACAGAAACACTGAGATCAGTGTGCTGTCACAAACTATTTCACACTTCACCACACTGCCAGTCTCAATGACAAAGGTTTTATGCTGAATTTCCCATCTCTCTGCTTTCATCGAGAACTTCTTCAGTAAAAACTAAAGAATCTAGTACTCAGATTAGGCAAATCACTAAAGACTTAAGTTTTAAATATGTTAAAAATTGATGTTTACTAGAAGGGGACAATTTTCAGTTATAAAATCAAGCATATAATTCAGTGCTTGTAGCAACACCTCATTTCACACATATACACCTACTAACAAAATGCCAGAATTTCACAGAATCAGAATCACTGAGGTTGGAAATGACCCTTAAGATTAAGTCCAATTGCAAACCTAGCACTGTGAAGTTCACCACTAAACCATGTCTCTAAGCGTACATCTTTTAAATTCCTCTGGGGATGGCATGGTGACTCAACCACTTCTCTGGGCAGCCTTTTCCAATGCTTGGTAGCCCCCCCAATGAAGACATTTTTCCTAATATCCGAACTAAATCTCCTCTGGCACAACCTGAGGCCATTTTGTCTCATCCTGTCACCTGTTACCTGAGAGAAAAGGCTGACCCCCACTTTATTACAACCTCCTTTCAGATAGTATAGAAAGTGCTAAGGTTCCCCCTGAGGCTCCTTCTCTCCACGTTAACCAACCCCAGCTCCCTCAGCCGCTCCTCAGAATACTCATTCTCCAGACCATTCACCAGCTTTGTTGCCTTCCTCTGGGCACACTCCAGCACCCCAATGTCTTTCTTGTGAGGGGCCCTCTGAAGACAAGACTTGGGGTGTAGCCTCCCCAGTGTCCAGTTAAAAGGGACACCGCTTCCTTCGTCCTGCTGGCCACACTATTTTAACCACTACCAAAAAGATGCTGCATGTCTAAATCCTCAACTCTTTTTTAGGGTTAGAAGGTTTTTCTGAAGTATAAAACCACACTCATTTCCTCTCTCAGTGGATGGTACATGAATAATTTGCAACCCGTCACAAAGCAAGATACACACGGCAAAGATGACATTGAATAAATAGTGGAAAAAAACAAGCTCAGCAAATCTGAAATACTTGCTTTCATATTTAAATTAATAAACTCATTTGTGAATTAGCTATGGCACAGGGCAAAGAAATTAGAGGTAGGTATCTCACTTGATGACTGCTTCAAAGCATGAAATTTCTTGGGAAATGCATCTCATGAAATCATGTCTTGGGGAACCATAGTGATGGAGAGGTTTATTTCCCACACTGCGTTGCACTGTTAATGCACTACATGAGGACATCCTAACCTTTCAGGATATACTCATCTCCACCACACTTGGGTGAGGTAGAACACTATTTATAATATACATATAGAAATTAAAGACCAAAGACTCAGAGAAACTCGGTGATTTGCTCAAATTTACACAAAGACCCTGTGGCAGTCGGCCCTCAGATGCAGCTACTCCAAGCTCTAAGTGACATCTCTAAGTTTTGGAGTACCTTGTTTTGATCAGATTAGGCAACTACTACAGGAGATGTTCACTGTACCTGAGATCACTGACAAGAATACTTGATACCTGCTGTGAAGAGTCCCAGCATGCCAGTAGTACTTCTAGACCCACTGTATCTATCAGTCTTTGTTGGGGTCTCCCCCCCTGCCATGGAGCGCTGGGAGAGGGGCCCTGGGGGGGAGGCACGGGGTTTCCCTGCCCCTGGTCAGCCTCGTTCCCCACTGGTTGTTTTGTGTTCCCCTGTGTAAGAAGGACCCTCGAGTCCCGTGACTGCAGAGTTCCTGAGCACAGCCCCGGCCATGCAGCCGGAGAAATAAACATCTCTGAAACATCTACCACGAATCTGTCCATATATATTTCCTTTCCACGGGACTCCTGGTTTGTTATATGCGTGTTACAGTAATCCCCGCTGTAACAAGTCTTTAACCCACTACATCTAACAGTCTTTGGTCCACGACAAAGTGTATTAGCTATTGCAGTTCCAGAGGCCTTTAAAAATTGCTTCAAGAATAAGTATTGCAACACTGTTGGTAAATGCACAGGGCTTAAGCCAGCTTCTGAAAATGAACAAGGTCTTGATCAGCTTTAAGTAATATGTTTTTTTCACAAACCTGGGAACTCTGTACATCAGAGGGTGCTCCCCTACACCATTATATTTAATACTGATAAAAGGGCTCCTCCTGAAAATGATTCAGAGCAGGGTATGAACTGAGGTCTTCTCACAAGAGCTTCATTCTAGATGAGCCATTTAGGGAACCTAAAGCATCCTTGTTCCCAACCTGTGGGCAAACACTCCCCTGTGGCTCAGGACTAAGTCCCACTGATGTCAGCAGGCCACCAGGGTGCAGTTCCAGGCCCCTGCTCACCTTCATACCCATGACCTGTGAATCCTGGGACTCCCACAAGGCTGAAAAGAAAGAGGAAACAGTTGCATACCTGCCATTCCTAGGCATCCCATCTCTTTCTGAAGCCACAGATCATGTTCAAAAACCTGGAAGAGAGCAATTATAAAACAGAATTGTCTTCATAAATATCTATTATTGAACTGTTACGCTGAATTTATGCTTCACAATTCCACAGACCACTATTCCATAAAGCCTCGAGTTTCTCCAAAATTAACTACCAGAAGATACAAAACATGGCGCTAGAGGTCTCCCACAGCTTGTTAAGCTCTGCTTAACTGGGCTCTGCTGCCCAGTGTGGATATGCACACTTGGGGCTCAAATTTTACTTATACTTCACATTATCAGGATGAGTCTCTGCACAATAGTGGAGCTGGGCTGGCTATTAGTTTGCTTTCATTAAATAATCTTTCTTTGCCATTTTCAAAGGCATATTTGAGGTCACAGGAAATCTGATAACTAGGAAGCAGCAGGAATGTGTCCATATTAGATGATCAAGTCCACTGATATAACACTCATTTTTCCTCCGGAGAACTACACAGAGCCTTTCAAAGGGGCCACATGCTAAAACTGCAGCTCACAAGGCAATCTGTGACAGCCTCCTGCCTGTGCCTGGACCACGGAGACTGCTACAGAAACCACAGCTCAAATGTCAGCAGAAGAAACCAGTGTTTTTAAGGAGTTTTACTGCCCAGTGTTTTGATCAAGATGTAGTAGTCATACAAGCAAATTCTCATTTATAAAAAACGCTTCTTTGCAGGAGCTACTAGAGAGTTAGGAACGTGGGCTGATTAACAGGGACCTAACTCTGCCTAGTGATGTCACCCACACTTGCTGTTTGTTTGCTACCAAGTACTGCATGGGAGTAATGTTAAGTACTGACTTATGTCAACACCACTGTTACAGTACAGCATGTTAGGGGCAATTTTCTTCTTTGCCTGCTCAGAGAAGCATCACTGATTATTGCTACAGCTATAACTTTTAACCTTGTATGAAAATATTTCTCACTTTAGATCAGGCACTTTCCCTCAACATAACTGAAAATGCAAGATATCTCACAAATTCAGATGTACCAGAAGCCCTTGGGTTTAA
Source organism: Coloeus monedula (assembly GCF_965178545.1). NCBI lineage: Eukaryota > Metazoa > Chordata > Aves > Passeriformes > Corvidae > Coloeus > Coloeus monedula. Next base: position 62,853,126 of record NC_138785.1, read on the forward strand.
GGAGCCTCTGGAAAACTTGTCCATACAGGATTGGAATCAACTCTTTTAGAGAAAGAAGGGACTCAGAAACAAACACTAGCATGTACATGCAGCACACTGAGCAGCTCTGGGACACAGGTCTGGGAGATCCCAGGCACTGAGCTCTTCATTAGAGGCTATTTCCAAATACCTTATTGTACAAGTTTTCCTGGTGTTCAGAATTCTTACATACAAGCTGAGGTATGGTACAGTTCTCTAATGCCATTATTATTTATTTTCATTGGTTAAACAATCTATATGACCATGAATTTTGAGCAACCAAGCACCTCAAGAACACAGAAAGAACAGGAAACTCCAGCGGCAAGCTTAAACAAAAAATTGTCTGGTGGATAAACCAGACAGAATTGTTACTACTATTATTATACACAGAATCAGTTGCTTCTGAGCTGGAAGGTACCCACATGGATCATTGTGTCCCTCTTGAATGAATGGTCCATAAGGGGATCAAAACTGCTGTATGGGTGCCCTTCCATCTATGCACATGGATATGCAGCGACAGAAATCATGTTAAAAGGGTATCAATCCCTGCCAGGCATTTCTAGAGCAGTCTAAGGCCCTATCTGCATTAAGGAAATGTGTATCAGCCCACTAAAGTGATGTAATAGCAGTTTAGAACCCTGATGAAAATATAAAACACCAATATGGTCTTTTATGTTAAATGCAATCTTGTTTATAAATACAAATCCCAAATATTACTGTTACGCATTATATCAGCATATATATGGATTTGAATGTTAAATGTCAACAGTTGCATTGCAAGTGAGCCTGCAACAAAAGTAGACCACGGTTTAACCATGTATAAAAACATGCAGAAAATGTGGCTTTCTAGCTAACAAGCTTTTTTTCCTACTTTCTAGGAAATCAGCACACAACTGGCTCCTGATTTCCACAGGCTCCAGGTATTTATTCCTGTGTGGTTTTACAACAGCTGATGCACAAAATCTGTGGTGTTCGTATGTCCATGTGTGTCAGCTACCGAAGACATAACAGCACTCCTTGTTTTTCCTTCTGCCATATCTGACATTCAGTTATCAGTGCAAAATACAGCCTGAGTATTCAGCACAAGTCTTCCATTCTGCTGCAGAGTGCATCCATAATACCAGAGGACATCACAAGGGGCTCCACATCAGCAAACAGTGCAAATTCCATGGACCTGCACTCACATCATGCCTCAAAAGTAATTAATTTAATGCAATAATATTGTCAGGAAACTTCTTCCCAAGTTTTACATTAATTTATTCTTCTGGTAAAGTAAGTTGATGTGCTGTTTGTTGGTTTTTGGTTTTTTTCCTGCAATACTGTCTCCTGTTTATTAGTCTTTCTGTAATCCCACCATGAACTACCATTCGTGACTCACTCTAACGCCCACTGCACAGTAAGGTATTCTCCACATGGGCAAAAAGTAACTATGTCAACACATTTTGAGATGGCTTGACAGACACAAACCTAGATAAGGAGAAAGAATTAAACATAAAAGCCCCACCCCAAAAGCTATGGCACTCTTCTTCAGGGGCTGACACCGGGTGCTGTGACTAGATCAACACCAGGGGCCTCTGCTCAGAAGCACAGCGAAGCATGGACACAGCATCGTTAGGGTTGGAAGGGACCTCTGGAGATCCAGTCCAAGCCCCTGCCACGGCAGGGTCACCTAGAGCAGGTGACAGGAACACATCCAGGTAGGTTTGGAATGCCCCCAGAGAGGGAGACTCCATGATCCCTCTGGGTAGCTGTGCCAGTGCTCTGCCACCCTCAGTTTAAAGAAGTTCTCCATGTTGAGGTGAAACTTCTTATGTTTTACTTTATGGCCATTGCTCCTTGTCATGTCACTGAGTACCACTAAAAAGAGTCTGGCACCATGTTCTTCACACCCATCTTTGAGATATTTATACGTATTAATGAGATCCCTTCTCAGTCTTCTCCTCTATAAGGCCCAGCTCCCGCAGTCTCTCCTCTTAAGAAATGCCCCACACCCCACATCGCTTTCGTGGCCCTCTGGTGGACCCTCTCCAATAGCTCCTTATCTTTTTTGTACTGAGGACCCTGTCCAGAATCTGCTGGCTGCTTCACCACGCCGACCCCCAGCAGCTTTTCGAGCCGCTGCCCCCAGCCCCAGTGTCTGGGAAGCGGCCGCTGCTCAGCTGAGCCCCGCTCCCGAGCACAGCCCGCCGCGGGGGCTGCTGCGCCCTCACACGGGCCCGCCCTGGGCCCACCATCGGCCGCCCGCCGAGGGGCTGCTCACCACCCGCACACCGCGGGCACAGCGCTTACCCCAGCCGCCGTCCGACCGCAGGGCTCCCGGGCCGGTCCCCGCCCGGTGGCCGCTGCGAGGGGCCGGGCGGGCGCGGAGAGGCCGCCGGGGAGCAGCGCTAGCAGTAGCCCGGCCAGCAGACACCGCATGGCGGCAGGCGGACCCTCCGCGGGTGCGGACGGCGCCGCGGAGACTTTCTAAGAGTTACCCCGAGTCAGGCCCGGCCTCAGGCACCACAGCCATCCGCCATCGGTCTCCTCCCACCGCGGCGAGGGCGAGGGGCGGAGGGCCCCCGCGCAGCGGGGCCTCCCCTCATGCCCTGCCCTCTCCTCGCCGCGGGTCGGGTCCGGTGCGATGGCGGCGGTCGGGGACTGCCTGCGGGCTGTGGGGCTGCAGTTCTGGGCGGACTCGCTGCAAGCGCTGCCCGCCCTGCTGGCCCCCGCCGTGCTGCTGGGGCTGCTGCTGGGCGCCGCCGCCGCCGCCCTGCTCTGGCGCTGCGCGCTCGGGCCGCGCCGGGGCGGAGAGGTACGCGGAGAGGGCCGGCGGGGGAGGGAGGTGCGGGTCGGCCGCGGGGAACAGCTCGGGGGAGCAGGAGTGGTTTGCGAAGGTTTGAAGGGCGGTGGGCCCGGGAGGTGCCGCCTGCCGGCTTTCCCTGCTGCACGGGACAGCCTGGGCTGCGCCGGGAGCGAGCGGCACGGCAGGGTGCGCTCTGCAGCGGGGTAGGTGGGGAGGGGAGCCCCGTAATTCCTGCCGCAGCTCTGCTGGAAAGGATTTCACTACTTCCTTTAAATAGTTGCTGAAATAAACGGACTAGCTCTAAAACGAGGCCGGTGGAAGTATGTGTTCTGAGTGTTGGCCCGGTGGCCTGTGTCTCTAACATAGGTGACCTACAAGTTGTTTCTCGCAACCACCGCTTCGTGTACGAGGCAGTGTTGCTTTTGGAGATGACGGAAGATGTACCCGATTTGCAGAAGCTTTGTGAGATTTCACCCTAAACCAGTAATCTTAATTCCGAAGTATTTTACAGACTTTTCCAAAGTTCATGTTACACACAGCACAGAGTATTAGTACTAACCACAGCAATAACTTTGCACTGAGGGTACGCACATGGACACCTAAAGAGATAAAGGAGCCTGAGCACGGCTGATGGTTTGCTTGATGCCAAACTAACAGGGTTTTCTAAAGTGTGCGATTTTGTTAATAATATACTTGCTGTTCTCTTTTAAGTACTGGTGTTCGTATGTCTTTATTTCATAGTGTTTGCTTGGACGAAGATTGCAGAGGCAGCACGCACCTGCTGAACTACTAAAAGGCAGATATATTTTCTGAGAATTGTTATTGATTTATGCTTCTTTCTCCCATTGCACTTAGTCCCAAGTCATGCTGGACTGACTGGATGAAGCAGTGGTTGACACTGGCACAGCTGGGGAATCTGGAGCCTGCAGGGTGTTCTGCAAGCCTGCAAGTGGGGGGTCTGGTCTGGCTTGGTTTTTCACCACACCTTTTTTGAGCTATAACAGCTCTGCTTCATGTGTGTATCTGCTAGTGTTGATCATCACTAAACATGACATAGGAGACAAATTCTCTTGCTCCCAACCACTTTTAAGTTGGAGGATTGAAGCTCTGTTTGATGCCAAACTTTAACTTAGTAATGGAGGCAGTTCAAATGCTGGATCAATGCATCCTGTGCAAGTACAAGCCTTTCTGATTCAATTGCTCATTTTCCCTGCCTTAATAGGTGTATCTTTATTGTACTGCCACTACCAACTCAAATGTAGCCATGTACAATTTTATCCTTCATGTCATATATGTCAATAGGGAATAGAAGCTGTCAGTTCTCTCTGGCCTGGATCTTCAGATGCATTTAGATTTTTAAATGCCATTAAAATCAATGCTGCTGCTGTAAAAGGATTATTTAGTTTGAAAGAAATATAAACTGTTTGCTGGTGCATACAGAGCACATTGCAGAGTGGGAAGGTTGTATCCTATGGGTCTGATTTCCCAAATTGAGCAGGGTAACCTTAGGCTATTCCTTCTTCCTGCTGTCTCCCCCACCAATGCTATGGAGCAAGCAGGTGCTGAACTGCACCTATTGCAGCCTTCTGTATTGGAAGTAAAAGCAGAGATATCTTTCCTGAGTATGACATGTTCCATCCCAAGCAGTTAAATGATCCTTAGAGTGGTAGCAGGGCAAGTACCTGGAGTCTGAAGCTGCTTTTAAGCACCACAATAAGCCAACACATTTGTCACTCAGCCCCAGTTAATCACTCTTTTATAGATCTCAGCCTGAATCTGTGGAACTTGGATGCATGGAGTTGAGTCCCTTATTTGTTTGTTGATCTGTACAGAGGATACACTGGGATAGTTTTAAGATGAAATTTTTACCATAGTGAAAAATAAATAACAGGATTGCTGAGGGATATTTGTAGCTGTTCTTTTCTCATAAGTAGATTTTTAGGAACCAGCATCTGCACTTCCACATCTTAAAGGCTAACTCAAGAATATAATCTGAATTATTGCACCAAGTTCCAGGGAGGTGATAGAGGCAAGTCATAAGGAATTAAATGTGTTCCAAAGCTGGGCTGTTCTCTATGCTCTGGGAAAATTGGCTACTTTTACATACCAAGGGGCCAAATAATTTAAGGCAAACTTTTCCATAAGACAGTGACGTGAGTAGTGGCTGCAGCTGTATCATTACCAAAAGTAGTCAGTGGATTGAAAACCTGGAAGAGAATTTAAAAAGTAGTCCATGTAGCATGGCAGACCTCTTTTCCTTCACTAAAAAAAAAATCCTTCCAATGCTATGTTTGGAAACACATTAGTATTGTTTTCTGGTCTATGTAGTGTGTAAGGAAGATCATGTGTAGCAGGAGGTTTCATTCCCACCAGTATCTGTGTCCCTACCAGTGGCTTTTTGTGTTTGTGAAGTGAGGCCAATAATATGGGCTGCTTTTGGGGAAGGAAGGTGATGAACATTTTCTGATGTTACTTCTCCCTGACAGGAACTTCCACACACATAAAGCTTCATTTAGGAAGTTTTTCTCATAGCAGGGGAGCAAAAATACTTGGCATTCTCTTTATTGCTGGCAATTATAGACAATTTTAGTTAACTTGCTTTAGTTGAGATGTTTGAGCTCAGACCATGAGGTTGGCAGCATAGTCTGTAGTACGACATTTTGAGAGCAGATGGATTCATTTGACACGTTCACAGCCTCTTTAAAACTTTTTAGATTAAAATTCTATTTCTGGAATGACAAATTGTAAAACTTCATTAATTTTAACTATTCCTTTCTGAATATGTAAAATTTTCATTCATTTTCAGATTGTATTTTTCCAAAATTTTCAACTAATACTGGAGTAATTTTCTTGATGGAGACATGAATGTATCCAGGCTGCTGTCAAAGATGTTTCCAGTTAATCTGCATGATCGCAAGTTTTATGTTTTCTCTTGGAATTTCAGAAAGATGATTCCCAAAGACTTCTGGAAAGCTTCAATGCTGATGAAAAAGAGCACACAATCATGAAAAGTAAAGCAGAACCCTATACATCAAAAGAGGAAATGGTGCTGGAGGTAAAGCTCTGCTCTTGTAGGTGGATGCTCATTTTGCTGCATGTAGCAATGAGTATGTTTAGGGCTTGCTCCAAATTGTCTTAGTTTTGGTGGGTGTGGAGAGAGACTTTAAAAAGTGTTCAGAATAAGTGTAAGATGGAGAGTGGGAGTTGATTGCTGCTTATGAGTGCAACCATTTTGAGCATTTATTCCCCTTATGAATTTGGTTTCTCCTGGGGGACTCTGGATATTTTAATCAAGATCCTGAGTTCTTTTTGGATAGAGGCTTCTTTGCTTTCATCTCTATGTCATCCTTAGTTTCAGAAGGCTGATGGGAAAAATTAACACTATTGATGTAAGAAAAGGTTCATAAGACCACTGTGTTGAGCTGGGATTCAAAGACACTTAGAGAAACAATATATGACTAAGAGTAGAAATATAAACTTAACAACTCACCCTCAATGAAAACATCAAGTAACTTAAGTAACTTTTTTTTTTATATAATCCCGAAATAACTGGAGAACCAGTCGTACTGTGTAGTCATTAGATCACTATCTTTCACCCAAAGCTGATTTGACTGCTCTTGCTGAAGCTGAAGATGATGATTTAAACTGCACGTTTGAAAACGTGCGGTTCAGCTGACTCATTCAGTCTATTATTCATAAATTAAATACATGCATAAAATGTCAGTCAGAACCAGCCAGTCTAGTGCTCAGCTTTTAACAAGAACTGATTTCAGGATTTCAAGAAAATGTTATTGTTAGCATTTAAACTGTTGGTTTAAAATTCTGACAGGTAATGAATCTTCATTTCGGTTTTGTGATCAGGAATGGTGACAAAACATGCTTGGTCATTTTGCTTGAGTTAGAGTATAACAGATGAGCATGGATTAGGTTATTTTTTGAAGTGTAAATGTTGTCAAGAACTTAAGCAATTTTACATCTTCGTGCTTATTACCAGTGTTTTGAAATGGGGTCATAGGCTTTTAAAGGTGATCATTCACAACTATATCCATTTCCCTAACATGGCTCATTTATAAGACATTAAGGAGAACCCTTGTTATTTGAGGGGACTTTCTCCCATATATTTGTCTAACTACTTGAGTTATAGATACATTTTTTTATATTAGCTAGTTCCAATTTCCAGAGGCTTTTGCTGTTGCTACCATCAAACTGACATTTTATGAAGAAGCACAGATGGAAAATCCTTTTAATTAGGTTAGAGCACTTCAGAAAAATAGGTATTTTCATTCTGAGACTTTCCACACTGCAGTAATACCATAATTACTATATTAATAATAACTGTATTACTTATGCCTGCTGAGAAGCAGGATGTATTAGTTCTACCACGCTGCAATACAGCTTTCCAGCTTTGCTTTGGCTGCTTTGCCTCCAGCCATTGCACAGCAATAGCTCTGTCCACTCCTGTCCCTGATGAGGTACTGCAGCGCTGGGACTGCTCACTATGGGCAAGTGTTCTACACACTGCCCCCGTGCTTTTAACTTTGTCAGTAAACCCAAAAAGGGAAATAAATGAAATGGAGATGAAAAAGTGCAATGATAGGAGTCTAGTGAATTACATAGTTTGCTAATCTCTTTGTGTTTCTATTTTTTAGACTCTATTAGTGCTTTGATATTTCCTAGAAAAAGCTATATAAAAAAGCCTGTGTTTTGACAAATCAGAGTCTTTCATTTCGTATGACAAAACCAAAACAGATAAAATAGGAAATCCTATTGCTTGGATTTACATTTATCTGCTGTTTATAGCCAAACTTTTATTAAGCCATACCTAACCTCTCAAAACAAAGCTGATGATCCCTTTGTTCCAGCATCTAGAAAAAGGCAGTAGCAGAAAGTCAGATTATGTGATACAGAAAATTGCATGAAAAGAATTCATTATCTATTAAGTTCTTCAGAAAAACATTGTTATTTTCTCTAGATTTTGGATAAGGGTTGTATTATAAAAGTTCTTTTATGTGATGACTAGTTTTGCTTAATTTATTGTTTCTTTATTTAAATTGAAAGACAGAATTTATAGCCATGATGATATCTGTGGAGCTTATTATCCTTTAGTAGTTTTTGTTATTAAGATACCGTTCTCATTTTTAAAATCTTTAGTTGTTGCTAAGGGTGTGGACGTGGGTGACAAGACACAAAATGGAAATACATTGCGAATACCAGATATTAACCTCTTTTCTCCTGGAGAATTAAAAATATTTTGTAGCAGTGGTAATGACAAGAGTTCCCTTTTCAGGTTTTCCTACTCTGAATGAACCTTATGAGAAGACTTCTTGCTCCAAAGCATAGACAATCAATAAATAGTTAGTTATCAACAGAAACATTTTAAGTTGTGTAACAAAAAAGAGCACACGATACTTAGAGTGAATAATTGCCAGATCTGGTGCTGTTCCCAAATGGTTTTCTGTTCTTTTCCATACAGGAAAGTGAGTCTCCTCTGAACAGTAACATCACAGCATTTGCATTAAAGGCAAAAGTGATCTATCCCATCAACCAGAAATTTAGGGTAAGGTTGTAGATTCGACTTGTAAAAATTAATGACAATCATTCTGTGTCAGAGTAAATTGCAGAGTCAAGTAATGGAAGAAAATTTACTGCCAATCTGCTTAATAGGGATCTTTCTTTTTTTTTTTTTTTTATAGTCCATTGACTCAGGGCTTATTCTGTAAGGTGTCAGCTGCTTTCAGCTCCCCCTGAAACCTGCAATTCTTTATATGGTGTCCAGTCAATTTTCACTGTATTTGAGTGAGCTTGTCTGCCCCTTAGCATTAATGGAAGTTGGATCTGTGTAAGGAGCCATAAGAAAAACACCACAAGGATCTAAAAGGAAGAAAGCAAGCATGCACCAAGCAGCTAACTACAGCAGAGGAGTGCTTTCCTGGGCAATGCAAAAGCTTGTCATTTATATGGAAACACTTTTGCTGCGTATACTGTTTAACTTTTCCCTTGAAAGTAAACACTGAAAATTGATGAGATGTTTGTCTCTTTATTGTGTTGTATTAATTGACCTTGTGAATTTTCTTTGACTTAACAGCCTTTGGCAGATGGCTCATCCAATCCATCTTTGCATGAGAATCCAAAGCAGGGAGTTCTACCAAATCAAGTCGTGGAGACGTCCATGTCAGGCAGCCTGGAATCCCTGAGCCAGGGAGACAAAGAGGACTGTAGTTCCTCCACAACAATACATTCTGCAACAAGCGATGACAGATTTCAGGCTCGAGCCTTCCTAAAGGTGACCAGCTTCCCTGAAGTGCTGACATGTGAGAGGTAATCAGTGAACTTGCCCTTGTTTGGCCATTTCCTGTGTTTTTAGGACAGTCACTAAAGGTGAAAGGCTGGGCATGAATGCACAGAGTTGCCAAATCAGGACAGGGTTATCTGCATATAACCCTAAAATGTTGTTGGGGAGATTAACACATTAAGCTGTTGGAAGTCATCCTGTTCTTTTCAGAACAGGATCACAGAATTCATGTGTGAAATTTTGGGAATCAGAACTGGCCAAAAGCTGTCTCATAAAAGGTGTATCACAGGATAAGGAGATCTCTTTGTTACGGTTTGTATGCTCAGTTCACGTGTGCTCGGCTGGGGATGGAGTCCTCTGCTCTGTACAATGCCATGTCACACTGCAGGTGCCTTGAGAATACCCAGTGGTCTATTCTCTCCATTTTAATGGGAACTACTCATGTCTTACTCTGGGAAAACAGTTCCTCTCTAAGACACACTACTGATGAGCAGGTAGAGATAACTGAAATGAACTGTCAGCTCTGATTTCCTTTCAGCTGCACCACGGCAAGGTACCCCTAGATGAATACATGTGTCTGCACTCTCATTAGCAAGAATAAGAAAATCATATTTGTGTCACGGGGACTGGGAAAGGTACTAGCAATGAAGAATATTTACAAAATATCCACTCTTATTATGGCTGTTTCAATTTAAAGCCATGTTTTCCCTGTTTGTATCCATTCATGCCTATGTTCACTTTATCTTTTTCTAGAGGAAACTGCAATGCCAACTTGTTTACTTTTACGTACAGAAATCTTTTCTGAAAAATAAGGCAGTGTAGAAATAAATTCTCGCTCCTGTTTTGGGGCAGTGTTTTTAGGAGAATCTGATGGTTAAATGAAGCTAATATATTGTGTTGTCCTTTTGTGTAACCATCATTTAGATTGTTAGTAATGCATTTTTAATCTTTGTTTCAGTTTTGATGTTAAGCTCTGCCTTTGCAGTCTTACTTTAAAAGATCTCATGCTTCTTGATACTGAACTCAGAAAAGAAAAACATGTGGTACGTACTCACATCTCATTTATAGCTCCTTGTTTTGAACAACCTAGTTGAATATCAGTTTAGGAAATAACGTAAACAGCTGCCTAGGTGGGATGTAGAGTAGCAGAGTTGCATTTCTACATTATTGTCTTTATTTTTTTTCCTGCTCTGCACATATATGAGCTCCCTAAAGACATAAAATATAATGAAGTATACTGGTCTGGGAAATACCAATATAGCAAATACAAAAATTTGGTTTTAAACAGTAGTCCAGAGAATTACATACAGCACTTCAGGCTCATAAAAAGAGGTAATAAATTATTTAATAGATGAGTTTGTCATAAGGACAAACTTGCTTTTTTGTGTGTTGCAACTCAAAAGACTTAAAGCTTTAGGAATAAAATTGAAAATTCAGTTCAACTGAATCAGTACCATTGTAATAAGTACAATAGTTGTGATTTTGTACGACTGAGGGATTAAGGTACCATTTAAACAATAGGTAACTACCTACATCAAGTCACAGAATCAAAAACTGACAAAAAAAAAAGAAAAAACAAGTACAGTCAAAGCCACAGGATACTCAGTAATGATTGTTTGTGGTGACAAGTTATGTTCAAGTACAGCATCATTACTGCTCCTGAGTTTCAGCTCAGTTATTATGAATCTGGACATAAAGTCTATAGCTTTCACCTCCCCTCTTTTCTCAGGCTCTGTTTAAACAAATTGGTCATTTCTGCTATAATTTACTAAATCCACTGAGAATATTTCAAAGGGTGAGATTTTCTGAACAAATTTCTACACAACCCAAAGGAGGAAACAGGAAAGTAAAACGGGGAAGCAATTTCTCATCTGATGGGTTATCCCTATCTAATTAGATGAGAAAGGGAACTTGTGATCAGATTCCAGAAGGAAGTTTAGCTTGATTATTGAAGGTTGAGCTTGATCTCAAAGTTAATCATCAATTTCTAAATGAAGGTAAGTAGCAAGATAGTGATGTAATCAGAGAAACACGGAGAAAATGAGCATTTAATATGCTTTGTGGCCCACCAGAAATCACCACAACTGACTTTGACCTTTAGCTGAATATTTAAATAGCTTTATATTTTTGGTAGCAGGAAAAAAACGGGAAAAAATAAATCAGTCTGAGAATAGTTTCTTCCTTTCCCACTCTGCTTTCTCTGATTTCAGTCTTTCTTGGCATCAGGTCTAAGGAAATGTATGCTTTTCTTTCAGTCTTCTCCTGAACAGTTTTTTTTCTTTTTACTGTATATGGTGTCTTGGTAATGTGTTCAAAACTTGCCAAACTCCTATCTAAAACATTTGCAAGTGAGATTGAAAACATGACTGCTTTATGGTTTTCTCTTCTATTGAGCTCTAATTATAATATATTTTACAGATTTTGCTCAGCTGACATATTGGCTTCAATAACTGTTTTTATATGCAAATATGTATTTATTAATGTTTTTATATGTTTTAAGCAGGCAAGTTCTGTGTCATCTTGTTTTCAAGATTATGAGGAACAGGCAGGTGACTTTTAAATTTCCCGTATTTTTATTTCCATACTGGAAAATGCTGCAGCAGTTAGTAATGAAGTGAATTAACCTTACACTGAAACTCTAATTGAGGCAAGAGGGGAAAACGTTAATCAAAAATTTTCCCAGTGTTAAAAAAATTCCAAAACATCTTTCGGAAGACACTAGTATTACAATCTTAAACAAAAAAAAAGAAAAAAAAAAAGGCACACAACTGGGAAATAAGTATTTTTCTTGCAAGAGAAACTAGCTAGAACTTGAGATAGTTATTTTTGGGTTGTGTATAAAAATGTTCGATGTATCATGTGCCTGACTACAGTTGAAGTCAGAGTAATGAGTCTTTAGTATCTTTCAAATAGTTATTATGAGTTTAGTGGTTCATTAAACAGTAGAAAAATGGCGTTTGTATTTTCAAGTGATCTGCATTTTCTCCAGTCAGGAGTAGTTTCAAATGTGTCTGCCTGGTTACAAGGATATATGAGATTGTGTGTAACACCATCTTCCAGTATCTTACTGAAGCCAGAACCAGAGAACTTTTCAGAGTGGAAGTACTGGAGAGTCACTGGTGATGTGTCTGTTATTTCACTTACGATTCACTGTAATCTCCCTGATTGATTTAATTTAACAGAAGTTATCACAAAGATATCCTTACAGTGACGAACAGGCACTTAAACTGTGTTTTGTTTTCTTCCTTTTAAACAGATGTTTATTCAGGTTTTCAAAATATACCTCACAGACTTCCATCGTAAAAAGAAGATTACTGATGATTTGTTGAAGAAGATCCTTTTAAATCAGGAAAATGTAAGTGGGTTTGTTGGTTCATATTTAAGACCACACAGAATAAAGAGTTATTACCACAGCAGGCCATTTCACCTACTCGTTTTAAACAGCAATGTCATTTGTACTCTATTTCTGAAGAAATGCAAAGAAACTCCCTTGTTAGTTGATTTTCTCCATTACCTTGTGTGCTTTTTCTCTTTGTTGTTGTATGAAGTGATCTGTGTAATCTTTTAAAGATAAAATATTTTGTAGTTGAATCCATTTAAGCAAGCAGAACGTTTTGAACCTTATTCATTCAGATTTAATAATTTCTAATTATCAGGGGCTTTGTTTGGTCCCACGTATTATTGCTGATAATAAAATAGCAGGAAATAAAGTAGCAGTTTGAAGCTCAAGGCTTTCATCAGGGGGAAATATACTTATTTTCTTCATCATCCTTTTTTCTTTCATGTACTTCAAAGTCCATATGCCACTTCTGAACTGGAAGACATATGTTGACAGTCAATATGCATTTCGGGTGGAGTCACAGTACTATTTTTAAGGTTATTACAAGGAAAAAATATCTTTACAAAACTGCAGAAAATAGGAGAGCTATTTGTTCCACTTTCCGTTTTCCAGTTTAGAGTCACATAAAAATCTGGATTGAGAAGAACATCTCGAGATTGTCTGGTCCAGCCCTCTGTAGGAAGCTTGGCTTTATGTAAGGTTATCCAGTGCCCTGCCAATCCAAGTCTTGAATGTTTGCACTGAGAGCAGCCTAATCACAGTACTGATTATGTTTTTCTTCCATGTAGGTGGAATTTCACTAGGCATTAGTCTATCATCTTGTGAGCTCTAGTTCTTGCCTACTTCGTGCAGTCTCACAATCTGTGAATTCCTATAAGGCATCTCTGTAGTTGTACCGTATGATTTATATCAGAATGCATTTTGCCTTAAAGCACTCTTCTGCCTTAAGTTCTCAGGTTTAGTGTTAAAGCTTAATGTATTTACTAGAAGAAAAGTGAGATTAGTTGTACAAAATGCTTTTACTGATGGGCTTCTGGTAAAGACTTCAATATAAACAGAGCTAATCTAGAACAGGCATGTTTCCTGATAGAGCCTAACCCTCAGTGAAGTTTGATGGCATCTGTGTCTTCATGCACCTGACTAAGCTGCTGCAAGACAAAGACTAAATCTGGATTATTAGATGCAATAATTGCCAGGGTAGTCCAGTTGTTTAAGTGCCAGTATGGGGTTTCTGTGTCCTGTATGATGGAGAGAAAGATCTTGTAAACCCAACAGTCCTAGAGGTGGGATATCACAAGGAACGAGGCTGGTTATGACCACCATGTAAAAGGGATGTTGGCAATAAGAAAAAGTGTTATATGTTTTATTGTAGACAGTGTTTTCCTCTTTCAATTCTGCATCATAAAAATTCATGAGATTTTGATTAAGTTGTTAGTGAAGCTTGTCAAACTCTGGTTACATTTCTTTAAGGCATAAAGATACCAGTTAATACATTGACACACAAAACTCAGTGGTATTAGAAGTCAATGCTTGCTATATAAGTCAAGTTGCAGCGAAGGAAGAATCACCCTTTTCAGTATCAAGCTGCTGAGCAATGGCAGCAGACTAGTATTTGTTAGCAACATCAGCTTTCAGTAAAAATCACCCTGCTTTCTAAGGACTGAAAAACTGTAAAACCTCATATAATCGTGCAGCCTATAATTTGTCCCTTATGAGCATTACAGGTGTGTTCATCCATGTGTGCAAGCACTCAGCAGGAATCACTATCTGATTATCACCTACATACTTATCTGAGCTTTTAAACACAGCATGTACACTCATAGCTGCCATTTAAGATGGGGCACATGCATTAAAATAAAAATATTTGTAGATAGATTCCACGGGTTATTAGTATAAAGGCTCATGAAACAGTGTTTACTAAAACTTGAATTCAGTGGAGATGGACAGCGGTCTTGACTGTACTCACATCCTAGTGGAAATGTATGTATTTGTGTTAAGTTTAGTTCAGAGCTGCTATATATCTGGAGATTACCTTGCTTGCTACAGAAGGCATATTACCAAGAGACAGAACTTTCTGAACACTCCTGTTCAGCTTCCTTAGGCATGAGCCAGAACTGATGTACAAATTCACTCCCAAATTTAGAATTTATGTCTGTTTTTCTTTTTAACAAATCACTTGATTTTTTTCCCTCAGGATTTTGAAGAATTACAGAAACAACTTGACTCTAGACTCCAGAATACTGAAATCTCAGGAGCCCATAATTCAGAGTACCAGACTCTAGAAGACCTAGAAAGGAAAGAAAGGGAATATTCTGAGCACGTAATAGATAATGTAAATTTCTAATTTTTTATAGAATTTTATTTTAATGTTACTCTTTTGGTGGAGAGTTCTTCAGTGCAATGGTTTTGTTGAGTAGTCCATGGTTAGTATTTTGTATGTGTATGAGTCTGAAAACATTTTTACATTCCTCCAGCAAAGTATTTCAAACTACCTTTGGGTGCCAATATGTTTTGTATAGCTAAAACATTTTTTATGTTTTCTGTAAAACACTACTGTTTTATCAGCTGAGAAATGTCTGCTGCTTGTCTGATGGTAAGATTTATTTCAAGCCTATGCGTAGCCTGACTTTTAGGAATTTTATCCTAGCCCCTTGCTTTTGTCAATCTCCGTAACTGAGTAAAAGAGTAAGAGACTACAATTTTTTTTCAGCTGAAAGAAGTACTAAGAATATGGTTGCTGGGCAATGTTTTAGTATGGTTTGTGCATTTACTTTAGGAAAGCATTTTTCTTTAGCAACTTTCCACATGAGAATATATTAACATTTTTTGATGTAAAATTAGTTTGATAGCAGGCATTTGATTTTCAAAGTAAAGATTTTTTTTTTCTCTACAGGAGGTTCACTGTGTCAGAATGGCTTTCAGGCTAGAAAACTGGAGGTTAAGAACATTCTGTGTATTATTTTCCAGTAAACTGAGTAATATTCTTCCCAGCCCTGTTTTTGAAATTTGAGCAAATTGACTACTGATGAAAATGAGAAAGTGACAGCTCTGTGAGCTGCCTGTGCAGATTGACTGTGGCACTTCAGCCCCGGACCAAACAGCCCATCACCTCAGTCTTGGGCTTTTTTCATACAGGAGTTAACATTTTTTAATGTCTGGTGCTTAAGTGTTTCACTGGGGATTTTCTCAGCTTTCTTTTGATTCTCTGAGCCCTTCACTTTGTATTGGAAGTCTTGGTAACATTGGGACATCTGTGTCAGGTTTCTTTTGCACTTTAACTTTGCTCAGTGGAAAATTGATTGTTTAGAGTTTTCCAGAGTTAGTCACATAAAAAATTGCTGGCAACCTTGCTGAGCAACATGAGGCACTTATTTACCAGCAGCAGTCATCCTTCAGTGGATCTGTCACTCTTGTGCCTGCAGATGCTTTTCATCATACTGAAAATAATTTCCATCTATGCAGATTTGTGTAGATCAGTACCTTCCACTAATCCAGTCTTCCCCTGAGAATATAAAGTGGTTTTTTCTGTACTCACAGATGCCATAATCACTTTTTTTTCCAAAACTCATGGGTACTTAATAGAAGTCTTGGTGATGGATGCATTTTCTTACCTTTATGTGTACAAGTAATCCCGCAGACTACAGAATATTCACAGTTGTGCACAATCATATTTGTGGAATCAGAACCGAAAAAGAATACCTGCTCCTACAGCTAAATAAACTTCCCAGAATAAAAGGGCCGCAGTTTATCTTTTATGTTTTTACCATCAATACTAAAAACCTAATAGGCTTTTATAGATGGAATATATAGAGAATTAACAAATTCTTAGCTAGTTAAAAAGAATAGCTACAGTTATGTTAAAAGGTCAGGTTTGACCTATTGGTTATGTGCCACCACCAATATAGAATATATATATATATATATATATATATAAAATATATAATAGTCTCTTTAGCTTTGGAAATTGTTCAATGTAACTAATACTGAGAGCTGTCTGTAATCTCAGTGACTTGTATCTCAGTATACTCATATATATGCCTCTTTCTGTGATGAAATACCAGATGATTAATGAAGGAACATGGGTTGTGTTTTGATTTTTTGATTCATATTCCACAGATGGAAGCTTTCTGGAAGCAGACTGACAAAGCCCAGCAGGCTTTTTTGGACCAATCAAAATGCTCAAGTGCCAAAGCAACAAAGATAATGGTGGATCTGACTGAGAAGATGATTGCAGTAGAAAGCTTGTTAAGTGAATCTCAAGACATGCAGGCAATGGTAAAGTAGAAAAAGAAATAAAAGTTGAGAGAGATTTAGTCAATCTGAACAGAAAGAATTATGTCAGTGCAGAGAGTCTGTCAGGCCTGCCTCAGGAGTGATGTAGACTGCTTCATCCAGTTGTCTCTTTGAGCTTTTTTGCAAAGAGCTCAACTTCCATTGCAGTCTAGGAAGACTCACAGGCGGGTGAACTCTCTGCACTTGAGTGCCAGTTCTCAGAATACCACCTAGGTAGTCATATTAGGAAAAAGTATTATTAATGCAGCTGGTGAACCAGGAGTGAGAGCACTAGATCTAGTAATAGAGCATCATTACTGTGGGTATTATGACATTTCTTCTTCTTTCAAAGCATTTATTCCACATTGATTGACAAATCCTAATTTAATTTTGAGGGTGATTCTGTGTGTTCTGTGACTTTAATTGGATTTGAAAATTCTTATCAACTCTTAGTGGCATGGTTTGAAGAGGGAAAACTGTGTTCATAAATGTACCAGGGCTGCTCTGGCTGGCAGGCACGGGCACCCAGGAGGGATTAGGAAAAAGGATGGCAATGATGCATACCAGCACTGTGCTTTATGTTGTGTGAAATCTAACAGAGCCTTTATTTCTTTGCACAGGATATCCTGAAAGAGTTAAATGTAATTTATAGATTAACATAAAATTGGAATCACTGCATTTATTAGTAATGTGGAGTATAAATATATACAGTAATTATTAGCTTGTTGGTTTTGCATCAGAGCAGCTAACTAGACTGAGCTGGCCAGGTGTGAAAAAAGTCTTTGCTGCTTGTCACACTTGACCCAAACTGGGCTGCTGTACAGTAAGTTCCTTCAGATGGGCAGACTATGGATAAGATGTCTGGATACAGATAAAGGAGATACTCCTACCTGAAGTCACTACTGTGATGATGCTGAAATCTCATTGCAGAGGTCCTTGTAGCATCTCTATTAATTACAGTAGATCAGAAAATCATGGAATCATTTGGGTTGGAAAAGACCCTTAAAATCAAGTCCAGCTGTTGGCACTGCATTGTCAGATGCTTTCTAACCTTGCAGCATTGTTTAAAGCAGCTGCACTTTAACCCAGGAAGTCTTTCCCTACTGTGATCATGGACTGCTTCTTTAGTAGTGCTATGAAAGCTGCTAGGCCATAGGCAATTATATTAATTTTTAGTGTATGTATTGAACTCTGTCTGACCATGTATTTGAAGGAATCACAGCATTATCAGAATCAGGTATGTGTCCTCATTTCAAAATGAGGACTTGTACTTGTGTGCCATATAGTATCTTAAAAAGAGGTCCAGGACTTCCATGTTCTCTTCTGTCCATCTATCCTCCTTGAGTATTTCAGTTTGTTCTGCAAGGCTGTTGTCTTTTCCAGACTTAATGTCTTCTTGACAGCTACAAATAATGAAAAACACCAATAATTTTAGATTAGCTCTTGCAACTGAACATGCAATAAACACTGCTAGCCTGCACTGATCAAGACTTTCAGAAGTATTTAAGTACATGAAGATGGTTATTCGCATGGTTTTGAGAAGCTTCTGTGCTTTTCTTTGTGGTTTGGGAATGAATAATTCAATGAAAGAAAAGCACAACCAAAGACACATTCTTGGCTTCTAAACAGGACTTTATGTTTGGTTTAGGACATTCAGGAAAGGTTATTCAGCTGGGAGCTTATGGTGAAAACGATTGATTCACTGAAGTCCTCTATACCAGAAGAGTGTAAGGGTAGATTAAATATTGTGTCAAATATTCTGGACCATTTAACTGTAAAGAACAATCTTTCAGTCCGACAAAAGGAAGAACTTCTAACAGATCTGCATAAGGCCTTCTGGGAACAGCTGGCACATTACAATAATGGTGAGTACTTAGACTGGAGCTCATGACTTACATGAGTTCTCATTTTATCAAAGAGTAAAAAATTTACAGCTTCAGCCATATAGCCCCCTGTTTTAAAAAGATATTGATGAATTGACCAAGATCAGTTTTATTCTGGAGGGTGTATGCTTGGAATGGGAACTTTGACTTTAGGCCTCTTGTATCTTGTTCCAGGTATTATTAAGAACTTACTCTACAGTTCACATGATCTAATTTCATTAATTTGAATATAGAAGAAGAATCACACTTGCTACAAGCATTTGTGATATTTCTCCATTTACTGTTCATGTACTTGGTATTGCTGGTGATACTGACATAAGATACTGTCTTACGATCTCCTGCTAGCATGTGAAGCCAGAAGCAGTTGTGCTATATATAAAGCAGCTATGCTATCACTCTTGTGAAAAGATAATGTTAAAGCTTATGATCTTCATATAACTGTCTCTTTTATTATGTCAGACTAAAATATTTTTTTAATTGAGTCTTTTCCTTTTATACCTCTTCACATTGCTTATCTGAAAAGAACACAATTGTAACAAAGTCTAAGCTGACTGACCCACTGATTTAAGGTTCTCCCTGTGTCATTTTGTATGTTACCTACTGCCAAGTATGTTGAGAAATATTCCCCCAGCTTCTTTCAGGGCTCAGTGCCTCCCATTAGCACTCAGAAAATTACAGTAAATGTTTAGCCAGAAGGAAAATAATGACAACTACTTCAACACAATTTCCAGAACCATTTCTGCTACTTTTGAACACATTTAAAGAAAAGTTTCTTACCAAAATGGTATTAGGTTTAGAGTTTGGTGAACTGAATAGTCAGAATTAATGCAGTCTTGTTGCAGTATGTTCTTGCTGCAGTGCTGCTCACTCACTTTGGGCTTAGTGTTGATAAATTTTGTCTTATCTCACAGCCATAAATTCATGGAATCAGAAAATGGTTAAGGTTGAAAGAAGTTCTGGAGGTCGTATGGTCTACCCTGTGTGCTCAAGCAGGTTGAGCTGCTGCTAGTTGCCCAGTGTCATGTCCAGCCAGCTTCTGTCTCCAGGAATGGAGACTCCACCTGGGCCACCTGTTCCAGTGCTCAGTCATCGTCATGGTGAAAGGAACCTTCTGTGTTTCAGTTCCTGGCAGCTGCCTCTGGTCCTTTCGTTGGGCACGACAGAAAAGAGTCTGGCTCTGACTTCTTTGTACACACTCTCCAGGTGTTTATATATGTGCTTAGATCCACCCTAAGCCTTCTCTTCTCCAGGCTGAATAGCCCCATCTCTCTCAGCTTTCTCTCATTGGAGAGATGCTCCAGCCCATTCATCATCTTTGTTGAACTCTCTTCAGTATCTCCATGTCTCTCTTGTACTGTGGAGCCCAGAACTGGACACAGCACTCCAGGTGTGGCCTAACCAGAGCAGAATGGAGGGAAAGGATCACCTCCCTCTAACCTGCTGTCTTATGTTCAACCTGGTCTCCACCAGAAGCCCAGGTCCTTTCCTACCAAGCTGCTTTTCATCTGGGTGGTCCCCAGCATATGCTTGTGCCTGGGGTTGTTCCTCCCCTGGTGCAGTACTTTGCACTTCCCATTGTTAAACTTCAGGAGATTTGCATCAGCCTGTTTCTCCAGGTTGTCAAATGCCCTATGGATGGAAGCATAACCACGTGTGGTGTATCAGCCACTCCTCCATTTTTTGTGACCTCTGCAGACTTAGTAAATTTGCACTCTGCCCCATCATCCAGGTAATTAATGAAGCTAGTAAGCAGGATTGCCCTCAGTATTGACCCCTGGGGTACACCAGTAGTTACTGGCTTCCAGGTGGACTTTCACCAAGTTTTCAATATATCTCACTGTCTGCTCATCCATCCTCTTCTCTGTGAGGATCTGTCAGGAGACTGCATCAAAAACCTTGCTGAAGTCAAGGTAGCCAATATCCACCATTCTCCTGTCATCTACCAAGCCAATTATTTCATCACAGAAAGTCCTGCAGACTTGCTCCACTTTCAGAACATCTAGCTGTGTGAACAGTTTGCTGATATTCACAAATACATGTATATTGTGATACAGTTTATTTCATGGATGTTTGCTTCTAAAACTGTCTATGCCTAGTTCATAGTTTTTGCACAGGTTCAGCCACTAATGTTCTTTAAGCATAAGTGGGTGTCTCTGGGTGATTTTTCCTTCTTTTTGTCAATTTTCACTTGTTCCAAAGCAAAAATATCTCTGTCAAGGCCTTGATTTTATGCAAAGTAGGTGGTTATAGTTATATATAGCTATATATTATAGTTGATACATTCTGTGCAGAAGAATACTATCAACCTCCTGGTTTCAGATAGAAATGAAATGTGCTTTAAAAAAAAATACCTGGAGTGCAGCATTTATCCCAATAGTGTCTTATGTTGATGTTTCTTATGAGCTCCTAAATACAAAAGTTAAACTGTACCTATAATTCACAAAGAGCACAAAGCCGGCAAGACTGTGCTCCTAGGATACAAAACAAGGAAGTAAAGAATCAAATAGTGCTTTAAAGTAAAACACTGCTAAATTTGTTTGAGTGATGCTTTTATTACAGTCTCCTGTACTTTGGTGCACTTTCAAGTGTTCTGTCAGTGCATCATCAGCCTGTGGATAAGCACAATAAATGAGCATGGGGAATAAATAACATTCTTGGTGCTGCAGTACTGTGCTCCTTTTGTTTCTCTACAAAACAATTTCTCATAGTTAAAGCAGCTTAATGTAATGGCAGAACAGTAGCCACAGGTAACTGTTCTTTTGCATTCCCATTTAGCTGCTTGTGTCAGGAGTGAAGTATGGCTCTGGGGCAGGGCAAGTGGGGGAAATGAATAAAATTCTTCTTAGGTGGACAGGCAATGAGACGTGAAGTGGCAGAACATTTAAAGCACCAATTGCATTCAGCAGCCCGGCATCCAGATAGACTCATGAATTTATATATCACTTAGAGCTGCAGGGAGAATGAAGAGGGAAGGAATTTAGTCCTAAATAGTTCACATTACTAGCACAAAATTGGAGGGACCTTTACAACTTCAACTGCAGGTTCTTGGATGAGTCACTTTGAAAGTCCGGTGTGTATGGCTGCACGCCAGTTCAAGCTAATCTGAACCAGCACTGCTTTAGACCTTTTCTCCCCACCATATGTTACTGCCCCTGTCCTTGCAGAAGCATTTGCATATCTGCAATTAGGTAATGAGCCACTTACCAACCTTCCTGAAGCTGGAGAGGGAGGTTTGGGGTGCTGCAGGAGGGAATCTGTTTCTTGGACTAACACGCTGCCTTTGCATAAAAAGCAGTACCAGTGGAAGGGAGGGTGCAGGATGGTAGCAATCCAAAAACCTGATAGATTTAATTGCCATGTAACAATCTAGAAGTTCACATCTAAAAAGGCCATCAGGGTAAGAAGCAAATTTCAAATCCTGCACGGTGATTACTTGCCTGTTTCACTCACTAACAGATTTCCGTGAGCTTATGTTGTGTGACAGTAGCAGATGCTGCTTTCTCCCTGTGGAGTCGTGGTACCTAATTGTTTGTGGTTTATGTTCCAGAATGCATGCAACAAAGTAAAGACCTGATCTTGAAACGGCTGCAGTGCCGTGCAAAGAAGAAGGAAGAGTTCAAACGCAGACAGAAAACTGAACAAGAGAGTCTCCTTAGTAAAACTTTTCTTACTGAAGATGTTCAGAATTTTCTCAAGGTGGGAAAATAAAAGCTTATTTTCACTGTTCTATTAGTTTTTAAGGCGAAATGTATTGCAGATTTCTCCCAGTTCCATAAAATTGGGAATTTTGAGTCCTCCCGAGAATCATGTGCAGCAGCACAGGTGGACAGGGTCAGAACCCCTGGTGGTGTTGCATTGGAACAGAATACCAACAGAGTTAATGCAAGATTGCATGTTTTGTAGAAAACATCTTTTACTTAGATACAGTGTGTTTGGTTCAATCCCTGGAGGAAAGTATCCGGCCTGCATTACAGAAGAAAAGAGTCTGCACTGATCTAATTGCTTTTCTATGAGTGGGGCTACCAAGGCTCAAAAGACTTAGCAAATTTCACAGAAGCAGAGGAAAAACTAATTATGATCTCTGGCAGGATGCCTTAGAGAAGGTTTGCAGTTGATAATTTAATAAGGTATACGACGGCCAGCGTAATGTTTCCTTGGTCATATTTTCTATAGAGATTTGTTGTTATTGTTCCAAATGATATACAAAATCAGAGTTTTTAGCTGTAAATGCTGAGAGCTGCAAAATTGGAATAACTGCTGAGAACTGCAAACCCAAGTTATTAAGAATTTTAAAAAATCCTCAATTTTCATGAAAAGAAATAATTTAAGGTGAAAGTGGTTACATCCAGCAGCATTAAACTTTTGATGAAATCTAATAACATAGATAAAATTACTGTGTGAGAAGACCGAGATTTCAACTGCAGCAAACTGTCAAAATTTATTGATTTTAACACTGCGATTTTGCACCACAGGGCCATATTCTTTAATTATGTTGTATGAATTGGATAATGCAGTTACTATTTCTGTATGCACATCTGCCTGGCAAAACCTCCCTTCAAAACAAGTAGAGCACTTTTTACATCTTTGGCTTTTCAAAACTTGTGACAAATAATTCTGTCACACATTTTTGTAGCCAGTGTGCACTTGTGAATGTATTTTCATCTTACACATCATTGGAAACTCTTGGACACATCCCAGATTCACTTAACAAAGGTTAGAAATTTTGCATTAAGACCTCTTCCCTACAAAGGTAGAACCACACAGCTTTGTGCATGAGATGCTCTATTCTGTACACCTTAGAAAGGTGTGGAGTAGGCTTAGTTGAACTGTAGACTAATGATCTGCTCATGACAGGCTGAGCAAGGGCAACTTGCACTTCATGCTGCAGGATAGAACACAGCTGAGTTTTAGGATTATGAAATGCCTGTGTACAAATTATGAAAGTCAGAAATGAAAACCTTTCTGCTGCCACAGTGGGAGAGTCTTTTGTCCCAGAACAGATGGGGTCTTAATTGCAGAAACTCTTTGAGGAATAAAAAAAATTGTATATACCTGTACCTCCTATGGTTTGACTTAAATAGTCCAGTAATTATTTTGTGAGAACGATGCACTTGGCACTGAGGAGCTGTTTTAAGTTTGTTTCAGAATTTCACAGCCAGCCCAACAGTAAAGGAATTGGTTCCAAAGCGTCGCCATCAGCCCAGAGCTGTACCCATCAAAAACACTTCTTTTCTCTGCCTTTCTCCCCTCACCTCATCAAGGGGCTCACACCAGCACGGTAGCAGCCTTGCCAGACCTTTCTGCTGAATTTTAAGTGGTTTCCAATTATGATGGTGGATTTTGCAGTAAACTTCATTCACATCGAGTTGTTCTAAACACAAATAGGGTGGTAATGATTTAGTAGCTGCAGATCCAATTTTTTTATAAGACAGAGTGAGATCCATAGTAAAGGTTAGAGTTCCTGTATCATTCTGTCTCCTTCATCTATGTTTCTGTTGGAAAAGGAGCATTTTAATGTTGTCGTTTACTGGCAGAGAATACAGGAATGATAAATGAAGAACACAAACCATAAAGTGTCAGTTACTGTAACCCACTCTGGCTCTGCCTACCCACTGTGGACATACAAATTATAGCAGTTAATTTGTCAAATTCTGCCATAAAGTATGACTCCATGAGATGTGTGAACTTTCAAGTCTACCTCTACAAGAATGATCTGTACATTAAGAGTCTACGGTCACTTTGGTCCTCTTTAGAAGAGCTCTATTGACAAATATCCTAATGAAGAAAGCCATATTTACCATGGGAATGAAAGGGAGCATTTGGCAGTTTAAATCAAAATATGGAATCTTTATGTATAATGCTACTCATTAGTCTATAGACTGAGATAGACTTTGTCTGTGAAATACAGTCTTCCATAAGTCTGCCAATACATCCACAGTCACAGTCCTCGCTTGAAGAAAAAAACCGCATCCCTCTTAAAACTGTGACCAAGGATCCAGTCAGGACCAAGTCATAGATCAGCCTTTTAGGAACCACCATGGGACATGGTGACCAACTCCAGTGCAAAAGCCCTGTACAGTGTGATACAGCTGTAACTCAGGTGTCTCATGATGGTGCCAGGTGACTGTTCTGTACCTCATAGTACTGGCCATGATGTACTGATATTCATACACTGAAAAGCAGATTTCAAATCAGATAATTTCACATTTTTTGCAGTAGTATGTACATATTATTTAACCCCATATTGCCAAGGCTAAGGAATTTTATACTCAAGACTGGATAAGCTCAAATTAAGGTGGTAAAACAAGTTTCATGTCCCTCTGAGTCATGGTTTCAGGTAAACAATTACTGTTGGAGTGATACATGGAAAGGGCATCAGGGAAGGGAAGAGGAGGATCACAAGAAACTGTTAAGATCTTTTCAGCTATTTAAATATACCTACTATGTTTCTTTTAGGCTTACCATGAGCTGATAGAGAAACACTGGCAAGCACAGTGGGATCTGGAGGAGGAGGATGACTTCGAGAGCACAGAGGCTGTCGCTGAACTCTACAAGGTGCCACTTCTAGTGACAAACGTCATTTGCTAAATTCATTTTAAAGATCGTCTAACCCTGCTACAGTGTCAGGCCTTAGGGATGTTTGGGGAATTGTAGGAAAGGTCAGCTCCAGGGATTGCAGCTCCAGAAAGCTAGGCTGGCAAAGCAAAAGATGGAGGCAGGACAGTCTTCCGTATCAGCTTGCCTTTTCCATTATCTTCCCAAAACACTATGTTTCCTAACCTCATATTAGTCAGAAAATGCCTGCATGGTCTGCCAAAACATGCTGCCTGGGTGGCTGACAAGGCTGCAATAATGTTGAGAGCATACAGTGTCTGCCGTTACTGCCAGGTGGGAGATCTAATTTATGTGGCATGATTATCTCTACTGCACCGTAGCTGGATGATACTATTCTTAGTGAACTTCACTACATCTCCAAATACAGTCTTTTCATCTCTTTTTCTCACAGAGAAGTTTTTTTGACTCTAGTTAGTTCCCTGAAATAGGTCCAGATCCTTGGTGTAAATAATATTTTTACACATCTTTTTGTTATTGATTTGAAAAATTCTGGGTGCTTCACGCTTTTGCATCATCTTTAATTATTTTCTGTCTGTGCTGAAAAAATACGATAACATGATCTATCTGGTGAAGCCCAAAACCATAGTCAGTAGTGACCTTTAATTAAGCTGGAACTAACCACTTTCAGCTCAACAGGATCCTTGTCATGATTAATTATGGCCAGATCAGGATGTTGTAGAAACTTGTGGTCCCTATCACTGTCGCACAAGCAACAGACAATTTGAGAAAAATTACTGCTTTGGAGAAAGGAAAGGTTTGCTTGGAAGGATATACCAGTGAATCAGAGTAGCTTAATTGGACAAAGCTATGTAATATAAGAAAAGTCAGCATGTTTGCTGATATTACTGTGCTCAGTTCATCATCCATAGTTATTAACTCTCCCATCCCCTTCCTCAATTCACGTGAAGTCTGGAGGATAAACAATTTTTTTTTTTTAATCCTGCACATTCCACCTCATTTTTGAAATTATATTGCTTTCCTTTATTATGTACTCTGCTTTAGTAACACTAAGACCAGACTGAATATCCTATTTCTTTCAATACTAAGCTAAGTTTTCTTTCCCACTAAAGAAAAATTGGTTTGGGTGAATTTTCTAGAAGTGCCAGGTTGCCAGGAGAACTGCACAAACTTGAACCCTGCCAATTCACCCAGCTGTAGGCCATTATATTCCATATTGCAGCTGCTCTCCTATGACTAGACCCAAACAAATACTGCCAGACGTGAAAAACTGCAAGTGCTGTGATCCGACTGGCATCTGTTGAATGAGGGTCCACAAATCTTAATTTCCACATTTTTTTCTGTAAAAAAAATTTTTACTGTGATATTTAACATAATGAACAAATGCACTTTCTCCCCAAATACAGATACTACAAACTGTTTTAGGAGAGGAGGCTGCTGTGAATATACCTTGTAAGCTAGAAAGAAGAGATAATACAGATGAGCATAGCTGCACTGAAGGTAAATGGCTGTTCTGACTTCTACAGCTGGGGAGAGTGCAGTACTTTGCATTACCAGGGGCATAAAAGCAAAAGTAGACTTGCTGTTAAAGGAAGGAAGTGCATCTCACAAACACAATGTCTTTGCTTCCTTCTCTGCTCCACCACACATGCAGAGCAGAAGTGCAGCCTGTACAAGCAGAATTCTTTCCCTGGGCAGCAGGACTTTGCCACTGCACTTAGTTGCTCCAGGTTTGTCATAGGGAGAAGCTGCTGCTGCTAATGGGGAAGGCAGGGTAGCAATGGGAAGGTGACAGAGATTTGTGATTCCACAGTGCAGTTGTGTGACTGCAGCTCAAGTAGACTTAAACAAGCAGACATTAACAAGCTGGGTAGCAGCAAGCCTCACATGGCAGTAGTCAGCTCTGTGCTACAAGATCTATGTCCCCACTGGGTTTGGACCTTAGTCGTTTGTAGAACCAGCTAGTTTGGGTACTTCTGTAAACACTGCAAAGCTTGATGTTGCCTTTCCAGAAGCTCTGCACTTGCTGAAGCTTAACTGATAGTCATTTGCCTTGCAAATGAAGCAGTTGAAAGATGATCTCAATGAAAAAGGTGATATTAAAATATAAGGAAGAGGTCACCATATGACTGAACAGGGAACCAGTGAATATTCTAGGAACAAAAGATGTCACTAACCTGTAAGTGCCACTCCCTTGTGGAAGAAGATCCTTACTTTGTTCTCAGTGTTCTTCTAAGCCCTTATCAGATTTCTATGCCTTTTTCGTTTTTTCATTTTTCGCTTTTTAAACAGATTATGTGTTCATCAAGATAGATTTATATAACCCTCTTGCACTAGGGAAGTCTGTGCTGCTACAGTACATCGAAGAATTATCCAAATTGGTGAATAAATATGTGAAAATTCAATGATCTGGAAGCTGTGTTTGCATAGAATAATTGAGTAGGTTTGTTTTGTGTACACATGAATAAATCAATTAAAATGATTTAACCAAGGTCAATGGAATCTGTTGATGCCTGAAGTGAATGAATGAGTTATATTTGCAGGATAGTGTAGGACTTTTCAGCCACACTAGTGGATTAAAATAGTGTGCTGTAGGTGAATAGTCTGTGTCTAGACACAGGCTGGATAACTAATTTTTGAAATGCATGTTGAAGAATGGGGGTAAATTATTTGATTATCACAGTATGTCATAAGTGAAGGAAAAACTGCAGAGCTAATTGAATGGCTCAGCCTAGTATTTTCATGAACTGGGTCTGCAGAGTTATCCTGTATACAAGGGATTTTGTGCGGTAGTAACAGTTTTGTATTGGCTTGGGTAACTTTTCAGTTACAAAGTTTTTACCATAATTTTCTTTTACATGGCAGCAATAACACACCAATAACACACCACCCACCCCACTCCCTGTCCCAATATATCCTGTTCTGTTCCTCCTGCTATCTCAAGTCTCAAGTTCAGCATATCAGATAGTCACCAACCTTTAATCTTTCCTCTCTTTTTTTTTTTTTTGTGAACTACTCATGTATTTCAGTAGGGAAAGATGAAGTGAAGAGGTTGGGGGATAATAGTTCATTATTGAGAAAACAGACATGCAGATTGCACAAAGGAGATCAATTAACAGCTAGGAATTACATAGTAAGTGGTAAGATAGGTCTTTTTCCTCTGCCTTTATTTCAAACCCGTAAAAACACAATTTATTGTTATTTATAATTGCCCTTTGCTGATAGTAATTCACCAGAATGTTATTTCATTTGACTTGACACAGGAATGAAAAGCACAAGAATTTAGACTAAAAGCTATTAAGTCTTGAGTGTTATCAATGGGCAAGGCAGTAGACATTTTATGACTGGGTAGACATAAATGTGAGTTAAAGTATTTGATTTTTTCCTACGTTAATAAAAGGGAGAAAAAATATTTTTGACAAGATAAAAAGTACAGATTCTTAGAGACTTACTCTTCCATTACTTTCCTTATGTAATTTTGTTAACATGAGATACGGTTAGGGGTGCTGGACTGCATTTTTGGGTACCAAGAGCTGGCATCTTTTTAAGGGGAGTCACTCAGTTTGTCTCAGGTGGAAATCCCTATCAAGAGACCACCTCAAAGGGTGACTTTTGAAATTTTTGCTCTGTGACTTACCCCAAGAAGACAGCATCATCTGATGGATTAAATTTCTGAACTCCTAGCATGCGAGCTCATTCTAGTTCTGGGTTTGGGCACTGTTAGATTTGTTTTGGTCACTTCAGTCAAAGCTGATGCAAGATGTCTGATATGGGTAGCCTTCATTCTGAAGTTTTCCTCTTGCCTTACTGCATTAGAACATGTATTTTACCACTATGTGGATTCACAATTTGTTAATAGTTAGATGTCATGAAGGACATAACCTCATCCAGAAAGGCACTTTTCTAAAAAGGGAGTACCAGAAGAGAAGATTGAAACTGCTGTCTGAATAAATCAAAGACCATTGAGGGGGCAAGACTGAAATTTTAATAAACCTCCATTTTAAATGCATGAAAATCAGGAAGTGGGGCTTTTTTATTAACTTATGCTAAGGATGACTTCAGTGTCCCTGTGTTGTGTTGATGTTAGGATGCTTAAAAGCAGGTAATGTTTTCATTTTCCAACTGGCATTCCAGAATTCTTCACAGGGAAGAGAGAAGTGCATGCAATCAGCTTTTCCCCATTCAGAGTGAGTGTATCTTCTGAGTGTATGTGAAGTATCTTCTAGTGGCCAGTGGTGTGTGTGTCCAGTGTCCCAGAATTTTTGATGCATTTATGGGATGTATGATCTGAGTATTGAATCTCTGTCTTTAGTGAGATACAGCATGGGTTGGGAGATGAATCTCTTACCTCCTAACCAAGTGTCCTAGCCACTGAACTTCTGGGGACATATGCGACAGTGTTCTACAGCTTTAATCAGATACTTTAATTCCTTTAACAAAATGTTCTATCACAAGTTAACAAATAGCTGTGCAGTTTCCTCATTGAGATAATATATACTTTTCAGTGGCTGGCATGTAAATAAACTACAACCAGCCTTTCTAAATACGTTTTCCTGCTTCACAATTTCACTATTCGCTCATCTATATGTAGGAGCCTTTTAATCATTTAGGTTTAAGGGGGAGAATGAATATTGTTCTTTGAGTGAAATCTGATAAACTATGTATTTCCCCTGTTTTTTGACAAAATTATGTATTTACTGCCTTGTTTAAAATTCAGAAACACTCAGCATTTTAATCTAAGCCCATTTTATTTCCGTGTATACCCCATGGTATTTCTTTATGCTTGATGTATTTCTCTGGGGATTTTTTGAAAAGCTTAGAGATTGACTGCCAGGTACTACAAACAGGTTCATTCAGTCCTGCAATCAGCTATTCTATTAATGGAATCAATTTGAATAAATTTCATTAAGTCAAAGCTCTAAAAACAAGAGATGACATATCAGGAAGCTTGTAAAAAAATATTTGTAGAGGCTCTAGTCCAAAAATAAGATCCTGGAAGCAGTACTGATTTTCCTTTTCTTTCCTGTGGAGAATAAGTTTTATAATACATAGTGTGCTATCCCTGCTCACAGACAGACTTTATTGCAGTTTGAAATCAAGTACATTCCTTGGAGTACAGATAGTTTTGAAATATTTTGTTAGCTTGAGTCTCTGGGTATAATTCAATCACATCTGCAATCTTTCCTAAATGTAGACTTGGTATTTCCCCTACCAAATTTTAAAAGGCCATTCCACCACGTTTTTTTCAAGTGCTGCATTAAACAGCATGGCCACTGTATTGTCCCTGTGGTATGGCATCTGTGTACAGCATGCTGTCCTGTTAGGTGTGGCATGCAAGGACTGCCTGGGCTCTGATGTCCATGTGATTTGGCCCATCACATTAATGAGATGATACAGGTAATTTAATTAACTACAGTAATTTTGTGGGAACAGGACCTAATCACATTTTTCTTCAGCAACTATGTCCCCACTGTGGTAGTGCCAAAGGTAAGTATGCAGTATAATTTGAAGTTGCAAGGGGTACACGCAGAACAAAATGGCATTGACAACAAGGAACAAAATACCATATTTTTGTTCTGTGCAAAGTATTTTCTAGTAAATAATAACACAGAGCTGTGAGCATGCCAGGGGAATGCTATCAGTTCTACAGCAAAATGTGTTTAAAAGGGATTTAGCTGCCATTGTTTAAGAATACAATTCCTTAACACTGTGCCTGAGATCTTTTGATACTGCAATAGAAATGCCACAGACTCCTCTAGACTGCTTCTGAACTATTTCAGACCCAATAGAAATTCTTACATCACTGAACACACAGTAAAGGCAGGAGAATTAACTTGTCCTGAAAGGCTGGTAAAGCTCAGAGGAGAGATGGTTTACAGAGATAGAGCCATTATTCTTTAAATGTTGTATGGCATATGATTAGAAATACAGTATCTTTGAGTTTATGTTAAACCTGAGAACTTGGAGACTCGGATTTTAAAGTAACAGCAGAAGAGAGAATTCAAACAAACCATTTGGCATTGCTTTTGCCAAGCTAAGCCAGGCCCACAACTACACAGATGATTAGGATGGTATAAATCCTGCCTCTTGTAACAGGAACTTGTACATATAATAATTAAGGAGTAGGGTTAATAATCCTTCAAACAGGATGTAAATGTTACCTTAATTATATTGTCATGTCCAGATTGTGAGCAATCACTAGTAATGGGAAAAGTAGTATCAGAAATTAGGTATTATGTTGGGTCTTTGACTATTAATTCTCATACTTATGCCCAGTACCCAGTTTCAAATAGCCATAGTCCAATATGAAAGAGTTCAGAATACTTTGAGATTAAAGAAAGCCAGTGGGGGAACTGGATTCTGAAAATCCTGCCTTCTTTAAACAGGTAAGAGTGGAAGGAGCTGAGACAGCTCATCTCAAAGGTGTCGTGAACACGTTTTGTAGTGTTGTGCCTCAGTTTTATCCATAAGAAGAGGTTACTGCAGGGAACTGTTAAGCTATTTATTGTTTGTGAAACAGCTAATTAATATGGTGATTAGCATCCTAGAGGGATCATAGGAGGAAAATAATAATTTAGTACTCAGTGCACAGCTTGTATATTTTACAATAAATGAGAAATATAAAATAGTTTTTAGAAATCAGTCAGTTCAAAGGATATTCATAAACCTAAACATGGAACAGCTAAAGGTGCTGTGGAAACATTACATGATCCCCAAATTTATTGTTACGGGGGCACAGAATTACATTTCACACTGAACCTACATTCTGGTCTTTATTTCTGAGTTCTTGTCTTTGCACTTTAACATCCTCTTTTGGTTTTTGTGGAGTTTTCTTTATTATTATTTTTTAGTATTTTCTGTTATATCCAGCAGTTGGAATGGGCTCTTACACAAGAGTACATTATAGCAGTGTATGTTGTCATCCCCCCCCAAAAAAAAGTTGACTAGAACTTTTCTTGTCTATGAGCTGCAGACAAACATATTTGACATCTAGATAAATATCCTCTGTTTCTACTGAGAGGTTCTAGATTTTGATCATCTAAGAAATTGTAATTAAAGCTGTATTTAAAAGAGGGCAGCAGCTAGAAGACCTGACTTGTTCCCGTAACAGGAATCCTTAAGGGTTTTAAAAATATTATCGGTATGTTAAAGAAAAAAAAGAAATCTAAGTGTTTTCAAGAGGGTTAACACTGGTTTGCAATGAAAGCAAGCCCAGCTAGGCAGTAAAGCTTTTTGGACTGGTAGGATCATGCAGAGCTCACACAAAAATGGCTCATCATCCTGCAGGAATACTGCAGTGTCCATGTGACTTTCCAGTGTGTTTTTGTTCCTTTTTCAGCTGGGAAAGCTACCTGTCCCCACTCCTTCTCCCCAGGAATTACCTCAAATTGTACCAAATTTGCCAGCACAGCTCCTATCACCACTGTGTATTTGACAGTGAAACTAGAACAGAGTTTTTAGATGAATGCCATCTGACTAAATCACCCCAACACTTCTTGTGAGTGAAACAGCCTCAGCAATTAAAAACTGCTCATATGGGACTAGTTTCATTAAAACCATCAGAAGATGTTTGTTTTCCTAGGCTTGAAACTATTCTGCATCAGGATCAATTTGAATAATTCTGTTCTTCAGGCACTGAAGAGTGTCATATTTTGGAGTACCAACTATTGACATGACCAATGTCACTTTTGTCATGCTGAAAGCCGTACTGTCCCTTTTAACTCTTCCTTCTTTCTTCATTCATTTCATATCAGCACCTGTGAAAATGTGCCTATGAGGTGTTGTGCTACATTGGATTGTTTCCACAGCAGCTTATAAAGCAGGGGTTTTTATAACATACCACCATAGCCAGTAAAACAGGATGTTCTTTTCTACTGCAGTCGCATGTGATCAACAGTTAGGGTTCGGGGTCTCATGCACTCTTGTCACTGTTGCATTTTAAATGCCCTGTGTAGCTTGAACCAAAACATTAAAGTTGTTCCCTCAACAAAACCTGATCTTTTTAACTCAAGACTTCATGGCATTGGATTTTAGCTGTAGGAGTTGGTCACCAGCCCAGTGTATTCACATGGTTCCCTCACTGGCATCACGGAACATGCAGTGAAACAGCTCCAAAGGGCCGGGGTTTCACTTTGTCATCTGTTTTTTCTGTCCCTCTCTGTCCCTCTGTTAGGAGCTGTACTCTAAAGCTTCCCATGCTTTAGCAGAGTTGGTGATGGAGCTGTTTCTTCGGACCCTGCCTGTGGTGACGGGCCTCTCTGTAAGGGAATGTGAGCTTCTGAAAGAGGAATGGCAAGAGAATTTGGTCCCTCAGCTGGAGAAATGGGAGAACCACCGCCAGAGACACTGGAAGCTTTTCCAGGAACAGCTATTGCAAGAAAAAGAAGTAAGATTCATGTTATGTTTTGGGACCTCGGGGTCTAAAAATGGGATATGGAAAAAAATGATCAAGATACTTACATGTGGGGAGTGTTGTGTGTATAAATATATAACCTGGTCCAGACACAGCTCCAGGCTCAGGAGGGGCAGTGTTACCTGCAGCATGGAGTGAATACATATGCTGTGCATGTAGGCTTGCATAGAGGAGTCAAGTAAGTACTGAGCATCTGTCCACAGTGTTTGACAGGTTTGTCAGCACATAAACACTTTCTGGCAAGGCTGCTGTCTGAAGTCCTCAGCTCTTGAGCATCTACAGAAACAGTTCAAAAAAGCCTTCACCAGGTCTGTTTGGAGGGGGTACATATGAATACAGTTTACAGACAAGGAAGCCTTGCAATGATAAATATTTCTGACTAATTTTTATGTATTAATACTATAAAATTTGAAACATATGACACCTACTTTTATAAACTTTCTCTACTCTGAGAAGGTGAAAAAACACACATCCAGCTTTCCTGCTCTGTTTGTGCCCACCACAGGGGACAGTGCCACCAGAGGAGAAAAGCAACAAGAGTAAATGCAGAGGCAGATGTCTTTAGCATCAGCCTGGGACTCAAATGTACCTTCAGTTTATTCATGCCGTGCTGTGTCTCTGTTAACATTGCTTCTAACAGAGCTTAGTCAAAGAAAGACCTTCTCTATTCAAGGGTATGTCCTTTCCTAAATGTTAAGTGTGTGCTGCAGTGTATACAGTAATTAGAGCTTCTTAAAAAAAAGGTTGGCAGATTTCTTTAACACTGGCAGAATCATATTTTCCCTTTCCCTCATTCTGCAAAGTGCCTAGATAATCCAGTATATTCTTAATGAGATACTGAGCAAGTCCATAATTATTACAAACTGCATTAAGGTGTTCAACTTTTTCACCCCTCATATTTAGGATTCTACTGTAAAACACTGTGATTCAGGAAACTGTGGGCTTCCCAGTAAATCTGGCAGACTAGTTTGCTAGCCAGTGGGTTTAGAACACCCTTGGAAATACAAAAGTAAAATTTTAAATTTTTTTTCTTTTTTTCTTCTATATCGTCCTTAAGCTGGAGTTATGCAACACACACCTCCCTGATCTTTTTATATTTCCTTAATGTAACTAACCTGTTTTGAAAAAAAATTCTGTTTTTCTGTTTTGGTGTCACAGGGCTATCTAGAAAACTAAACTAAACTAAACTAAACTGTGCTTGGGACCAACCACTCATGCCCAGTGGGTCTACTCACATCCTTAGTTAACGGTGGGCATTTATATTTTCCAGGACTGCTGGCTGGAATTTAGTGTTTGATTTTGGCATACATGTACCTTTGGTAAATAATGAAACAATGTCTGACCTCAATTTTTTTTTTTTAATTATTTTGCCCCTTTTTATCAAGGATTAGATTGAATACCTGCCTTGTCAAGTTTAAACCTTGCTGTTCATTTTCACATTCAGCAAGGGTTCACAAATCACCTGTCCTTGTATGTGCATGGCCCGAGCAGCCTGGTCTGGTAGGTGAACTACGAGCACATTTCATAGTGCACAGAGCCCTAAGCACTGTGGTGGTATTTGCTGTTATAAAAAAACCACAGAGAAGCAGGAGGTTGTGGTGTGCAACTTGTGAATAATGTCATGCCAGAGTGCACGTTAGGGCACCTCTGCTGTGGCCCTGCCACTTTCCCATTGAACCTCAGCCCTCATTCAGGGCCAGAGAGGATGCCTTTAACAAACAAGAGGCTCACCACAGAAGGGGACATCTCAAGTCTGACATTTTGATCCAGAAATGCTGTTTGTACATTCCTCTGTTGCTATCACTGGGCACACTGCTGAGTGGAGGAACCATACTCTGGGAGTTTTTCTCAAAGGGTTTAAAGGATTAGTTCATCTCCAGCACTCAGCTTCTAGGTAATAGCTCTTAGGGCAGCACTGTTTGATGGATTCATTGTATGTGAATTCAGGTGTTCTGGTCGTGCCCAAGCATAGGTTGTTTAAATTAGAAAATTGACTTCCCGTCACTTTCAGTGTACCCTAGCATTTATAATGTAAAGCAGATGACTTCCTAGCTAAAAATAAATTTTAAAAATAAAACAATAAAGGGTTTGCTGACATAATTAACAGTAATTACTGAGTTATAGAGCTATAGAGGAATTAACTTAGCAATGACAGAGCTGTCCCATTGGTCTCTGACTCACTAGCACTGCAGTTGGGCTTTATTCAATATAAAAATTTCCTGAATGGCAGACAGAGCTGTCCTAAGGACAAGTGATTCTGCAGGATAAATTCCAAGAAGAGGTAAGAGTTTCTCTTAGTGAGAAATTCATCTTATGACTCCTCAAAAGAATATTCTGTGCAGGAGCCTAAGTACCTATTTTAACTTAATGCTTGTGCTTTTTGGAAACGATTTGAACGAAACTGGAAAAAAATCTGCTTTATCTCCAAAGAGAGCATGCAGGGAGATAGCTAATCCACCAAAGCTAGGCTGGCAAATTTTCATGAGTCTGAAAAACATCACAACCCATTATACTGTGTTCAAATGCAAAGTGCATTTCTTGTCCCTTTTCTAGTATAAACACAGCAGCTTGAACATTTAAGCAAAAAGCTGACACTTGCATCCTACAAAAAGGAGCACTTAGTTTCCACCGTAAGAAAAAGAGAGATTGGACGCTTGTGACAGGTGACTATGTCATTTGGGAGATCCCATAGATGTTAGAGTGCTGATGGTGACAAAAGATCCATAAATCAACAGTCATATTGACAGGCCTTTTAAATTGTCAGGCATTTTGCAGCAGGAGATATGTCTTTCATTTGCCTCATGATGAATGTGCTATGCTGAGAGTTACACAGTTGCCTGCTTTATAAGCTTGGGAAGTCTTAACGCCAGAAGACTTTTCACCAGGGTATTTAAGTGTGCTTTTTAAGGTGGCTCTAAAAGACATTTTTCCTTTTTTACTTGAACCACCTTTTTTTAGATGATCTTTCCTAGCATTTGTACGAGTCTGGAATATGATGTCCTTTGGGGGAAAAGAATCACTTTTACAACTGAAAAGAAAAAAATAAGTTTCATATATAACTTTGCTTTATAGGCTTGAGGATATGAGTGAGGCAAATGGGAATAAATGACTAATGAAAATAAATTTTGAGAATTTTCCCACGTAGTCCCTAGCTCATGTTTTCTGTAGAGAGCAGTTTCAGGGAGCAGCCTCCTGCATCAGGCTGAGACTCACTTGGCAGTCAGTGGGCATCGCACCCCATCTACAGGCTGGGATGGAGAAATCACTTTCCTTTCATTCCCTGAACAATCTGTGCTAAAGATGTCAAAACAGAAATGAGAGGCAAATTCCTCACCTTTATTGCCAGAGAGTAATACTTAACTTCAGCAGTGCTTCAGAAGATCTCGTAATGGACTTGTGACCAAAAAGCAAAATACTTGGAAGCTTACAGAATAAAAATGGGATGAGATTTCCATCCGTTCCCACATCATTGCTTGACACCCAGAAAGAACTGGCATCTGCTTACCAGTTTTGACATGGCATTTTATCACTTTCTCTGGTTTATTTTTTCATAGTGATTGGAATAACACTTTAAGAAGCCAGACATTCCTTAGAGCTTTACTCCCCATTTACCATACTTTTTTCACTGGTTTTACTGGTTGAATGCAGGAGTCAGAGAGCCTGAGCTCTGTTCCAGTCACTAAGTCTGTGCAGCAGCATGAGTTTGTCCCCTCCTTATGACTTGTCTTTGAGCAAAGTAGGGCTATTCCCAAGAACAGGAAAGCTTGGAGACATGCCTGGTGACTTGACCCAACATTGGAATATGCAAGCACACAGCCTGACCTTGCCACCTGGCCTGAAAAAGTAGTTGTCTCTGTTTTGCTGGTTTTCAGCCACAAGCCAGCAGCCTCAACATTCCCAGAGAATCTTTGCTGTCGCATTTCTGCCTTCATGTGGGAGGTCTTCATGTATCGTGAAGGTGGAAAATACCCAGCTCTGCCAGCCCATCCCAGTGAGCTGCCTAAGCGTTACTTCCAATACAACATACAATATTCTGTTTATTCCATCTGATCCTTTCCACCTTGATCATCTTCCTAATGGCCTTTTTGAGACAAAACATTGGTTTAGTATTTGGTCTAATTCTCAATCTTCCTTATTTATCATCTCATCATAAATATGTAATAATCCCCCTCCTTTTCTCTTGTTCTCTTACTACTTACACGACTGAGGGACTTTTACTGTTCAGTTTAATAACAGTGTGCTGGAAGAATTTCTGCTGTATTTTCAGTTTCCCACTGGTCTCAGGGAGGTGCAGAGACATTTTATAAACTCTGCATACAGATTACCTCAAATGCACTCTTAATGGAAAAGGTGACTCATTCTTTAGAAGAAACTCTTCACTACTACAGAACGAGGCTGTTTCTTCATAAACAGAAGTAAAGAACAATTGCAAGAAGCACTGTCCTTGTTATCACTGAGTGCCTTTTTGGATAGGATATACTGATAGCAAGTGAGGTGTTATATTTTGGGTTCTTGGCTGCAATATTGTATCATTTACCATTCCAATTGTATTCAGATATCATCTCCTATCTTCTGTCTCTTGGTGATATATACCCTCATGCTGTTTGACTTGCCCTTCAAGAACAACTTCTCAGTAAATTCTCAGGAATCAGGTCTCCAAAAATGATGGAAACCCACACCTGAACCACAGCCTGTCTCTCATTGGAAATAAAAATATTTCTGGAAAGTAAAAGGTCATTTTCAGACTTTCTTTTAGCTGCTGAAAGAGACATTAAAGTACACAATGTGATGGATCTACAAGGCATGTGCAGAGAGGTGCACTAGAAGCCATATCCACAGAGCTGCTAAAGGGAAATGCTGATACAATTACTACTTCAAGCAAGTCTTTGCCATCTGTCATGATGATACCTGGAGATGTTATAGACCATAATTTGATGCTTGCAGCATGCAATCACAGAAGACGCTGTGCTCAGCCATGCTCTGTGATTATCAGACTCACCTAGACTCAAATCAGTTGAGATTTGTCTACACAGGTACATCTGAGGCTCTTGCTGAGAGCAGCCTAGTGGGTCTCTGGTGCCATGCAGACTTTTGGGCTGTGCTTTTCATGCCCAGCTGCACTCGTCCCATCTGCCACTTGTTGACTGCCTGCCCATCCAATTCAGGCATCCTGCTCAGGAACATGTGTTTTGGTAAGGTTTTCTACATGGAGAGAGGTCAGTTAGATGTGTCACTGTGTATACTACAGAGAAGGCACTAGCCATGAG
This sequence comes from Coloeus monedula, assembly GCF_965178545.1. NCBI lineage: Eukaryota > Metazoa > Chordata > Aves > Passeriformes > Corvidae > Coloeus > Coloeus monedula. The sequence continues at coordinate 62,891,969 of NC_138785.1, forward strand.
AGAAATACATTTTCATTTTGAAGCCAAAGATGATGAGGTTTCTGATGTTCTACACTTCCCGGGGGAGTTCATTCTGTGCTCACAGAGAAAGTTTCTCTCCTGCACAGATCACTGCTTCCCCAGGAAAAAACTCATATCCAGCAAGGAGGCCCAGTACCACTCCTAATTTCTAATACTAGCAATTGTGCAATTACACATTTGTGCTGCCTTTAGCACCAGATGGAAATTAAACTCCAAGTGAGCCACTCCCCTTCCCCTGCCTGTTGCGGTAAGGGAGTGGCAAAAGCAGAGACTATGGTTTGAAATAATTTACTGAAAGCACAAAGCCATGGAATAAGAAATGTACAGTAATAACAGCAATGTTATAGCAGAGGTATACAAAAAGAGGTGTTTTACTCAGCAGAAAGGTGTTCACCACTGGGAAGAACAAAGCAGATGGCAGATATTTCCCATAGGTCACGCTCTGGCTTCCCCAGACAAAGGTAATACGGCGATCGTTCCCGCACACCGCCCACGTGGCCATTGGGAGCAAAGGCAGGATGACAAGGGAACTCCCACGGCTAACATTTCCCACCCCCCCCAGCCTGAAACAATGAAAGCCAGTGACAAATAAATGCCCTGAGTCAGGCTGTGCCGCCGCTCCGCTGGGCTCGGTTCTGCACAGGTGCCTGTACCGCTGTTTCTCCCGCCCCACTGCGCTGGAGGTGGTCCTGCAGGTCGTTGCCTCTTTTCCAACCATTCTGCCACCTCCTTTCAGCTCAGCTGGCCCAGGCTCAGCTCAGCTGTTGTCAGCAGTGCTCCCCTCAATTGGACTGGGGTTTGACCCTACCAGTCCTTTCCCCGTGGCAGCTGCTATGATGCCTTGAGAGGCCTCCTAAAAACAGACATTAGACAGGAGTAAGGGAATAAAGGTAGGTATTTATTTGAAAGGCCTTCAAAGGTACCCCCTGGGGAGCCAGAGGCTACAGCCAAGATGGACTCCAAGATTGAAAACAGGTCACGAGTTCTTCACACTTTTATAGGTTTGGTTTATTTGCATATCAGGGTTAATTCTCTAATTAAAGCTTCAGTTTAATGATGTAATTCCCTTCATCTTGCCCCCCTTTAGAGGCTTTTTGGTTTATACTTTTTGGGCCTAGGATGGTCTGAGTGTCCTTGGAGAGCAGGCTTGGAGAGGCTTTGTTATGTCTACCTAGCACGAGAGTGCAGAAATTTACAGGCTACAAGAAGCTTCAGAGTTACACACTAGGCAGTACAGGATTTGAAAAATATGAAAGTTAAAACCTAAGGCATCATCTACACCAGGGCTGTCAGTTCAGCACTGCTGTTGATGGGCGTTGCTGCCACTGTCCTTCCAGCACGGGGAAGCAGGGGTGCCGGCAGGGGCTGGATCCGCAGGGGTAATGTGACACCTTCATGCTGGAGAGAGAGAGGCAAAATGGTGCCCACTTCTGGCAGTGTGCTCATTTTCACCCCAAAACCACTCCCACAGGTGTGATGTGGGTGGTGTAGAATAGCAACTTGGATGTGCCCACACCATGCTAAGCTTCACCCCTTCCTGCAACTAGGATGACATCTAATCCTTTGGTGGACATACTGATCTAGCGAAACCTACCTGTCTGAAGTAATTGAAAATTTAGTCCCTCGTGTTCTGAATGATGCTGGAACACAAAGTGATACTGTCAGACACCCTGGTTATTATATTTAATTTAGGGCTCTGGATACATCAGCAGGCAACCTGCTTTTATTCAGCTGTCAGTAGCCTAAAATATACTCTTCATCTTGCAGTAAGAGTTTGAGCCTTGCAAATACTTCAGCTTGTGACTTACAATTCCTTAAATTCTGGCAATGTACTAAACAAAATCTTAAGTCCATATCTCCAGAAGTTTACAGTCTAATGGCAAATCCATCAAAACTCATTTAAAGATTAAATTCTTTGATCTAATATCATGCTGAAGGAGCTGTGAACTTGCAGTCCATATACTTACCTGTTCATGTAATCTCCATTTTCAACTATTAGCATTGTGTACTACGGCAAAAGTGTGATGGAAGGTGATATCTTTATTTTATTCGTTGAAGATAAAAACTACATTCTTTACTAGTGAAAAGAAAAAAACAAACAAAAAGCCTACTGCAACCTGCTGATAAGAGTCGATGCAGTATTTTGTGCCATATTGTTATTTTTTTCTTATTCATCTGTTGCTGAAACCAAAAAACGTGTAGGAGACACAGCTCAGGGCTGATCCAAACCAGTGCAAAGCTTTTCAGTGAGTTTTGTTTAAGATTTTGATAATTGAAAAAAATATTCCTAAGTAGAATAATTTTAATTCCGCATGAGTTTGTTTTTGAAACCAGGGGATGATTTTTTTAGCAAAATAAACCCTTGTTTCTTAATGCAGTGACTGACTAAAATCGGAGTTTCTTATAATTCTTTTCCCTGCTTTTAGCTCTGGATAACGGAATATGCTCTGTCTGCTGTGATGCAAAAGCACCTGTCTGAGAAACAAGAGAAGATAATTCAAGGTGTCGTAAGCAGACTAGGATGCCTCAGTGATGAGTAAGCACAGTTTCATCAATGACCAGTGGGGTAAAACTTCACTGTTGCCTGCCCAGATAAAAACTTGAGTACATTAAATTGTGGAAGGTAGTAGTGCTGAAGGATTATTAGCACCTTCAGACAGAGAGGCAATTGCTCTAGTTTTTTGTTTGAGTATCAAAAGCAGATTTAAAAAGAGTAGACATATCGTGACTCCTGGAAAGTAGAAAAAATTGTCTTACGCAATTTTTCGCTGGTGTGCTTTATTTACTGTGTTTGTGAGTGGTTTCTAGTCTTGAACCACCCTCTCTCTGCACTCCTATGTCACAATGGAGTTGCATTTTCTGCAAAATAAAATGTTCACTCCAGCAGCTTATCGATGGTTATTTAACTTTTATTTCTGTTTTCATTTTAATTTAACTTCAGTGTGACAGAACTTGAAGTGTAACACAGCAGTACCCATTCTTTACACCTGAGCAGCTTTCCACGCCATGCTTTGTACAAAAAGACATTGCACAGAGTGAAGAATAACTCTTGTCATCTTTAAGCAATGACTTTGTTGAACATAGGTGTGCCAAACCAGCGGGCAGCTTCAGTGATGGATTTTTAATGGTCCTTTTTACAGGTCTGTTAGCTATATATTGCAAAAACACCAACTTCTGCTGTGTTCAGTACTCAGAAGGTTAACCTTCCGAAGAGTTGGAATGGCAGCCCTGGCACGCATGAGACTGTCCAGAAAGAAGAGCTCTCTTCAGGAGCTGAGAGAGCAACATACCCTGCAGAAGGGATCCTCCCTGTGCCAAGATGAGGACCAGTGGCAGTTGCAGAAGGCAGTGGTAGGTACAGTGTTCAGGTGGGTTGTCTCCACAGGTCTCATATGCTGTGATATTTGGCATTAGAAGTAGCTGTGGAAGATCTAAACCAGAAAAAAAAAAGGTTCAAGCTCCAAGGAGGAAGAAAAATGTTCTCTGTCAAAAATGTGCCCATTGCTGGCATAGGAGGTCCCTGAGTGTGCCTGTTGTAGTTTGGGCAGACATTTTAAAATCGCTGATACTTTATCTAATGTATAGCAATCTGTGATATGTGTATCATAGCAAGCTTATTTAGCAATTTATTTATATGAAAATACTAATTCAAGAAGGGAAGGATGCCGACATATATAAAGGTTTTCTGCAAAGCTGCTGCTTCAGGGAAAGAGAAACTTGTACTAATTCTGCTGGGGATCATAATATGCACTTGAGAAGCACTTGCTTGAGCATTAAAAGAAATTCTTACTCCTACCACACCAAGTTCTTCTATACTGTCATAATTTTTCATTCTTTTTTCTCTTTATCTGTCCATAAGAAGCTCCGCATGTTCCCAATCCTTCCAAATTATCTGGTTACTGTAGGTCAAGAAGACAAAAGAAAGTTTAAGTGAATTTTAGACATGATATTCCCGTAGGTCACTTTCACATCTGTTTGTGACTGGTTTTTAGTGTTGATCTATTAAGTGTTGTTGGTTATTTAATTACCTACATTGGATATTTACATAGAGCAACACCACATTTCGTCCTTCAACCTCAGACAACCTTCCCAGCAGGTGTCAGTGATAGCCCCTGCCCAACCCACTGCTGCTGCACATATGGGTGAACCCATCAAACACATTGCAGCTCTATGCTCCATGCTGTTGCTGTGTAATTAGCCGAGAGATAAAATTTTGTATCCCTCTAATTTTGATTTGCATAATACAAACCCTCAATCTCCATGTGGAAGAGAAATAAGGAAAATCTGTGTCCTGCCATTTTCATATTTGAAAAATGTAAATTGAAGCAGTTTCTGTTAATTTTGAAAATCTTAAAAATCTCATTAACTTTCAGAAGAAATAAAATATAAAATAATAAAATACAAATGCATATCACTGCATTCCTCTTGCTTTCCACTAGTCCCTCTCACTTAGCTCACATGGAGATGTTAATTGATGCAATCACTGTGTTCCCTAATGGAAATGAAATGTCCCCAGGTATTAGTATTCCTTTGGCCTCTCTTCATTACAGCCTATTTCCAAGTCCTGCTAAAACCCATCTCACAAGGAAGTGCCTAAAAATACACATAAAAGATCCTTGCTGCCGAAAAAGTAGGGCATAGGTGTAGAATTGTGTAAAGTCAAGAGAGACAAAACATGTTACAACCAACCTCCAAAGCTAGAACCAATCTATAACGAGTTACGGAAAAGGTTAATTTACAGACACCCAACAGATTTTTAGACATACTTTGTTGTTTTACCTAAGCTTAATTTTTCTTTGGGCCAGTTTTATGCTGGTGGACTATGACACATCTATCCATTGATTTCATACAGAATGCAAAATGATTGTAATGAATCCTAGCTTGGGCATAATCACATGACATTGGGTCTCTAAAAAAAGGAGAAACAGTTTAATGGCATTCCAGCTTTCTAAAAAACCTCAAAAACATATGCCTGAGCTATAAATATAACACGTCAGAACAACCCAGCATTAATAAGAACATTTCTGCAGATGAATGTTGTTCTTCTACTTGCATTTCTTATTTCCAAGAGGGCATCAAATAGGTACTGTCAAATCTCCTGGAATATTTTAATGTTATTTAGTGTTAACTGAATATGTAAATATAAGAAGGGCATCAGCAACACAGCAGAAGGCCATCTATGGCAGGCTGCTACACTTACGGATGACAGAACAGGCCGTGCTGGTAAGCAGATACTACTGTTCACTGAAGAGTTTAGATGAAAAGTGTATTTAAAAAACTAGATGTGACTAGTTCAAAATTAAGGAATGTGTGGAGAAGCTTTAGAACTCACCACCAGAGGATGCTGTGCAAATGGTTTTCAAGTGCTATTACACATGTTCATGACCTGTCCCAAGGACTGTTGGTACTCCCAAGGGTATTGGTACTCCCAAGTGCCTATATACCAAGTTTTTCTCAGGTAGAGCACACAAACTGCACAAGTGTTCCTTGTGCATAACTATACTTGCCTTGCTCCTGTGCAGTTTATTGAGTCATCCACAATTATCCCTTACTGGACTCAGGATATTTCACATACATGTGAATACATCACTGATGGGACAGGATGCAACTTTTACTGTACCTCTCATGACAGAGGCTATAGTTCTGTTGCAAAGACAGATGTGTTAAATGAATGTGCAAATTTCCACTGTAAATTATATTATTACAATTATTTAAACTGTAGTATTCTGAATGGGTGCAGGACTTCAAAAGTGAAGGTGGCTACAATTGTTAACATATTTAAATGGCAGTGCTATCTTACTGTCTGATTACCAGGAGTCCCACATTCGTGAAGAGGAGGAGAAGCTTGAGGAAGAAACACAAGAAATCAATTTAGAATTTCACCAGCAGCTGGTCACAGAAATCCAAGAAGCTCTTCAATTTCTTCAGCAGCACATGGAGCAGGTGATTGGGCAGACACTGCTGCAGCATGCCCGAGGGGAAGCTGAAAAAAAGAGTTCAGATGATGGACAGGACTTCAAGGTACGGAAATGGTCAGTAGCAGCTTTACAAACAAAACAAGGGCTACTTTGCACAGGTGGAAAGCAATTTCATGTATGCCTTATCCTGTGCCTGGAAGTATCAGGAGAAAGCCATTAGGACCTGTGTTAAAACTGAGCATAACTTGCAAAGTATTTACAAGCTAACACTTACGTAGCAGTACAGTATTTGCTACAGCAGCCAAAACAGGTTTTACTAAGTCAAACACTGGAACAGGAAAAAAATTGTGAGAACTCTTGATGGCAGAGAATAACAAAAAGAAGAAAGAAATTGAGATGGTTATCTACTGATAAAGGTTCTATGGCTAATTAGTAGTGTTTGTATACTAACAGCTGAATATTAATTCATAGAGAAATAATTTAAAAAAATCAAAATTAAAACTTACTTCATAGATTATTAAATTTTTTTCCAAAGTAAATATTTGGATTTTCTGTGTAATGGAAAGTCACAGTAGAGCTACACATATATTAGCTTGCTTTTCTGGCAGTTGGGTTGACTGTTAAAATGGGCTCTAGAGATTGAATGGATGGGGGAATGACCCCTTCACAGATGGAGATGAGATAAATTAGAAACATTTTGCTGCAATTTTTCATGTTGAAATGCTGCATGGTTTTCAGTATCTCAGTATGCCACATTTGTAAAGCCACATTTTAAATTCACAATTTTGTGTGCACATACCAAAGTAGGTATGGTGTTTTTTAAGCAGATCAAAACACTTTTGGGTGTGGAAAATGAATTGTGACTTGTTCTGTGTGATACAGGAGAGACTGGTGGAATCTGCTGTCGAAAGTGTGTATGGGACCAGCAATAATATCAATAGACTGGTGCAAAATTACTACCAGCAATTAGGAAAAATCACAGAAGGTTATGAAGGGAAAAAGCTTCAACATCTGAAATCCTTACAAGGTTCGTATGATATTGACAACTATAAGACAATTCTCTCTCCCAGTGACTGTGCTTAATGTAAGGCTAGAGGATTTTGCTTTTCTGGCATCCCTTGGCCTAGGAAATCTGAGTTTAGTCTGCCTGGCACAGCCACAGGAAAAAAAGCCAGTCCAGCCCAGCCCAGCCCAGAGTACATTCAATAGCTGCTCCCTGATGGTGCAGTTGGTAAGAAAGGTGCCTGTCAACCTCTCTGAGTGTTCAGAAAAGGTTGGATGCTCCCTAAATGAGTTATGTCCCCTGATCTGTTACATACCCATCCATCTCTCCCCTCTGTTTTATTTAAAAACAGTGGTGCAAGGTCCTGTCTGTCAGATGTGCCCAAGTCTTGCTGCCGGCAGGACTTCAGGGCCAAGAAGTCCTGCTCAGCAGATAAGCACTCAGTCACAGAGTGTGAGCATATGCAAAAGTAACCAGAATAGTTTGCTGTCAATTGAGGGGACATCTTGTGAAGCTGGGCATTCCCAGGGATAAGCCACCTCTGAGTGGGGGTTTTCTTTATATTGCATTTTTTGTTTATGTATTACAATTCTTGCTTAAGGCATCACGGTCTTTTTAGAAAATTTCTGCTTTGAATTCCATGTTAATCAGTTAGCCTAGTGGGAGAAGTAGGTAGAATGGGAATTCAGTGACATTCCCATCTCAGCTAAATGATGCACAAAGTATTCTCTATGCAACAGATCACAGTGGCAGAGTGCTCCCTAAGGAGCAGTAACTTTGGAAAAACTACTTAGAACCGGGATTAATTTGTGATGAAGGTTTTCACAACTCAAGAGTTTTTAATTTTGAGCAGAAAATTTTACAAAAATTTTATTTCAGCAGAGAGAAATGAAAGGATCAGACTGAAGAATAAAGAAAATGAACTGGTATTGAAAGAAAAACCCACCAAATGCCTCCTAAATGTGTCATCCACAGTCCACCAAAGGTTAGACCAGGCAGCAACATTGCTGTCTATTTAAACTTTGTGAGTGATTGCAGATCTACATAAATATCTAGCTGAATAAGTGTCTTGAATTTGTATTTTATACTTGTCTTTGATGGAAAAGAAATATCTGTCTCCAAATGATGTCTGCCCTTTGATCTCGGAGAATTACTTTATAATTAAATTAACTTTTTGATGGTCTTTAGTTACAGATTGAAGAACTATACTTAGGCAGTTTGAAAAGAGAGTGAAATACAATGCCAAAACATATCCCAAATTTTAAAATAAATTTAACATAAATGTAGGATGGGAACCAATCCTGTCTAATTCATTACATTCCATCCTTTATACTTTTGAACATCAAAAGTGTTTGTTAGTTTGCTGTGGAGAAAACGTATACCATAATGAAGAGAAAATGTTTGAAACCCAAAAAATACTCAAAATGGCAAGAAGGCTTCGGTGAATGCCTAGGACAATCAAGGTTACTTGCACTAAATTTAGAGTGGAATCCCTCAAATTTTAGCTAAATAAAAATCACATTTAATTAATTAATGTTTTTATGAAACTTAGATGAAAAACACTGCAATTAAAAAGGAGTAAGTTGTCATAAAAAGCTCTATGGCTTGTCATGTACATGATACATTTTTGTAATCATTTTATGTCTTTACTCTTGGTTTATTATCCAGAAAAATACAGCATCTGCAATTTTGACATTGTAAAGAGGTTAAATCTTTCTTTAGACAAAAGAATTGAATAAATTGAAAGAAATTGCCCACTTTTTCATCCCCCTTTGAATTAGTATAAAAATGGATTTATGTAATAAAGGGTTTCATAAGAGATCTGTTAGATATTCATTATCAAATTTAATGTTTATTCTGATTATAAATTCACTTCTAGCTTTTATCTCTTTTTTTTTTCCTCCTGTAATCAATTCTGGTATATTAAAACAAAATACAACTAAATTTGCCTTCACACAAGCAGAAGTGTGGTATTGAAGAATTTAACTATTCAGCATCTAAGCTGATCTCTTAACCGTCAGTGGTCAAACCTGTTTTCCTGTTGCCATTATGATTTCTTTTATGATCCAGTCCTTTGTAAATTAATGACAAAGTTTACATTAACTTGTCTAACTTCTATAAACTTGACATTGTTTTATTGTTTTATTTCTTTCTGCCCTTTGGTGCAAGGTTATGAGTGTGAGTTCAAAAAGCAAATTTTGAAAGGTAACCTCTGTAAGCAGTGACCATTACAATAGCAGCTTCATTAAGTGTAAATGTCAGAAACAATTTTTGTTACCTCCTTCCCTGAGGAATTTGATGGGTGATTGACAGCAGTGCTTTAAGGTAGATCAGGCAGGAAAACAGAAGAAATACAGATGCAGCACAGTTACAGCCATTCAGGTTATACCTTATTAGTAATAATCCTTAACCAGAAAAGTAAAACAAGTGAATAATACAGTTGTTAATGTTTTCAATTGCCAAGTTTTGAATTACCATGTCTATGGCTCAGTCTGGTACTGAAGAGCCCTGGATGAAATGCCTAATTCTTAATCCCTTGTCCTCACACTTGATCTTTGAACAGCTTGTCCCTTTGGCAAGCAGACAATAAAACTGACCCTAGAAACATACAATGGTTTTGAAAGCAGACGTCAACTTAAGAGCTGAATTCCACCTCCCAAAGTGCAGGCATGGACACTCCACACTCCTGTAATTCGTATCTCCAAAAGGACCTTGTATCCTATGGACAGCCAAGGCAGGTTATTAAAATAAGTAAGTCTAAAAATCTACCACAAAATCTTCTGTCCCAGCAGAAGCTGGCTGGGCCAATACTGTTAATGAGCCTTTCTGTCTACAAAATCTTCTGAATAGACTTCAACAGAATTGTATTCCTCCCTTGCACTGATCAACATCTGCACATTTACATTTCTCTTGAGCAGGATAGTGCTACAGCAGAAGAAGATTTTGGCTCAGTTTGAACTGCAGCAACAAATTCGTCTGGAGTCTCTAAAACAGAAGCTGCTGGGATTGCACTGCCTAGAAACTGAGTTGGAGAATCAGCTAAGGGTAAATCAGGGTAAAATGGTTCATGGATCTGAAGCATTCAATGGCAAAACATGGGACAGATTGTAGGGGTCTCTTTGCTACCCGAGTTGAAATCAGTGCTAACATTCACCACTGTGCCGGTTTGGGCAAATTTAGAAATATATCCTCCGAGAGAAGGCAGGTTACAACCATCCCTCCCCCACCAGGTTTGGGAAAAAATAAATTTTCCTCAAAGGAAAGTGAAAGAGATAAAAACTATTTATTTGACAAACACACAGGAAAAGGAAAATAATGCTAAATAATAAGATCTTTCACGGTGGAGAAAAAACCTGGGAAAGTGTTGGAGTCCTCCCTTTGGTCTCCTCGGAGCTGGGACTTGGGCCAGGGCCAGGCCCTCTGTACCCAGTGGAAAGTCCTCCTGATGTGTTCTGATATTGAAGCAGTCCAGTAGAAAAGGGAGAAAATCTGAAATTCAGGGAAGGAAAAAAGTTCAACTCTCAGTCTCTCTCTGGAGGAAAAAGAAACTGAACATTTGGCCAGAAACTGACCTGGGGAGCAGCCAGCCGGGTGCTTCCTCACTCCCCTGCCCCAGCTGGGAAAAAAAAAAAATTGCTATCTCTGTGTGACCTTGAACAAGCTGCAAACTGCTTTGAAAAAGTTTTGCTCAGTTTTTCCTTCCCCCTCTCAGGCTCAGTTTAGAGGCATAGAAAGGCACAAAATTAATTCCTGGGCATAGGGCAGCAATATGGGATACACATCATAAAGTCACCCAAGACAACCACTGTCTTGTAGGAACACTTCCCTGATGCTGGCCATATTGTTTCCTGTGTTTCTGCAGTGATGTGCCTGTTTTGTCATTCCACATGTAGAATAACATAACCCAGAGCTGAGCTGTGTTGTGATGAGTGATGGCTGCTTTGTCCTTGCATGCAGGAAGCAGAGCAGGACTTTGTGAGTGAGTTGGCTGTGCTGACCCGAGTTCCACTGACTGTGAAGAAGAAGCCTTCCAAAAGGAGCAAGCCAGCAGGTTGGTACTATCCTGAATTGTTTAAAAAAACCCACATAATTCCACATATCGGTGCAGATTTTGCGGTATAACACATTGGAGCTTCAGGAGAGATTTTTCATCAGTGCCATTTCCCTAATTGGGATGTAGAAAAGTAATGAAACCTTTCAAGGTCACCCAGTTCTCCAGCAGCACAGCCACAAACAAGTGTCACGTTTCCTCACTCCAGAGCAGCCTTTAACTAATTGATCACATTGTTGATCAGTAAGGCTTTGCCCTGCTGAAACCAAAACATTTTTCATGTCTTTGTCATGTCCTTTAGAAACTACTGTGCTCACCTCAATTACTAAACCCTTGGGAGAACAGCAGCGTTGAATCACCCATCTTTCATTCTCCTGGTAGAATGGAAGAATTGCCTTCCCGCACACGTACTCAAAAGTACAATCTTGCTGAATCAGGAAGCTCGATCTATTTTTATGAATTTACTATAGTTTTAACAAATTATACTAATTCATTCTTCAAGAGATACTTAGGGACAATTTTTTAGAATGGCAGTTGTTTCCTAGTCTGCAAAGGATGCAGTGTCATCCTTTGAGCCATGCAATCTTTCTGTCATTATCAGAATGAAAAATATGGCGTTACATTTGAAAGATGCTGAAAGGCAAGATGGGTGCCTGAAAGGGGAAAGCATCTCACTCACCTGCACAATTTTGAAGTCTCTCTCCCCAGTTGTTGTTTCTCAAGTGTGCAGAAATGTTTCCCCTGGTAGGCACCATGACCACACGGACACATGTGGAAGCTTAGTTAGGGCCCTAAAAGCAGTGAATTTCTAACATCATGTTGTTCTGATTCAAATCACTCGAAAATATGAACTGGCTTTTCTTCTGTTTGGTGGTAATAAAAAGCCATTATCAGTTACTTGCTAAGAAAATATATGATAGGGCTTTCAACTGTTGCACCACATGGAATCTTACTTCAGTGTTCAGCTAGTGTGGAAGTTCAGGGTCTGCTGTGTGAGAACTAACCAATGGTAAAAAAAGCAGTATGCTAGTCTAATGTAAAGTGGAGTGATTTCCTTGGAATAATAGATAGGTATGTATGAAGCATTAGAGTGTATTTTTTTGCTTTAGGTTAATCAAAACCAAACAAGCTTTACTACATGTGATCTTTTTTTTTTTTTAAATCCACATGCATTTGGCAATTCAGGTGAAAAAACAAATTCCAAAAGACAGACCTTCCAGTCACCCAAATCAGCAGAAAAAGATTCTCATGAAAATATTCAAGAGCCCTATGGAATGACTTCTGGCTTATGCAGGTACATTAGAGACAAAAAATGTGGTATTTGAAAAGCTATTTATAAAAAAATCCTTTTTTTAATACAAAAACTGCAAAATCTACTTCATAAGGAGGTATGTCAATCAAATTCAAAACATAATGTCTGCACTAGCTGAGCTTCTGTAATATTTACTTCTCACATGTACTTAACCTTTTTTCTCCCATAATCTTTTTTAAAGTTAGCAAATTCATCTGTGTTTGCTTGTCTGTGCTGCTCTGTATTTTATAAACAACTTTGATTAAAGGTAGGGAAATGAGAAGTACTGTTTCCAAATTTCCTTTATTTAGTTTTTTTTAAACCTGAGTCAAAGACAGCATAAATCAGCAGAGACAAGTGAATTCAATGGCGTTAGGCTGAAATGTAGCAAAATATGGTCTGTGGTATTTAGGCTTTCAATTTCCACCTTTATTTCAGGAACAAAGGCAAGCGCCAGTCTTTGGCTGATGAGGGTAGCAGCTCTCACAATGATTTTCGTGATAGATGTTTCAGTTGGCTTATGCTGGGTGCTAACTAGAGGAGAAGAAATGGCTACAAACCTGAAAGATGCCAGCTGATTACTACGGGCAGATCAAACCAGCCAGCTGGTCGCTGGGGCTTGATATATTGAGCAGAGAAAATCCTGCTGACAGGCAAAGCAAACAGTTGGTTCTCAGGAGCCATAGGCCTTTGGGGAAAAGTATTTATCCCCTGAGTGACCTCAGCCTGGGACTGACTTGAGGAGATGGCTCCTTTCCCTGATGGCATCAGCCCTTTTCACACACTCCTTTCCCACAGCCAACAAGGGATACATGTGTAGGGAACAGGGACCCAACAAAGGAACGTTTATCTTTTTGCAACTTCATTTTAGCAGCCTCAACAGAGGCAGTTGAAACCAGTGAGTGCAGAAGTTATACAGCATGTGCCTTTCTTGTACCAAAATTAATTTAGTTTAAGAGGGAAGTACAGCATCTTAAAAACTGTCTGCAATTTTCTTTTTCTTATTTATTCTTTCAGAGAGATGTCACAGAGTTCACATGAAGGGGAGACTGAACCAAGGAAAAGCTCAAAGATGTTAAAAAAGAAAGGCAGTAGGTAGTAAAAGCCTTTGTATGAGCTGTCTGAACACAGTGTACCAAAGCATTCTTCTGGGAAATCTCAGCAGCTATAGGTACTTACTGAGCTGCTTTGCTGAGGAACAGCAAAGAAAATCAATAATAACCCATAAATCTTTTTTAGCTGCAGACCAAGAATCAGTCTCAACTTGCTTTAGCTGTTAATAAAACATTCCCTCTTGGTTTTGGTTAAGGGGGAACAAGGAAGTCTTTACTACAAGCTCTTTGAGATTGCTTGGGTAATATGCAGGGAGGACAGTTTTAGATTTGGAATAAACCTGAGGGAAGTGAGCTTTTAGGAGAGCAGATGCACACTTGGCCCAGGTCGGTGTGTCTCAGTAAGGTTTCATCACAATACTGATGTACTGTTGACTTTTGAGCCTGAGTTGTGGTACATTGTGTCTTTGATATTTTGTGATTGCTACTTTGGCCTAACAAAAAGAGACAAAAATGTAAAGAATATGTAAACAGGCTTCAGATGGTATTGGTACATCCGAAGATGATATTTGGTCTCTCTTTTGTTATATTTTTGTGCTTCCAGTCCTATGTATGCTTTTAAAAATTTGTACAAAGATTTTTGTATATGTATTTCACTGCCTTTGTCTCAGAATTCAAATTATTACTTACAGAGAAAAGTGAGACAAAACTGGTTTTTACTCTTTCACTTTTTATACTTCAGTTTCTAGTCTTCTTCCTTAAGCGCACCCTTTTGTTTCCAATATACTTTGTTATGCTCATTATGTTTCCTATGGGAATTCTTGTTATGCAAAGCAGTTAGTTCTTAACTGGCTGTACAGTGCACCTGTATTGGGTAATAAATTGCCCCACTTAAGCAATCCTACAGCTTTCATGAAGTGGCTTTTTAAAAATAAACATATATTTTGCTAATGGAAAGGTTGTCCTTTGGTGCAGGATGGAGAGTACTACATCAGTTATGCAGTTTGCCTCAGACAAAACTGCTGCTGTACAAACGAGTTCACCAGGCCTGTTACACACCAATGTTAAATGGTTTATTTTCATCTCAGTTGTAAACAAGAATTTCTAAATTGTACACTTTCAAGCTTTTGATTCTGGTATTTCAGCACTTTGGCTCTATGGTCTCTCTGCCTTCCCAGTCTGGACATTTTGGTTTGCTGCTTGTTCTTTTTTTTTTTTTTTTTTTTTTTTGTGTGTGTAACAGAAGTGCGGTATTCCCGTTGGATGGAGCGCGTTTCACTCTGCAGAGTCTGTGTACTCATGGCTCAGGGAGCTGTTGCCGTCAGAGCCAACGATGCTCTAAGCCCCTCAGCGCAGCAGTGGCTCCTGTCACACCCAGGGTGCAGCAGAATCACCCGAGCGGGCCTCTGACCACCCGAGTGGGTTTCTGATTACCCGCGTGGGGTCTCCCCGCTGCTCTGCTTTGGCTAGACCGGCCTAAAGGGCTTTTTTCCTCCGTTAGGAAAGAACCAAGTTCGGGTTGTCCCAAAAGCAGGGCAGCAGTGCCCTCTCCCGGGCAGCCCGCGGTGTTGCCATCCCCTCGCTGGTGGAGGTGGCGGGCAGGGAGCTCCGGGAGGGAGCCAGGGAGGGTCCCTGTGCTCGGTGCCATCTCCCGAGTCCCCCCAGGTCCGGGTGCGAGCACCTCCCAGCCCTCCATCTGCCTGACTTTCCTGGCATGGAGGTTCTACCCACCTGTCTTTTCTCCCACAATCACAGTAGCAATCTCCTGTCAAAACACCCACTACTCTTGTCCCCATTAGTGATTTCAGTCCCCTTGAGTTTCTCCATGGGTGCACCAAGTTCCTGTTAAATGTCATGTGCAGATGTGCATAGTGTGACACTTGCCATCACTGCCTGTCAGTGAGGCAGATACTGAACAAGACAGTTTAACTGGACCAAGAAACAAGTGCAGAAAATGCAAAACAAAGCTCAGAGCAGTTGCTTTGCAGTTAACGCTGTTGAACTTTTATGTTATGTTATAGAATCACAGACTCAGGGGGAAAATGGGATACCTAGGCACCAGTCGCAGCTCAAAATACTCAGTTTATAGTGTAAAACTACAGAGCACCCTCTCTTTATTCTGGAAAGGATAACATGGAACTTTGATCATGCTCTACAGGTACTTATCAAAAATCCTGCGGAAATATAGGGAAAAATGTCATGCCTTTTTCCTTCTATTTTTAAGCATTGAGGGTAACATTATTCTATTTCCCATACATCCCCTCCCAACAGCCCTCACTGCCATCACTGAAACTTATCTGGAAAGTTTGTGCAAAGTTCATCACAACCATGATGAAAAACTAACCTAAAGTCAGTTTGTTTAGATGAATGAGATTTATTTTTTTACCAAGAGTAGATGAACAAGGACTGATAGCTTAGTAGTAAGTGCAGAGGGAAGGAAATAAGGAACAGAGCATGGTACATTCAGACATCCCTGAATTTTTAAGGGAGGTGAAAATTCAGCTGCAAGCACTGAATTCGTGGGCACTTCCTGATGCAAA
Source organism: Coloeus monedula (assembly GCF_965178545.1). Lineage (NCBI taxonomy): Eukaryota > Metazoa > Chordata > Aves > Passeriformes > Corvidae > Coloeus > Coloeus monedula. The sequence goes on from NC_138785.1 coordinate 62,907,845, forward strand.
ATATCAAAAATGCAGAATCCAATGTTCTGTTGAGCCTGGAATGAAAATACACATCTTTTTTGTACCTAGAGCTCCTTGACAACTACACAGGATTAAAATACAACTTGAATTAAATCACTGTTATTCCAGACTGATGTTCTAATTATGCAGTTGTCTCTATCATGCAGATTTGTGATATTTCTAATTTTTTTTTAATGTAACACCTACATTAGTAGGTTAGTTTTATTAATGCCACTGTATATTTAGATGCACTGATAGATTAATATCTGTGTAGATATTTTGTACCCTAAAGAGTTTTCCTTGGACAAATGTGTATGTCAAGAAGATGAAACCATGGCAAACTACAGTGAATTCTGCTTGCCACTCCCTTGGGTCTGTAAGGCTGTTGCTATGTGAGGTCTTTGAGAACCATGCCAGGTCTAAATGGCAAGAAAAGCTGATGCCAAGAGAACTAGATCAACACTTTGCCATTGTGCATTAAGCTGTGCAATTCCTTGCTCCAGGAAGCCATTAGTGGCAGGATTTTACTTGGGTTTAAAAGCACCTTGGCAAATGCATGGCAGAAAAATTCACTGAGAGCTAGAGAGATGCTGCTGCTTCTCAAGAAATTACAAAGCACTGGGAATCATGTAAACACTCTGAGGAGGATTAGCATTGTATGCTTGCTTGCTCTTCTGACCTCCTTCAAGCTTGTGGTGTTGGCTACTGGTACCCAGAGCAGATGGTCATCTGATCTGGTCTAGTCCGAGATTTTAGTTCTTGAGGACAAAGACCAATATATTGCCAAGAGAAACACTTAAAGGCTGGGATAGCTGTCAGTTTTAGTACAGTCTTAGCACCATAATTAGAGCAGGCTTTGCTACAAACACTAGAATTTAAACATGTAACTGCATTGCTTTGGTAGCAGACAAAGTGTAACACAAGACAAACTGGCCCAAAATACACTCAGAAAACAATCCATGGATCCAGCTTTCACTTCCACATCACTTGATTGACAAAAGTATTTCCCAGGCTGGTCATAGGGAATACTTTTAAGCAGACTGCAAATAGCAGTAGGGAAGAGCCAGTTTTACATCATTAGAGCTACATCAGGTGTTGAAAGGTCATAGCTGGCTCCAGATTTTTAGAAGTTTGGCTATTCAGAAAGCCTGGAAGCTCTGCACTGCTTCCAGCTGTAGCTGACATAACAGCAGCTCCCCACCAAGTTCACCACATCTCCCAGCTTGGTGTTCCTGCAAGGGAGCAAACTCAATGCAGTTTCCTATTCTGCAGCATGCACTCAGGATCACTGGCTAACCCACATTTTCTTTACTGGTAGCATTTTATTTTTTTAAGGACAGGTTAGTGATGTAGGGGCAGGGACATTGTTATGAAATAGCCTCCAGGTGGTAAGAGAAGTAGCCCTTACTTGCTTTGTTTAGCCCTCCATGAACGATGGCACTTGCCATCTCTCTGATGGAAGCACAGGAGCCACCCGAGTGAGGCATCCTTCACCTCGCCTGGGGAGGCACAGCCCAGGATCCAGGGGCTTCCTGCAGGCTGCCCCTCAGCAGTGCCGTGGTAGCAGCAGCCAGGCTGCAGGGGCTTAGGCTATTTCTTCTTGGAGACATCATAGGAGAGTCACATTGACCTGACAGGCACAGTCTTGTTCACACAGGAGCACTGAACCATGAAATGCCTCTCAAAACACCCACACATATTTATTCACAGACACTTCACTGTGAAAAAATAAATGCATGTTAACAGTGGATCTTTGACCAGCTTGTAGGCAAAAGGTTCTCTGGTTTATGATGCTGTTAAGTGTGTAGGAAAAATGGAATCTCAACATGAGTTATGCAACTATCATTTCTGCTACCTCAAGTGTGATAAGCCTCATACATTGAGTAGAAGTTTTGTTTGGAGGTGAGCAACCATTGCTACTTGCACAAAGGCATGCAAGAAAAGCACTAACAGCAGTTCTGTTATTTTCACACTATCAAATTTGCCACATAGCTTCACAAACCAGCTGTATTTCTACTGTCAGGGTTACATCACCACAACTGTTGCTGGCTGTCAACACTTAGAGCAAATGGGTTGGAATAGGACAAGGCAGATGGAGACTTGGCATTTCAGGATTGCCTTACCTGCTAGGCTGTAGGTTATTCCAGGGCACATTGTCCTCAGGCTTCTCTGCTAGTGTTATTTTACTTCCTATAAAAAAGCTGAACTACCAAGTGAGCAATTTATTTTAATTTGTATCATATAAAATACCTGAAACACCAAATGAGCGAGGAAGCCTGAGGATGAGGGCACTCTCCAGGCAATAGGAAACATGAATTTGAATTCTTAGCAGAAGGGATTATTCATTAAAAGCTTTCTTTTCCTCTTTTTCTGGGAGCAACCAATTCAGTTCACTGCAGACTGCATTGCGATGTTTCTGCACTGGTTCAGCTCAAAGCCAAAGGAAAAACTGTCTCTTCGAACCAGCTCTGCTGCCAAGTTTCAGACCAAGCTCACCTAAATGGGTTTTTCCAGGGTAGCAGTTCCTTTCCCAGGCAAGCTGAAGGTGACAACATACTGCCTTCAGAATGACAGGCTTCAGGTGGGCTGCTTCCCAAAATGTGACGCCCCACACGCACCCGGCGTGCACCGCATGGGTTGTGCCAACACAACTTACTCCTGCATGGGTGGGATGGAAGGGTGCTTGACACAGTGCGAGTCGGGGGCGTGGAAAGAGCGTCGCGTCTGTCCCGATCACGTCCCTGTCGGAGCAGCTCCGGGGGTGCTGCGGGAACGCGCTCGGACACACCCTGGCACCCCGGAGCTGGTGGGTACTCGCAGCTGCTCACACACACAGAGCCGGACAGCTCCTGCAGCGGCGCCGGGGACACAGAGGCGGGAGGGGCCCTTTGTATGGAGTTCCGAGGGGTTTATTGGGGTCCCTGCTCGAAGGGATCCAGGGACAAAGAACGCAGAACACTGAGGGGTCCGGGGTTTTATCCGGAGCAGCACCGGGGGCGGGCAGAACATCAGGGAGCAATCTTCTGGAGACAAGGGGTGGAGAGGACGTGGGGTGACAGGGCAGTGACCACTGGGGAAGGCGAGGGGTGGAATAAGGGAACCGGGAACCAGTGGGGTATCAAGGAAAGGAGAACTATCTAGAACATGGACTTAAAGGGTTAAAAGGGGGTGGTCTTAGACCTCTGAGGCTGCCCACCACCGGACCTCCACTGTTTTGGGGCTCTGTGGCTCCTTGGTCATTCCTGCGGTGGACTCAACCACTGCAACAGGTGCTCAGTGGTCAAGCAGTGCAGCTGGTAAAACCACTCCAGTGGCACCCCTCTGCTGCAAGGCCTTTCCTGCTGCAGCTTTGTAGTGTGGATAAAGGCAAGAAGCACAAGGGGAGGTGTTTGCTGGCCTGCTTAATCTCATAGCATCCCACTTCCACTGCAGCCCACACCTCCTCCCACCGCATCTGCAACACCATCAGACAAGCAAAAAGTGTCAGGAAATAAGGTTTCTTTACATAGTTTGTGAGAGGGTCAGAAGACAAGGAGAAATACTTCCTTCAGTCTCAGAGAATTCAAGTCCACTTCCCTCACCTTACCTGCAGCATGTTCTGTTCCTGCCATGCCTGGACACTGTCTCAGATCAGTCAGCAGAGAAAACCAGAATGAAGTCAAATACAGCTCAGTTCAAACTGGAGTAGTGGGTACTGGTTCTGTACTAAAGATGAAGATGATGGCAACGAATTACCACTTCAGGCAAATAAGACATAGACCTAAAGGTCTTTGGGAGGAAGTTAATTTGTGTCTCATTTGGGCAAAACTAAGGCAGCTGCGATGTCACAGAATCACAGATTTGTTAAGGTTGGAAAAGACCTCTAAGACTGAATCCAACCATTAGTAAGTACATGTTAGTCAATAGTAAGTACAATTTTTAGTAAATACATTTATTTACTCTGTTTAATAAGACATACTGTATCATGCTATAGTATGCATATGCATACCTATACACTCAACACTTGTGATCTGAGGAGGTTCCTTCTATTGCATGATGTCAACCTGAGAGATAATTTCTCTTGAGTTCCTCCATTCCAAATTTTGAATCATTGAGTCACAGCACTGGAAAGCAGAGGAAGACGCTTACCCATCAATTAATTTCCTTTATTTCACAAGCTTTGAATTCAGAAATTGAACCACGACTAGTAGATCTTGATACGGTAGAGTAAGTAAAAATGCATGTGATTACAAAGGAAAAAATCTGTACAAAAAACTTTAAAAATCCGACAGCAACTTGGATTATCTGTAAGTACCAAAAATCTCATGCAGAAGGAGAGCACTACTGCCCAGGTGGAGAAATCCCTGCAGGGGTGGCAATGGCATTGGTATGTAAAAATTATGGCTCTGTCTAAAATGGAAACAAGAAGGACACAGACTTGGAATGTACCGAGTGGGAACAGACAGGTGCTACAGAGACCATTTGTCATTACGTGTCCCGATGAGTTTCTGTGTCTCGAGAGAAGTGCTTCTTGGGTTTATAATAAATTAAAGATTAAACAGAAGCTGCCTATACTACTCTACTGCTTACTTTCCAGATGGCCATTTTCTTCCTTCATTAGTGCTTTTGGTGGTGTTTCTCAAATACAGACATTAATCTTGGCATTGTGTCTAGTCAATTGTTGGCAATGTGTTCTAAAGGGACTCACTCACAGAATGCAACTTGCATAAATAACTCAGTAACATGCATTAACTACTCTAATACAGCGAAAGGGTGCAAAGGAACCATCATTCAGTTACGAGACAAAGCTAAAACCTGTAGTCACTAAAGGGGCAATGGAAGCACCATGCTTTAAGGTGACTATGGCATGAAAGCACAATTGTGAGGCAAGTAGTTCCAAGCAAACACACCACACTATTATCACCTCTTCCTATACAAAAAAAAAAAAAAAAAAAAAAAAACAAAAAAAAAAACAGACAATTCAGTTTTTATTTCCATTAGTACCAAATAAAACTGTGGGCTCAATAACACAGATATTGAAGGGAATGAACATTATTCCCATGATCCTTCATCCTTGTGTTTCTGTCCATCATCATTTTTCAGCCAAGACTGGTAATATTGGAGCGCCCGCCGGGAGGTGCCACGATGCGGTGGCCAGTACGACGTGGGTTGTTGTCATCAATCTGAGCTCCTGCAACAACAGCAAATGAGAAAACAAAGCTGTGAGAAGGAATAAACCATCAGTACTGAGGTTTTACCTGGCTATGCTTCCTTCACACCACCATCAGCTGGTTTCTCTTGAGCCTGACTGAAGTGCTGAACAGTCCTTCAAGGCACATTTCTGTGCCTAGCTCCAGCTGTCTTCAATGAGAAATGTGGGATTAAATGTTTAGGATCCGACTGATCCTCACCCTACACGGAAAATTGTTTTCCACTGGCTTGAAGAAGAGCCAATGACAACCTACAGACTGGGTTCCCTTTGTGAGATCAGACCTGACAGAAAGTATTACCAACTACAAAAAATACCCCAAAACACGTATGTGTGGAGTGGATTTTTCAAACACACCTCACTGACTTAGAATATGTGTCCCTACTAAGTCCATGGGACAACAGTTCAGTAAATCTGATGTTAGCAATCATAAATCCATGAGAAAATCAGCACTGAGCTGATGTAAACTCACACCCATTTCAAACTGCATTTTAAATACTGAAAGGTTAAGCTTAAGGGGACAGAAAGCTTTCTGACAGGCTAAATATTGTCTGATCACACTCAATTTCCTAAAGGCAATGTAAGACTACCATAAATGTGTAGGGTCATTTAAAATGTTACCTTAGACTCTGGTTCTGCTTAATTTTGTGTTTGCATCATTCAGATAAAATTTGTAGCACTAGATGCCTTGGTAGTACCCAGATCCAGCAGGGCACTGTGAAATTACAGCTTCAGATGCTTATGAAAAACCCCAATTACTGTTTTTTTACTAAGATGTGACATTTCTAAGCACTTCTTTGCTTTGTATAGCTTCATATATATTTGTATATGCTCACCACAGCCATTTTTGTATGGGCAAAAATATACTTCGCCTCATTAGAAGGGTTTTTAAAATATTTGCTCTCCTTGACTTTCTTACACAAGTTTCATTTAGTTTCTAAAGAGAGGATCTGTAAGGGAGGAAAACTCCACCATCAGCTCCCACAAGGGAGAAAATCCAATGACTTTCATAACATCGTATGGATGCATTATTCACCACTGCGGCTGTAGACTTTTGAAGAATAAGGATTTGACACACTTGTAATTGCCTTCAGATGACAAGAATTATTTCCAGCAACCCCAAAGGATGATTTTCCAGTCTGTTTCCTATGTACCGTGGAAAATGTTTTGGGCACCAAGAGCAGAGGATAAGAAATACTCCAATCTGCTTATGAACAACTTCTGCACATGGTTCATGACCATGGACAAGGACAGTTGAAGTTTCCATGTCTAGCAGTTGCTGGTGATGCAGCCTGTGAGATGTCTGAGACTTGTGGGTTGCAAGAGACCCAAGTTCCATCAGCTGTGCACACCACCAAGGGTGGTGGTGGTCACATCAACCAGAGACCTCAGCCAATTGCAATGGGCCAGGTAAATAATACTGAAAGACTGACACAGAGAAAAATTTCAGATTGCAAACATTTTGAATATTTTGCACTATGTAAAATATCCCTAGGGAATGAATGCATAAAAACATGTATTACTTATACGTAAGTATATGCACGTATATGACTATATACAATCCTTTTATATTTGACTAAAGAAGTAATTATAATTTAAATTCATCACCAGTAATCCATACTCATGGCTTTTCATTAGTCAGGCTGACTTACCTGATAAGCTGAAATTGGATTGATGGAGGTTTCTGATTGGTGGGGGCTGGTTTTTGGCAGGGGAGGATTTAGTTGAGGGTGCAGGAGTTGCGTATTTTGGCGTAGCTGGGATTTCATACACAGGCCCATCATACATTCCTCTGGAGACTCCTTGCAGTCCTCCCACCTAAAACAAGAGGACAGTAAAAATCCAGACACTGAATGCTCAGATAATGCTGCCTAATGATAATATAGGCAGAGAGCAGTGAGCACAGAGCTATAGTCTGCACTGGCTGAATTAGCAACACATCTATACTTCATGTAAAAAAGCAAAGTGCAGTTTGTTTTTTATATAAAGGAAATTATAAAGCTTGCTCCCTCCATTTTTATATATATAAAAATTACAAGAGATTTCCTTATCAGGCTTCCTTCACAATCAGAGGGGAGATGTGGGATTCAAAAGAACAGGTCTGACCTGTTTATTTTACATCAGATCAGTCACAATCAGCTCTTCTCTCTCCATTCAGCTGCCGAGTCACACTTGGGTTGTAGCACAACTGCTACCCACTATACCAACTGCAGCAGTTTCTCTCCTACCTGTATTTCCTCTGCTCCTCCCCTTTGTAGATCTCATTCTCTTTATTAGAACTCATTGAAAAGGAGTGGCAATTTTTAAATTACATTTCAAAAGTTTCTACTTCTTGTCATCAACTAGGAAATCAATTATACCCTGGACTGTGACAGGGGACCCATATTACAGTATTTGTCAATAAAGCATCTGTCATTTGGGCTCTGATTTCAGTTTCAGGTATCTAGATTTTTTCCCTGTATGGTTCTTACAAGGAATATTAGAAAAGGCAATAAAAAAAAACTCTACTGGGCTTAAAATCATAGGAATCTAGGAAATAATATTTTAATTAGAACAGTTCCAGTTTTCAGAAAGAACCTGAAGCCACTGAATTGCAAAATGCAAAGCCCATCAAAAAGATCAGAAATCTGTGTCTTACAAGATTATGGTTTCAGAGGAATTTCCCCAACAGGCTAAATGTGCAATTAAAATACTGTGTAGAAAGACACTATGCACAGGGGTTTGATCCAGCTCTCAAAGCAATCAATGCATTTTCCTTGCTTTTGATGACAGGGACATCAGGCTCAGAAGAGCCCTGTCTTGCAGGCTGAGCCAAAACTAATGCCCAGAGGAGAGCAGCTGCCAATCACAGCAATGAATCCATCTTCCAGGGACCCACAAAAGGCACGAATTCATACTGCTGTTCCTGCTCCAGGGATAAGTTTATACTGCCAACCTGTGCCAGTTCAGTTTTGCAGTCCCTTGCTTGACGAGTTTTTTCTATATTCCTCTGTTGTGCACTGACACGTTCATACGGCAGCTGATACAACCATCAATGGGTTTTTCTAAATAATTCCAGCGGATAAAATTTCATAGTGGAAAACAAATGTGGGCATGGATCTGCTGTCCCTCTCGGCAGGCAGCAGAGGGAGCTGCAGGAGCAAAAATATCAGTCCCTTTGTTTGCAGACCTTGCCCAAGTATCAAAGGTCTCCCAAAATCCAGGCCCACTTACAAGACACAGGTTACTTAGCCCAGGTAATTTTGTTCAAACTCCTCCTACAAGACACTCCTCTGTGACACTTGTATCTAAAGTGCTGCTTTCACTATTTTGATGACTTTGTCACTAATTTACGTGGCACTCCCAGGCACTGAAGCCCTTAACAGCAAGTATGAAGAGAGGGCCTGTATCATCTACACGGATAATGTAAAAAAAATGCAACACTAATTGGTATTTTGCAAAAGTTTTGCAGGTGCATTTGCTTTTTACTGTGCCTTTTCTTCTAAGAAGTGCAGGCCCTTCTTCTGCAGCTTGACAGAACTGGTATAATAAATGATGAAAATTAAAAACTATCGACCTGCTCATAGGCTTAATTTCAGCTGCCAGTCTCACAGCCTATGCTATTTGCTTGGCTGAAGAAAAGATAAGGTTCAGTCAATTTTTCTCATTACCTGTGCTTACACAGTGACTTTGTTGCTCAGTGACAAGAAGCAATTTCCAAATAACTCCAGACTGGTACACAGCCAATTGGTTTTCAACAGATAAGCACTGATATAATTCAAAACCAGAGGTGATCCAGTCTTAATCTTCATCATTTCCCAAACTTTTTATTAGACAAAAGAGAAAAGTTTTCTGAGCCATTAATGCTGCTAATACACAGCTCAGCAAATGCACTAACAACAGTTCAGAAATGCCCAATATAATGAAAATCTCTGGCTGACATGCTTTTTTCTCTGCAGTGTAGCAGTTCAGTAGGCAACTTAAAATTCTGTTTTTATTCTGCCTAACCCTCCCTCACAAGAAGCTTGCTCTTTTCCTGAATTTTAACTGAAAGTAAATTCTATCACTATTCCACCTCTCTTCAAAAGCCTTGACATAAGGCATTGCTGGATATGAGGCAATTATGCCAACTGGCAAGTGTATCTTCTACCTGCTGACGCTCACGGTGTTAATACTAATTTAGACAAGTTCACAACTGCAACGAGTTCGGTCGTCATTTTTTGAACAAGTCACATACAGTCCATCTGATATGGACTCATAATAGCACAATAACATTAAAAACATGTGCTGCTGTGCTTCCAAAAGTGTTTGCCTACAAAGAAGATTAAATAGGATCTGACATTACCTTATTCCTGATTTTGATGCGCTGGTAAAGATATTCAGGGAAAGGTTTGCGAGGGATGAAGCGGCCCATTCCCTTATTTACGTGCAGATTTCCATCTTCAAACACAATCTTCCCTTGGCTTATGACCACGAGTGGGGCACCATGGCACTCCATTCCTTCAAAGATGTTGTACTCAATAGCCTGAGGATCAACCAACATATTCACTGCAAGACCTCTTTCAATTAGGAACTTACAATAGGTACACTGGCAGTCATAGTTTTAGACAACTGCCATTAAGATGTGAATAAAATTGTTTTGTATGAAGGAAAAGCAATGCATTTTGATATGAAATTATTTTAAAGGATCTTTCTGATCACATTTTCCTGGATGAGACATTTCATTTCCGTTTTTTATCTTCCATCAAGGATTTCACTTGGTTTTGAAAATTTGCTGTATCTACCCAGAGCATTTAGAAGTATGACAGCCCTAATATGAAGGAAAATTGTGACTCAGCTGCTGGATACCCAGAGGATGTGGTCCCACTGTACATCTGCTGTGACTGTGTAAATGAATTTCAAAGAGGCCAGCACACGTATTTCTGTCTGAAAAGGCCCAGAAAAGCCCAGGAAAGCCTGAATCTAAATGGGAATGACAGGGCAGGTGGTTATTACTTTCTTGAAAACACAGAAAGGTCCCAAGACAGAGAAATAGAAACTGAATTGCCTAAATTTACTTTTTGAAGGTTTCTAAATTATTTTTTCCTTTTTAATATAAAAATGCTATACTGGATTTTCAAAACAACTTTTGGAAGAATTCCCCAATACGAAGGAACAAAGCACTGCACAGTAAGGTAAAAACTTTGAGACAGACAACACATAAGATAAAACCTGTCAGAGTCAAAATGAAAGCAACAGTCAGTCACTGGTACTCTGCACTGAGGGCAGAGAAATATGTGGCAAAGCTCTGGAATTAAACAGAAAATCCCATCCATGAAGCTGATTAGAGCTGTATTATCAAATAATTTAATCATAGTTTAGAATATTGTTAATTTAATCATGCAATTTATAACATCAGGTGCTTTTTCGGTAAGCAAAAAAATGAGCTGGTTTTAAAGTTATCCTCACAGCTTTATTAACCTCAGCTGCAGAGCTGCTGATTCACACCTGTTTATAGATCTGCCACAAGCATGCAAAAATTAAATCATGCAAGGGTATATGCAGAGAGAAAAGAAATCCTTCCTGATCCCAATGCATCCAACACAGGACTTCAATACTCTCATGTCCTGAAACATTTACCTATTTCAGAACAGGAGTAGGCAGTTACCCCACTCTTCTGTATCCTGTGCTATTGGTGTTCACAAGATTTAGGTCAACAGCTGAAAAGCAACAGTGACATTTCTTTTTTCTTGCTGGTTATCATTTTCTCCTTACCGATTTATGGCTTTTGGCTGTTATAGTCTTCACCTTATCAGGGTCCCAAATAACAACATCAGCATCCGATCCTACAGCAATCCGGCCTTTTCTTGGGTACAGATTAAAGATTTTGGCAGCATTGGTGCTGGTGACAGCTACAAACTGGCTCTCATCCATCTTGCCTGTGGCCTAAAAAACGTGATTTGAGCAAAACATGCTTATGAAATGAGGATTTACTATTCAGAGTACTGAAAGGTCAAGGAGATATTGGAAGGCATGGACTTTACAGAAATGGTGATGTTGCATGAAACAGAGATTGTATCACACAGGACTTTATATACGGCTCTTTACTTGGAAGTTTCAAATAAATGAGTGTGTTTCTCTAGGCATTGCAAAGGACAGCCAAGGAAACCTTAGTGCGCATGATACCACCAAGGTGCTCAGCTATCTGAGGTCTCTTTCTCTACACACTGAGGCCTAAGTGTGTTTTGTTACTAGTCCTAGTAATTTCCATTTAAATATTTAAACAATTTTAAAATGGAGAAAGTTATATGAGTGTTATGAGATGAAACAAAAGATCAAGATTCCAACACTTTTGTGAACACTTCTTGCAAATTAAGTCCATTCTATTATTATTATTGTCAGTCCTATACATCTAAGTAATATAACCAATGATAAAGTCCTTGGCTGGAGAAATGTCATCACCAACAGAACTTGGTATACAGTCAGTGATGGTAATTGCAACTGTAAGAACAGCTTTTTAATTTCTCAGTATTTTGGGGTCTTCCCTGGCAATGAGCAAGAACAATGATCTAAAGAACAACAGTGCCAAGCCTTTTAATATTAAATACACACTTATTTCCTGCCTGGTAAAATATAAAGTTTTCAAAGCACAAGCTACTCAGTGGTGCAGGACTGAAAGTTACCACCTGTAAATCTGATGTTGCAGCCCTTCCTGCAGTTCCTTCCACCGAGGGAGAAACAAAAGAAAAATATCAGCAGCTGGCTGTGCTTTGCTTGGTTTGCTGCTTTGCTCCTACATGGCAGGTATCTGAAGCTGCTTCTGTGCTTGGCATCTCAATAGCTGTCCCTGAATAAAGTGTTATGAAATAGAGTCTGGGAGAAGTGCTCATCAGAGCACTGTAAATACTGCCACTTCCCAGTCTGCAATGTGCATAGGAGCACAATGCAGTGAGTGTGTGTGAGTGTGCAGGGTTTGCATGTGGAGACAGACAATAGAGGGAGAATATCATTATCCATTAGAATCCATGGAACCATCAAAAAATTCCTGACTTATACCAGCACTCCACTGCAAAGTATGCCAGTATGAATTACGTGCAACGCTCTCCTTCAGAGCATTTCATCATTTAGCCTCAGGCTCGGCTGCCATCCATTTGTAATTTTTCAAAAACGATGAGACACTTCCCAAATTCAAACAATCCATTCATCACGTTTATATGAGGTCCACTTCAAAACCATTAAATTGCTCCAGATACCACATCTCTCAGAAGCATCCGCTCTGACACAAATGGGAAAATAGAGCAGTGGAGTCTGGGAAGCCTCAGGTCTAATAAAACACAATACTGTTGCAGTGTCAGAAGTGAAACACAGCCCTGAGTTTAAAAAATTGGAAGAGGTTTTTGAAATAAGCAATTCACCTCACAGTAGCATTCTCTCAGGGAATTCTCAGAAATATATAAGAAAGTCACTTAAGCAATGGCCAAGAGTCTCTTGGCTTTCATTATTCAGCCAACACTCCATTTTCTTTCAGTCTATAAAAGTATGTAATTACTTACTACAGCCTTGTCCCAGACAACAGTCATCCTTTCCTCAATTCCATTGACCCCTTCAGGAATCATAGTGAAGTTGTCCTTTCCAATGGCTTTCTGGGCAGTGCTATAGGGGCAATGTCCACTTCCCGTCACCTGCAGGTCCCCACTGTGGAGTTAACACACAGAAGGTTTAGACCAGGCATCACCAAGGTGACCTTGGTCTCAGACAGGCTGTGAATGGACCTTTCAAGCCTACACACCAGAGACACAGGCTGTAAATCATGCCAACAGCCTTTCCACGTTGGCTACAGATCACCGAGAGCAACAATGGCACTGGACACCTCCACTTTCCCCCAGGAGCACCCTGCACTCCTGGATTACAGCCCCCTCCGGTTCCAGGCTGCTTATCAACAGAGATCAGGCAAAAGCCCGCTAACCAGGACAAAGGATTACTGCAGGATTAAGGAAATGATCAGAAGCTTGTATGAAATATCTGCCACTCTAAAGATAAATTAATTCACAACCACTTTAAAAAATAATGGCAAATTTCACAACGCAAAGTCATGACCTTCAGACATGTTCCCCTGTGTTCATTTCTCTCCTGCACATGTATCTTTCTTACAAAACTTACATAAATACTTCTCATCTGACCTTCCAAAACAGAACCAAGAAAACAAAAAAAAGAAACTTTTTTATCCGGTAGCTTTCTAATTAAACAACAAAAGGCATAGTGCAAGTCAAACACATGCTTTGGATTTATCTGACTTAAGGGTTTTACACAGAAAAAGGCACAGAGAAAAATGCAAAAAGAGCTACCATTTAATAATGCTTTTATTTAAGAAGTTGGGTTTTTCAGCCTAGAGAATTTTTTTTTTTTTTGCAGAGAGCAGAACTGGATCACAGCTGCTCCCAGGAATAAGGAGGAAGAACATAATCAATATGCAGAATCTTGCAAAAATAGAAAGACAAAAAAGAAGGTTCTCCAATATCCACAGGAAATGTGATATTTTTAGCTCTTGATTAAGCTTACAGGAGGCAAGCACATTAGAACTCACTATAATTTCTCTTCCATCACTCCACAGAGGTGATGTCCCCAAGAGCCTGTCATCCTTTCCTTTAACCAATAATGTAAATTCCAGCTCTGAAACAACTGAATGATTCTGGTCCACAAATCTAGATCCAGAAAGCTAACAAATAGCCAAGTACAGAAGAAAAAAGTGTCACACATGAATAATTCTAATGCCATTTTTTGGGCTGCCACCCCTAATGACTGCTGACAGAGAAGAGTTCTTGGCCTCTTTTCTGGTTCTTCACCATGCTCACAAGCCATCCATCCAGTTTTTAGCAGAAGTCAAACCCACGAACTCAGTACAGAAAAGGCCGCTATGCTTTAGCTACTCCTGATTATTAATAACTGCCTGGTGTTACTCCAAAGGATTAAGCCAATTTCATCAGTTAAACATTCATTTATTTTAATATAACAATAAAGTCAGAAGGTTGCAATGCCATTTCTTCCTTTTTGATGCTCTTCTCATCAGCAAAGCTTCCTGTGGCCTCTCTCTTTCTGCTCTCTGATTGATATAACCATGAAAACCTGACTGTCACAGCCAGGCCCTGTATCACTGCCCACTTCCCAGAGGTTATGCTGTGCTTCTAACACCACACTACTGATTTCTGCACCCGAAAGATAAGAAAGACTTGCTTTCTTAACTCCATATTCCCTCTCCTCTGACATTAATGACATTATTGACGTGAACTGCACTCCCCAGTCAAATCAACAGAAGATTTCTGAAACTGGAGTGTGTCGCTTGAGAGCTGCCCATCACCTCCTGGGTAACCCCATGGGCACTCCTACTGTCTGGACACGCTCTACTGTCAAATGGTGGATAAGCATCACATCAACTAAAAAATGAGAGACAGGAAGGGATCATCATGAACTAAATGCCAGATCAATACCTTATCATCTTATTCTTCCCCTTAAACAAGGCTTTCATGGCAAGTTGCATCTTCTGTGTAGCACCAAGATCTCACATTTCTGATTCACAAGAGATGGCACATCACAGCTGGACTAATGCAGCAGCACACCATGGAAGACCAAAGCTAACTCAGGTTCATGGCCCACAGATGACACGAGGACCAAATCTCATGAGGCAAATTCAATCTGCAAATCCCATGAGACATGATGGGGTTTTACGCATTCAGCTTTCCAGTGGAAAATCAACACTTTCTGTGGAAAAGGGCACAAGCAGTATGTGGCATGCTTGTAGAGGAAGGATGTTGTAAGGATTTCTTAATGAATGTAAAATATTGGCATCCAAATCAGCTGTGCAATAGAAATGTGAAATACTGTCTTCACCATCAAACTTGCATAAAATTCCGCACAAATGCAGGGCAGACTGATAAAATATACAGTTCTTTTTTTAGTTTCACAGTATAGATTTAAAGTATTAAAACTGAAAGCAGGCTAAGCTGCTGTCATTTAAGATCTTTAAGCCATTAGGAAAAAAAAGCCATTTTTGCATGCTTGGAGAATAATGAAAACTTCTGAAAGTCCTCAGTTTGTCTTTCAGATGTTAGTTTTAAAAAGTCATTATTTGGATTTCAATTCTAAAAATGTTCTTGCTATTTTAGCTAATCTGCTTTGACCCACATGCCATTATTTTGGGACTCTCTTCTAGAAAGCATATATGGCCACTCTAACAGAGTAAAGAGCCAAACATTTGGATACACATTTACATGTGCTGGCTAACAGCCTTACCCTCACACAGTGAGCTTCACCCTTTACAGTGCTGATAGTGATGAATCAGACCAAGAAAGTAATTTTTTCTGGGTCCTTGTTTGGAACAAAAAGCTCATTTATGGAAAAACATTTTTGCCATCAGACTGCCAGAAGAGAACAAGCTGCTGTGTATTCTTACCAGAGCCACATGTAAGTCAGAGCTCAACTGCAGCATCTTTAGAGCAGTTGAGCTAAAGCATGGGTGGGCTCTGGTGGGCTGCACAGCCTGACCCACCACGTGCAAGGGGAGATGTGGCACTGACTGATGGCATCTTCCTGTCACATGTGTGTGCCCACCCACCTCCCAGGCAGCTGCTCTAAAGATGGTCACTTTCAAGGTTCAAATTCCACTGCTCTGTCTAGAGCACTGGAAACCCCAGAAAGGGGAGGCAGCAGGTGAGGTGGTGCCACCACAGGAAGGTAAATAAGGATTTGAATGGTAAGTTGAGCTCCTCACTCCAGCCCTAGCAATCTATCCTGGTGGGGCTTCAGCTGTGAATTTCTGTATCATTTCAGAGCAGACGGTCTTTTGCTTAAGCTGAAGAAGACCCACAGTTGGCTACAAGCAGGAAATACTTTCAGACATGGGTTTACAGTCTGGGTTTCTGGCAAGGCATTGCTGATATCTTCTTTTCTATATGAGAAAGAACCTTCTTCCTCTGCTGTTCACATTCCTTTCACCTATCTAGTGATTAAAGTCTCCCTGCCAACCTGAAGGCAGTCAGCTCACATCCCTGGCCTGTCAAGTGATGGCCTTCAGTCTCCAGCTGTCTCCACCCAAGTCCCTGACACTGTCCTTTGTGATCCACTCTGAGCTCTTTCTCCTGACATACCTGCTCTGCATGTACCACTTATCTTTGCCGTCTTCCAGCTGGAGGACCCTGGAGCCCATAAAGACACAAGGCAAGCTAAAAATAACAAGGCTGCAAGAACTGGACACAAGTAAACATGTACAATTTTGGTCCCTCCCAGATGGAAGGCAAACTACCAAGTCAGAAGTTTTCAATATGCAGGAGATAAACTGATGGAACTCTGCTACAACCACAAGTTAGTTTAGGACAAGCCAATTTTCAGAAGAACTCACAGTTGAGAGCCCTGCACCAGCTTTGACATAAATTGCCCCAAGAAATTGCTCTTGTTTCTAGGTATCTCTGTATTCAGGAACAGCCCTCATTTCAGGAGCTGTGCTTGTCAAATATGACTGGGGCTTAAAACTGAGTCTGTTCTCAAAGATGGGGTCTATCCACCAGGCTGCTGCTTATGCTGGACAGTGAGGATGCCATCCCATCATATATCAACAATTCAGCTAAAGAAAATTGAGAACTAGGAAGAAAGCCAGTTTGAAGTCCTGACAATCTAGTTGTATAACTAGGCATCACTTGAAAAGCAGAAAGAAAAATAGTTAATTCCTCAACAGCCTCTCTGTCAAGCCAACCAGCAACTGGAGTGTCCATGACTGCTCACTTGATTGACATCCTAAGCATGAGGATACAACTATCCCTGGTTTTCTATGTCTCTTCTCTGCTGTTTCATGTATGAGACTGGTCTAAAGGAAACCAGGCTGATCCCTAGATGCTTCATCCCATGTGGCTTTTGCACTTGCCTCACCATCAGCCTGTAAAAAAAAAAAAGGAAGTCTTACCATGCTAAGAGCGAATTTAAGTGGTCTGGAGTGGTAGGGTCAGGGCTCAGAGGTGGTGAGGTCACAAAAGCTGCAGCCTTGGCCCAGTTTTTGCTCCAGTAATGTGTCCCATCTGTCCCCAAGCTGGCAGCGATCGGCTCTCCAAAAACAAGGGGACCTTGGAGAAAGCAAGGATATACAGGAACTAATTACAACCCACTCTCTCCTCAGCATATGACACTGCTTGCTGCATGCAGCCATGTATAATTCACGCATTGCTACATGGCTAGCACAGCTCCCAGAAAAATAAACAGCTCTGGCTTTGTCTGTATGATAAAAAATTAATCAGGAGTCTCTCTGAGCTCTACATGCTTTTGATCAGCCTATTTACAAATCTTTCTTTCTAATCCAGAAGGAGACAGTTCAGACCTGCTTTTAATTTGTACTGTTTTAATCACAGCCATGTTCTCTCTGTTGCTCCAATTCAGAGTGCACTGGATGGTGGATCACTTCAGCAGACAGATGCCTTTTTACTACTCCCAGGACGGGCACAGCACCAGCAGATAGCAGCATATGGTCCCCAGCAGCACACTCCAAGTCTCCAAGAATACAAATATCAAGACAATAATTTGCTCTTTGGCTTTCCCATATTGCTCACAATTCGTAGTCCCAGCAAGTAGAAGAACCCTGACTTGCAAACGCAGCTTTGGAAGCAGCTGCCTTTAGGCTCACAAGGCCCTTTTGGGTGCTCTGTAACCTGGATCCCACCACAGCCCCAGCAAGCAGGGCCAAACTGCAGTTTACATCAGAGGGCATCAGCTTCCAGCAGCAAGGCCAGGAGAGAGCTCCAAGCATCTCTAACAGCAGGGTAACTGCCCAAGCCACATCTCAGAGTGCTACAACCTGAAATACCGGCATGGAGGATGTGCTAGATCCCATTAGGAATTAAGTATCACCCTCCCATGAACAGAGATAAAGCAGACTAAAGGAAAAGAGCAAAAGGGAAAACAATATAGAGAAGAGTGACAATTCAGTCTTCAAGAGGACAGTGTGAGGGGCCAGCTCCTCAACGTAAAAATATTAAAGGATTTCGCCTCATCCTTCCCAGCCGTAAATATTTAGTCTGTGGTGGTGCTACCATTCTTTGGTAACATCTCCCTATAGGCTGTCATTTGGGTCAAGATGTACAGGTTTTTTCACTGAGCTTCTATTCAACAAAAAGAAGAGTTTGGGGGAGCAAAGGAAGTCACTTACCTCTCTTCCTGGCCAGTGCAATGATATCAGCTGCACTCTTGCTCATCACCTTGGTGATGTACACTGGGCAGTTTATTCGACTGGCAATCGTGATGGCACGGAAAACTGCTTCTGCTTCAAGCTGAGCAAAACAAGGAGGGAAAACTTAACTGCAAAAGCAGTCTGAAGAAAAAATTAACTGGAGGACTAAGCCATATTTCTAACTGTTCAACAGCAACTCTCCAGGGGTTGATTTTACTTTTTCCATAGAGAGAGACACAGCGCTGGGAAACAGGGAGCTAACCCAGCCTCAAACACTTGGCACTAGCAGTAACCACAGCCAGGCTGTACTCACTAGCAGAGTACAGCTGCCCCAGCACAAACACACCTCCCTGGATCCCTGCACCCCAGGAAAGGTCATGTCCAAGCAGCTTATGCAGCTCCTCCTTACCTCCCTCCCACCTTCCTTCTTCAGACTCCTACCCTTGCAGTTGGAAGGAGAACAAAGCAAGAAAACTTTGCCCCTGCTCGGAGACAAACTCTGAACTCTCTCCGGCAGCTTACCCTAATCTTTACATAACGGTGACAGTGAATGTATAGAATTCTCAAACAGCAGCTTCAGCACTATGGACTGAATTTAGCCCATAATCCATAGAAGCCTTTGAAGCAGTGCCCAGTAAGTCCCTGCTGTCAGCAAGCATAGAGGCAATCTCCTCCAAGGGAGCCATCTGGGACGTAGGCACACAAAGCAAGCATCTTCAGATGGAGGAGCAGTGTTTCCCAGCAGTTCTGGAGACTCCTTTCCCCAGCCATCAGTTTTATACCAGATCCTTCCCAGATGGACTCACAGTATTGGCATTTTAATACCAAAAACCCTGTTGTAACTGAAAATAGTGACTCGGTGGTAGAGAAATTTCTGTGCAAGTTTTTCTAGAAAAGTTGAGCAACTTCAGCGTTCCAAAACCACATGGCTTAATCTTTTACAGTTTTGTAAAATATTTTTCCTTACATCAGACTGCTTCAGGTTGTCCTAGGACTTGTATCAAAACATTTGCTCTAGAAACCCCAAATGCACCTTTAGAAGAGCAGAGCCTCTGTACCTCAGCACTAGAACTCAGAAAAATTCATTTCTGGAAACTGCAAATGCAGATTTTCCTTAGGCCCTTATTCTCATTAAAAGGAAACAACTCAATCCTTTTAGAGTATTTTTAGTAGAAGTTGAACAGCAAAATGAAGAAGTACATAAACAGTTCAATAGAAGAATGTGACCAATTAAGCTGATTCCTTTTGCCCTGGGGAGAAGTTAAATAAAGATCTGCAAACCACAACAATCTCTTGAAGTTCAGCCTCAAACCCCCAGTACTATGTCTCTTTAGTCTTCTAGGAAAGCAGTCACTTCCCACTATCGCCCTCCACATCCCATTAATGGTCTGAGCTGTGTACATTAAGGGACATTCTCATGTCTCCACATTTTCCTTGTCATTAAATAAACCCTTCCCAGATGCCTGAGATGATCCAAACCAGAGCCCAGATTTTATTATAAGGGAGTTGCATAAAATGAGCTGCCTCACAGCATCTTTCCATTCTCATGTATTTGCATCTCTACAGCCTGCATTTCTGACACCAATATATCTGCCAGCATGAAAGCAGATCTATACGTGGGTGTATGCATATGCATGCTATAGATGTGCACATGCATCTCATAGGAGGTTTTCACCCAAAGCATTTTAATAAATGCAGTTACTCTGAGGCCTAACCCTCAAGCTGCACTGCTGATTTTTAGCCTGATAAGCCCATTTTTTTGTCACCTCAAATCAAAACACAAAGATCACACTTAAAAACTACATGGACACCTGTGCGCAGGGCAGCAGGAGCTGCGACTCCTGAATGTACAAGGACATGTTTATCCCTGGACTAAGGGAATGTATACCTGCTGCGGCATCCAAAGGGCTTTTCAGGCAAACAAACAAGTTGAAAGGACATGGACTTTTCAGACTTTGAGTAATACTGGAAGAGGCAGTAGGAGAAGCAGACTGCTGCCTTCCCTGATGCACCCATCCATTGTCTGCACATAGAGAAGCCAAGCACCGACACCACGTGTTTCACAGAATACTTCCACAAATGACAAAATGAGCGAAGTCTCTTACCTCTTCTGGTCTGCTCAGGGCATGTCCCTCAGGTCCAGTGATTCCCATCTCCAGAATACGCTTTTGTTCCTGCAACATAAGGGATAAATGCTGACCCACCTCCAGGATGAGGCCCTTGCACCCAGTGTCCTCAGGGAGATCAACAGCCATAAGGTCTGACTGCCCCTTTTAGTGTCACTGTAAATGCAACTGCAAAAGCCACGGAACACTGAAAACACTGGCTCTAAACTGGACCCACGCCACACCAGCACAGCCAGCACTGGTCTCTGCCATGTGACTGAGCATATTTGTGCCCCAAGACATTGAGCTGCACCATCAGAAATCTCCTCTGCCCTCCAGACAGTCCTACTTGACACCACAACACCAGCCCAGGGAATGGGCTTCAACCAATACACTAAATAGTAATTATGGGTACTTCCAGCCTGCCATTCCTTATTTACTTGCTCAAGTTCCTCCCTGGTTGCAATCCACAAAGCACTTTCTCAAACTTTCAGCATTGCTGACACTTTCAGTTTTCTTAACACTTTATTCCTATACAGTGAATCACTGAAATTATGATTTTATAAAGCAAAACAGTGCCCTCCAGTTGCAAGGGCACCATGTCCCCATCAAAAAGCCCATCTCAGGACCAATAGGGGTTTGCCAGAAAAAAATTCTGTGCTATCCAGATTCATAGCAGTGAGATAATTTATTTTTAAATAGACAGAAAGCTTCACTTAATTTAAATCTGAACAGTGGTGTTGGAATAAATTTCCCTTTTTGCAGAAACTGGTGGTCAAGCCCTTTTCATCTGAGGTGGGTCCAGGCCTGACAGCAGAGCAGGAGTGGAACCAGAGCTGCTGCTGTACCTCTGGCCCTGGCCTGCCCTGCCCACAGGGCTCTAATGAGCCCAGCTCAACGATGTAATGGCTCTGTGACACAGACAAATGTCCCCTAGAGACCAGGATGAAGTTACTGAACATATTTGAATGTGTCAACCAATAAATATCTGATCCCAGCTCCCTGAGGGTGAAAAGCTCACACATTACCAACATACTCCAGTAAAACTGAACAAGGTAAAATTCATATATACTTTAGCCTTCACTGCAATCAATCAAGGCTGAAGAGGCAGTAACAGGAACATATTAATCTGACTGTGTAAGAACATTTTGGTTAGAAAAACATAAGGTTTCATAGGTATTCTTAAAAACAGCTGTTCTGGATCATTAATGCACCAGCTCCGAACAGTGCCAGTTAAAGACGTCAGATAATTAAAATACAGCAATAAAATGAAGTTACAACCATATAAAAAATAGCAAGTTGACACAGAATAGATACACAAAGTAGGACAGACTTGCATCTTGAAGGAAGTAATAAAATCAGATCATATGATAAAAGGCCACTGTAAGAGGACTTGATAGTGCTAATAAACTAGAATATTTGTTTGACAAGATCAAATTTGTATTTTCACACAGGACAGTCCTAAAAAACCTATGTGCAGGCAGCTTTCTTTTCACTATCCAAATAATTCTTCTAAATAAAAGCATAGAGAAAGACAGATTTTATGAGACATGGCAATGGTGAACAAATATGTTGATGTATAACATAATTTACATTTATTTACCACTTCCTCTTTTCCTAATAATGTTTCTGTCCTGTTTGTTCATATTCGATGGCTGTATATTAAGGCTGATCAGAGAAAAATGTAAATGAAATAGATTTCTATCAAAAATGCAGTTCCATGAGTGTGCCTTGATTTTAATAGGCAATGTATCAAAACACCACACGTGCCATTTGATTTGTTTTATTTGCCATTCCTACAGTAATATTGACTTAACCATGCTTATTATTAGTCATTTTAATTCTACTGGATATTTTATGTTGTATTAAAACCATAAATTATGTATTTAATACTTTTTATTCATGCTAAACTTCACAAGAAATCAGCTTTTTTCCTCTCTTGAATTCAAATGAGGGTTGTCACCTAGTTTCAGTGGGGGAAGGACATGACTGCACTGTATGTGCCTGCTGACTCCTTACTAGTAACTTTTGATCCCAGTGGTTATTTTGGCCGAACTCAAAGTTAAAAGCAAAAGGCAAATCTCAAAGGGGGTAAATTCTAACCAGGCAGATAGAGGTGTGTCTTTCCCACAGAGGGAAAAACAAAATACACCCAAGACAAGAGTTACTACACATTGCCAAACGACTTAAACATTCCCTTGAGGTTCTCCCTTAGCCATGAGACAAGGTGGGTTGCCTTGTCCAGATCTCAAAGACAGCTTTAGCTGCTGTAATTTCCTTGTCAGCTCTGCAGCCCAGTCCTTAGCAGATAAGCCAGCAGATAAGCAGCTCAGCAGATAAATCAGATGGCTCACTCAGAGCCTCACCGACCTAAGAGGGGCTCGATGCACGTACAAGGGATCAGAGGAGTGAGACATCTCTGCAACAGCCTTCAAAGATTCATCTGTCACAAATGTAGCATCATAACAACACCCACCCAAACCTGCCCCTTCTGTTTTAGAGGGAAATCCTGGCCTCTGAAAGAACAGAGGGAGGTTTACTATCAACTGCTGTCCTTGGGTTGCCTCTTTCCATGTTTCCACGTGTTGTGGCACCAATCAGAGCATGGCACAGTCCAGTGGGAGGACAGCGGTTCCCAGGGCACCTGACCTGCAAGGGCTGCACTGGAGATCCAGGATGCTTTAATGGAACATTCTGACCTTGAGCCCAGCTTCCTGTTTCTGACATGCCTCTTCTAAGAGCATGGATTACTCTTAAACACATATTTTTGAAATGTCTACAAGATCAGAGTAGTTCTTATTCTCAAACTTCAGAGATTTACAAGAATATTCTCAAAAATAAATAGGTCTATGAGCTTTAATACCCGTTCCAAACACACTGTGCTGCTTATGCTGATAACTGCAGCAAAAGATGTTCATATAAAGCTTTCAGATCCACTTTTTGTACCCAAAATCTGTGAACAAGGCTTTACACTGTTCTACTTTGCTTGCATCTGCTGGATTCAGAAGAAATCTTGCCTCCTTCTGCCCCCCTTATCTAGTCCTCATCTACTGCCAAGGCAAGGAGCTGCCTGGGATCATGGCCCTATCTCAAGGATGCTCTGCCAGTTAATGCAAAAGAGCCTCCATTCTGTCATCCCAGGCTTTATACCAGCAGTGTACAGGGCACCAGGCTCAATTAAGGCTCTTCCTAGGGTGTTCCTTTCTTCCTATCCATTCTCTGACTGGCCTATTTTACTTCTTCTCTTGTATATATCATCTCACAAAGTGAAGTAAAAATTATGGTTCACTCACCTGAGCTATCAAGTCTCCATTTTCAGCATGGACCAGGATAACAGCCCCAAGACTCTTTAGAAAGGTAAAGGCTTCATAAAGCTGCAGGTAGATAAAAGAAAGAAACACTGCTGAATAAGGAAAATACATTACTTAGCACTCAGACCTCCCTATTCACCTTGGTTTTGTACCTTCTATGCTGGTAATTATATTGGTGAATAGCAAATGATCTCTTTTCTACACAGAACCTGAGCTTCACTGATGGGTGTTGACTTACCCACCCCTGTACACACCAGCTGCACCAAGACAGGGTCAACAGCCCCAAGTAGGGCTGGATTTCCCTGGGACAGTCTGCCCCAGCCCCTGCACTGCAGGGCCACCTCACCATGCCTCCCACACAGGCCTACATTTAGTGACCCTCTTTTCTGTAGTTTTAGCAAATGTAAAATTGAATTATTGCCATATACTACAGACACTTTAGTATGGCTAGAACATCTCTTTTCTGAAGTGCAGACACTTTGCACCATCTTCTTAGATCAGTCATTGTTGAGTTTTCACCAACATCTTTAATTCTGCAGTTAGAAGTTGCAGTATTTTCTCTAGAGCATCCTTCGTTTTTTAATTGCTTTCTAAGATTCAACACCCATCCACAAAGAAAGGCAGTAGTTGATCCTGTTGCTTTTACTGTTAATTTCTGAGCACACATCTACTGAAATACAGTTTCCTTTCCAAAAGGTATTCAGCTTATGTGTTCCTGTTTTAAACCAGACTTCAGTAACATGGGAGCCCAGTTTTCAAACACAGATTAAATATTGAAGACATAGGTTCTTCAGTGTCTACTTTTGCACTAGGGCATTTCAGGCCCTTGTGAATGGGCCTGAATGGGCCTAGTTGAAAGGGCTGCAAGACACAGCTTGCAACATGGACATTTAAACAAGGTAACAGCCATTAGTCCAGCCACACATTAAACATTTTGATGTATTCTTCTTGGCAATTCCAACAGGGAGTTGAATTTAACAGGCACTGCCTCTCAGAGAATAGTTATAAATTATTATGTTTAAAATTCCAATTAAAACCACATGTATTGGAAGTGTAACAACAGTTATTTAAGAGACTAAGAGCTGTAGCTCTGGGAATAAGTAAGAAAGAAACATTTTCTCAACTGAATAAGCAAACATTATTATTACTAACAGGTGCCATTGTCCATTTACAGTGGCCTGATGTGTATGAATTGGAAAGCTGAAGAGTCTGGAATCTGTAATGAGCTCTGGACAAACAAGCTCATTATTATCTCCAGCCCTAATGAGAAAAGGCCACCTCCCCCAAGGAGCAACTCCATTTAGCTGCTTATAGCAACCAAGAAACTCTTGAAATTTCAGAATTGCCACTGCTTCGAGTGCTTCATCTTTTTCTCCCTCTCTGACCTAGAGTTCTCAAAAGGTACTGCAAAATAAAACAAAAGAAATCCTGAGCAGAGCTGAGTGGCTGCAATGTTGGGAGACACCAGAAGATCTCTACGGAAGGGGAATTTCATACACTTGAAGAAACACATGCAGGTGTTCTACACAGCTCAGCACTGACCCTCCAGAGAGCAGGTCACCACAGCACATTTCTCCCATTGCCAATCAGGCCAGTGAGAATGTTCCTCTGGGATTCAACCTCAGCAACTCCTCAAGTGTTGGGAGATGAGAAAAGAGAGGACAGATCACAGCAATGAAAAGCATTCAGAGCAATACCTGGCTGTCGGACATTTGGTAGAGATCTTTGTACGCCATGTAGACTTGAAAAGAGTTCACACCTGTTCCAAGACAAAATTCAAAGGTGTTGCCATGTAAGTGTATTCTTAAATTGTATTTAAACAAAAACTTCAGGAAAAGTAAGTAATAGGGTATATCTGGACTAGACTTTTCACCAGCAACTGCCAAAAATCAAGCATGGCTTCACAGCTGCATTGCAGCAGCTAGGACTAGAAGCCTGGATGTCCTCTTCTCTGGGGGAATTTGTTGGGATGCTGTGGGTAGCCTGTGTTCATCCCAGGAGTAACCCAGCCACCACTGCAAACAGGATTGCTTGTAGCCAACTCAGACAAGCAACGGTGGCTAAAGCAAGCATGTAAAGTTTGTGACATTTAAAAAACCTTGTGTAAGGTTCTGTGAATCACTGTTTTTCTTTTTAGGTTTCCTTAACTAATCAGGAAAACATTTCAGCTTGATCTAAACTGTGCTTTTTGGTAGATAAAACTTCTAGTTAGGTTCCCCCAAAGTGCTGAGAAGATGTAGGAACTGTGTATCTGAATGTGCATACAGACTTGCTTTTTCTTGACCTTACACTCCAAAGCGCCCAGCTTAGCTGATGGTAGAAACTGGGAAGGAGTAGAAACAAAGCCTGAAACCAGTTTTACAGGCAGGTCACCACACCTCTCTTTCTGCCTTCCAAAGATGGAAGGATTTATGCTGGCAGCCATAAAAAAACAAGGAAGATGACAGTTTCAAATTTCAGAAATCCTTTAGAAATGCTATCCATAAGAGTGCCAGTTGTCAAGAATCCCCTGTATTCAAATCCCTACAAGTATTGCTATTTATTTCAAAGATGTGGTTATTTACACAGCTTTGTATTCTTACAGAATGAGAATTACAAATGTCTTCTGTTCATCTATGAACATATTAATTCATATTAGTTTCTTTATTTGCCTTACTCTTTAGTCTACTGACAAGATCCCCAGTTTGGTCCAGGGACCAATATTGTAGTTTTCTAGCTTAAAAGAAAAGTAAATTTTAAACTATTTAAGCTGTATATGCTGCATTTCAAAATGGCTATGATAAAAACTGTGTTTCCTGGGGCAAGAAGAAAAAGAAAGAGATCTGTTCATGTTATTCATGTTGTCTACACAAAATGAATAAGGCTCTCTGATGAAGATATAACTCCTTCAGGAGTCTAGAATGAGCAAATACATCCTCAGGCAGAGGGTATGACTGCTCACACACACATAGAATTCATTTATTCACAATTACAGGACTAAAATACCCCAGGATACATGCAGGACAAAACGTTGAAATGATCCCTGGTACTATGTCTTCCTGCTAAGTCCAGGCAGCTCAGAGAGATACACAAAGCAGGAGCTGGCCCCTCCTAGCTGGCTTCCACACCAAGCAAATCCAGCCTGTAAGCCCATCCTTTCTTCCTCTTTTCCTATTTATCAAGTTCTCAGAAAATGCATATGGCCTTTACTAGCTGTAATCCCTCCATCTATTCCTCATTACAGTATCAAAGTACTCAGTCCCTTCTTACTCTACAACCTAAGCTTGACTAGGCCTTCTCTGAGGCCGGTGTTTGCAGCCTCCCACCCTCAGCCCCGTCTTCCTCAGACTGCTCACAGCAGCACCCAGCACATCCATCCTGCCTGCCTTAGGGGAAAGCTCAATTTTCTCTCCATGAACCCATCCCATGTGGGGTCAGATGTCAGCTGCACCCAGAAGCCACCTTTCTACGGGGTTGCTCATGCACACACCAAGCAATGAGGATGTGTTAGGCCTGGTCTGAGCCATGCCAGCTGGCCTCAGGGATGGCACAGGACTGACCTCTCATACACATTTCGCTGTAAGCCAAGAGCTGGGTTACCGATCGCTCTCCCTTATCAACTAGGGTCTAGCCAAAGGTAATTCATTCCACCACAGTCCTCCAGGAGATAAGGCAGCTTTCTCTGAGTACTATGGTTGGAAGACATACACTGACCCAAATAATATGTATTTTCATCCTTTCTCTTTTATTGCCTTTGTATCTTCTTAGGCCCTCTTCTGACCTTGATAAAATGACCAAGTTTTACTCTCACTCTCTTTAATGTTCTCCCTGAAATTAATGGGATTAGAAGGGATCCCAGTAGGGATCCTGCCATAGGATCTTGAGCCTGCTCACAGTGCAGAAGAAGAGTTCTCCCATGTAAACACATATTCACACCCTCAGCTACCACCAGATATACACACAGTAGAAGAGCATTTCAGGGGCTGCCTGTACAGCTAACAGGAGAGATGGTGGGAACAATCCTGCCTTGCAAAGAGAGCACCCATACCAGACACCAAGATAAATAACACAAATTTACATATACAGGTATCCAAGATTAGACTCCTTGCCCTGGCCTGGTTCCTTGACCTACTCATTGGAATTATGCAGCTTTTCACAAGCCCTGGTCCATGGCCTATTGACCTTAATGCTTAACATCTGTTACACACTACATTCTTGTTAATGTCCTACTTGCTCTCACACCACGGGTACTCAACAGAATCCTCTCTAAATTTTAGGCAGGACTACAGGTTTCTTTGAACAGTGACAAAGTCAAAGGAACCAGTGAGGCCCCTGTCAGCCAATTTCAGGCTCTTGCTCCTTTGCATATACTGAAAAAGCCCAATACCAAAATAGCAGCTGAAATGCTACAAGCCTGAGTGTTTATAATTAATATTTGACTCTACAAAATCTCTGGGCCCTTCCAAAGCCTGTGTCTCCTTAAATTAGCTTTGTATTGATTTAAAACTGATTAATTGTTCAATTATACCTCATGACAAGGCACCTCAACAGCCACTCTGTGAGCTCCCCTGTTACTCATGCTGATTGCATTAGGCACATGTAGCACTGAAACACAATGAGCTGAGCCCTGTCACTCAGCTAACTCACCCCTAATCAGCCGAGAACCAATTCAATCCAGATTCCCAGCTGATGAAAACCAGGGTCACTCCACTGACATCAAGTCTATTTGCACCAGCTGGCTCAAATGTTTCCAATTATCAGGAAATATTACCCGTTAATTTGAAAGCCTTTGCCATGCTGAATTATTTCCTATTGTGCTTGTGCTTTCATACCCACCCTTACCTTGTGTCTCCTAACATGTGAGAGTAACTCACACTGCCTGCCTGAGACAGACATGAGAACAAAGGCGACCTCCTAATGCTCTCGCCACTGAAGAGGCCACCAAGGCTCCATCACACATCTCAGTTCATGAACCAGTGAACAGATTTCTGCTTCCCCTGATGACTCAGAGGCAGGTCAGATTTATACAGAAAACTCACATTTCAATAGTTGGAGAAAACTATTAACCTGTCTGCATCAGGCTTTTAATGTAAACCCTCAGGCAAATTTGGGAGTGCTGAGCCATCTGTGGTCAGGGAGCTCTGGAAAATAAACTCGACCTTTGAAACAAGGCACAGTATACTTGTCTGAAAGTACAGTCAGCTAATGCACAGCAGCAGATTCATGTTAATGCTGATAGCAGGGAAACAGCACAGATTTGGCACAATCTGTGTTGACAGATGTCATCACCTTGTAAAAATCACCTATACTAGAGACCTATGGAAGACCAGCTGCAGTTTCTGTAATTACGTGCAGTCTTGCTGCTGGAAGTGTTTTGTTGCCTAAAATCTGGTTATACAGCACATATACTGTTAGCATCCTGTGACATGGAATAAACTCGCCCGGGTGACTGCACCTCCATGGCATCTCAGCAAACAACTGTTCACTCAAAAAAAGCATTTTGCTTTTTTTTCCTACTTTGAGAGTACCTTTTTCCAAAAGGGGAACCTTTCACATCTAAGTTATCACTAGCACTATACATTACAAAGGATGCTGCATGTACGTATCATTTCCCAATAGAAGAGTCATTCTGATTTGCCCATGGAAACTGTACATCATTTCAGAAAATATTCCCTAATTAATATCCATACATTTTCAAGGGAAGAATAAAGTTAAAAATATGTGAAAATATATGATTCTGGAAAGAAAATACATGCTGTTAGGCAAAATTTTAAGGAACAAGATCTTAGCTAGGACGTTCTGAAGGCTAGATCCCATTGTCCACACAGAGATATCTGGGGCCCTCCATATATGAGACTGCCATGTTGAGCCTGCATGTGTGGAAATGCATTTAGGAGAGGTTTCATCTGTGCTATTCTGAAGTGGTAGCTGAAGTCCAGGTAGGGCAACCTACAGCATCTCATGTGAAAATAGGCCTGTTAATTGAATACAGTCATACCCATAAAAGTGTCTTAGATTCCTAAATAAGTGACCTTTTTTTTGCAAGTGTTGAAACAAAGCATCTTCTAGTAACTTCAGGGAAAGCCACTGGAGAGAAGCACTTGAGAAAATCAGGGCATTTTTTCAGTATTAGGTACTTAACTTTAGCATCTCTTTTTTCTAATAACTGGAATCTGTTTTAAAAATATTTTATTTAAAAATCGACTCCCAGCAAGTAAATTATCCCAAGTCATTGGTGAGAAATGAGATCTAGCCTGTAGTGACATTTTCACAGACCCATGTGCTCTTCATATTTGGTTTTAATTTGAGGCATCTGAATCAAACATTCCAGTCTACTTAAAACCTGAACTCTACCTTGAACTTTCATTTTCTTCATCCATTAAACAGAGGATCTAAGGTGACTGGGCTGATTATCCTAAATGCTGATCTCTGAGTTTAACCTTTGGAAAAAACCTACCTATGCAATGTCTGAGCCTATTTCCACATATACAAGCAAGGATAAAGTGATACATTTGTATATGACAACATACACATCTTAATCTTCCATGCCTATAATGGACAAAGTCATACATATGCACAAAGTTTCAGGTCCATTTTACACAGCAGCAAGAGAAAATACAAGTTCAAGATAGTGAAGAACGTTGGCCAGCATAGCCAGTGCCTATGCATTCATTAAAATACATCAAAATTTCACCTCCATATGATATTTCAATAAAACCAAAAAACACTGCTAACATTTCACTCACTAACCTTTGTCTTGCACCAGTACTTCCAGCTCTTCTCGAACGCCATCATACCAGCTGGTGATGTCCACATGGAGGGAGTAATCACAACAGGATTTGGTATCAGCTGCCTCATGCCACTTCTCAAAGGAGGTCAGTAAACTTGATCCAGGTTCTGGAAGCACATGGTCAACTGAAAAAAAGATTGGGTGTCTGTTAGCTGGACAGTATGCGCACCATTCAGACTTCCCCAAAGCGAGCACTCTTCCAGCACCTCAGCCAAAACAGCAGCCCTGGAGGCAGTCTGTGTGCTGACTGTAACTGTGGGGTGTCAGCCAGGTCTTGCTGCCTCAGGTGCAGCAGACTTTGTGAACAGTCTATACAAAAGATGAGTCTGGTAACCTGCTTGGTGCAGCATCAACAGACACACAAAGGGGGAGCCAAACACCTCACGGTTTAGGAAACATCTGTCTTTCCCTTTCCTCTATTTTAAGAGACCACAGGTTCTGGACTTAGCTGTATTTCTTGCCTGATATGTCCATCTCTATGTATTTCACAGTAAGAACAACAAAACCAGTGCCTTATAGTCACTGAACTGGCCCACTCTGCCCTACCAATACATCAGTGCAGATGTTCAATGTTTTCTCAGCAGCCAAAACTGGGAATACAGCCAAAGGTTTGAATGGGGCTGACGCTGAGCACAAACACTCAGTCACACTCTACAGTACATTGAATGTCCTGCCTCTCCCCTGTCTCAAGATCTGCCTCTAATGATGCCACACCATCAATTGACATAAAGACATGACTACTTATGCATTTGTACCTCACTCTGCAGGGCTAGGTCAAAAGTTCATATGGAAACAAAGCAAGAAGGGCTTACAAGTGGCATTTGCAAGCCTAACTCTGCACAGGAATACTCAGCTGAAGAACACAGACTGAAAAAAGCTATTAACAAAAAGGAATGAACAGCAGTGAATTTTGTGCCTATGGCCAGAGAGTCTTTCAGCTGATACCTGCTGCTAAAGATGGGCAACAGACAACACCAAAAAAAAAAAACCCCGAATCCCAATTCAGCGGGGGTAAAACTCCACTGGGAATCTTCTCTTCACAAGGAAGCCATGACAATTTATGGCACCTGAACAACTGCCTCACAACATCTAACCAAAGTCAAGTCACAGCCAGAAGGAAAGAGATAAATCTTGTCCCACCATCTGTAGAAAGAAGAAGGGTTTTTAACAAGTAGAACAAGTGGAAGCACTTCTTCCTTTCACCAAGATGTTCCTCAAGGACATCTCTGGTAGGGACTTCCTCAGTTCCTGCTGCCAAACCTAAGTTCATAAATAAGCATCTTGTTATTTCCAAAGCCCTTGAAACAGCACTAGGTGGGAGCAGCAGATCTTTGCCTGATTTTCTGTGCCATACACATACAGTGCGACCTACACTGTTTTCCAAAAATCCCAAGAGTATATACATTATCCCTCAGTGATTTGTCTGTATTTCAGAGGAAAATCCAAGAGACAATTCCCCAGGCTAGTATTTCTTTCTGAGGGTAGGTTCATTTTCAGGCCAGCTCTGGGTAACAACGATGAATGGATCTCAAACATAGTGCCCAGAAATTTGAAGATTCATTGCAGAATATCTCAGAAAATCGGGATGAAGCCTCTGGTAGCTCTCCCCACACATGCTACACAGGCTTCAGCCTGGCATGGGAAGAGATAGCACTGCTAGTACTCACTGATCATGGTGGTGCCCCCTGCTAGCGCTGCTTTTGTGCCTTGATAGAAGTCATCAACAGCAGTCATCCCTTGGTAGGGCTTCTGTAGATAAGTGTTGACATCTATTCCCCCAGGAATAACCATGCGCCCATTAGCCTCTATGGTCTTGACTCCTCCAGGGACAATCAGATTCTCTCCTATTTGCCTGGACAGCAAGGAAAGCCAGTGTTACTTTATTTGAACAAGCACAGAGGACAAAGCTATTTGAGGCATGTAGGGAAGAGAGATCCAGGGGCCATACAGAAGGAGGTGGGTCCCCAAAGGAAAGGTGAAGCTCAACACCTGCTCCCTGTATCCTGCCCAGCACAGCAGAACAAAGCAGAGAAGAGCTGCCTCACTGAGCCGTGAGCTCCACTTGCTTTGCATGGCTCTAGTGGCCAATAAAGGAGCTGTAATGCACCAGCATTAAAAATTGATTATTTTTTTATATGACTCCTATCTTTTGTGTACACTTAATGCTCTCTTGGGGGCTCCAGTTTTGTATATTAAGTTCTTAAATGAAAATAGGAAAACACAGATCAAATACGGGAGCAAGCTGGAATTGTAAATATATGGCAGAAGCAAAAGGCATCAAGCAATGAAAATTTATCCTTAAAAAGAAATCTAAATAACCTAAGATACAGAAATACATATCTAAGAGACCTAAACATGTTTAATCTACCATGTCTCATATTGTTCATCCTCCTCTTGAAGTTAAAAATTAGTGAAACATTCTGTCGAAAAATTATAATCAGCTGTTGCCGTCTTTCTCCCTTCAGGTCTTCAAAGCAGGATTTTTTTTTTCATTATTAAAAATATTAATCTGTCCCCCATGCCAATATCAAACTCCAGATACTTATGATCAAAATACTTTTATTATTCATGGACTCATCTACAAATAAGTTAACCTTTAACTTTTAAAGCCACACTACATTTTTAATGCCTACTTTGCATGGTGCCAAACAGGGAGAGGTATGGATCTGTGTGGAAGCTGTGTCTCCGCACAGTCACACCACAATATATTTGGGCTTAGAGGTAACCATAAGGTAATTAAAGTTCACTTAGTTTATCTCATATTACAGACACTGAGTCCTTGTCTTAATTTTTTTTTTGTCTGGATAAAATAACATTTTTCCACAGCTAAGTAAATACCTCAGACATCTGAGCTGCTGAATCTGTTTCCCCATATTAAAATGCAACTTCCACCTACAGTTCAAAACAGCAACTGATTAACAGCCAACTGCGATAATGCAGAACCAGAAGTGAATATTAACTGTTCATTAAAACCAGTAGGAAAAATAAGAAAAACAGGGATAATTATTCACATTGGAATTTGGCCAAACTGACAGGGTTAATAAATAGCCCCAAGAGGTCAAGAATTTGTTTCAAATGTTAGGCAAAAATGTCACCTCCAGCAGCTTGTCTCCCCCGGTGCTCTGGGCTCTGGCTGGAGGGAAGCACAGCCATTCCATCAGCAAACTCCCCACCAGCATCCTGGGATGGGGTCACAGCTGCCCAGCACTGACCAAATCCAGGAGGGCTTACCCATGACAGCTGGCACCTCCATGTCTGGCACCTAACAGTCATCAACACGTGCAGCACTGGCAGCCTGTCATAACCTGTGTGCAGCTGCACAGTGTTAACACCACCCTGACAAACAGGGAACCGACCTGGATGCAAAAGCTGGCAGCTGCCCAGTACATCTAACTGCACAAACAAAAGTTGCAAGCAGCTTCTCTGTGTGAAATGTGCCTCACAAAGGCGTATCATAAGGCACTGCACCCATGAGCAGATTCAATGAGTGCATACAGTTAGGTAGCCCCATGTGTAGTAATGGTGTTGCACTAATCTTCATTAGTCAAATCCACTCCCAAGATTTTAATCAGAACAACCCTCCACCTTTGTAGAGCATTTATGTGGCTAAGAAATTGAACTGGGGAAAAAAATTCACTATGACTCATCTCCTTTGAGTATGTCCAAGGAGTAACTGCACTCCAAGGACTAACATGCCTTCTGAGAATAGTATTAATGAAAACCTACACAAAAATACGAAAGCAATTAATTTTTATTTTCTTCCACAATCAGTATCTACCAGTTTCCTCTTCAAGAAGACATGTCCTAACGAAGTGAAAGTGTGCTAACTATATACTGAAGTTTTTTGATGACTCAATGCTCACTATTTTCAGTGTATGGTTGAGTAACATCTTATTCAGCTGAAATAATCCATGTCGAAGTGACGTGGGACCAAACAGCCTTTGTGGATGATGCTGCACTACTACTTGTCAGAAATCTGTCTCATCTCTTGCCCTGGCATCAAGATTAAGGTTGGGAGAAGTCTGATCTTCACTGGCGCTCAAGGTTATTTTTATTCTGAGTAGAACAGAGAGTAGGAGATAATGTGACAGGATTCCTGAATTGCTCATTCATTAATGCAGAGTGTATGTGAGTAAGAATGGGGTTCAGTTACTTGTGGGTGACAAAAATACAACAGTGCAGATAAGTGCATTCTAGATACTGTGCAAATGACTGAGATGGTTTCCTCATACATCAGCAACCAGAAAACTCAGACCCCCAGAAAGCAGATGCTGTCTACCATTTTCAGTTGAACCATTTAGCAAATTCTGTTGTACCTGAGCTGATTAAAGCACAATGGAAACAGCAGGCTTCAGCTCTTCCTGAGCTTCATCCAAGGAAGCTGAAAACCTCTCCCAGAACTCCATGGTGGTGCTTCTGTGGTTATCAAGCCCAGACCTCTTTCAGGCATCTGAGGCTCCCCCTAATTTGACTCACCACTTCCTCACCCTAGAGACCATGTCCCCAGTCCTTCGCCCTGTCACTTGTTCGTTCCTCCAGCCCAGAGGAACCCAACCCTTCCCCTTGGCAGGGATGGAGCAGAGTACAGCAAGCACCAGACCATGACCTGTCACTTGGCACAGGGCTCACTTCCTCATGCGATAACAGAGGCAGGAGAGATGTAGGCAAAATATATTATTTATATACCAATGGCCATTTAAATTACCAAATATTTAAAATACCATTTAGATGCTGGAGAACTGCCTCTCAGCTGCAATCTGAGTGTGCAGGGCTTAAGTTTCAGGTAGGAAAAATCTACATGCAATGCTGCTCCTTGTACCTAGGGAGCCACTTCGAGCATTGATTGGCAGGAAGAAGCATCTACCATCCTCCAAACTACAGCTGATCTTCAAACACACTCAAGGTTACATCTGCATTCCTCTCCGCAGAACAATCTGCGTTAAAAGCATTAGAAGACCCAAATAATTTCATTAGGCTGAAAGAGAAACCCAACCCTCTCTTTTCCAATCAGTTCTCATTTCAGAGTGAGAAAAATAATCCAGATTTTTTATATCCCAGCAAAACCAGGACACCATTGCCTATTCTGGGCTGAGTGGTTTGGTGTCTGCTCCATTCCATGGCAAGAATTCTGTATTATCAGCCATATCTGCAGCTGGAAAGTTAGATCATCAACTGAAATGTGGCTGACTGAGTTTCAAGGTCCAACTCCAAAGAATCTTGAGCCACATTTAACAATTATGTTAAATATTCAGACACAATGGGCAGTTCCAGCTGAAGAAACTAAGAGAGACCAAACAAACCCAGAGCTTACTTAGGTTGCAAAATTTATCAGCTGAACACAGTGAGGACCCAACCCCATCTCAGAGCAGGCTGCCCTCACAAATTACTGGGCAGCTGAGATACTTCCTGGAGGTATGGATCCACACATGGATTTCAGAGAGACTCTATGTACTTAACAAGGGCAGGTGAAAGCTTGGCATTGCTAACCTGCGTATTAACTACCATTGCATTTCTGGAATAGAAGTCAAAAATTCACAGCAGTTTCAGGCTCTCATCCTCTCATGCTTTTAGTTGTTTAAATAGTTTTGATGCTTACAAGTGTTAAAAGGAGATTTGCATCTGAACTAACAAAAACACAGAAAAACTCAACAAAAATACCCACCAAAGAGATCACAACTTGGTTAACTGTTGCTTTAAAAATAGATACATATTCAAAATTTTGTGTCCTCTCCACTTTTGCCACTTCTGCAATGCAAGTGACACTAGAAATGGAAAGGCAGAGTGAAGGATTAAAAAGAAAACTGCATAGTCCATGGATGAAAGTGTTCATATTTGTTTCTATTATAATAACCTGAATCATAATAACATAAGTAGTCACGGATATATAAAGAATCAGACTTTTAATCTGATGGCATATTCTTAAGGAGCTCTGAAAACAAGTAGGCAATTAATTATTTACCAGATAACCATAATTATATTTCTGTGCATCAAATTGTAGCCTCTGGAGACCAAGCTTCTTAGGTCACTAGTGAAAATGTTTAGCAATCATGAAAAAGGCTTTGATCCTTGTGTACATCAGAGTGCTCATACACACTACGTAACTTTACAAACCTTAGAGACCCTCATCTCCACTAAGCCAAGGTAGGACCAGCAGAGCACATGGACATCTCTGTTACAGTTTCCCAGGCCATCAGTAACACATACTTCAAGTTCTTCACCTAACAAATACTCTCTCAGCTCCTGCATTTTATAGCCTGGTAAATCAGGAGTTTCTAATTATGCGACAATTTAAGATCATTTACCTTTTGTAATAGAGAAAAGGGACACATGAACAACGCATAACAACCACAGGAACAGAATGTGCTGTGCTTCAGCATTAACCAACAGGCAACTGAGAAGCAGCAGGTCCTCATTTGCACCATGCAACATCGGGCATATTTCAGGTTTCTGTGCCCTGCAATCCTTAAAAGCGTGGCTGTCATTGCACTGACTAGGTATGGGGAAAAAAGGTGTAGAGAACCTTCCACCGTTCATGGTCTCAAAAGATTTCCACTGTCCTTATCATTACCTCTTTTCTTGAGAGACCCTACTTACCTTAAATATTTCAGAAGAAACTATGATTGAACTGTTTGAAAAGCAAATATCTTCAATTCAGAGCAAAGAAATTTTCTACTTATCTAATCTTAGTGAAGATAAAATGGCAGAATTTAATAATTAAACACTCCTCTACTACAGCCTGACATTTAGAGGTAACAGATTCTGTTCACAAAAGATTTCAGGTCAGCACTATCAAGAAATCACAGTAGTCTAAGTTAACAAGCATGCAAAAAAAGCAGTATTTTATAAAACCAACTTTATAAGTCCATCTTCAAGGTATAGGTCTGCATAGAAGGAATGGTCATCATTGATAATTCTTCCACCTTTAATGAGCAGACGGTCACTCTGGAGGGAAAAAAAGGGAACAAATGTGGGTTTGTTGAAATAAATAAACATAATAATGTATTTCTGATACTAAATATGCTCAAATCATAAAGAAAGCCATTAATATCAAACTCTACCCTATATAAAGATGGGTTTATGTGGGTACAGGGACAGTGGAGAGGAAAACCATAGTTTCACTGACTTTATTTCTGACTTTTGGAACATGAGACCTCATGGTCATCACAGTTTGTTTTGCTCAAAGCAGAAGTCACTGCACATAGAAGCACTTAAAATGTCAGTATATCCCCCTTTTACCACCTCATTGCACAAAGGCCAAAAGGGAAAAAGAACCCCCAGAAGAAATTGCCCAACACTGCAATGGCCAAGCTGAGCTCAACTGGCACTCCTGGCACCTCTGGAAAAGTAACAAAGCTTGGAATTAGAAGAGACAAGGTTGTAAGAGGCCACTTAGCCCTGCCACGTAGAAATTCCTGACCAGGGAAGCTCCTTTAAAAACATTGGCTCAGCAGGGACAACTACTAGGCTGCTCCCACGCAGCAGCTAAGGGACGTGGCCCACAGCTCGTGTCTGCTGTGCTGCGTTACGGACCCACAGCTGAATGTGGAGTTTCTAGTGGGCATGAAGAATTAATTATAATCAATTTGTGATTTCTGCAGGTCAAAGGCTGTTCATGAATTCGGGCACTCTGTGCTGAGACACCCTGTGCCATATCTCAGTCACTCCATGAATGAGAACAGCAGGCAGCCTCCAAAGTTTGGTTCACCTGAAATACCACACAAACAGCACAGAGAGCCACCACCTCCTTGTATTTTCTAAAGTGCCAGGAAGCAAACATTTTTTTTTTCCCAAGGATTGCTCAAAATACCAAGTCTGCAACTGTTCACAACAATTGTCTGTTTATATTTTTCTCTATTCAAGTGGTTACATTCTTTTCTCAAAAACTACATTTTATAGAAAGCAAATTTTACCAGGGCATATTCCTGAGAACCAGTATTTAAACTCTCTCATTGAAGAAGTCATACTGGAAATGCCAGCACTCTACCACCTGCCCAAAGACAGGGCAAGTTTATAACTTCAGTGCTCTTCTGGATTTAGCTGGGGTAGTTAATCTTCCTCACAGTAACTTGTATGGGGCTGTTTTGGATTTGTGCTGGAAACAGTGCTGATAACACAAGGATGTTTTAGCTATTGCTGAGCAGGGCTTAGAGAGTGAATGTCTTTTCTGCTCACCACTAGTAAAGAGGCTGGGTGAGCACAAGGAATTGGGAGGGGGGTAGCTGGGACAGCTGACCCCAACTGACCCAAGGGATATTCCACACCATATGGCATCATGCTCAGCAATAAAACTCAGGGGGAGGTTGATGGGGGCAGCACTGCCTGGGGACTGGCTGGGCATCAATAGGTTGGTGGTGAGCAACTGTATTGTGCATCACTGGTCCTTCTTGGATTTTATTAATCTCTCTTTTTAATTTTCCTCAATATTTTCCTTAATAACAATAATTGCATTATTATCATTACTATTATTATGATTACTCTATTTCCATTACCAAATTGTTTTCATCTCAACCCACGAGGTTTTCCACTTTCACCCTTCTAATTCTCTCCCCCATCCCACAGTGGGGTGGGGTGGGGGAGAATTGAGCAAGCGGTTGTGTGAGGCTGAGTTGCCAGCTGGGGTTAAACCATGACAAGTACATAATACTTTGGGAAATAATTTTTCCAAGTGACTGTGAATGCTGGAAAACTCTTAAAGCAGTCAAAACCATTTTTTCCCATTCGTACATAAAAAGGCCATTTATTATAAATTATTTCCTTGGCTCACCAGACAATAACTCAGAATCTCCAGTTTGTCCATATTTTATACTCCTCAGTCCTGATTCAGTTCCTGGTTTAATTACAGGATGACTCAGGCATATAGACTATGAATGTCCCGAGTTCCCAGTTTAGAAAACAAACAAGTTGATACATTTCTTAATCTATAAACCCAGGACAACAAAAACAATAAAGTTCTAAAAATGTATTCATTAAAAAGCGCTAAGGCAGAGATAGGATTGTTACAATGTAACCTCTGTTATACACTGCATATTTACTTTTTAGCTTGTATTTGAACAATTTTGCAGGTTCAAAGCCTTTATAGCTTTTTTTATCACTCTAGAAAAAGGAAAAAGGGAGAAACAGACATTTTTAAGGGAGAAAGAGAGGGGAAAAACACATTTTAAAAACAGTGCACAACAAAAGAGTATGCACACAGCAGGTCTGAGGCTTTTCTCCACATGCTACAGCAACAACACGACCTGGGGGGGAACCAAGGCACAGAACTATGATGACATATGTCCCCAGGACCTGCCTCAGACATTGTTACCCTCTCATTAGAGAATGGAGATCAATGCAAGTCCTCCATCTGGAATTTGCCAGAGCAGGCTCCCTCTTTTCTTCCCAGCCTCTCTACTGTCACTTGTAACAGCAGCACGACTTGTGAATCAGCATCCAGAATAGTAATGTTATTTTGCCATGTGCTGGCAGTTGCACCTCCTCACTATGATGATTTACTAAGCTGCCTGCTGACCTGCGGGGACCACCATCTTGTGAGCTCTTTTTAAGCTCATTCAATTGCCTTCCTAAACATTAATACTGTCCAATTACAAGAGGCATGAGCTTACTGATACAGGCAGGCGGTGTTCCCAGAGCACTGCATCTGTCACTGCAAACGCGTCAAAAAATCTGCACCCTCATCAAAAAGTTCTACTATTTACTTCTTTTAAAACAGGAGAAGATGCATAATAAGTAGAAACAAATGTAACAGGCAAGGAAAATAAGACAGACTAAAATAAAGATGAAGCACGGGTCCAGAAAAATAACTGTAGACGTAAGGATTTTATACGTTTTTACATATAGATATACACATTTAAGTAAAAAAATTAGGTATTAGAAT
The DNA here is from genome assembly GCF_965178545.1 of Coloeus monedula. Classification (NCBI taxonomy): domain Eukaryota; kingdom Metazoa; phylum Chordata; class Aves; order Passeriformes; family Corvidae; genus Coloeus; species Coloeus monedula. Next base: position 62,948,254 of record NC_138785.1, read on the forward strand.
AAGCTAATCTAAAAAAGATACAAATGCAGTCTTAAGAAAACACTCAATATGGAGTCAGCCATTAAATTAAGCCTCAGTCTGTAAAGGATTACTGAACATTTAGCTACAAAGTCTTGCCTTGTTCAGAATTTTGGACGGTGTAAGAAATTCTGGTGGTGAATAAAACCTGCACTTCACGGAGACTTCCAAAATTTTAATTCTTTACACCTCAGAAGAAAATACAAACAATTCAGAATTGTTGCAAGAGCAGTTCTGCACCTGAGGCTAAGGTTCCCCCACCTGGATATAAGAAGTCATGGAAGATTAGGCTGCCAAAAAACCACACATCCCCAGGTAGACTGCCAAGCCATTGAGGACAGTGCTGTGGAGCCTTGCCCAGCTTTCATCAGAATCTGAGAGATGTGGAAACATCTCTAACACATTTTCATTCCAGCAAATGAGCAAATTCAGAAGAAAAAGAGTTTTGTTGGAACATCTCCCAACCAGCTTGATCTGTTAAGTGTAGGACACATTACAGATTGCTGCAAAGCAGAGCACCTTGACACAGATGGTGCCAGTGGGCACAAGCAGCCCAGGTGAGGTTTGGGTGCCCTGTGGACACCTCAGCAGCACACTGCGCCCAAGGAAACCAGCACTGCCTCAAACACCCTGCTCCAGACCAGGGCTGGCTTGCCCTTAGCCAAAGCAGCAGTACCCAATGCCTGTGTGCATTGACCACAGAGATGCACTTCCATGAACAGGCTGGAAAAATTACACAAAAATAAATTACTAGAAAGGAGGCATAGGTTAATATTGACAAGCAATTTGATGTATTCTTCATGAAATAAACTTTCATACAAATGGTTGGTCCACATGGAGTATTCATTCCCTGCTACAGTCTAAGCACAGGCTTCAGGAACAGGGACAGCCCCAGCCTGAAGGCAGAGGGACGCTGCCACTCCGCTACTGGCGCCTGGGGGATCCTGCACTGGTTTAGATCACTGGTATTTGCTGCAGTGAAATCTTGGACAGAAGTCTGGGCACACACAGGCTCTGTGAAGTAGGTTAGCTTCCTCGGCTATGCAGAAGGCTGTGCGTGACCAGGGGACATTTATTATTCACCAGGGGCATGATGTCAGGCAGACTGCTTGCAGTTTTCTTACCAAGTGACAAAGGTCCAGGACCAGAGTCCTCTTGTCCCTGTTCCAGGCTGGAGGAGAGACACACTCTGCAGTGCCCTGGGGAAAGCAGTGAGGGAAGGGAGGAGTGACCTGAAGCTCCTGAACTAATCCCGGCAGTGCTGGCCTGTATTTCTCCTTCTCAGCTGTAATCCCCACTAGGAAGAACACTGTCTCTGCCCAGCTCCCAGAGGCACCCTCACCCAGTCACTGACCCTCGGGCGCTCTCACAATGCAAACAGCAAGGAGCTCATCACTCAGCTCAGGAGGTGACAATACTGTCAGTCTTTCTAGGGTGGCTGCCACTTTTCTGTTCAGCTGACAGGTGTCTCAGGCACTGGTGCCCTGCCTGCTGAGCTCCAAGGGCTCCATACCAAGCCTTCAGTGCATTGCCTGGCACAAGAAGCTGCCAGCCCACCTCTTCCCAATGCAAGCCAAAAGAAGCTGCTGGGACCCCCTCCTCCCTCCAAGCTGCCAAGGACAGACAGCAGGAACATGGCAAAACAGAGAGGGAGTATTATATTGAACAGTTCATGAGGTGCCAAGATGCAAGGGGTAAAAAACCCTGCTCTCATTGACATGGAAGATGCAGAAAGCACACTGTAAATCCATGGTCACTGCAGGGTGTGGGAGCCAAGGTGTTTCTTCTCCACCCATCACTATTGCAATGATGCAACTGCATTGCTGCAATGCTGTTTGTCTCTGAGTTCTGTGCCTGGCCATGACACAGCATCGGCACAGCCACGATGCATATCTCCTGTCTCCCCTGCAGCTCCATTTTACAGGCACTCTGGCACCTCCTGGCTCAGCCTACTGCTGAGTATGATACAGCCATTCCTACTGCTCCCAGCCCTTCACCTTCAAACCCTGCACACTGCTTTCCTGGGGATCTTTTCCTAATCACAGTCTAGCTTCTCCTGCTTAACCTGGCAGCAAAGCTGCAGAGCTTAGTCTGTGACATGACAGCAATTTTCACGGCAGCAGAAGGAGATGCCACAAACTCAGCTCGTTTGCTGCAGGAGGAGAGGCTGGCTGCTCAGACTGGAGGCGGTGGCTGTCGCTCCCTCACAACTATTGTTTCACTACAGCAAGAGCAACACGAAACATCTGTAAGCTGGTGACTGGCACACTTTGTACAAACTGCCTGTTTTGCTGGGGTTTGAATCAGCTTGGCTCAGCTCTTGTGAAGCATGTCCACATTTTCATGCACACCAATGGCAAAAGGCCAGCAGAGAGAAGCAGCATCTGACCAACCTTCAGGACCACGAGCCTGAGTCCTGTCATGGTCCCCAATGCTTCACCGGGCTCCGCGCAAGTGCAACTGAAACCAAATTCCCTTGGGTGGAAAATCGCTTTGCTCTGGATTATTCGGAACTACAAACCAAATGTTAGAGCAGGAACAGTTGCAAAGAAATTTAAAATTAGCCTTTTTCCATTCACCCACTCCCCCTCAGTGCCAGAGGTATCTAAAAATACACAACAAAATTCAAATAGTTTTTAGACATGGAGTTCTCAAATCTGCTTCTTGGGACTCCTAAAAAACACAGTAACAGAAAAAATAAAACTGCCATAAGATTTACTAAACATTACTCCAAATTGGTGCAGCATGTCAAAATACAATGCAGCACAAGTTATACAAACCACACACTTCTCTACAGTATCGACACCTATGCATTGCACCTGCAGGAGCCTGTCAGAGAAAACTGCACCTCTGTGATATAAGATGGAGTTGGGAAAAAAAAAAAAAAAAGAATTTTCCACTATGTATTCTAGCCATATAAAAAGATTCCAAGAGATTCCAGTAGTAGTGTTTTCATCAAGTAGCAGCATCTGTAAAGACTGCAATTCCAATATATGCTATTACGTTCTTGCTTTTCTTCCACAAATGGAATGTCTACCTATTACATCTTCATCTCTAAACCAAGTAAACCATATATTTTTAACTACTTACAGTTTGCTTTACAATTTATATACAATTAAGTTCCGATAACATACCCAGCATACAGATCTAAGTGCTGCTTCATTCTTGGTTTGGACCTTACAATTGCTGCATTGCAGCTTTTGCCAACCAAAAATGTCTTTGCAACACTCAAACCCAGATTTTCCAGGCCTAGAGGATGAGAAAACACTCAGCAGTGATTTCACCCTCAGTGTAATTGTAAGGACTTACTAGAATATAACATTGTCCTTACATCTCCAAAGCAACAATGGCTGTTTTCTCTAAAACCCAGATTAGTCGAGAGCCCTGAAGATGACTAAGGATTTTATGTTAAATAGCCATTTGAAAACAGTTTACATTCCAAATCCACCTGCATTTAAGCTCTCTGTCTATAAAGGCATGTGGTTTAAAAGACATCAGATCAAGTGCAAGACATATAAAAAGGCATTAAGATATGTTATCATACTTGCAGCCAAGACATTACTTTTTTAGCATTTGAGAGGCAGAATTCTTTATTACTAAGGCTTTAAAAAGTCCACTGAGACTCACAAAAGACACAGAATTCAGTTTAGAGGGAAGGTACAAGAAACACAGGCTGGTATTTCTGTTCTCCTTGATTATCTAAGTCTCCAAAAGAAGGCTATTTGCAAGGAAGCTGTTTCTCAAAGGCTGAAGACCCACTGGCAAACAGTGGAAGGAGACATTCAGAGCTCCTCTGTGCTTCCAATAATTCCTTCTTGCACACTTAATTTCCCACAATATACAAGAGATTTACTTTTTTTGTGTATGTGGATATATTTGGCTGTCTTTTGTCAGAGCTGGTCAGATTCAGACCCAGCTGTGATACAACACAGTTAAATTACCTCGCTTTTAGCAAAGTACTTACAAATAAGGAACAATTTTAAACTTAATGGCAAAAGAAGGAAGATATCCTTCCCAAGAGGAATGTTTGCTTAAAATCCTTTCATAAGGATCAAAGAGCTGTAAATGGGATTTCATGAAGTACTGTCTGCTTATAGAAGATCTGCTTTTAATCAGCAGTATCCCTCCTTTTGAATTTCAGGTCTAGATTACCCTCCATAGGAAGTGGCTTTTAGTTAAGGTGAACCCTGAATCAACTCTGGGAATTCCTTGTAAAATACTCCATCCTTGAGGTATCATTTCCGATGGCCACTAATGGAGAATCTGGCTTTTAAGGTTCTTGTCTTAACAGATGCACTCAAGTATATGGCAATTAATTTAGGAAGGATTATGTTGATTGTAATAATGCTGTATCTTGGTCCATAGCCAATGTATTCATTCATCTTTATTCATTTAAAAGATCTGATATTCTTTTGTTTCCCCTTTTGAGACCTGGCTTCCCATTCAGCTGGCAGTTTCATTGCTTAATCACCCACTCTAAAAGGGCTGCTCCTACAGCTACCTACTCCATGGGGATTTCTTCACTGTAAATGTCATCTTTGCTTTGCTTTTAGAAGGGAAGCACAACAAACATCTTATTGATGACAATATTCATTGACATCAGCAGGGGTTTCACCTAAGTAGGGGCTGGAGGGTTGAAACCATTGCATCATATGTTGCTATACCCATCCCTCAGGTTACACACAGGTTACACCAATTAGAGAGGATCTCAAAATCCCAGGAAGCCATTCACAGGAAAGCTTAAACTTGGGAAGAAAATAACAGTCATTTACAGCACGGCTGGCTTCTCTGTGCCACTGAACTGAAGATGTGTTTTATCTAAGTTCTAGTCAGAAACCTGCATCAGGTTACTGGGACATATTTGTCTTGGCACCAATCACAGTCAAAATCCAACTAAGACCATATGGAATCCCTTCTCTGACGGAGGAGGTGGATGTAAGGGAAACAGAATAGTAGAAAATGCCTTTAATATGATGTTAGCAATGATAATTCATGACCAACTAAATGCAGTGGATACAATGCACATTGTTTGCACTCAGACACTTTGTGCTGTCATGTTGCCTCAATACCTGCTTTTTTCTGCCAGTGAGAGCAAGTGGTGATGCTTGCTGCCTCACCTCCCATGGTATCAGCCCTGGCTCCATTTCCACAGCTCTGAGCACTGCCTACTGCTTTAGCCAGCCACCTGCACCTACTTGGGTCCTCACTATTACACACAGGAGATTTTACACTGAGCGTAGACTTCACTGAAATCAGCAGGGACAATTATTCATAAACAATAGCTGACACCTTAAGACTCATTAGGACATGTACTACAGATGAAAACTTTTGTCTTGTGACAAGCAAACATAATCCCAAAGCATCTCTGCTTCAGGGGACAAGGCTGTCATCTTTACATGTAGCAAGATTAGAATCCTGCAAATTATTCTGCTGCTCATCTCTATTCCTTCTTTCTCACACATACAAAAGCATTTATCTCTCTCATGTGTACAAAAACCAAGTTTATCTGAACTACCTCCCAAGTGCTTCACAAGCCAGTGGGTTCTCCTGCGTCCTGCAAAGGAAAACAGAAGTTTCACGCTTTTACCACTTAAATAATTCTTGTTTCTAAAAGAAATGGCAGCAAAGCAGACAACAGATCCTGATCTCTCATCAGAAAAGTGGTTCATTGGCAGTGGTTGCTCTCAGCACTTGTAGGAAGATTCAGATAACCACCTCACTGCACCAGATGTCTTCCCAGACAGCCACTGTCCCCTTTCCAAACCTGCCCAGCTTCCAGCAAAACACAGCTCGGTTCCCTGGGGTGGCACCAGCTATGATGATGAAAATGCTGATGCCCTGCTGTGGGCACTGACTGATGAACTTGCTGTGGCAGTTAAAGGAATCACTGCCCCAAAACCTTCTTTCTGTCCCTCTGCCAAAGGTTTCAGTCTCCATAGAAATGTCCCCAGAGGGACCTACTCTGAATGTAATTTAAGTCACCATATGGAACTGGCTTGAACACTGTGGCCACTTCTTTTCCTATAGAAAAAAGAAAGGAAAAGATGTGTCACGGAATCATGGAGATGGTGGTTGGAAATCCAAAACCTTATACTGAAGCAGCTCAAGCATCTCCAGAGCTGCCAGGCTGAAGTCCAGTCCACTACACAATGTGAATTCACTACACATATGTTCATTGACAGATAAGTAAACTGAGAGGGAGCAAGTCTGTTAAAAAGACACACATGGGAACAAGTAATTTTGAGGCTTAAGCAAATGTTCAAGAGTATGAAGGCATACAGAAGTCCAAGGCTTTGGTGTTTTAAAGCAGGACAAAAAGCACTGTCTAAATCAGCCAAAATCTTGCACCAGAACAGAGTAATAACATGAGGCAGCGTTCCCATGCCTAGCACCCAGCAGGCTTTTCAAACACTTTTGGCAAGTGACAGAGCAATCCAGGTGTAGCTTCACACTGTTAAACAAAGGTGAGTGGTAAAAAAACATGATCAGGGGAGACATGGAATAGATCCAAACCTAGACAAGGACTTTGGCCCACCATTCCAGGGACTCATCATGTCTTGCACCTTTAGGACGTGTCCCCCTGGTGCCCAAAATGAACTGGCTGGCAGCTTTCACACCAGAACACCACACATTATGCCAGCACTTTGTTCATACAAACAGAAAGTTTCCATCTTGAACCAGTGTGTCACACCAGTGCAGATCCACATGAATGTATTTTTTCTCCCTCAAAGTATCCTGTTATCTTCAATTGAAGCCTACATACTTCTCATCTCTCTTCATATTAATTCTAAAGGTAACAACTAAAATTATTCTCTGTGTCCACTCCTCTGCATTTCTTCAGTCTCTCCATTTTTCTGCATCTGCTTTTTTTTCCTCATGTTGTGCCAGATCTTCTCTTTTCTTGTTATGCTCAGTAGTGAGATCCTTCCTCTGTAACACCACATTTTTGAGCTCTGTCTCTCTGTGCCTTACAGTCTGTCTATTCAGGACCAGCAGTGCCTTTCCCCCATTCATATGCCAACCTTTGGACCATTCCCACAAAGATGATTCCCTTTTTTTCCCAAGGAATTCGGGCACCATTTTCCTCTCCCAAATGCCTCCTTGCATTTGCTTGGGTGACTAGCTATTCTGCTTTTGCTCAGTAGAATTGTGTTCACACCTCCTCTTCACTGAGCTCACACAGATTATGTTTTAATGGGTGCAGTTGCTGCTGGAACAAACACGTCCTGTCACAGGCACTTTACATGCCACATGCCTTTTTTAAACTGCAATTCTGAGTTCATCTAAGCTCAGGCCTTGCTTGAAAACTGCTGACCACTACCAAAACGCAGAAGCCAAAATAATTTTGTAACACATATTTCTTTCTCCACTGATTCCCTGTAATATGCTGCACAAGAGGAGTGTAAGAATGATGTTAAAAGCAATGGGCTGGGGGGTATATCCTGGAAAATCTGGTCTGCATGAGAACATCCTGCACAACCGAAGCACAAAAGATTGCCACCTCATGCAGAAAAACACCTCGGCAATGGATGTGGTGGCTGTCCATACTACACAGGCTGAGAAATGTGCTCTTGCTCTCTTGGCCATCCTTACATTATGTACACACTGTTCCATCCCCAGCTAACACTCCTGAACCAGTGGATTGAGACCTACCCACCAAGGACTTCAACACAGTGCAGAGGACATGACTGAAGTGCTTACACTTACTGGTTCAATGCATTTCTATTTTACACCACCAGACTGGTCTGGTGCTTCAAATACAGAGGTCCTTCCCCTCCCACAGTAGTTACAAAAGGGGCCCAGTTTCTCCAATCTGACTCACAACTGAATGGCACCTTACAGTGGTGCAGTGCTGGTACTCCACTAATAACAGTAAGCCTGGATGCTGCATGAGATGCATAATGGGCAGCAGGAGAGTCACAAATGAGATAAAATGCAAGAAGCATGAATTTTCACAAGCTGAAATGGAAAGAAAAAAAAAAAGGCAGATGAAATAAAAAAAACATGTGCAGATTGGTAAATGAGAGTAGGGAGATGCTCAGTGCCAAAGGGGGCTGTCTGCAACAGTGCCTTTGCCACAAACAGTGGGAGAAAGGAAAGCAGGAATAAAGCTGCTTCGGGGAAAAGAGGTGCAGGGAGTATCAGTCAGGCCCTGCTGTCTGAAGGAGTCAGGAGGGCAGGCACAGTCAGACTAAGCACAGGGAGGAAGTTATGCCCATGTGCACCAAGAGCAGTAACCCAGAAAGGATACCACAGGGTTGTCTTCCCAAGAGTGGTATCTGCTTCCACACTGATCAGAAACCAGCTACTACCTCTTCCTTTACCATTCCTGATGCTGCAGACCTAATCCCAGAGGAAAGTTTTGGCCAGGTGCTGGCAGCACCTGTGGCTGGATGCTGTGGCTGGGTGTTATTTTTGTGCGCTCAGGACAGCTCCTGGCCACATGCAAGGAACACAGGCTTGGTACTGGAAAATCCCCAGCTAAGTATCAGCACCCAGGACACTGTCAGAAATCAGTTTCTCACTTCTCCAATGAATCCAGGAGATGGTGTAGCTCCAAAGAGCAGGCGTGTGAGTGGGGGGAAATGTTAAGAACAATAACAAATGACATTTTTATATGATTTCATCACCACTGTTGTTGCATACTTCTACAGAGCTATCACATTTCCTTAGAGCCCGGAAGACTTGAAGCTACAATGTATTGCCTTAGTGGCAGGATGAAACATCTAATTTACCACACACAGATAGATCCTGTGGGTTCTTGTAGCACAAGCAGCGCATACAAGGTCTTACACAAAGTGCCTGATTTGCTTTTGCTGGAGGAGAAGAATGGCCAGAAGTGTTAAAAAAAAAAAAAAAACAACAGTCCAGCCCTGATCCCTGCCAACTTCACTAATGTTAATTTATGCCTTTGATTTGGTCACAAAACTCAACAGTAATGTTAATGAATATTCATTTGTAGAAGCTTCAGCACATCCCATTTCAAAGAGAAAAGGCTGAGGTTTGGGCTTTCTTTTTCCCAGCAATCCTCTCCCCAGAACAGAGAAGAAAATTTGTGAGAAGTGATGTAATTAAAAGAAACTGTTGATTCTAAGGCAAAGACTCATAATTCTTCCAGTTTCTCATTCTACTCCAAACTGGAGAGCAAAGAACTAGCTATGAGTAGGAACCTGTTACACTGCAGCTTCAAATGAAGATTGAGCCATGCACAAAGCACCTGACACTCACTCAGAGGTAACCAGGGACTCTGCCAGTCCAGATATGCCCTGAGTAACTGCAATTCACACAACGCATTGAGGAACAAGGCAAGAAGAGCCATCACCCAAAAAGCCACTGCAGCACGCAGGTTCACCCTTGGCCACCAGGCACTGCTGCCTGTTGATAGCGGAAACCTGCATAAATGCAGCACTCTCGTATCATAAAACCCAGATTTTAGAAGGAGGTTGTTTCCCTCCTGATCAAATACTTCGACTGAAGGATGTTTTCTTGAATATGGAGAAAACCTCGAGGAGCTTACAAGCTTTGTAACGCCGGCTCCACTAACGCCGTTAAGCACCAGGTTTGCTCAGGAAGGTGCCACACCCACCAGGCAGCCCGCTTCTTCAGCTACCGAAACTTGCCCCGAGACACACTGTGCCATCTTTCCAGGGAAAGCTCCACGAACCCAAGCAATCTTGGAGCTCACCCCGCTTCCCCAGTCATCTCTGCCCCAGGTGCCGCAGGAGCAGTGACCCATCACCCACTGATCCAGCCCCCCAAGAGAAAAGCAGGCAGCAACCTGGAGACCAGCACCGGTCCTGGGAAAAACCTCTGCCGTGTGAGCAAGCTCCGGGTGCGATTCCTCCCACCACACCCCTACCCGCCAGCTCTGCCTGTTCTTTATCCCAGCCCCTGTATCCCCAGATCCTGTGTATTAAGGGCAAACATATACTGTATCAAAAGACCCAGGTCCTTTCTTTCTAGCTTGGAAAGCATACTCTATTGTAGCTCTGCTCGGGTACAAAAGCATCTAGCGGGAGACAGGCACCGATAGGAAGAAGATGGTTATAATTAACTCTTTGACTTCTGATCCCCACCACGCCTGATGTATTAATAGCGCGCAGAGGTGTTGGTGCTGGCATCATGGCGCTCTTTGATTTTCCACGTTTCTCCCCACGCCCACGCTCGCCCACCGCCCGTTTCTCCGCACCCTGTGCCTCCCCCGGGCCCACCGCCCCTGCCCCGCAAGGGCTGCGCTGCCCCAGCCCGCTGCGGGGGGCGGCGGCAGGGGCACGTTGTGCTGCGGTGGTCCCCTCCCTCTTTTGTTCTGCCTCGCCCGGCGGCCGAGCCTCCCCGGGCCCGGCTCCTCGGGAGGGCGGTACCCCCAGCCCCGGCCCCGGCAGCGCCAGGACGAGCCCCCGCCGGCCCTCCCTCCCCTCCCCGCCCCGGCCTGAAGCGAGCACACAGCGCTGAGCCCCGGCTGGGCGGCGGGCGAGGAAGGGGAGGCAGAACACAATAAAAAATAAAATAAAAATATAATAATGAAAATTTTAAAATAAAATTACATTAAATCAATCCGCGCCCAGAGCTCCAGCGGGAGGAGGACGGGCGGCGGCGCCCGCACCCGGCCGCCCCAGGGAGCCCCGGCCCCGCAGCCTGGGGGCTGCCCGCCGGCCCCGGGCACTGCGCGGCCGCGGCGCTGCCGCCGCACGCCCTTCCCCGCCCCGCGAACAAAGGAGCGCGGGCAGCGCTCGCTGCGCCCGGGGCCGCTTACCGTTATGTGGGGGATGCTCTTCTTGCCCTGGTAAGACATGTCGGCTCTCCCTAGCGCCGGGAGCACGCAACGAACCCGAGGAGCGAGCCGAGCCCAGCGGAACAACACCGGCGGTGCTGAGAGGAATAATAATGCGAAGCCCGGTCGGGTGATGGGGCGGGGCGGGGGCGACCCGGCAGAGCGGTGGAATGGGGGCGAAGTTCCGTCGCCCAGAGGAAGGCGAGCCCTGCAAACCCGGCACCTTTTTTTTTTTCCGGCTGCAATCAAACAGGGACGCGGCTCCCGGGGGGTCGGCGAGCGCTGCCTCTGCCGGCGGCGGCAGCAGCGCCCTCCCGGCTGCAGGTCGGAGCAGGATTCGCTCAGCGCAACCCAGGAAGCGTTTCCTTCCCTCCTGTCCCCCACCCCTCTGCCTGGCCCCCCTTCACAGCCCATCAATCCAGCCGGAGCCTCCCTCCCTCCCGTACCGGCGCTGAGAAACGCCGCCCCGCCAGCTCCGCCGCCGCCCCGCTCGCACGCTGAGGTCACCGGCAGGATCCCACGCATCGCTTGCCGCAGGGTGGGGACGGGGGATATAATCCCCGGCGGTGGGTCCTGCTGTGCTACACATGGCAGTGGCACTGCCTGCGCTGTCCCCACGGCATGGAGCCTGATGGCAATGCTCTGTGCTGTCCCCATGCACTGCCCTGCGCTGTCCCCATGGCACTGATCCTGATGGCATTGCCTTGCTTTGTCTCCATGGCACTTCCTGCTCTTTCCCCATGGCACTGTCCCCATGGCTCTGTCCCCATGGCTCTGTCCCTGATGGCACTGCCTGCTCCGTCCTCACCAACAGCTGTGACCCGAACAGCACTGTCCTGTTCTGCCCTCCCTGTCATTGCCCCATTGTCTCACACCTGCTCTGTCCTGTGCCCAGGGAGGTCACAGGGGATAACACAACCAGGCCAGGCCAGGCAGATGCTGTACCAGCAGCTGCTGGAGAGGTAAAGTGGCTAGCTGAAACCCTTCCGTGTAATCTCTGACAGTGTGCCTCCCTCCACCCAAGGTACTTGATTAACACTCTGTGAACTGCAGGAAGGGTAAAAGGCACTGCAAAGCTGTGCCCAAGTTAATCCCCCCAAGGACACACACTCTGGGGCTCTTAGCACACCCACCCCTGTGAAATACACATAGATACAAAACATGAAGCACCCAGGCCACATCCCTGACACATCTTCCCCGAAATCATTGTTTGAAGCTTGTAAAAAACTCTAGATGCAACTGCACAGGGGTCACACGTCTGCTGCTTACAGTGCACCTTCCTAAGCCAGTGGCAAAATCTTTATCCCTAACCTCCTCCCCACCTTGCTTTGGTCAACTTAGTAAGCACAGTGGTGTTCAGAGAAATAGTGTGCAGTGTGCTCACTACCCTGAGTCCCAGGCTGAACTAGGAAGCAGGGAAGATGGGGAGGCAGCACCATGGACGTGCTAGAAGATGGGGTGTGCTGTGCCCTCCCACTGCCCCAGGGTCCTGACCAAAAAATTCAGTTCAGGTGAGCTAGAAAAGAGAAGACTGCACTGCAGCTGGCAGCCTCTGAAAGCAACCCTGAGGTCATTGCAGAGAAAGCAGCAGCATCCCAGGCACAGTGTCCCACCAAGCCCTGCCTGCTCACTCCAATGTCCCACCACAGCAGACACCCACTGGGCTGCACGGGAGGCCGTGCAGCACCTGCACCCAATCCCCACACCAGAGCAAACCAGCACCCCATTCATGCTCAGATTGAAGAGGGGGGAGAAGAGAGTGGAAACTCTCCGTTCAGCCTGTGGAAAGAGCAGAGTTCAGACAAGCCACAGAGGCTCCAGGCTGGGTACTAAGGGACAGGGTGTATCCATGCAGAGGCATCACTGCAGGGCCGCATTTCTTTCTAAGGGGAAATCAATGACAGCCCGGGTTCCCAGGAGAGCCAGCCCCCCGGGTCTGCCTCCAGCCTGCATGCCACCGACAGGGCTAAGATGGAGATGCACAGCCGTCAGGGGCTGGCCAGCCCCACCGCCTCACTTCTTCCTTGAGCCTACAATATGTGTCCAGGCTGCAACCCCAGGGAAGGGGAACCCGGGGCAGAGGTTTCGGCTGATCCTCCCGCCTTCCGCGCTCCCTGCCGGGGAGACAATGCAGGCGCACAGGGAGCCGCTGGGAGCAGGGGTAGAGTCAGGGCAGCGGGCCGGGGCAGATCCTGGGGCTGTGCCCGGGACAAGCTCCGCGGAGTTTCCCCGGCGAGCCCGGGAGTGCCGCGGGCCCGGCTTTGTTCCGCGGGGCGGCGGAGAGGCGCTGAGGGACCCGAGCTGCCCTCCGGCCCACCGGCACGGGCAGGAAAGGAAACGGAGAAAACTCATCGCCATCACTTACGAAGGAAAACGATTTCTGGGATCGCCCCCTCCCGCCCCCCCTAAGCTCTGCCAAGTGAGGTAGTTTAGGGGCCAGCCGGGCTCTTCCCAGAGCATCAGCGTGCCCGGGAGGAGGGGGCCGCGCCTCCCCGACCTGCCGTGCTGAACCTCCCCCGCGAAGGCGGCCCCCAGCCCCCTGCGCGGGCGAGCGGGGCTCTGCGGCACTGCACGGCTCGGCGTGGCACAGCACAGCACGGCGCAGCACGCTCGGCTCGGCTCGGCTCAGCAATCTCGGCTGGGCTCGCCCAGCGAGCGGGGGCGGCTGCTCCTTCCCCCCCTGCCCGGGCCCCGCTCACCTGTCCATTGTCCTGGCCCTGCAGCAGCTCCTTCCCCACGGGGTATTTGATCTCCACGCCCGGGGTCTTGTCTTCCCGGTCTCCCGGGGAGCTGATGACGGAGCCAGAGATCTCGCTGATGTCGCTGGCGGTCTCGCTGTAGTTGTCCCCTCCGTCCAGCATGTCGTGCCGGCTGCCGCTCCGCGGGGTCCGGGACCCCTTCTTCCCCACGCTGTAGGCGTCGAAGTCGATGGTTTTGTTCTCATAGGCCCCCTCCACGGAGGCGAACATTCCCCCGTATTTCTGTCGCGGTGTCTGGGCTGTCGTGCCCGGCCTAGCTAGATACACAGGCAGGTCATCTTCTTTATTCCAGTTCCTCTTTCTCTCGGCCATTCTCGCTGTCCGGATCTCTCTCTCTCTGTCTCTCACTGTCTCCCTGCCTCCCACTTCTCTGCACCTTCCACTATCGGGATAGGCTGTTAGTGACCATAAAATTGAATGGATGGATGCAGCAGTGGCGGAGCTGGGTTGGCTGGTGGGATCTTTCCCTTAGGGAACTGCAAACGTTAACCTCCCTCCCCCCACCCACCCCCCCCCCGAAGGAAAAAAAAAAAAAAAGAAAAAAAAAGGAAAATAAGAGAGAAAGAAAGAAAGAGAGAGAAATAAATCCGAGCGGGATTTAAAAATAGCCGTGTTAGTAAAGAGCACGTGAAAATAAAGTACAAAGAGCGGAGCGGAGAGGGTGGCAGAGGCAGGTGATTGGAAAGCCCCTGACGAATGAGAAGAGCAGCAGCGATTCCCCGAGCGGGGACCGCAGTGAACAGCTCCCCCGGTATAGAATGATCCGGGGGGCGGGAGGCAGGGGGAGGAGGCAGGGAGGGAGCCCGCCGCATGCACACACGGCCGGTGCCAACAGGGTCCTGCTCTGCGGGCGGGCGGGCGCCGGTCACCTGCTGCTGCGTGGCTTCGGGATTGGGAAAAAAAAGGGAAACGAAAAGAAAAAGAGAGAGAGAAAAAAAGAAAAGCTCCGAACCTCCCCAGCCCCCCCGGGCGAGCCGGAGGGAGTTTCTCCCACTTTGCTCACTCACATTGCCCCCGCCCCCTCCGCGGGAGAGGCTGCGGCGGTGCCCGGGCGGGGCGGGGGGCGCGGTCGCGGCAGCCCCCGGTACGGGCGGGGGACGGGCCAGCGTCGCTCGGGGCCGGTCTGCGGCCGCAGGGGGAGCGGCGGGGAGAAGAGCGAGGGGTGGCCAGAATGTGGGAGGCAGCAGAGCCAGCCCCAGCCACCGGGCAGGGGGCTGGCGCTGCCCCTGCCGCAGCAGCTGGTGCCTGCGGGGGTGGTGGCGGCTCTGCTCCGCCCCGCCGCCCCCGGCTGCCGCTCCCCCGCTGCGGCGGCGCGGACAGGGCGCCCGACCTCTTCGCACGCCGCGCGGGCAGCGGGGTGCAGGCAGGGCGCTACAGACAGCGGGCGCCGGCCCTGACACGGAAGTGATCGTGCCGCCGCCAGCGGGGATGGGGAGCCGGCTCCGCGGGCCTGGGTGTGCGGCCCACGCCCTGAGTGTCCGCCGAGCCGGCCCACCGAGCCCCGCGGAAGGCGGGGAGCCGGGCGTGTCCCCGCGGAGCTCCCTCGGAGCGGCTGGAGCGCGGCTCGCCCCCCGGAGCTGTCCCTTCAGCACCCCGGGAGGCTCCCGGGCCGGCCGCTCGGGCCCGTGCTTGCCTGGCTTGGCCTCGGCAAAAAGGGGCAAACCATGCAGGGCTTCGTTTCACTGTGAGGGATCCAAGTTCCCAAAACTAGGATCAGGAAGGGTGGAGACTGTGCTCCCCTCAGCTCTCTGCACAGCCCACTTCAGAAAGTCCATCTTTACAGCACTACCTGTCTTACAGTGCCTGAGATCATCCACCGAATTCCAAGTCCTTGGACACTCCTCTCCTGCACATGCAGCCAATCTCTGGCAATTGTCACAGGCTTTGACTACGCCAGTAGTTACATAAGGGACATTTTCTGTTGCTCTGAAATAACATATTGCAACGAACTGGTCTGAGATTGATTACGTGACTAAGCAAATTTGAGGGAGTGGATCAATCACAAGGCCTGTTTACTGCTCATGTACAGTGTGCTGTTTGAATACAAGCCCAACAACACAGCACTCTTGCCTGTGGTCCACAGGCATGCCTGGTGGTCCCAGCACAAGAAAAATTGCAAGTTACTAATTGCAAATCAGGAAAAGTGGGAGGTTAAAGAGAGAGATCCTGGGATTTCAACAGAAACGAGTCCAGGTGACTCTCCTTCTCACTAACAACTACCCATGGACCCAAACCATGTGAAAAAGCAGTGATGTGACATACCTGAGCAATGCCAGAATGCATCCAAGGAGAACATCACTCTTTTCTGCATTTATAATGCAGTGGGACCTGCTATCTTGAATGCTGTGTGTGCATTCAACACCATGGGTGTTGTTCACATCAGGGGAGTTAGGAAGCTAGTCAAAATTTCATTTATTATGGTTATCAGCACACTGATTTTAGTCAACTGACATTTCTGAGCATGTATTGGCCAGGATTCCACAGCTCACTTAATAAACCATATTTTCACATTAACACTTGAATATCATATGGAGGTTTCACTGGTGCATGTGAAAAAAAATAAGTATAGCTTGTAGGACATTGCTTTGTTGCTTCCTTAAAGTCTCTTGTATGGGCAAATATTGATTTTTTTTTTTTTTGTTCCTGATGGTAACATTGAGATTTATTGATCACATAAAAAAAAAAAAAAAGTCAATTTCTTCCTCCACAGGACACCAAACCCTGACAGTTAGTGAAATATGCAGGTGGTACATGGAGTGTGATGCGTGACCTGCCTGTCTTTGCAAGTCATTTTATGAGTTATTTCTTTGCAATCAAGAGATTAATTTGAACTTCCAGAATAAGAACTTTTGAAGGTCCCTTAGTAGGTCCAGTATGTTGCACAGTGCATACATCTGCTAAATGCAGAGCATCTTTTATTTATCATCCATAAAGCTAAGAAAGATGGACTCTGTTTACACTTGGAATCTAGTTAGATAACACTGCTCCAGTTTCTAGAGCACTCAGGGTTTTTTAAATAAAAAAAAGGAATAATACTATTTTTTAAATATTAAACCAGGAGATTCATATTATTCTGATACATAAGGAGATCACAAGACTCAGAGAATATGTCAGATCAATGCTTTAGAAAATAGCATTAAACTTTCTCATTAGAAATAAGCATAAAATAATACCAGAGTCTGGTTTTGATTTTAAATGTTTTGGGTTTTTTTTCATACCATAGCCCTTAGTTTATTAAAAACTATTCTCAGTTCACCAGATTCCTTTGTTCAGTAAGAGGTAAAATTGTGGATTTAGGTGCTACAGAAGCAGACCCAATCGCATCCTAATACCCCAACACCCTGTGAGTTTACCTAAAAACAAGTATGCAACTTTGGAGAAATATATTGCTTAGGTATATTCTCTTGCAAAGAGTGCAATCATCCTGTTTTGACATTGCTTGATGAAAAGAGGACTAAACTCGATTGAAAGTGCACCCTCTTCCTATAGGACCTTTATTCCAAAAAGACTAGATGAGTGATAGCAGAAAACCCAGGGCATTACTTGCTTCACACAAAACCTACAATGTCTTGCTGGACAAAAGCCCAACAAGAAGGGTATCACATACCTGCTTGGCTTCAGTTGTAGCTGAGCTCTTCTTGCAACAGCATGAACATCATGAGCTAGAACAGGACTTTCCTGGTGCAGGGCCTTAGAGAATATGCAATGTACATTTTGCATGTATATTTTGCTATTGTGCATTTTACAACAGAATCATCAGACAAAAAAGGCATGAACAGCCCAAAGGGAATGCATGTGAGAGACATGAGTTCTCCTTCTTCCAGAGGAGTGACTGGAGTTGCCAAGTCACTGTCTCCGGCTCTGCTGTATCTCTGCCAGCAGTGTCCTCCTCCCCCCACAAAACCCCATCCCATGGATGGGTGATTTGAACTGTGTCCTCACATCTAGGAACTGTGAATCCAAAACACAGCTACAAGCTGGGGAAAGCTCAGGTTACCCACTTCACAAGCAGTGATACAGCCCATAGTATTCTGCCAATTCATATTAATTTCATTAACTCACCAGAAGCTGAATGGCAGCTCCTCCACCAAGAGGAGCAAGAGCTCGGGTATAGCACTTTCCTTACCCTGTTAGAAGATCAGGTGGTCCCTTCCTCAAAACTGAGACTTTCTGGGTTGCTATCCATGGATACAGTTGTATATAAAACTGTATTTCAGAAGCTCTGTCACCGTTTTAAAGTTAAAACAATAAAATTATAATGTTTTTAATTTAAAATATGCATACATTTAATATACAAAATTATACAAATTATACATTTAGCTAACATAGAAAAATACATCTTGTTAACAAGATAAAATGTCAACATATCTTACATAATTTGTGAGAGTTACAAATCTGTAATCATCAAGTAGACTTTGTGACTTCATTACAATTCCGTATCCTCCTAGTTACACTGAGTATTAATACATATGTACAGTTGATATCAATGGCAAATGTCATAGAGTGGAAATCTTTGCTGAAGAGTTATCCAGAAGATTTTAATGAAACAGTTAAAATATGAGTGGCCTCTTTTACACTCTTGAAGCTTCTGACATAGCCGAAACTAATGTGACACCCAGTGACAGGGTGGTCATGGGTCAGAGTTCAAACTTGTTGCATTTATTTACAAACACCCCTCCTTCCCCAGTCCAATTGGTACATCTGCTTAATAAGTATCACACCATAAATCCCAGCCTTTTTGTGCATTCTTTGGTACCTACTCAAATGGATCCCAGTTTGTGGCCCTAACAAATGCTCTTCATGACTTCTGGTTACCACTCCTCTGTTGGCTGTGCAAAAGTGTTAAATACTTATACAGCACTAGAGCTCAAAAGGCAAGACCTCCGTACATTATTCATCCCAGATTACTCATAAATTCCTCAGGAGGTGGGGAAATATTTTTGTTTCAGTCAACAAATGTGTGCAGTAAGTCTTCACTCCTTATTTAATTTACATGGTTTCCTTTTCCAAGTTCCAAACAAAAGACAGAAGCATAATTTATAAATAAGCTACAAAAATCAGTTCCATGCTGGGCCTTGTCTTACATACTGTGAGGCACGTAATGATTTTCTTTTTCTATTTACATATTCTTTAAAACTTGCTTATCATCACAAGGAGAAAAACAAGACCACCACATCTGATTTTCAGGCCTTGATTTTTTTTAAATTTATTTTTTTATTTAGCTCTGTGCCAAGAAATTGCGCTTAATTCCTAGAAGATAAAATTCACTCATGAGCTAAAAGCTTATTCAGCTTTTCCTAAGAGCTGCTTAGGACCATCAGTGAGTGATACATGAATTGCCTCATGCAGGCTTTTTTGGCACTGGAGTGGTTTTCATCTGTTAGTTACATTTTCCCTGTTTTCAAAAAGACCACAGTGCAGAGAGTAGAGAAATGTAGCTGTTTGGCATTGGTTAGTGCACACTGTGCAGTAACCTCTCGCATTGGAATTTACATTTGCATATTCATATTCCCATAGCAAGAGTCTACATTACACAGAGAAAAAATAGTGAACAGAGATTTATACCACAGATCCCAACAACTCTAAATCAAGGCGGGTCTCCAAAACTACTAATCTGTCTTTTCCTCTCCTACAACATTAAAGAGAACATGATGCCCACATATCTACCACATATGAGAATTTCTTAAGCCAAGTAGAAGCAAGCATGAAATCTTGGTCCCAAGAAAGCCAGTGGAAATTTGCCAGTCAGTTCAATGATAGAAGCATTTAATCCAGTATATTTAAACTTTCTCCTTTTTTTCCCCTTTTTTTCTGCCTTTAACTGCAACTTGCAACCTTCCTAGTATGCATGGATCCCAATGGTAGAATTTAAGTTAGCTATATTTTTAGATCATGTCCCATACAGGAAATAGTATACTCTCTTTCCTAACATTTCTACAGGGGCAAAAGTTCCTGTCCATAATCCCATGGCTACTGATTTCTAATGCAAATATATTTGGAGCCAAAGGCACAATATATTTTAAAGGAATTCTGCTAAATGCTAAAGCAGGAAAGAGGTTTGAACAAGTTTCTGTAATCCTAGGGTCTGTTACCCCTCCGCCTCCTTAAGGCACTAAAGGATTTCCAAAGGATTAGTGGCAAAACCCAGCATGCACATGTCCCTCCCTCCACCCCATAACCACAGTAAATTCAAATATTACAAACCTTCATCTGCAAGTGAGAAATACAGGTAGATTTATGAAACACAAAAATCAGAGTTTCCACTTTTCAAAAGGCCACAAAGACAAACATCAGCCATACCTTAGCAGACGGTTTATCCTGGGAACTCTGCTGTCTATGTGACACATTTCCCAGCAACTGCATTATTCTGAATGTAACATGATTATCACGCCAGAGTCAATCATTGTACTTGCAGCATTTGTCATCCATAGTGGTGTGAAGAACAGAATTTGGGATTTAAAAGTTGCTTAAGGAGCAACCTGTAAGCTGTATTTTCAATATCCTCCAATACTCTATACAGTAAAGTATACACAAATAAGTGAACTGCCAAAGAAACCATATTTTCCATGTAACACTGCGCATCTTGTCCATTTAGGGTGACAGAAGAAGATTGCATTTACTTACAGAACTTAGCAGCATCTTAACTTTGACTAAAGAATTTGGCCAAAACAATACTGTGCATATAAAGCAATCAGAACAAAGTGACCAATTTTTCATTCTCTGAAGGTTTACCACAAAATGACAATACATGTAAAGCATGTGCTGGCACCTCTACCATAGATATCACATTAAACAAGTTGACTTCTGCTTAGTGAAAGAAACTCAAACTCTCTAACAAGTAGACAACACTTTTCACTGTAAGGGAACTAGAAAATAATAGCTAGGCTCTCTGTCTTAGCTAGCAATCTCACATTAAAAGTTTACTGCTTTCTTACAGTGATTTGAGGCAAAGTTGGGATTTTACTCAGCTACATGAAACACATCCACTGGTCTATCGATGCAATTAATAAACAGACTGTTCCAATATTGGTTGGACAATTTTTGTATGAGGAGATGGTAGAATTTCAAGGAGATCTATGTGGTACAAACCACAAAGTCTCTACATTCCTTACACTAATTGTTCTAAAATGAAACCAAAAGGCAGAAAGCTTAAGATGTTACAAAATGGACAGCTTCATCATCAACATTTATAATTTATGGTGGGAGATTTTGTGTAAATACCAGGAAAGAGGCCTGTGTAAATACCAGAAAAGATATTTTAGTTAAACACTTAATTCAGAAGAAAGAAGTACGGTTTAATTGCCTGAGTGTTGTAGAAATTATGTATGTTTTCAAGTGGATAGTATGCAAATGGTAGAAACCTACACATATGTCATTGCTTTATTTTAGGAACTTGTAGTTAAGCTTCACGTTACCATGACAACGTGTCATCTTGTTACTAATTGTAATCTAGAAATGAACATTACATTAATCTGATTTGGGATTCCACAGTTTATTCTTCTGCTGCTTCCTTTCAAAGGGTATCTGTAATTACTGGGCAACTACGCATTGTAAAGACAGCACATCCTAGCAATTAGCTCAACGTTAAAAAAAGAAAAAAGGGAAATACAAATCATAAAGCAGTTATCAAAACTGAAAGTGCATCACAATGTAAGACAGTTTGAGAGTAGCTGCTGCCATCCAGGTCAGCACAAGTATTGCCACTGACTCCACCTGGCTGTGTGCCTTTAGTTTCAGAAAGGATGGAAGTACCCACAGGACCCTTTATGTACAGGTCTGGTGCCTGCATTCCCATCTCCCTGCCTTCCCAAATGGTACTCAGAGGTGAATAGTAGGGGTTGTGGTGTGTGATCTGTATTGTGCAGCACGGTTGCACAATGTGTTTACATCACATATGCTACTACCAACCAGAGTGTACAAACCCATCTATTTCTGAAAGTTAAATTCAGTGTGGCCTATTCATGTGGTTGAAATACTCAGAGTATTAGGACAGAGCACTTTGATGTTCCAAGAGCCTCTCAGTGCTCATGAAGATCATTCCCAGTTCCAATTTACCCTTGTAAAAATGCCATTCTGTCTCATTTGCTAAACAGTTTGTACCCTCAAGTATCACAGCCTCAGATATACTAAACATCCCAACTCAGATCAAAGGCTCTTTCAGGAATGCTCAAAGCCACAGGAGGCTTAAGATATTACATACCCACATGAGCAGAATCATGAAGATGGGGATTGTGCTTAACTTGGTAATTGCTTCAAAATGTGAATGCTGAGATCACAAGAAAACAAAACAAAACAAAACTCAGACTCAAACATGCATTGGCCTGCATGGCCAGCTTCCATTACAGGAGGTGGCTAAAATGGTGCAGATGGTAATGTAGAGCAACTTCTCACTTTTTCCCATAACGTAGCAGCTGCAGTTACCTCCAGGCCAAAGCACATTTCATCAGTCCTTCAGAGCTCTACTGCTTCTTCTGTGTGACTGATACATTCTTCCCTGGACAAGAGGAAGGAGGATTTAAAAAAAAAAAAAGGAAGAAAAAAAGACAAAAGCATAAGGTAAGTATCTGTATTTTCACAATTTAAGGAATTGTTTGTTTTTCATTCAAGGTCAAAATAAAGCATTTGGCAAGCAGTGTGCCCAGGTGCTTCCATACAAACAGAGCATAATGGCAGCACATTGTAGAAACTGAACTATCCAAAACATATTGAGACATTCTCCCATGATTTACTGATTTAAGGTGAAAAGCACATTCCATGCTTTTCCTTTTGCTACTTTTTGTGCACAAGACAAACATCCATTTGTCAATATGGAAACAAACATTCTCTACCATCTTCCCAACACCATCTCATAACCCACTTAGCAGGGATCTACAGAAGTAGTCTAATGGATAAAGTTCAACTTATGGAATAACAGCCATCACAAATCCAACCTTCCAAGTAAGTCCTATTTCTATGACTCTTCTCAAAATAATATTCACCATTTGCATCTTTCCTCTGATATTAAAATTCAAAGCCTACAAAACTTTTTATTAGGCTTTACAATTTCCACTAAGGCTGTCATTATTACTGTTAAACATCACCAGTGATGCACTGCTTGCATACTTAACTCTGGCTAAAACTCAATGTCTACTGGAGAAACACAAATCTTAGTACATTGGTAGTACATGAAATGATAATAGCATACAGAATTTTCTTTAAAATATTATATTGCAATTATTATTATAATAAATTACTTGATGACAGTAATTAACTGTCATTACTAAAATGTGTCCTAGTCACCAACATGCCCCTCAAAAAAGAAAAATTAAAAACTGGGAAAGAAGAGAGCCTTTATGACTTGTACTTCAGCATAGAAAGATTTTTCCAAGCATGAAGAACAGAACTGGAGAAAAATCCTGCAGAGAGAGGCAAAGTAAAAAAGGGGAGGTCATTATTTTTGGAGAAGCAGCTAGATGGATTATTGTAGGACACAAAACCAGGGAGATATGCAAGAGTCAGTCACTGATCCAGGAGAGTGCCAGCTGGGCAGGAGGACATGAAAGATTCCTAGTGATGAGAGGCACTTAGAGCCCTTGCACACACTCTGGT
Source organism: Coloeus monedula (assembly GCF_965178545.1). Classification (NCBI taxonomy): domain Eukaryota; kingdom Metazoa; phylum Chordata; class Aves; order Passeriformes; family Corvidae; genus Coloeus; species Coloeus monedula. Next base: position 62,971,390 of record NC_138785.1, read on the forward strand.
TCAGCTCTCCATCTTGGATCAGAAACTGGTAAATGTTCAGACTTGTTTTTCATTCAAAACAACACCAGAAGCTTTCTGCAGTCTTCGTAAGACATTACACATTAATTCTGCCTCTGCTGTGGCTGCATCCAAACAAAACTGGATTTGGAATTCCATCTCTTTGCATCATCTAATGAAGTCCAGACTGTACTGCAAACAAAGAAAATCCATTCATTCTTATCTCCAGGCAAAGAAAGGGAACACTACTAGAGTCTCCATAGATCATCTTCTTTTTGATTACTGTCTTTGTAGTCTAAGTAATCAAAACAACACCCAACAGAACACACTTTCAGCCTTTGCTATCCACACCTTCCAAGGATTTTTCAGGACATCAGGTACTTTTTCATTTGTAATTAATATTACAATAAATTAATATCACAATATGATAGTACCAGCAGAGCTGGCCTTGTATTTTGGGATGGTGTGAAATACATCCCCATCTCTCCTCTTCTAGTCATACATGAAGTTTCTTCTCTGTGATCTCATCACTGTACATAGGCTCTAGGGAGGATCAGGAGGGTGACTCTCTAGGTCCTCCTAAAATTTAGCTTTATTTTAGAAGATAGAGAGGCTTCAATTTTAGTTCCTCAACTGGTTGCAGAGGAGCTACCCACTGTTACCAGTTGTCAGTTTACTGACTTGTTCAAGAGGAAGATTGTCCCTAAAGTATCAGGGATAGCTGTAATGGGAAGCTATGCTTGAAAAAACTATCACTGAAAACTGGTGTGGCCAGAATAATGGAAAAGTGATTCAAACTTCATTCATTCAATGAACTTACATTTTTTTGTACTTTAGTGATCACTTCTTTTGTTATCCAACAATTTAAATTTAAACTAAGTTCTCTAATTTTTCAAAATTGGGGTTAAAGAATATTTGTCAAACATGCACTGCTAGACTAAGAGCATTTACAAATGTAGAAGTCATTATTTGTCTAATATTTCCTTCAATTTTTATTATATTTTTCTTGAAACATTAGCTGCCAATTCTCCTTTCTCATTTTGTCAGATTCTTCACTTTCTCTTTCCCATTCCTTTCATCCTCTTTGTCTGTTCTTTCTCCTTCCTACGTGAATTATTCACCCCCTCCTTTTATTGTTCACCTGAAGTCTTTATGAAACCTTGTGCTCCTCACAGTCTTACCTCCTTGAAAAATCTATCCTTCACCCTTCTCTTAATGATTTTCTTCATACCACATATGTAACTAAGAAGTGTAGAACATAAACCATTAATGAATTGTTTTGTAATTACTCTGGTCAGGGAGGAAGTCTCTCTTGTGAAATGCTTGAGGAAAATAAGAGAGGTCTTAATGATGTTACTTTACCAAAGAAAAATATTGACCAAACATTTCCAGGGCTTAAGCACAAAGGCACAATTTCCAACCATGCATCACAGAGATTAAAAACCAGCTGAGTCTTTATCAATGCTGTACCTAAAAGTTTCAGCATGGATATTTCTGATGCTCAGAAATTTGCTGGCCTCCCATTCTTTGGTAGGGCTAAAGCACATGGTTGAGCAACAATGCGGAGGCTGGGCTTGTGCTCCTTCACATCACAAGCAAAATCAATTTCAGTCCCCAGCACAAAGAACTGCTAATGTAGAAGGTCATTAAACAAAACTTATTTCTCTGTGACATTGGAACCTCAAAGGAAACCTTGAAATAAAAGTGATGACTGTGCACTGCTCTCTAAGGACCAAATAATTTCTGGCATAACAAAGATCAGTGATCCATATTCATGCTCTCACTTGATGTTCTCCAATCTTTTACCACCTCTGTCAGCCACCAGCATTTATTTTTTCTAGCTGCTTCCAGTCCTTCACATTTGTACTTGTTCATCCTGTGCTAAGTATCAGGAAACTGTAAGACCACAGGAAAGAACCTCAGAAGGTCATTTAGATCAACCTACTCCAAGCAGAGTCAGTTCAAAGCCAGAGCAGTTTGCTCAGGGTTTACCTAATCAGTCTTAAAAAACTCCTGGGATGGAGAATGCACAACCTTCCTGGGCAACCTGTCCCACTGCTGCACTGTCCTCATGAGGGAAATGCTTTTCCTATATTCAGTCTGAAATTCTCTTGTTTCATCTTATACCCTCTGTCTCACCCTCTCACAATGTATCACACTGAAGGGCCTGGCTCTCTCTATGCTTCTGTGATTCTCAGTTGCTTCCTCACAGTTTCAGGAAGGCTATTGTGAGGTGTCCCCAAAGCCGGCTCTCCCCCAGGGTGAAACAGCCTGGACCCCCCGGCCTCTTCTCACGGAACAAATGGTCTGCTCCCCCAAGTGTCTAAACTACCATTTTTAAGGAAGCTCAGAGAGCTCATACTGGTGGAACAAATCTAGTGCTAACCACCTCCTAAAGACAACTGTCCTGCTGGACTCCTCCAGTCAGCTCCCTGAAGAGCTGAGTTCTGTGCCCACTGCCAGGGTCGATGGTCTCCATGCCCTGCAGAGCACAGCGTGGATGGAAGTCATCCTTCTCCCATTAAGAAAGTACAGCAGTAAAAGCCTTGCAAAAACTTTTGGAGCATGCATCAAAGTCAGAAAGGAAAGAGCCAATATAGAGGCTTCAAAGACAAACAACACTGGGGCTGGAAGGAAGAAAACTAAGAGCTGCAGGACTGTACACATATTCCTAAAATCTCTATGGCATCTTCAGAGAGTGCCTGTGCTCACTGAGATTGGAAAAGACTTTTCAGATCATTGAGCCCACCTGTAATGAATGCACACAAAGGATTTGAAGTCAAATAATTCCTTACATTTAGAAGAAAAGGATAGTAAAAGGAGGATGTTATTTTATTCTGGTCATCTGAAAGAAGACATGAAATATGGTGATGCCACCATAAAAACATATTTAAATCATGTCTGATATCTGAAGTGGGTTTGGGTGGTGGACCACCGTGCACTTTCAACTGCTGCAGTAGGACAGTCAATGCATATTGGGAACATTCCCCAGTGTGTAACCCAGCATTAAAGATTCTCAAGGCACCAGTATACAGTGGCTGCTCAGTACCTCAGCCCTGATGTGCAGGGCCGGAAACACCATGCTTCCATTGGTTTGTAGCACTAGAGGTACTTAAAGTGAGGAAATTGCAAATTCAAGGAATTAATAAGATTTCTTTATATCAAGCAAAGAAATGCATATTTCTGCTATTTGTGAACAAATATTTGAAGAAGATACTATGCAACACCTGAAAAGAGTTTCTGCTGTAAATATAAAAGAAGTACTCTGCTGTGCCTCTGCCCTTATCAAGGGTCACAGATTATCCCTTCTTTAGAACCACTGAAGCACCAGTGTTTTCTATCACTATTCTGGAGCTACAGTAGCACAAATGAGAGAAAATGCCAGGCAAGAGGGTTTGTGCTATTCTTTAATATTTTATAATGAAACTACAGATATTTTATTTGGTCTAACTAATACAATCATGAGCATCCATTCATTTTATAATTTCTATTAATTACAGAAAATCAATATGTCTGTGGCATGCACACACTTCAATAGAAAATTATCTACCATAAATTGTTTAATATCTGTTTTATAGTACCTTGTTTTAAAATATAAACATCTTCCTTTAGAAAAATTTTGATTACCTGCAAATAGAAAAACTGGAAAGAAAGAAAGTGATTACAAGAAAAGAAATGTTGCAAAGCTGCATTTTGCCATAATACACATGGGATCCCTCAGCTTTTTGGTAAAGAAATGCTGTATAACCAAGAGCATGATCTTTGCAAAAACATTTGATTTCTGTGCTTGGTAAAAAAAAGAGATCAAATAGTGTAATCTTCCCATTCACAAATTGCTGCTTCTAAGATGCATTTCTACTTGATGGATTCACTTTGGAGCTCAAGAGGTGTGAATATCATTAAATTCTCAATGAAGACGTATTGATCCCAATTATAACCAATGGCCAACAGAGCTTCTCTATATCTCAGAGGAAAGGAATTGCATCCAAGGGAAAAAACCCCAACAATCATCTAACCAACCATGAATGCTGAAAACCACAAATAAATTATGTTCTCTTCTGTTAGAAAATTATACTACGTATTTCTACATTCTTGTGCTTAATAAAGGTATTAAATATTAGACAAGGTTGCATATATAGATCTCATTCAAAATCATTGCTCTGGCTTTATTTCAGCTTCTTTCTTATGAAACTAATGGTGTAATTCTGGAAAAATGAATTCATGAATGATAAATGAGCCTTGTCTTACTCAACTCTATGGAAAATACATTATTTTCATTAACAGTAGAATATGGGCAATATACAACAATACAAGCAGTGCTGCAATTTAATGCTACAGAGCTTTTCATAAAAATGTCATACACACACAAAGACACTCATTTTCATGCTGCTTGGAGAAGAACAACTTAAGAAGCTTAATTAAGAGTGGGTAGCTATAGTGAAGAGGACTTGAAAATGTGAATCTTATAAATGTGCATGGACAGTTGAACTCACTGTCACGCTGAACATCATTTTGGAAGTTAATTTCTTCTGTTAATGGACTATCAATATATATAATACATTTGCTTTCAAAAAATGTCTTCTAGAACAATATCCCTGCAATCCTTTGCAGCTCTGAGATGCAAATGCTTACAGAAGATCCCTGATGTCTAACCTCCTGCTCATCAAGTATTCCACAACTTTGCAGGCAGGCAGTAGTAACAGACACACTTCTGAAATCAATTGCTACCCTAAAATCTTGGACGTGCAGCCAAGGATAGCTAGCTTGCCAAGAGGCTTAGGGTGAAGTGTGCTGATATGAGGCAGTTCAGCAATTTAAAATGACAAACTAGGAAACCTTGAAGACTGATCACAGATTGTTGGAACACACACAGAGTAAAGGAAAAACCAGCTGATTTTTTTTTTTTAAGACAGTGTTCACCCAGTGCTAGTCCTAACTAAGGAGTGGCCCTATTCTAATTTAAAATAAGGAACAATTAAAACACCTTTGTAGTCAAAGGATCTTCCACAGGATTCCATTTACTTTGCTGATTTGATTTTCCTGTAATGGCACTGCCTCATTTAGACAGCTCCAAGCCTTTATTAGCCTTGAAAATCTAACAGCACTTACTAAACACAGGAATTTTTTTTGTGATAAATTATGCACATGAACTTAGTGTTATTTACATTTCTCCCATTAAGACAATCATAATGGATTTAAAGGCTAATGAAAATGAGTTAACATCATACTACAGAGACAGTAGCAGCATGACATGTCCAAATACGATAGCAGAGTGGTATCTTCTATGTATCAGGCACATTGCTTTTGAGGAGCATGTCATAAAAATGATGTAACCCAGTACAATGAAAAAGCAAATTCCAGAAGGATTTTCTTGTCAAGTCAAAAATGGAGAAAACCTCCATCTTGTGCATGTTTTTCTGAGGTTAAAGAAGTGAGCATTATCAAGAAATTACCAAAAGTAACAGACAGTAGGAACAACCCACAACAAATACTTCCCTCTAATGTAATTCACTGTGTGCTTTAGTACTATAATGCATCCAGTTAAAACTGGGACATACGATGTTTCTTCCAGTGCTGAAAACGCAACAGACAGATTGACCCACAAGAGTCCCACAGCTTCCCTCCCCTGCAAAAAGATGCAATAGAAGTGCATTCAGCTTGGTTATTTTCAAATCCTTCCCCTTACAGTTTCTCAAGGAGGCACCCTTAACACAGAAATCATCATGATTAGATTCTGCTGGCAATGTGTAATATCATTCTCACAGAGCAGCTGTAGAACACCACTGGAACAGATATATTTGCAATAGGTAACAGCCATGAACCGTGTAAAAAACATGCTTACCACAAGGTGGTAAGTACAGCCATGAAAATATGAAAAACCTGCTGGGATTGAAGAGCAAAAATTGTGAGCAGGACAAAATAAGGCCCTTGGAAGTGGAGGCTGTTTGAGCCCTTCAGTCTCTGGAACATGCTATCTCCTTCCTAGATGACCCTCCCAGTCAGTTCTGTTCACATTTGCATGGTAACAGCTGCACACAAGACCAAGGCTTGTATTCATCTAAGGCACAGCACCCTTTGGGCTACAGGGACTTTGTCCTGGGGACACCAGTGATGCCTGAAAATGCAGACCTGCCCATTGTCCTTCAGGGATTTTAATGATCTGAAAAGCACTGCAAATATCCTACAGAAAACCATTCATTTAAATTATTTGACTTAGGGGAAGTCACAGGCTTTTTTTTTTTTTTTTTTAAAGTCAAGGTCATTAAGAATAGCTCACTCTATACGAGACTGATTTTATGACTCACAGGAGACTGGAAAAATCAGCAGCAACACTGCATATTTAGAGTATAATGTTTAGTCATCAAAGACACTCTCAGAGTTATTGCCTCCTCCTTAGACACATTTTTTTAATTGCTACAACAGAACTGCAGCAGTAACAAAGAAATATCTTCCTCTAAAATGCACAGTCATGGGAGTAACTGATCAAGTTTGCCTTGCTGCAAATCAGCCTAAGAAAAACAGGCAAGTGAATTCATATTTCAGCAAAGCATTTTTTATCCCACTACCTCTCCAACCATGCAGGGAAAACTGATGTATATGCATCCAGAGCAGATTAAGCAGCATCTGAAGAGGAGGATGTCTAGATGCTTTCTACCCCACAGCAAAAGCTTAGGAAGACATAGGTATTGGAACATTTCTGTTTTGCTTTGTTTTCCTTGCCTGATCTTTAAAAAGTCCTGATAAATGCCAGAATAACTGCTAGAGGAGGTCAGATTTTAATTTTTTTAAAGTAGTAATCAAAGCAGTATCATTACCAGTCTGTGAGCAAATCGTAGGCTTTCTGTTCCCAGAGGAACCCACTGCAGATTCGTGCACAGCCCTGTCAGACAGAGACAGAGGATGCACAGCTGCGGTTGCAGGATCAGGAGAGTGATGGTACCTTTGAACACCCCATGGCAGAGCCAGACACTCCACTTGTCACCCCCAAAGCCTCCAGACCAACAGTGAATCCTGCCCAGCCACAGCAATCTGAAGACTGCAGAGTTTAATAACTGCAACACATTGCAGTTAAGTTGCAGTTACTGCAATGTATTTTAATGTACCACCAACAGTAAAAGCCTAAATGGTTTTATCACAAATCAAACTCACTGCAAATTATTCAGTAAAAGAAAAAACATCTGTTATTCCCATTGATATTTACTGAGGCAAATCAAGTCTCCCTGGCCCAGCTTTACACCCTGTGATGGAGGATTCAGCATGCAGCATATGACCTATACAGCAGGAAGTAAAATTTTCTTATAGTCCTGTCCCTCTGAGCACTGAAAAATTTGGAAATCAGACAAGATGAATGCAGATTCTCTCTGTCATTTGGGCAATTTTGCATTGCATCATTAGTCCTAATTCACCCTGCAGGGGCCACAGTCATGACATCAAGCCACAGGGCCCATCATCCTCCAGCTCTACGTCTAGGAAAAGCAAGAAGATGTTCACCTTCCAGGGCTCCCCAGCTGCTAAAACATCATTCTGTAGCTGTAGATTATAAATACAAATTACAGCAACCTTTAGGATGCTATAACTCACATTGGCAATATCTGCACTGAATTTTGAGTACATGCTTGGGGCACATGCTCCTGTGCACACTGTTCAGACCAGTATCTCTACTCAGACACAGACCTCAGGGTCAATCCTAAAGCAAGCATGGGAAGAAAGGAAAAAGCACAAGGTACCAACATGTATTTCATCTATTTTTCCAATAACATCACACTAGCCACTATGTCAGTCAAGAGCCTTCCCAGAATAACCATGTCTTCCAATACCTTTAGGACAACTGGGGTTTTTAGGCCATCTGACTACAGGCAGGCTAGTGCTGTATGAAGAGCTGCAGGTGACCCACATCCCAACTTCAAAGATACTGGAATGGTGTAATTATTTCTTTGTCCTCTCTTCTGCCTCACTGAGATTTGTACCCCTGATATCTGCAGCAAAGGGATGCAGGACCTCCAGGGTCAGGTGCTGACATGTTAGGATTTCTGCATGGGATTACTAAAACTGGTCAGAAACATTTTTAATGGCACATTTGACTTTGATGACACTGCAGAAATCACACCCGATTTCCTGCCAGGTCCTCTTGCCTGTTCTTCAAGTGTATTCCTGACAAGTTGACAGAGAGTGGGAGTTAAAAAGAAGTTATTGCTCCAGGATTATCTCAGAGATTGCAGAGCTCCTAAGATGCTGGCTCCTCTACAGATCTCATTAGGCAGGATGCCAAGAAACTCAGAGCAGAGTCTCTCTGCCCATAAACTCCAAGGCTGCCAGCTCTCTCTTAACTCACCAGGCAGAAAGAAAAGAAGCAAGAGTCTGGAAGCTCTGGAAATGTGCAACTCCTTGGCACCCTAGGCAGCCAGAGGATCCAGACAGAATTCCTCAAGCTGGGGACCCCAGAGCTTGATGTCTCTAATTCTAGATATTATTACCTTCAGACTAGATGATTGTTGTGGGTCCCTTCCAACTGAAAATATTCTTTTTTTTTCACTAAGAATGGAAAAAAATATTAATTTTCATTTCAAATCACAGTACAATCAAATTAAACAAATCTATCAAAATCCTCTGCAACTTGGCATGATCTTTTTTCATGCTGCACCACTTGAACAATAGACTGTTATGGCTGGTGTACAACATACCTTGTGGTCCCATTCCCTAAATATACACACTGTACCATTGGTCAGCAGACTGAGCTTGTATCATATTAACTGCCTCCTCTCCCATCCTCTTTGTCCCAAGTATTCGAGCCCTCCCAATTTAAATTTCAAAACCAAGCCCTGTAGGGAATAATATGTTTTGTGGAGTTTCCCATTGTAAACATACCTGGATTTTCTATCTTCATGTTAGCTAAACTGAACAGGATTTATTTTTCTGAAACTCCTATTACCACAAAGCTCTGTATGCAGGTCAGCAGGCTTATGTAACAGTGATGCATCTGGCTCTCTGTCCCACATAAATAAGACAGAATATGCTGTGACTGCTACCTAACCTTGTGTGCTGTTCATCAAAGGCTCATATCCATCTTTTTTTTTCCTGTTAAGGGAGACCCACTGAAACCTCAGTCTTCCAAAGGCCAACTTTCCCAAAGACCTGTAATTGTTACATGCTCCCCACTGAGTGCTTACAATCAGACACACTGGATCATTTCCATAAGGCTTTTTTTTTTTTTTTTTAAGTTCTCTAATGCTCAACCATTCAAGTTAGTTTTGTTTCTGGAAAGAAGATATTTCGATTTAATTCACATTAGTTGTATTTTAATTTTATCTTTTAAGATTAGTTGTTACCTCATGAGTTCACTCCAGCACATTTTCTTGCAACTGCTTCTTGCTCTGCATTTTCCTTTGATCTTTTCCATCTTCTCACACACCCACCAGTCACCCCAGTGAAATGCTCATAGAAGTGGTCAGGGATTCATACATGTTCACAGGGCACAGCATGGAATAGTCTATCCAGTCTCAGATGTTGTAAAAATCTTCTCTCCATTAAAACTAGTTCAAGGTATCTTGCAGGAGACGGAACACAAGTCAACAGCAAGTGCCCAGCTCTCATGCTGAAAGGAAGCATGCACAGATCCTTGACACACTCATACATACTTGAGAATAGCAGATTTGGCCTACTACAGCAGGCACAGTGATGTGTTTTACTCAGCTATCAAATGCATGTAGACATCTATGCAAATCCCAGGTCTAGAGCAAGCATGTAACTCTAACTTGTAACTCTAGCCTCCAGCTAGTGTGGAAATGAAATCACTGACTTCCTATAAATATGCAAATATGGTTAAATGCAAGGTGATCTACCAGGAACAAGGAGAGCAGCCCACGCTTGCAGAATGGTGGATGTATCCAGAACAGCCCTAAAGAAATATCAGAGGCTGTTCTAACAGGCGAGTCAGTACATCTAACAAGCATAAACCAGAAAAGACCAAACAGGACTTGGCACATAAACCACCAGGCTGATTGACAGACAAGCCTTTGACACCTCTCAGGGGTACCAATGCTGAGGAGCATATGTGAAGGAGGATTTCCCTAGCATTACTCCCAAGTTTGAGAGTTTTCAGAATAAATGGTCTATTCTGTAGGTATGGCTTTACACTTTTTTGTGTGTGTGTTTAATTCCATTTTTGCAAATAAAATATTGACACTAGGCCAGGACAATAATTCAATACCAAGTTCACCAAAAACAATGGTTTTCTCTTTATAACCCCAAAACTCCCTAAATTCACATCTGTAATAACATCCAGAGCATGGTCTTTTAGTTCATGCACAGAGCAGGCTCATCCACTGAGCAATTTGATGCTTATTTAATAAATGCAGTGCTATACTAAGCCCAGTTAATCAACACCATCTATTCTGAAAGCAGAAAAAAAATTCTGTATGTCTATCACACTCCATCAGCTTTCCCCACTCACTTTAAGCAATTAGTTTCAAAGACTTCCTGACTAAATTTACATAAAATGCATCCTTCCCTCCTACACTTTGTTAAAGCATTAGGCTATAATTTTGTAAGGTGTTCTTGGAGATTAACAGTGGCAGAGAAGTACCAGAGATTACACTATGCCTCAAGCACAGTCCCAGGAATTTATGAGAACAGCAATTTCTTGGATCACCTCATCACCTTCAATTGACTTAAATGCTTGTGGAGCAAGAATGTTATTTATTGTCAGAGATTTTCTGGGTCTGTCTGCAGAGAGATGGCTGTGGTTGCAGATGGAATAGGCAGCTGAGAACAGCTGTCAATGGACATAAAGCTGCAGTTGAAACATCAGCAAGACTCATTGGAAAACCTCTGAAAGAAGGAACTTCAGTCATTTGCAAGGGGAGAAGGTGGAATGACGTATTTGGAGAAAATTTTGAGGTCCAGGCTTCTGATGGCCAAAATGTTTGGCTACCAGGGTTTTGGGTTTTTTTAGCCAGGACTCCAGCTGGCATAACTTCATGAGCTACTTCAATTCTAGACTGATGAATTAAGCAGGTGGTGATGTATTTGTGGCTTTCAGTTAACGACTTGGTCTTGTAAAACCTCACATGGATCTGTTCAAAGTGTTGGAATGGGAACAGCATATTCAGGAGACTTACAAGATGAAGCCCAAAGTACTAGGACACAACAGTTGTGTTGGCAACAAGCTACTGCAAACAGTTGCATAAGCTGAAGAGAAGCAAGAGCAATAGTTCCAAGTGTCTGCTTTTAGCATTATATTTACAGCTTCTCCCTGACTGTGCATATATTAAACAGATTGCAAACTTGTAATGAGTGGAGGGAACAATCTGGGTATTTATAAGGCAGTTAACCTTTGGGAATGGCCTTTGTATTAACATTGAACAGGTCTGCTTCACAGTCAGAGGACCAGTGTTTTCATCATTTGGAAAAATGAGAAAATATCTCATACCTGTGGAGATAGCCAGAAAGATTTTATCCTTGCACTCTGAAAGATCTTGGCTGATATTGGCTATTTAAAGTCAATGCAAACCTGGGACAGCAACGAAGCACAGACAGTGGCAGAGAGAAGCGACTCCAGAACACATGCCAGGCTGAGGGTGACCCTTCACCGTGAAATATTCCCATTTACTTTCTTCTAATCAAAACAAATACACCACACCCATCTTTGTTCAGAAGCCACCTGCGAGTATCAACTATCAGCTGGACTCCTCAGCCACATAATTTATCTAGTATTAAGATGGAACCAAAGAAACCCAAACAACAGTGGTTGGCATGACACTTATTTTTCTGACCTAACTTCAGTGTTTGTTTGTTTCTAGGGCAACTCACAAAACCCATGTAAGAAAATCCCTGTCATGATGGGAAAAAAATTTATTTTTAGATTTGGTAAACCCATCCATCAAGAAAAGGAAACGAAATGAAATGGAGAGCTGCAGTAACACTGCCATAGGATAAACATAATGTTGTCATTGACTCCATCTGTGGAAACAATTAACTGAAAGTACAAGACACTGCTGTTTACAGAGGTCCAGGGCTGATTTACTTAGGTTACTTCCAGTTTAACAAGCAATTTCATAAAAATATTTCAATTATACTGTGCATACTATACTCTCAAGATGCCTGCTTTAATTTTATTTGCTGATTCAAAACTTTCTTTCTGATAAAGGACCATGGAAGCCAGAATATGCCTTCCACTCACCTTCAAAGACACAAAACAAGCAAAGCAACTTTCGGTTTACTCCAGGGGGAACTCATGATGGTCCCTAATTGCATATTAATACCATGAATTATTCAAAATCACAGCAGGTAACAACAAACATTCTGTTAAGTGTAATGATACAGCTTAAACATGAAAAACCATACAAGGAGTATAATTAACAACTAGAAAAGCAGAGTTCAATTAAATGGCAAATCCCACTGTTGCTTATGCACTTCATTGGTGGACGGTTAATGCCACTAACTTCAGAAGTGCAGAACTGCTCTAGCCCCAGGAGACACAAGGCTTCAAAGATTCCCTCTTGCTCCATGGGCAGACAGACCAGGAGGTTTACAAGGACACCCACAGCCAGTCCCACTTCAGCAAACAAGAGAGAGAAGTCTCCATCTGCTTTCAGTTTGCTGTTCTCACTGGGAATAATCGGAGGGGAATTTGAGACGGGCCATACTCCTCTCCTCCAGCACATTTGTCCAGTAAAATCTTGCCCCAGATGATTAGGATTCACTACATTATTCACTGTTACCATCAGCAATTCCAGCCCTGTTTTCTAAATGTTAGAAATGAGGCTCAAGTTTAAGAAACATTAAAAAATGGCTTTGCTGCCATTCAGGAAAGCACAAGGAGTACTTCATGGGAGCAATTACTGCCTCTTCTACACAGCTGCCTGACTCAGTGTAATGTAAGGTAAGTTGTAATGATGTATCTATAAGAAAAGAAAAAATCAATTCCAATCCAGGAACACAGAAATAAGGCTTAATATTTTCATGGTTGGAATTGTTCACATACAAATTGTACAAAGTCAGATTTTTCAGAAAAGAAAGCAGAGAAAAATATCTAATTTCCAGAAAACTAGTGAAGATCAATCATTCAGCAAAGTACAGACCCCCTGCATCCTCTGTCTTATAAGCTACAAAAAAAGAATATAATTTAGGCAATCTAAGAAGTCATGGCACATGCTTCCTCAGAAAAGTGTTGCACTGGTTATAAGGAGAAAATTCAACCCAAAAAAGAGGAAAAGTTAAAATATAAGTACCTGCTGCAGTGCTCTTTAATGATTACAGATGACCTTCTCTTTTGACAGAAGGCTTCAGGTTGGAGATAATGCATCTAACATATTACCAGCTATACCGCATTCATTTTCAATTTACATTTCCTATCTCCCCAAGCAATCATTATTTAGAGATACAGAAAAAACAATTCAAATCCTCCTTACACCCACAAGTCATTTTATTCTAAGTGATATGAATTAAGCGATGTTGGCAAGCTCACAGGGAAAAACTAGACCTTCACTGAAAGCATGAACTAATTTTTAAATAAAATGGTTTATTCACCCTTTATTTCTTCCCACCCTTCCTCACTCCATTAGAAATAGATTTTTATGTGATGTCTTTTGAAGATTCAGCAGCAGCCCTGGGATGAACCAGTCCAACTGGTGTGCTACTTTGATGGAAAGCAGCTTCCCAGATCGCAGCTTCTTCCACTTCTCCCATCTGTGCACAGGCTGCAATGAGGAACAGAATGACTGTGCTTTCTCACCATTCAACCCCAAGTCAGCATTTAACTTGCAGTATCAGACACCAGGTTCAAAGGTCAGTTCTCTGAGCCATTTTTTAGCCAAAAAGCCAGAAGTAGATTGTCCCAGCTAACTATGCAGACATTCTGTATCCCACACCTTTGCTTGAATATACCAAGCAGTTGCAATTATGTGGCTGTTCATCCTACAAATTCCACAGGCCTGAGACTGAGAAAGGGCACCAAGCCCATAAAGAATGACACTGGGCAACTTCTAGGTACCCTCACTTCACTAACATTTCTTGTGGAGGCATTACACATTCTGTCTTCACTTCAAAATACGTAAACCACTCTCTTTTGCAGAAGCACAAAGGAAATACACAAATTCCTTCAAGCTTCCTCTATCATTGCCCAAGGGATTTAAGAAAAGAGTTGGACATTCAGTTACCCATCTGATCCTGGTGCCCAACTGCCTTAGATACTCTTATCACTGGGGCCTAAACCCTGAAATGTGCTCAGCAGTGCTTTGTGCAAGGCTACATTTTCACAAGACTAATACACACAAAAAACTCCCTAATCTCTGACAGGAAGAAAAGCAATGTGGATGCTTCCCTGATCCTGCAAATCCTTGGTTACACAAGACACAAGAAACAAGCAACATGGATAAGAACTTTTCAGGGGCAGAACCTATTTTATCAGCAGAGATTGATACACTATGCACTGTATGAGTGTACACCAGGGTGTACACCAGTGGGAACTGTTGGGAGAATTTTAATTTCCATGAGTCTAACTTTATTCAGTCTGCTGAAGTAATGCCCACCTTGAGAAGCCTAAGTGGGTGTCAGCTGCAAGGGAAGTGTTTTTCCTCTCCCCCACTTTTGGCAGCACCAAATACTCTGAATTGAAACAAATACAAATGTGAGCAAATTACAAATACCCAAATATTCCCTGTGTCCCACCAATAAGGGGGAAGCACTTTTTTTCTCTCCAATCTAATTACACCACAAAATTAGAATAGAATATTCCAACTTATTAAATTACTTCTTCAAGGATTCAAACCAGCAACTGCTGTCTCATGAGCTGCCCTGCATCTGTGTGAAGTAACATAACAACCAGTTAATGCAACAGCCATCTCTAGCCCGTGACCTGGAGGAGGGAGTGGGTACACGTTTGTGTCTGAAGCTGTATGCTACATGTTCCACCCCTTCCCCTTTCTCCAGAGGAGAGCTCATTTCACGGCCAAACTTTTTAGTTGGTTCTTGAGCACAAACAAAACCATCTTTGTGCTGGGAAGGAGGCAGGGAAAGCAATACAAGTGGAATTTCTGATGCAGAATCTTTCTTTCCGTTGCTCCCCCTGCAGAAAGCTGCCCAGCCAGCAGCAGCCTCTCGGCAGGAGTGGGCTGACAGTCTCAATAAAGCCAGTTGCAAAACTGATCTGGCTTTTCAGGGCCAGACAAAAAGAAAAGAGTTGGGACCCTTCTAAAGCAATGAGAGGTTTCCTTTGTAGGACTGAAGGCTGAACAAAGGCTCACAGGAGACTAGAATTTTAACTCTTTCCTTATTTCACTGTTTTAGGCTCAAGTGGCATTTTACAGACTTAGCCAGCAAATTCAATTGGTAACACAGATGAGCTGTGGCTACAGGAGTATTTTTAGGCTTGGTTTCCAATGAAAATGGAGTAATCATCATTACTCAGTGATGCCTACACTCACTAGTGCCCCTCTTTATCTGCATTCCTGCATTACTTTTGAACCCAGTGGCCATACTTAACTAAAACCAACTCAGGAAAAAAGCCTCAAACTTCCTACAAGAATTTCTTACAAGAAGGAAGTGCTTTCTGAAAACTTACAGGCATGGTAAAAGCAAGCAACTCTCACAGGAAGCTCCCTTACTATCCAAAAAAAGTACTCAAGTTAGGATTTTCCCCCTGTAGAATTCACATGGGTCCTCTACATACCAAAATACTGCAAAGCTTCCCTAGGGGCTCAAGCCCCTGGAGTAACTCTCAGGAATATTCAACTCACAGGCAAATCTGATTCAGAACTTTGTTGCTTCTCACTTGAAAATTCTCATTCTTTTGTCATCAAGACAGGTCCCCATGAGAGAGCAGCACTAGTAAAACCACTCTCTAACTGGGTTGTTTCTCCTGTAAGACAAAGTGTCTAATCCCCACTAGCACTGGGCTGTGTCTTCAACAACTGCATTCAGCAACATGGGCTTACCTCAGCTTCACAGAAAACACCTTTCCTTGGTTTTCAAAATATCTGAACAACATCTGCATCTAGAGAGCAGGTTCCACATGTGGGACTGATAGCAGTTTGTCTTTTGCCAGTGTGACTGACAACTGGAACAAACGAACATCATCTGTGCCACAATTCATGGACTTTCCCAGTGAAGAGCATCTCTCTTATTACTAACCTGTTTCACAGGAAATTGGCTTCAAGTGCCAGCCTTTCTCATACACCCCAAGTCAAGGCCCTAATCCACGCAGGACCAAGTGCTCATCCAATGGATCTAAGCATTACATTAAGCAGAATGCTGTTGCAAGCACCCCTCAATTATTTTATTTATCTAGATAGCCAGATCCTTCACTCTCTTTGCATTGGTAATGCAAGGTTACTATAGCAACATCTGTGACCTGCCTGATCAAGATAGCAGAGAAGAGCTGATGCCTGGATTAATGTATTTGTAGGCTTAAATAGGAACTCTAAAGATTAAAGATTAATAGTCTATGAAATTCATAAGTACTCTACTCATGATGTTACACTTATCCCATTTCCTCTCCTTTTCCAAAAACATTTATTCTAAATATTAGAGTATGTGATGCAATATATTATGACAACACTATTTAAACTTGCTGTTTATTTTCTGTTTTCAGTTTAGCACACAACTAAATTTCTTCATAAGGTCCTAAGACTAATGTATATTTATGCTATGGCTGGCCAATTTATTAACATCTTGTAGAAGCTTGAGTTCTTAATCAGATTTTCAGAATACTTAGATTTCCACAATATTTAAAGTAAGAAAATTCAGGACAAGTCAGCCAGCTAATGCAACATTAAACACAGAGACATCTTCAATTTGTTTTTTATTTTCCTGTACTTAATAGGTGCTTTTTAAGAGTCACTGACTTTCATTCAACTAGAGACTTGCTTGCCAGCAGTCTGCCACAAGTTCATAATAGATCAACATACATTTAGATGTTTCCTTGGCAGCTGTTCTGCAGACAAGAGAAGATGTTGCTCCTGAATCCAAGGCTGGAGGAAAGCTGCTCACACAACCAGGATGGTGACATGAAGGAGTTGGACAGGGAGGGAGGTACTGGGGAACTGAGGTAATTTTTTTTCTTTTCTTTTCCTGGTTTGTCATTAAAACACAGGCTTAGCTACTGTAAGAATGTCGGGCAGAAAAGATAGTTGTACTCTGGGTTTCCTCCATTACCACTGCACAAACTACCTGAGTGGGCACACATGACCATGGATCAGAAAAGCATGAGTAGTTCTACCCAGTTTTAACTGCTTCAGGTGCAGGACAGGCAAGGAATTCTCATTCTAAGCAATTATTCAAGCAAAAGAGACAAAACAGTGGGCCTTCAAGTGAGACTTCAGCAGCATATAAGTCATATAGTGATCTTCCACAGAGTCACAAATGTCTCCATGAGACAGCAAATGAGTGTTCATTGTTCTCTCTCAATCAAGTCCCTTCTTTATTTTTTTATACATTTCATGCTAATATAATTCTTCTCTGAGCCAACTTCTTCTCCCAAAGGCAGCAAGATTACTTTTCTATTTTCAGGAAGGAGGGGAACTGAGCTTCAAAGTACAGTGCCTCAAAGCCATGCACTATAAAAACCTCCACCAGTATCAGTGGAAGAACTGATGGGGATGAACTAAATCCACTGTAAGAATATTCCGTCACTGCAGTCTTGACACAAAATGCAGACTCTGTTTTGGCCTTGGAGTTCCATAGAACAGACAGCTGAAGGGATTCTTGGACTGAAAAGCTCTGTCATCATATGGTTAGTTGGATTTGGGGTTTTTTTTCTTGCTTTGTTGGTTTTTTAGCTTTGATTTCTTACTGTTGGTGATTTAGCTAACAAAGAGCTTTTGTATCTCCTGCATTTGGCCTTTTCTTTCTCATTGTTTCAACTGAAGTCTGTAGACAGAATAGGAAAGATAGGCCCCCACAAGTCAAGTAAAAAATTTTGTTAGTCTACAGCCATTTTGCAAAAAACCACGTATTTCAAAGATATGCAGTTGAGACTGCAGAGGGAAGAAGCTGATTAAATTGGGTCCATCCACCTGGTTTTCCAGTATTGGTAGATTTCTACCTAATTTCAATCAACCTGCATAATTGACACCAACCCAAAAATCATTGCACCATATGTTAACTTCACACTTCTAACTTTTAGAATTACTTCCCTTTGATATTTTAAGGCTTTTGGCGAAGATTTTTAAAACTCGCCTTCCCTAACCTCCCAGCTATAATTAAATGGCCTGGTTTTATAAAAGTGCTGAGTGTGTCACACCGTCACAGAGGCCTGAATGGTACTTAGTGTTTCTTGGTTTCAATCTCGCACGTCACAAGTTAATCTTCAGAAAGTCTTAACTGCATTTCTTGCAACACTCACATCAACCACCAAGGAAAAATCTTCCTATGCTCCCAGCATAACAGGAAGATGAGAGGAAGTTTTTTTGTTCCACTATTGTTGCATTCCCTTGTGTCTTTGCAAATGAATATTACACCTCTCCAGCTAATATGACAATACATCATTTCTTCTCACCTCTTTGCACCCTCCTGTGTTCTAAGCCTTTTATTTTAATTGACTTAAGAAAAGGTTTTATTAAAGAGGACAGCACACTGGCTAGCAATTAAAATCTATCAACATAATTTCTGCAACCTCAAATCCTAGCCTTTCTTATCTTTTGCAGAAGAGGGTCAAATAGTCTCTAAAAACAACACAAAGACAAGGAAAAATATCCATAGATGTATCAAATGGATGACAGAAACGTCTAAAATTTATTTTTGTGTTAAAAGTTTCACTCACTTTTGTTGATAAAACTAAAATATCTTATCCAAAATACCCATCTAAAAAGATGCCAAGTAAAAGCCTCTAGTGGTAAAAAGACTGGATTTTTTTCCCATTCTACCAGGATTTGCACCAACAAATAGCAATGCTGACATCATCTGCATTTTAAGGTGACTATGTAGGTCACTCTTGAGCCTAATCTGGGGTCTAAAGCAAAAGAAAATTTGGTTCAGCTTCTTTCTTGTCCCCAGACCTCTTGGAAAATGTTGGAGAAATCCCGAAGGCTCTCTGTGTCTTGACTGTCACCTTGTAAAAACACTGATGTAACAACTACGCCAATGTTTAAACATCTGCCTAACCCCTCAGTTTATCTACACCTTTAGGAACTGTCTTCTGCTATTGAAGTTCATGGAATTTTCCTAAACATACACTTAAGCAGTTTTGCTGACATAGCACTGTAGTGTACAGAACAATCCCATCTCTATGGTGATATAAAAAATATCTGAAGCTATATAATGTATATTTTATTGTCATGAACCAAGTCAATATTTTCTTAAATCCAAGGCAATCATGTTCTGCCTTTGTTAAAGAATCCATGTGCTCCTTGTGTCCAAATTGAATCCATTAATCTCTGCTGTTTGTCACCTCCAGATTAAAGCAGTTTTGCAACCAGAGACAGTGTAGTGTGCTCCTGGTGTTGGAACAAAGCTCTCTCTCAGGAGCCTCTACTTATGTACAAAGGGTGAGAATTGAATGTTTTATGAAGAGCATCAGAAGTAAGAAGGAAATTGTGTATTCCTTCAAGCTTTGATTCTACCTAACTGAACTGCATTTCACTATTGACTTTATCAGGAGCTATTTTATGCTACTAAAAGCATGCAAATAAATTAGCAGCAAATAACTTATTTGTGCCCAGTTACACCAGTTTTATCAAGATTGTATGATTATGACAAAGACCATATGTTTGCAACTGTCTAAAAAGCATCTGATCATGAAATTCTGTTTGGTTTTCTTCCTTAACAAAGGTTTGCTTTTAAAGGCTTTTTGTATTTTGTGAAAAATATGTAGGAGAAAGAATTTTTTTCTTAGGCAATTCTTAATATTTTGGTAGAGAGCACTGAAAGCAAGTTTGTCATAAGAGAACCTGACCTACTGAGGTGTTTGAAGTTACCTTTAATGAGTACAAAAACAGCTAAAACACAGTTAAAATGTAAAATTACCATTAGTATGTGCTTTGTCTAACTTAGCAATTGATGGAATGCAATAGGAGCAGGGAGAACAGAAAGCTGGTATTAAGGACTCAGTAGACATACTGTACAAGTTTTGATGCTTGATTTTGGAATAGCTTTAGTCTGATCTGATGAACTGAAACCCATCAGCAGCTGGAAAGCATTTTTCAGTACAGATTCACCTAGAAGAAAATAATTTTGCCTACTCCACTATTTTATCTATACTGCAGCAGAGTATGATGAGCAGGGGATTAATTTCAAAAGTGTAATTCAAGAGTGTTTAGTGTAAACTAAACACTCAGGCCAACACATGCAATCTGAGTGCAATTTAGGGATTAGAATGTGAGTCAAACACTTCTTATTAAAAAAAAAAAGAAGTAGTGTCCATCACCACTCACAGAATTTTTGAATTCACCCAAGACAACTAGTTTTCTTCATTATTAGCTTTCTCTTCTATTCACTGCAGTATGGTATTTGCCAAGGCAGTTTTCCATCTTACCTGATGTAGATTGAATGATACCTCTGTTAAAAAAGAGAGGGTATTAAACTATATTAAAGATCTTCTAAAAATATTAAATCTGCATCTGTTGAATAAGCTATTGAAAATAATCAGAGACTAAAGATTTTGTGTGAAAAATTTCAATTTAAGCTTTACAAGCATTAATTAAAAATAAACCAGCAAACATGCAGAATCTACTGTTCAGCAATAAACACACAAGAATTACAGCTTTGTCATTTAGATGAGTAAATTACTTGCTTTGACTAATATACAGCATAAGCAAGGAAGACACCCCTCTCTTATTAGTCTGTATCAAGACTATTTCCTTTTACTATTTCATATCTGTCATCAAGACTAATGCTGCCAGAAATTGTGTGAAATCAAGATTTTCCAGTTTTGATTTCAAAGGTAAAAACCAAAAATAAAAAATCCCAAATCAAACAAAGTTCTGTTTCAAATGAGTAAATTTGTGTTGTGCTTGTAATCCAGCAGGCTGAGTGATTGCATTTTTGCAGCAATGGACAGCACAATCTCTGCCCTCCCTTGGACATGTACTGTGCAGGGACACTTGATGTGGGAGTCATGTCCAATAAATTGGAGGATCTCCACCCTGGAGACACAACAGCAAAAAGGGAACATTACCAAGCATGTTCACACATGAACATCTGTCACTCTGATCTGGGTTAAAAAGTCAGCTTTAGACCTAAGTACCTATGTTACAATATCACATATATTATTTTAAGATGACAGACTTGCCACAGCTACTGTACTGAAGGTCTTGGTGGCTTGTCAAAAGCACTACAAAGCATTTCCAAAACTGAACCAGTAACAGCATTTAAACAACTGTCATTTCTTACTGATGTCAGCCTGTGCATGCAAGGGCACATGACAGCAGGAATTTATTAATTCCACTTGTGCTCTAGGATGAGTATAATGCAGAACTGCTCATGTCAAGGAAATCTCTGGGTAGCCAGCACTGTATAATGGTTCTCCCAGCCAAACTCAGATGTCACACCTTGCAGAACAGGCATTCTTGGTGAGAAACTCTTTTCCTTCATGCAGTGCAAGAACCTGACTTTTAAAGGCATTTGAATTACCATAGAAAGACCTAGCTAAAATCTTTTTATCAGAGACCCTCTCTACCAGGCCAGCATTTTTCTTCACTCTTCACCAAGACATAATGCCTCTTACTTTCTTCAGTAAGAGAAATTTTAACTCTTTTAGCCAAGCTTCAGAAGATCCTCCAAACTTTGAACTCCCTGTATTTCTAACCCATAAGTCCCTACGTACTAGTTTTATTAAATCCTCAAAGCAAACTTTTCCATAGCTGAGTACTCTTTCACTGTGTCCTTACTAGCATTTTTTCATGTTACAGTGAATAAAATCAGCTCCTAATCAGGTGATCTGAGGTTGCTCTTTATCTCCCAGCTACAGTAACCTCCTTATCAATCTGTATCAAATCCAAATATCTCAGAGTTAACTAGGGCAGGAGGTTTGATTCTTAAAACTGAAATAAAACTCCCTCGCCTCTCACTTTCCTTAACAATTAATCCCAGCTCCGACTCCATCTGCTGTCACTTGGAACTTTAATGAGGCACTGAAACTCTGTTCTACTCAGATACATGATATCTACTCAGGAATCACAAACAGATGCTTCAGTTAAAAAAAAAAATAGCACTGGACTACTTTGTGCATTTCTGCTGAATAACCAATAAATGAATGTAGTACTGACCCTTTAGGGGTTCTTTGGTGTGAAAGTGTCTTCTTATTAGAACGTCCCTATATTTAAATTAAAGATGCTTTTGCAACAAAGAAAATAGCATGGACTCGGCACAGAGATGTTGTGCGGATAAACACTGGCATTAACTTTCCCATGACAAGCACAACTGCTGCCTTACAAGAGCTGGTGACAGGCTGGTGCTTTTCAGAGCAAAACTGAACTTCAAATCATGGGGCTTCTCTCCTACAACTGCCTGTGACATTTGTCTTCTCAGACAGCAAGCCAGAAACACCAGCAGTCTGAACACTGATTTGAAATGGACCCAGAGAGACTGAGTTTTCTAGGACAGCCTGGAAAGAGAACAAATACTAATTGCAAAATAAATGAGTTTTGTACAGCCTTTTTAGCAATACTACTCACTACACAACTTCTTGTGATACAATACTACACCAAGCTAGTAAATGAGTACTGATCCTTTGCCTTGAAAGGAGTTTTACTTGATTGCAGCAGCAGAGATTGCTGTACTTCATGTGCTATGTAGTATATATATGTAATATATGGTATATGAAATGAGATACAGAGAGGTATAGCACTGAGTTTTCTTTTAATCTATAACACAAGAGTGTCAGAACATTTGTGAGCAATGCAGGTCTTAAATATTTGCCATTTAAAGACTTTATTATCTTCTTTAGAACATTTTGAAATATATTTTTGGCAAAGTACTTCACT
This sequence comes from Coloeus monedula, assembly GCF_965178545.1. NCBI lineage: Eukaryota > Metazoa > Chordata > Aves > Passeriformes > Corvidae > Coloeus > Coloeus monedula. The sequence goes on from NC_138785.1 coordinate 62,994,303, forward strand.
GCACTAGGTTTTGGCATCTGGACTCCTGCTGTAAAGACCTCACTAAAAGTCAATATATTGTTTATAAATTAAATTAGTTATTTCATGCTAAAAAATATTACGGTTGCAAGTCTATGATCTCAATCTTTCAGGGAACTAAATGTTAATGGCATTGAAAAAAAGTTCTCTTGTTCCTGTGGGACAGAATACTATAATATCCATGACATAAAAATGCTAGTATTTCACAGCCCTTGAGAGAACCCTACTCCCTTCACAGCACCTGCAAGGGAGCAATTAGTATCTGTGAGAATGTCACATGACATAGAAAGAAATTATCTTGCCTATTGTAATTTTTATTGGCAGATGCTAGCTCACTGGCGTGAGGTGCTGGAAGAGACCCCTGCAGCAGAGGTGGAGTGGGGGCAAAGGGACAAAAACCCATTTGTCACATGGCTATATAGTTTTCCCTATTTCTTCTCATAGTTTTATCACCCACACAGTTGGCAGAGAAAGGAACCAGTATCTGCAGTGGAAGAAGGTATTGAATTTCCAAGGACAGATGCAGGGTACTGACACAAGAAACAAAGGGTCAAAAGAGCATTTTTAGATCACAGGCTGAATCAAGTCATTCCAGATGATTAAGATTTCTGGGAAAGAGAACACAAAGGCAAAGCAGCATAGATAACGACTTCACAGAATTTGTTTTGAATAATATTCAGGTTTAACTATAGCTCAGAGAAATACACCTAATCTTGGTGTACTCAGAGTAATAACTGCAAATGATGCTCCTAAAGAGCTGCCATAACAGACTCAGAAGCTGCCTCAGCATTAAGAGCTCACAAAGCACAGAGAAAGCTGAGCAGAAGCAATGCTACCAAGGGCAAACTGACTGAGTGTCATCCCACTGCTTAGGATGAGTAACTTGATGTCTGCCAGGGGCTCACTGGGGGCAGAACCACAAATCCCAGCAGAAGCTAACGTGTGCCTGAGAAGGCACATCACATACTGTGTGCTGGGAACCCACCTCAGTGCGCCAGGAGAGCCCCTGAGCAGCCAACCAGCTCAGAGACACTGATGAGCCCCCAGAGGAATTTCAGGAAAAGACAGGAAAATTTATGTGCAATACCAAGTACTCTTGGCTCGTTCCACACTTTTTTCGGCAACGCGGTGTTTGCTGTTTATTTGTTTACATTGCTTCTAAAAAGTGAAGAAAGCATGAGAGCATTAGAGGTGTTCAGGGAGAAGCTCACCCATCTCTCTCAAGTTATGCAGGTCAGTGGTTGCTCCAGATTAAATATTAATAGAATAACTAATGTCTTTCAGCAAAGACTTGGGTTACCTTAGTACTTGCTGAACTCATGGCAGACTTCCTCAGTTCCTCATCTGGGTATAACCATGGCAGAAAACAAAAACAGTTAAGAAGGTGATGTGAAAAGCACATGTTTATATGATTTAATATAGGATGGATAACTACCTTTGGTGCTCATGAAGTCATAGCTGGTTATTACAGGGTGATCTATGTTCCATAGCTTCTACTTAATCATGATTTGATTAGATGGACTCCAGGGCAAGTAGATCTTCTGTCAGACTTGGAGACAAACAACATAAAAGCCTCTCTGACCCCAGCACAGCTGTGGTATTCACATGGCTGACTAGAAATTGTCCTATTAAAGCTTTCTAATATCTGGTTTCAGGCTTACCCTCTGATTCACATCCATCAGTTACTGCAGAAAGGCAACAAGCTAAGTAATATATATGTAAACAAAGACAGTAATATATATGTAAAAATTGAAAAACCTAGGCTAAGTATATTAGGCTGAATCCTATCGTCATTATTCTTCTTCCCCTCCTCCCCACATACATATTTAGGTAACTGACTTGCTTAAGCATCTCTAAATAATTAAACATCTTTAGCATTCAGGCAACTCTCAGGCTAATTTCAAACAAAAGATAAATTTCCAGGCTTTCACAGGAAGCAACTAGATTGGTCTGCCTGTGCCTGTGCTACTGAAAGCCACAGGAATCCCTCTGACCTGACCCAGTATTCATTGCACAAATGAAGTGGCACATATACATGCCAGTTCCCCTCTGCTTGGGGCTGTGCAGATATATCCAACTTCTCTTTTAAGTTGGTGTGTACATCTTCAGCCCATTCAGCTAACTTGGATCATTTGGATTTAATTTAAGATTTGCATGGCAAAGTGCAACTTAATCATCAGGAAGCAGTGGATTTCAAATGGACTGCTCAAAGAATCAGCTCATAGTTGATGCTGAGCAAGGGCTTCAGCCATGAAACTGAAATTTCTGTTTGCAAAAAATTCTCCTGAGTACCACAGTATAAACACTGACCAAAAAAACTGGACACAAACATACGGCAACTGTGAGCAAAAAAAATGCAACTACTATCTTATTCTGATGGAACACAAACAATTTAAACAGCCTAAAGATCTGTTTCTAAATGTGCATGTTTATACTGACATCTTAAACATCGAGCTACAGTAGGGGTTACTGTATGAATAGTAAAGAAAATGGGACTACTATTGTCTTTAATGAGGCAGGACCAAGGCCTTGATAAGAAGATGGAAACAACATCCCTCTGAAAGTTCATAAGTCATTTCAGATAACACTTGCATAAATCCAAATGACAGGATGACTAGGAGTAGTGATGTTACACTCATAGGGACTGTGTTCAGAGAAATGGAAAGGGCAGCAAAGATACATATTTAAAATTAATGTGCACAGGAAGATGCTGAAGAACTGCAAAGAGTACATAATTTTAAACTACAGATAATAATAGCAGAACACTCTGTGTACCCTTAATATTGCATCTATACCAAAGCAGTATAAACAAGAGAATGTACTAAATTTATATATTGATAATAGAATGCATTTTAAATAATTAATCAGAAAGCTATTTCAATTTTCATATGTAAGAAAGAGCCAAGTGATCCTGACTCAGTCAGCACAGATATGCTGGTTAAAATGAGCACATACCTAGACCCACGTGAGCTGCAGCAAGCACTGTCTCCTGTCCAGCCAGTTGCCAGGAGCTGTGAAAAATGGTTAACAGCACTGCAGGTCTCTAGAGGGAGTGAAATGTGAAAGGGGCATAATGCGGCAGACAGAGGAAACACTGAAAGTGAGGAAACTCTGATTTGTGAAACGGGAAGATGGAGCAGCAGGGAAGTTCTCAGAATCTCATTAAGGAATCCAGTAGCATGTTTCCTCCATGAATAGTGATCTAAGCTTTCAGGCAACTGAAGGATCAAAGTCCGGACTGTGAACTCTCATTTTTGTAGAAAAGTATCTCTTTCAAGTCTACACAAGCTTTCAGTAGCTAGATCAATGTAAATTACTGTGTCTGTTAATGAATATAGGACTCCTGCATGTCCCAGGTAACCAGTATGGCACCTTTCACAAGTACTAAATCTATTTAGAATCACAGAATCATTTGGGTTGGAAAAGACCTTTAAGATCATCAAGTTCAACCATTAACCCAGCACTACCAAGTCCACCAGCAAACCATGCTCCTAAGTGTCACATCTGCACATCTTTAAAATACCTTCATATTCCACCACTTCCCTGAACAGCCTGTCCTAGTGCTTGACAACCTTTCTCTGCAGAAATTTTTCCTCATATCCAATCTAAACCTCCCCTGGTGCAACACTGAGGCCATTTCCTCTCCTCCTGTCACTTGTTACTGGGAGAAGAGGCCATCCCCCACCTGGCTACAAGCTCCTGTCAGGTAGTGGTAGAGAGTGTGATAAGGTCCCCCCAGAGCTGCCTTACTCCAGAGTAATTAATACATAACTCAATCTCCCATTAAAATCACGTCAGCTTTTATTACATTTATTTGTATTGGGTAAAAATGTGTAAACTCTTCCTTCTTGATCTGAAAGAATCCAGTGCTTAGTGCACTGCCCTTGGATTTAGACCAGACTTTGATACCCTGTTTTGCTACGGACTATGCATAATTTTGGACTTAATCTCTTTGTACCTCAGTAAAGGATAAAGCTGCTGTATTTCAAGGGCATGTGGAGTGTGCTAGGTTCTTCACTAGGACTGTGTGGATCTTGAATGCAATCAAAGCAAGCATTACACAGCTCAGAGAGGCAGGTAAATAGCTGATGCGAATTGGCTGACTCAGCAACAGTGCACAACCTGAGTCCTGACCAAGTCCAACTGATGGATCAGAACCAATGAGAGCAAGAATTCCAGCCTTCTAAAGTGAATAGGAAATATAAATAAGCATGGTATTTCAGCTAAAAATATAATAAATACATTAAGAACAATTTTAAATAATATATTTTTAAACTATTATGATGTTTTAATATCATAAATGATGATATTTATTTCTACTTAGTTTGCTGGCTTCATTTTTTTTTTTTTTTGGTAAGGCAACTGAATAGATTATATGTCAGTGACCATTGTGCAAAAAATGACAGATGTGGGTTTGTCACCAGAAATGGTTCTATTGACTTTATTGAGTGTTTCAAGATCGATGTGCTGTATTTGAAATTTAACACTCCTAAAAATTAGCATAGAGGGTTTGCTCTATCTAAATGAAACCAAAAAAATAAAAGCATAAAAATTAAATAAAACTTATTTATTTACTGTTGAGATAAACCACTAAATATTCATTTTTATTGAACCTACCTTGCATTCTGCATTGCAAGTTGTTGCACCACCCTAGTTCATCCACATCTCTGAACTGAACATCAGGATGCCTCTCTCCACTGTTAAATAATACAGACCAAACCAACTGGTAAACTCATCCCTGGAGAGAAAACAAAAATCATACAACAAGAAGAGTCTTTTCATTAGTTTTTTCAATCACTGACATAGTGTAAAAGCAGGCACTGGAGTTTTTGTTTTAGTGAGGAAAGTAAATTTAACAGTGTCCCCAGTTCAGCACAACATTTCATCTAAGTTCATACTATTAAGTCAGTTGTTACCCCCCTGGCCAATACAGCATTCCAGTTACAATGCACTTTCAGCACATGCTTTGAATGCTTTGGTTCAACGGGGACACAGCTTTCAAGTATTAACCACTACTGACCCACACTGTAGTTTTTCCCTATTAATTCCATATGGAGATTAGAAAAACGTTACTTATATCAGTCACTATCTTCAGCTTTAGCTAGGCAGTCTAATAAATTTGCATTAAAATATTGCATCACATGTGGTAGTAAAATTACTTTCATAAAAAGGGACTTTTATTTAACAGACAAAATAGTGAATAAAGAAATGCAGGTGTAATAGAATCGGATGGAATAAAAAGACAACATCTGAAATAAATAGTTGCTAAATTCACAAGGCAGGAATGTGAGAAACACAACACTTCAACTGGAAAAAGCTGACTGTCTTTCTTAATATTCAACAGTAGGACAAGTGAGACTTTGGGGTAGAAATGTGACCTAAAGATATAAAGACTTTGGCTTTAAAAGTTCCATCGGAACAGGTAGTAACTGAAAAGGCAAGAGGAAGCCTGGAGATGTTAATTGTGTGTACACAGCTTAAAAAGGTTGACAAGAAGAGACGCTCATTCCGTTTTTCCTATTTACTTTGCCCTTGACTGTAGTAACCTGAGACAATATGTAAAACTGAGGATTTCCAGAGTGCAAAATACTTTGGAGCCATACAGGAGACAGAACATGAGAAATGTCATGTATTATCAAATGGAAGTACTTAACCAAAATATGAAAATAAAAGGTGTTTATTTTGTAATTTAGTTCACCATCCCACTACTTATCCTGTGTTCCTGTGACAAGGAACACAGATTACAATATTTATTATACCTCCAAAAGACTTCCTGTGCTCTGGAATTGATTCTATGAGTACTCTATCTTAATTAAAAATAGAGAAAAAATAGTAAGAGACCATTTACAATAAAAACTGCCATTTTGAAGGAGAGAGGTTTTAGGACTTTTCAAAAATGTTTACTCTATATAATATGACATGAAATGGCTTTGGAAATTTGATTCCAAAAGCTGCGAGTAAACTAAGATGCTGTTTGCTAGACAGATTCTTTTGCAAACTTTACACTCTGTAGTGAAGACTCATTCTTTGGCAAGAGTACACCTTGCCAAAGTGGAGAGGGAAACCGGGAATGACAATGGCCAGGATGCACTGACTGGTAACAGGTTCATGGCAAAATGGTTCTTAACATGTAACTAAGAGTGGGGGTCCTTTCCATGGAATACTGCAAAGAGAAAAAGTTCATATGGGTTCAAGAGAGACTTCACAATTTAATAGAAGGAAAATCTATCAGGGTTCACTGACTGAATAGAAACCAACTCTGCTTCAGGAAGTCCTTGAGTAGAAAATTATGAAAGTCCTGGAGAGGACCAGTCTGCTCCCATCTCTTTCCCAAGGTATCTGCTTTCAGCTGCTGGCTCATTTTTTTATGGGTCTTTCTTTTCTGGCAATAAGCATATTTCTGTCCTATTCACAAACAAGTTTGCTTTCTCTAAGCATAAGAAAAAACACAACAATCTGGCTATTTGACTTCACTAGTTGTGTTCTAGTATATGCCTACAAAACACGAGGGTAACTTTGCAAGTAAGAATAAAGCCAATTTTTAAGCAATAATTAAGAGTAATTTGAATGCTGCAACTTATTTGCTCACAGGATGCCCACGCCACAGTGTCAGCATGTGTGGGGGTACCACACAAGCACAACTTGCACAAGCCCTGTCCTGCCACGACTCAGCAGCAGCAAAGCCCCTTTTGGCAGCAGTAGCCACTGTTGTCTCATAACTAAAAGGTCTGAAAAAGACCTAAAATAAATTCTTAATGATGCTGCCCACTTTAATAACTCATTAAGGGCAGAGATATTAGCCAGATCCAACTGTTACACATCACCAGGACTGAAAAAGCCATGATCTGTCTGGATAAAATCTTAGAGAGCACAAAGAGAGCTCTAAGGGCTCTGGCAAAGGAAGGAAATTTCAGCTGGCTGTTTAACTTGTGTTAGCTAACCAGACACTACCTGTGTCTCAGTTAAAGATACTTTCAGAAGAAGAAAAACAGAAAATCCCCAACTGCAACTGAAGTGACACAGAAGTAACCAACATCAGCTGTCTCTATGTGAAACCAGGTGTTGCATTTGTCACAGCTAGTCTATGAAAAGGCTCTCAGCTGAAAATGTGTTGTCACAGGGTTTCTGGAGCAGCCAGGTGACCAAACAAAATCAGCGGGAACTCCTGCCTAGACAACATCTGTTTCCTCATTCTGACCCATTCCCTCCCTCCCCCAGGAAGTCCTTCAGCCAGGCACACGTGCTTTCCCTTCGGAATCAACCCACATGAAGATTTCTCATTCTGGCCGTTTGCTGTGGAGGGACAAAGGCCTCCAGCATGATGAGACTGAACTTCATATGAAAAATGTTTACATTGACTGTCTCAGCCATGAATTTTTGAAACTCAGGGGAACAGAAGGAGGCTCCACACTGCCTCCTTTTCTCCCCCTTTCGAAGCATAGCCTAATGTATCACATGACATTTTCTTCTTTTAATGCATCTCTAAGAAATCTAATAAAAACTGGGTTTTCTCTCTTTTAATTACCACATGAGCCACATACACACAAGACAATACAGAACTATGGTTCACCCTGAATATTATTTCAGTTATTTTGCTGAAAACGCTCCATGCCAACACCAATTTGGAGAAAGACAAGCAATTACTGCCATTATTTTTTCCCATATAGGTCATTTAGCAGTATAAAAAGCCTTCTATCCCTGAAGGAAGCTGACAAATCATAATGTTCCGGGCTTTAACTATGCTTTACTGAAGAATTAAATGTGTGCTAAGTATATATACAATTTATAAAACATAACCATCACAATTGAGAAACAAAGATTCACATACAAATTTTTGTCCTTCCTAACACACATTTGCCTGTTTTTCTTCTAGTGCTTCTGACTCAACACAACTTCATCTCTTTTTCCACCAACCTCCGCTTCTGTTCCTGGATAGATTCGTGTTTCCATTATTTCCTCTCTTAAATCTTTTTCCTCTCCCTCCTCACCTCCTTTAAAATTAGTATGAAAGAAACTTATAGCCAACCCAACCCGCTAGCCTTAAATCTTTCATCATTTCACTGTGACTTGTGGACTACATGAATAATGAAACTCCCTGTCACCAGAAACCTAACCAACACTCTTTTTCATCCCCTCCTGTCACATGACAGTTGTGAGCACTCCTGATGTGTACAGCCAGCCAAGCCAGCATGGAATCCTTTTTTTCCAGATAAATACTTTGTTTACAACCACATGAAATTTCAAAACTTCCCAGCAGAGAGATCTGTATCACCTTACTGGGAAAACCTTGTGTTTGGGGCACTGGTGGGGCCCCCCTTCGCATATCAGATGCAGGCTGTGAAAGAGGCAAGTGCCTTCCTACCAGCTGCCTGTGACATGGCTCTGTTCACTGGTGCAGACTGTTAAAGGTCAGAACATGGAAAAAAACCCTATTTTCTGAAAGTCAGGAATTGTCTTTTGGATTGCACATCCCAAACATGAAGTCCACCATGTAAGCAGGCAGAGCTTGCTCTCTCTCAGATTACTTGTGTGCAGTCTACCAACAAGTAGATAGGACAATGGAAATAATAATAAAAAAAGCATTGAAATCCAAAAACTCACTGATGAAATACGTGATTGACAAGGCACTGAAATCCTCTGAGGACCAGACCCTAACTGAAGTTTAACTGAATCAGGGTAAGCCTCTGTTGAAACTGGAGTGTAATCATTCTTCTCAGACTTCTTTAGATCACAAGTACCTGCAAGCTGGAGTTCTCAATTTACAGCTGTTTGATAAATATGAAAATGAGTAAAAATTCCAGGTGCAAAATGCTAAGGAGCAATTGCTGCTAAAATCACAGCTCTGGTACTGAATTAGTGCATTTGGAAGCCATCTGTGCTCTTACAGATCTGATTACAGGTGGCAATTTTGCTGATAGTGGCAAATGATTATCAGTGGCAGCAAAAAAAGGCTGTTTTAACTCTGAACTGTTCTGTGGATGAATTTGCAATCAAGCTGTCTGGGCACATCCACCACAGCAGACTAAAAAGGAGAGAATGAACAATATCCATGGCCTACTAGTAAGAAGAGGATGAAGGAGGTGTGGCCCTAAAACACCAGGCACTGATTCATACCCTTTTCCTAAGTTTTGCACCTTTCCTCAGCTCCAGGCAGTCACACAATATCCCATTTCTGCAGGATTACATCACGTGGGCTTGGCAAATGAAAAAAATTTCAAACTTGTTTTTCATGAAGAAAATAGGGTTTTCCTCTTAAACTACAACTGTTCCTTCCTGGTTTTATGTGCAGGGATATTGGAAAGAGATTTCTATACTTTTCCAAAGGTTTTAGACACAAGCACTTCCAAAAAAAAACTACCATGCAGAGAACAGAATAACTTTTCAACTGAAAGTATTCCAAGGAAAAAGCATCAATGCCTATCTGCTTATTGAACTTGGGTACCTCATGACATTTTGGGAGGGAGGAATTCCTGCTGGAATGAATGTGCTCAGCCAGGGGAGCAGGGTACAGACCTGTCTGCCTACCCAGGGTGCCAAAGTGAATCAGCTCTGATGTTCTGTCTCTGATACACAAGTCTTATCAAAAGCTAATTAAAAATGTTACAAAGGCACAAGATCCAGTAGTCCCGGGGCAGTGGCAAAACCACAGCATGAACAGCATTGTCACCTCACTGTACTAAGAAAACAGTTTCTCTTTGGTTAGCTGAGATGACATTATGATTATAATGATCCTCTTAATGTTTAGAATACTTCACTGTTCCAGAGGGAGAATCTTGAGGTAGAACTTGCTTAATTTATGACACAGATTGCATGACTTGGATCCCACAATAGCCTGGAGTCACGCTTGCAGACTTCCATTCCTCCAGCATGGTCAGGCCCAGAGGAACAATGATAATTCTGGTCTCATTACAGCTAACTTGCTTTCTGCTCCAACAAGCAAGGTTTCTTTTGGTTTAGTAAATTAACTAGTACCTATCTATACAGAATAATGGGAGTCTTTCCCCTCTCTTAGTGATTTCTGGGAAAAAAAGAAAAAAGAATATTCAACCTACATCCCAACCCACCTAGGAATTAAGACTTCTTACAGGATCTAAAAAAAAAAAGATATATGAACAACATTTGTAAATGTATTAATGTATGTCCATATGGAAGGAAAAGCTAAACTGTCCTTTTCTGTGAAAGAAACTCAACAGATTGCCTAGAAATAGGCAGCTCCCATTCCCTTCACTGAGGGAAGCAAATGCCATCCAGATGGAAATTATCAAATGGATCAAACAGCTACATTTTATTCCCATATGATCTTTGTTCTACTTATCACTCATTATACCGGGAAAATTATTTTTCCTATAGCCCAAATATAGTAAAAAATATTATTTATTGCATGCTCGTTCAAAATATTCTGTATTGAGGGTTTCCCTGATGAGATACCAACCTTGGCACACAGAAAGGGTGAGAAGAAAAGCGTCCTTCCTAATGAGAACATTCCTTTAAGATCTGTGGATTCTGTTAATTCCCACACTGTCCTGGCAACAGTCAGATCTGCAGCCGCTTCCTGATGCTCAGAGTGATGAAATACCCCTTCAGCAGCCCTGCCACTTGCCAGGCTTTAAAAAGGGGAATACTACCAAGTCCCGGGAAAACCACATTGAGGTTCTTCAGCTACTTTTATTTATACTGTCCAATGGGTAAATACTTCAGCTGTAAATTTGCATGGAATAAAACCTAAATTTAAAAATCACAAGGAGTCCTCATTTTTGCCCTTAGTGATTATGTAGGGCAAATATAATCAAATTCAGTAATTTAAGGGTCATTTTCAAAGACGTAAGAGGCGTTAGTTACCACTTAAAGGCAATGAAATCTGAATTTGTAGTTTTTTCTTATGACTTTGAGAAATTTCTGTAACATTTTATGTGGCAAAAATCACATTTGTTTAACATGTCCTCCTATAAATTTCTGATTATATAGATGGATAATTATCCTATTTTCTTATTAAATAGCTCTAGCTATTTAATTATAATATGATCTTCTTTTAGCCTGAAAACCTACGGCAGCACAAGTAAAGTCTTATATGAGGACATAAAATGGTTAACAGCTGTGGCTGACTGACAGGATTAGATCAAGAGCATCTAATCTAACTGGGCCATGTAACACTACCTTTTACTTCGCATTAATCATTGAACACGAGTTCAACTGTGTCATAGCTCGTTCAAGTGGGCCTATAAATTAGGCAATAAATTAAAAGTTGATTTTTTAATGTTGTGGTCACTAACAGATAACACTGGGTTCAGGTGCAGCAATCCAAAAATACAAAGGATCCCACAGCTCCATGGGTACTGATAATCAAGGAGGACTTCAACAAGCAGAGTCAGATATTTTGTACAACACTGTGACTCGGTAATTAGTCCCAAAACAGCCATTCTGAAGCAGGAAGAAGCCCCCAACATTAGCTTCCAGAGTATGCAGTCGAGAGATGCAAAACAATGTATTGCTACAACCTCTGTTCAAGTGAGACCTCAAAAGTAGTAATTGATAATAAGCTGTATATCATGTCATTTCTAATAAAACTTACAGACAGGACAACCTCTTCTAAGGGAAAAGCTAAGCTAAAATAATTAAACATTAATGTTTTTACATTTTAAAAGGATCAGATTTATCCACAACAGAAGTTATTACTCCTAATAATACTGCTAAAGCAATTGTCTTATTCATATCCTATTTGTCTATAAAATTTACAGTGTAGCCCAGTACTGCAGAAGACAGTATGTTTATTTCAAAACAGACAAGGAGTGTTTGTTTTCATGCTAGAGTTTAGATTTTTTTTTTCCCCAAGGACCACTACTAAACAGAGAAAAAGCCTTCTTTTCAAAATGGTTTATTAAATTGAAAGATGTGTCTTGACAATCACATTATTCTTTCCCCAGCATCCAGTTTGCCAGTGCAAAGAGCAGCACTCATTCTTAGCTGACATGTCATCTTCCATAGACTTGCAGGAGGCTGAGCAATTGCTTTTAATTTAGGAGCAGCAGAAACCACTTCCCTCCTGCACACTCTGCAAAGCTCCCAAGGAAGCATACCAACAAGGAATTGTTTTAATATCACCTTACATAGGACACAGAAATTAAGAAGAACACAAAAGAGGTCAGAAGCCCTCTAAAGGAAACACATGTGCTTAGGTGATTTCCCAGGAGAACAGCAGTGCTGCAGCCACTAATCCACTGTAGAAAACTCTCCCCAGCTCAGGCTGAATTCATGTGTTTGAATACACTATTTTATAAGCTTCTGCCCTCTGTTCTGCATTGTCCTCTTTTACACTACTCAAGAGCAAGCGTGCACAAGTGGAGTGCACAGTTCACAAAGAACAATGAATATGGCTTATTAGCATGCAAAAGCTCCCGAGTATTAGTACTACACCTGGCATATGCTCAATGCCTCACTTGATGAATGCTGCCTCTGATCTCCTGGGGCCTTGGGAGAATGTGTCAGGTCAACAAGGCTTCAGATCTACATGCACATTTTATTTCCTGTTTAATCTATTTATAAACTGGTACCTAAACATTTTACAGTGAACCCAGAGTTTGTGACTGTAAATTAAGATAAAACTATACAGTTAGTCCAAGCTGTAAGTATGGAGGAAGAGTCCTCAGGCAGAACATTCAAAAAAACCCAGACAGAACAACACAAAAGAGAGGCTCCCAAGTATTAATGTCCATTTTCTCTTCTATGAAGACTACTCTGGTGTTCAGAGCAGTCACCTAGGACTTAGGAGGAAGACTGCAAGTTTTTGTCCTGCTAAGCACTACCAGGCCACCACAACCAAGCACTAAATGACCTTTCTCACTTTACTACTAAAGTATTTTGGGCAGGAATCACTTCCCCTTTTTCCTGCAGTAGACTGGACATCTGAGGTAGTTCCATTCCACTCATCTTTATAGTCAGTGAATTGAAAAGGCACCTCTAGAGTGCAGATCATCTTGCCTATTTTAGACCTACATTATGATGAGATGAATCCTGTCCTGTAGGTCAAGTGATGATTTCTTGTCATGACTGCAGGGATCCCAAGAGACTAACTCAGACTTATAGATGTTCCAAGGAATCCCAATCCTTGGAGCATGACTTAAGCTTAGCTCCTAAACACATGGTGACCAACTCCCTGCCAGGGAGACAGACACCTGACAATCTCTGCTTGAAGGTCTGCAGTGTTGGCTGAGCTGTAAGCAATAAAGAGCTTAATTCTGTAGCCTGATAAAGATGTCTTGTCACCAGAGAAGAACCAGAAAATGTTGAATCAATTGTCTGTCCACATGAAAAAGTCAGTGCAAATGGCAGTCTCAGAGTCAACTCTAAGGGGGACAACAGGAATGTGCTGGTCTGGGAAAGATGCAGATGTCAGATATAACAATCACAGAACTACACAACACTATGAATTGGAAGGAACATAGCAGGATTGTAAAAGTCCAACTCCTGGCCCTGCACAGGACAGTTCCAAGATTTACACCTTGTGCCTGAGAGCATTGTCCAAACACTCCTTGAACTCCATCAGGCTGGTGCTGTGACCATTTCCCTGGAGAGCCTGTCCCAGTGCCCAACCATCCTCTGGGTGAAGAATCTTTTTCTAAAATCCAATCTAAACCTCCCCTGACACATCTTCAGGCCATTCCTTCAAGTCCTGTCACTGTCACCACACAGCAGAGAACAGTACTTGCCCCTCCTCTTCCCCTCACAAGGAAGCTGGAACTGCAATGAGGTCTCCCCTCAGTCTCCTCCAGGCTGAACAGACCAAATGACCTCAGCTGCCCCTCACATGGCTTCCCCTCAAGGCCCTTCAGCATCTTTTAGCCTTCCTTTGGACACTCTAAGAGCTTTATATATTTCTTATACTGTGGTGCCCAAAACTGCACACAGGATGTCACCTGATTTTGCTTCCACTGCTCATACACCCCCCTTTTCTGCCTTATCTCCAAAGGAAAATCCCTGCTCAGCCAAGCCAGCCTTCTGCCTCATCTGCTTGACTTGAAACATTTAGGAATTGCCTACTCCTGTGCCCTTAGGAGGTGGTGCTTAAAAACTGACCAGCAGAGATGGACCCCAGCATCTGCAAAAGCTTTTTCTCAGGGAACCTTACTCACTAGTTCCCTGAGCAGTCTGAAGTCTGCTCTCCTCGTGTCCAGGGCTCAAGTTTTGCAGGCACTTTTCCTCCTGTTTAAAACCAGAGATTTTAAACTCAATCACTTAATGACTGCTGTGGCCAAGACAGCCACCAATCTCCACTTCGCTCGAGACCTTCTCTGTTAACAAGCAGCCAGTCAAGGAGGGCATCTTTCTTAGTTGCCTTTCTTATGATTCAGAGGAGTCTCTTAGTTCCTCAAAGAGTAATTTATCAGTGTCATTGGCCTGGCTAGGCAGTCTATAGCAGAGTCCCATGATCACATCCACATTATTTGTTAGCAAGTAGTGTTTTTTTCTGGCTCTCCTAAGCATCATCACACAAGGTACTTTCTGTATGAACCCGACTCAGTCCATGTAGCAGACCGTGATTTTTGCCCACACCAGCTGCAGCTTTGTTTCTTAGGTTTCAAAACCCTGAAGAGGTCATTCCCTCCAACATGCTCTCCAGCACCCACTCAGGGCCAGCCACCTGCAACCCACCACTTATTCTGCAGAATTAGTGCACAGCTCCTTCTGTGGTCATCTACTCTTTAGCAGATTCATTGTGACAGAAATGGTTTCTGGTTATGCTCAGTAGCTATAGGATACAGAGAGTACACTTCTGCCTTGCAAAATGATGAGGCATCCAGATCATATAGGAGCCATATAAAGTAGATTTGTTATTTATTTCTGCCAAGCTCAGGTACATCAAATGAGCCTGTCTGCTCATTCATAAACAGTCATTTGCAAAAGATCCTCCACCTACAAAAGGTCTCTAATTAACTGTTAATTCAGCAGCCACATCATATTGGTGATCACACCCAGCAGAGAAAAGGCACATAAATTGTAAGGGTAGCAGGGATGAGCAGAGCCCAGTCCCTTGCTATCCACAGGGCAGCTACATTATGGAGTACACTTTCTCCTACAAATCAGCTCCTCTGAGAGACAAGAACAGCCTCATGTCCCCAGGCAAAGCTCTCTGTGCAAAGAGCCACAAATTATCAGTACCCTTCAGCTAGGCAGCCTCACCCCTAGAATTTAAACCCCTTTCCCCAGAAGGGACTGTCTGCAGCCAGCTGGAAACAGAGATGTGGCTGCTGAGAAACAGAGTCCCCAGCCCACAGATGGGAAAGCAGGGAGGCAGCACTCAGCAGATGGTGGGGGCAAGGGACAGCCATGTTCTCTCTTTTTAGCTGCAGCTTTCAGTGAGGGTGAGAAAGAATCGCTCACAATTTTCAGCCTTGGAGCCACATTACAAAAATCAGCAACGTGCTCCAGGTGCTTCCCCATTAAAGGAGGCTTTGCCAGCCAGCCATATGCTGAGAAGCCACGGCACTTCAAATTCCAAATTGTCCAAATACAATTAATACAAGTCCAACCAAAACAAACTCCCAGCGATCTTTTACTGAAATTCCCTTTTGCTCCATGTTCTCACACCATAATCAAAAACACAGTGACTAGGCAGAATAGGCAATATCTTAATTTCTGAGTAATATTTATTAAATATTCCCACAAACCCATGAAAAAAAGAACTCTCTCTCCATCCTTAGACACTTGACCTAGTTCACTAATGGCTTGAACACACAGTCTCAGTGCCTGGGACGCCAGGCTCACAGCTGCTCTGGATCACCAGACTGAAACTGAGCTGCTCTTGCACCCTGCTGAACCTGACCCCACCATCTGTAACAGGATCTTCTTGCTCTTTTTCCTTTATTTTTCTTTTTTCTCTACTTTTTTTAAAGACCTGCTTACTTCACAAGTCATAGCTTTTCCTCTCAAGAACTTTCCACACAACATTAAGATTTCTAAAGGTAGATAGTTTACACTACATGAAATATGACAGTGGCCACAGTTCAAGAGACCTTTAACAAGGGTGCTAGTCAGTCTGGCTCCCACCATGGGCACCTGATACTTTCCCTAGTGGTGCCTAACTCCTACGCAGCAAAGGCTCATTGGTTTATGCATATAAGAGCAAAATTGTGCTAACAGTATTTTATACAACCACTGATCCTTTTTTTTCCCCACTCTTTCAGTGGCAAAATAGACAACAGGGAACTAAACTGCTCTAGGGCAAGTGTCCCCCACTAGCCTGGTCCCACTATCATCTACATTTGGGCTGGCATGTGGGGCACACAAGTGAGTGTCCTTCCCATGGAATCTACTTTATTTGGGAAGGAGAAGACAGATTCATACATACCTGGATTTTTAATCTGCAGTGTAGTCAAGGTACAACCAGAACTTCCACTGCATAGTCTTAGTTCCCTCTTAATTTAAGCTTTAAATTCAGTCTTTAAAATAAGAATTAAAGACATCAGTCTCTTTCCCTGTCGTTACTTGTATTTGCAAATCCCAAGAAAGAGAGGAATGATCTGCAGAAAATCACTTCTTCCTATTATTTTAAACCCTATTTATTTATGCCAAACTGCATGCAATTATACATATATATAGGTGTATATATATGCACATAAATGTTTTATACATATTTATATGTAAATGAACACATTATTCTATGGTTCACCATTATCCTGACTGATAGGATGATCAGAGCCATAGAATGTAGAAAGACTACATTCCTAACTAAATATAAAAAGCCATTGTGTCTGATATATTCCATTTTCTGTCCTAGCCTTTGTTGTTCTCCTTATTCCCAAGAACAAGCTGTCGTGAGAAGGATGGTCCTAAGTCAATGCTACTAAGTGCCTGACCTGATGAGAATACATTTCTGCAAACAGATGTGTGAGGTTTTTTGGTTTAATCAGGCCTTAAGAGAAAGGTTTGTACTGTAGAAATCTTTCATGCATTATCTGGTTTTAATTAGGGGCTTTAATATCCATCAGGTTATGGCCTCAATGAAAAGGCTGTTACTAAGAAGGTATTATGTAGTGCTTTTAAAAATCAGAATTGCTACTCAAAAAAAATATAAACAGGGATTCTTAGGGACTAGAGAAGATTTAATCATGGGCAACTTGTTTTTGTTCTGACTCCCACAAATACCAGTCCTGAGTATGAAGCTGAGTGACCACAGACTGACCAAAATACCTGATCCCCTAATTTCCTATGGGCATGAAAGCTTTTTGTAGCACAAGGCAAGCAAAACATGGGGAGTGGCAGGCTTCAGGAGCAACCCTCCTGCATTTTCTGAAAATGTCCAATATACAGGAGAACCTAGAGTCAACACTGGCGGCTTGAGTTTTGTCCTCTTCCCTACTTTCCTGTGCCTTCCCAGCCTTCTCCAGCATATCAAGTTCTCAAAGAGGGATGCAGACCATGTTCCTTCCACTGATTCTGATCAAACCATTTCTGCTGTAGACATTCCTAAGATGTAATGAGCAACTTTACCTTTTTAACTTGCATGATGAATTCTTTCTAGTTAAGTGAGACTCCATGCACAGCTGAGTGTAGACAAAATACCAGCCAACTTACTATTTTTTTAAATATTATGAATGCTATTTTCCTGAAAAATAAGAGAAGTAGAAGTACACTAATGCAGGAATAGCACTGACTAAAGAGAACTCTTTTAAAATATGCATGATCTGTCATTCTAGGTGTTCTGTTTCTTTGCATTTGAACACAAAAACTGGCATTACATTCCCTGTTTATGACCCTTCCTACCAGTAAAGAGCAAAACGGGTAATGCACAACTGCAGGAGAATGATAAGTTTTCTTTAATTTCAGGAAAATGCTCATTCAGTGTTGGAAGAAAGTGATGCAAATTTTTCCACCTGTTAGAGGAGAAAGACTATTCTTTCCAGTGGTTTTTGGTTCTCAGATTCCAATTCCTCCCCTATAGTGGGTACAGACTACTTTACAATGCACTTGTAGTCTCAGGTACACTGTGAGTTTCCTTTTTATCTTTCACAGAGCCTTTAGAAAGCATTATGCACTATTTCAGATTACTGCTTCCATGTAATTCTAAGTAATACTTCTGTTAAAACTAGAGACAGAAGATACAACTTTGCTGCTGAAAACAGATATTTTGATTTTAGTATTAGGTAGCTCAAGTCTAGAAAAAAGAACTGGGCAAATATTGGCTGAATATGTTAATAAACACTCGTTTGATATTAACTATTGATCCTAGAAAATAGTTTCCTGTGCTGTTTCAAACAATTTCTTTGGAAGTGGAAGAGTCTGAATGGGGAGCAGGCTCAGTGAGCATGTGTCAGTAGGCAGCATGCTGTCATCCAGCTTCCTTCCAAGTATCCTCATCACCCAGTCAAGTACAGATAATGCCATTCGACTCCTGCAGGTCCATGGACGGCAAAGAGCAGACCAAAGGTGATTCAACACAAGCCAATTAAGATGTGCTCTGCAAGCACATTGCTACTGATCACCCTCAATTTAAAAAACCCTAAAAAATAATTTACAGAATAAGGACCAGAATTATTTATCCTGTATGACTCACTGAGCAAGCTCAGACTCCTAAAAGACCTCAGCTCAGCAGGACACCAGTATAGGAACCATCTGGTCCAACACTACATTTTGGGTCAGGTTGCTATAAATGACCATGTTTAAAGAATTTGAAGGGCCTTGTTTGATGGTGCAATGTATCATCTCATCTTCCTGTAGATTAATTAGTGCATAATTATTTGGTATGATCTGACTATCACTTCTCATTTGTCCATTCAGTAGTGGGAAAAATGGAGTAAGACAGAGGTTTAAAAGAGAAAAGCTTTAGCTGACTCACCTTTTCCAGTGCTGCTGCATGCAACTCCCCAAACTGATTGCTGCTAATTTATTGCCATTCCTCCACTGTAGTGTCCAAACTATCACAATTTTAATTAAGAGAAATAAAGAGCAGCTGAAACAGCTGCCCAAATGATAACTGTGGTATCTGCACATCTTTAAACACTGCTTTGTAGTAGGAAGAATGGATGTCTTAAAAAATTAAAACCGCAAGGAGCTACAGGATTTTAACTGAAATCTGTGACTTGTGAAGCAAAGCTACGAAGTGCCAGGACAGAACCCATTTGCTGGATGAATTTGCTTGAGTCCATTTTGAATTATAATGCTTCAATGCAGGGAATATCCTTGCAAATATCTGCTCTTCCATCTATATCTCTGTGTCTGCAGCCCTTGCTCAGGAAATCATTAGTTTCAGCAGGAGAAAGAATGGGGCCAAATAACCTAATTAGCTTATTATGAAGCTTGAATGCTTAAAATAAACCACACTTATCTGTGATAGAAAGGGACTGGACTGACAAAGGCTTAATTTCATGGAAAGTGACTATAGCCCCAAACACAAAGTAGATAGCTTCACTAGGATAACAAAGATTTATTATCATATTATCACAGGGTATTATTATTAATACCCTTAATATTAGCACACTTCATGCATTATGATCTGACCTCAGACTGAACTTCCAAGCCTTATATTTCACTGTCAGTAAGATAAAGCTCCAAAAAGTTCTCACAATGTCTAATTTTTATCAACATAGAAGTTACCATGTTCAATATTTACAGTGGTTTTGCACATCAAAATATCTTAATACTTGACAAGGCAGCTGATGGCTGGATAGCAGTATGTCTGTCTTCAGAAGTTCTGGTCATGCACCAGGAAGAAGAGAAAGACTCAAAAAAGCAAAAGTCCACATTTTGGAATCTCACTGGTGCCTCCTGCTTAGGCAGCCCTCAACAACATTGCTTCCAGGGACTGTTTCTCTTGGCATCTGGTGTGTGTTTTCTAAAGGTATGCTGGATGAAGAGCAATTCAGTTACTGCTGTAAGCAACTGCACTACTACCTTACTGAGCAATTGAAGGCAGGCTTCCACAATAAAGTGTGAGTGTGTGCATTAATATTTCATCAAAACCAGTCATTTTACTTCTGGCCTCCAAAAAGCAGCATCAAACAAGTAGAAACATACTATGAACCAACCGGGGTAATCAATGGAGGCAGAGGAAAAGCACAGGAACTGTGCCATGCATTGATGTGTGTGAATGTCCTTTTCTAATAAAAGTGATGAAAAATACAGAATAATGATAAAGATACATGAATAATGCATGTTTTCCAAAAGTATTAACTCTGGTGAGATCACAATATAAATCAGTATTTTGTGGCATTTACAACCATGCTCAGTTAAACTTCCCAAAGCCAACCAGCATTAGTGCCCCCATGTACCTGCACAGACACACTATTCCCTCCTCCTTTCCATAGCCAGGACCCACCCAAGGCTCCTGCAGCCCAGACCACAACTATTTGTGAGCCAGACTACAAGGAAGCACTGTCCTGGCAGCGTCAGCACAGGTGGCCTGGCACTCCATCCACTTCTCCCTGTAGCAGGGATTTGGCAGCACAGGGTGCAGTCTGAATCATCCATTCCTTGGACTCAGATGTTACTGTACCCATGATGCCCACACAGTCTCCTACAGAAAGTGGTTGTGGACATGCCCAGCAAAGCTACTCAAGCTAAGCTGCAATTTTTTACTTAAAAGCACCAATTGAAGGATTCTATTTTACAGATACTAGCCCCCACAGCAATACACTGAATATCCTTCTGTAGTTGGGCCTATTAGAAGAAAAAGGATTAATTTTTTAGAAGTATCCCAAGACTAAAGAAACACAGCAAAATTACCCTCTAATCTTTGTAGAATTAATTCCTAGGAAGTCCATGACACTACATTTCCTGAAGTCCCAAAGGAAACAGTTACACAAGGGAGATGTTCTTTGAGAACTTGCCAGTGCACACTGAAGAAATAGGTTATACATAAAAAGAAAAGTGATTTAATAGATTGTTTCACAGTTTCAGTTAAAAGAAAAAGCAAATCAACAAAAGGTGAAAAGAAAATAGGGAGGTGGCCTGGCTCATGAAAAGTCCATGTGTTTCAGTGATCTCAAATGTTCTATGAAATTTTGATCATGAAAAGTATCACAGCTCTTTTCCATGTAAATTTTCCAGTCATCTCAAACAAGTTGCTGGGCCATGCTAACTAGTAAAATATGTTTGTTTTAAAAAAATTACTAGTATTTTTGTATCAATGGGAAAAATCACATTGCTAAGATGTTTACCTAGTTCTATTTCTGCAGGTTTTATTCCTTCCCATGCAGCTGATTTCTCCCCACAGGATATCGACCTTTATTACTTGCTGACAACATGTCTGGCAAATAGCTTTCTGCTGTGGTAGCTGAGGTGGAGCCATCTGTTTTTTCTCTAGAGAGCCATGCCTTATTCATAATGGCATTTTTGTGTTCCATTCCCTGGGGAATAGCACCTGCATGCTGATCTCCTGTTTGACCCCAGAATTTATCATCACGTTTCGACAACCGATCCCTCCCCTTCGTGGCCCAGAACACACCAGGCTCCGGGAGCACCGCAGCATCCTTCATCCCTGACAGCACAGGCCAAGGGGCTTCCTCAGGGATCACGGGCGGGTTGGGACCAGCCCGCGGCTTTGAGCCGGAGGGGACAACTGAAGGTATCTGAGGAGGAAAGAGAACAGAAACTGTAACCTTGGATGTCCCTGTGTGTTTCTGTATCCTCTATGGAAACAGGCCGCTCTATGCATCGTGGCTGATTTCAGCTGTAGCCTCCCACATAACTGCACAACAAGCCCATGTCCTGCTTTCACTGGGGTTTAATTAAAGCTCATATGATTTATATAAAAAAAACCAAAACTCTGAGTTCATGAAGATCAATCGAAGAGCTACCTGCATTCTGCTCTTCATAATAGTTTTCTTTTAGGGTCATATTTTCACTGCTCTTTTGACGTGTGAGTGTGAGAGAGAAAAGGACCAGGAAACTTTATTTGAACTGTTACGTATATCCCCTGGACTACGTGACATGTTATCAGAATTCTGAGTCACCATTCCACTGCATAACAAATTTCTTAACTAAAAGGAAATCTCAGTATCTTGCATGTTCTTTTCATCAATGACAAAAGCAAAAACTATGCTTTTGCTTGTTTCATTGCATTTATTTTAATCCAAGATTATAAAGGATATTCAGTAGACTAATATTTTTAACTACTCTACCTAACTGGCTCCAGTAATAGCATATTTGAATTTTGTTTCCATACAAGTATGGAGAGGTTATGTTTTCTCAGAGAAGCTGAAATCTCTTGCGTGTTTAGTTTAGCAGCAGACTGTCACAAATGCAATTGCAATTGATCACTCTGTTCTTAACAGGATTCCTGCAGTTAATGGAAATTACTATAAAGAGCTTCAGGGCATAGGAATAATTGGATCACTAAAAAAAAAAAGAAAAAAGAGTTGGAGGGGAAAAAGGTAGGACAAGACCAACATAACAATTTCTTTTTTAAAACATCCAACAATTTTCAAAGATTATCTTACCATAGAGTACCCCATGACGAAAACAAAATCTTTTAATTATTTTTACAAGCCCCGAGCCACTCTTACACAATGGGGAAGAAAATGCATGATGAAAGACATTAAACATTTATTATTGTCAGCTTGTTTAAACTAACAATCAACTGTGCATATCTGGAAGGAATCATTCAAATATCTGTATATTCTGCCAAGAATAAGAGATTTCACTAAACTAAAAACAGTAAGAAAACTTTTACTGACCTGGAAATTTTTGTGATGGTTTTCTCTTAATTCTCGATGCAAGGCTATGATCCTCTCTGGGCTTGTTACTCGCATAGGAGAACCAGCACACACGTTTGGAGTGATGTGAGAACTGTGGGGGCCATCCACCCCTGGCTGAGAGTTTTCAGGCATGGACCCAGTCATCCCATTCCCTTTGGCACATGCCACATGATCATCTGGCTGTCTATTAGCCTGTGAAATGTCTGTGGAGGAAGGCAGCACCTGCAAGAGAAAATAGCATTTTAAGAAATTCAAGATAGATTAAGTTTTCCAATGCTGTCCACTTTGGATTAGTGGAAGCCATTTGGATGAGTTCATTAAAAGAAATATTCACAGAAATTAACTGTAAATAAACTGCATTTAGCAAAATAAGGAAAAAGATAACATACCAATTATTTCAGATGTGAAGCATTCCTGCACGTGTCTAAATAAAGAATCATGTATTCAACAACTCATCTTCAAAATAAAACAAAAAAGATCTCTAAGCTTTAACTGCAGCTGAAAATTCACCTTGGGATATTAAGAAAACCTATATTGAAACTAGAAAAAAAATTCTAAGTTTAAAAATTGTCTCATGTTAGTTCTCTTGAAGAATCTCAAAATTTCGAACAGGATTCTTTTACACACATATTGTCTCACTCCTCACTATACAACTAACTCAGGTTTGTCTACCTCTGAATGCTCAAGAAAATTAAGCTGAACAGACTTCAAAAGTGTGTTAGTTTAACTGCATGAACTCTTATGCAGACCCTCCTATTGAAAACAAAAATAATATTAATTCAGTTGATCTTATTTCAACTCTGAATCAACTTTAACACCACAGCAAACTATCCTTTTAGATTATCTTCACTGAGCTGCAGACAAATTTAGAGAGAAATGGCAGTTTAATTATGCACATTTTCATAACAGTTGCAAGCAGGAGTAGAAGATCTCCCTGAATATAAATGACTACTACAGGGCAGTAGCACTTTATCATTCAAATACAAATTTAATATAGCTACCAGATTGTTGTTGCATTTTTTCTTGCAATTGCAAGTCTTGCCATTTCAGCCTTTGGGTTTTTGAACAGTTATTTATTTCTAAAATAATACACATCATTATGCATTACCATCTCATTGCCATCAGTCCTCTTGCAAAAGCTCCAGAAATGCAGATACTACAAATATGCCAGGTCAGGAAGAATTACTTAAAAGAAAACACATTTTACTTAAAATAATATATTGTTTTTGCTCTGTGCATCTTTATTGAGTTTTAGCTACATCACTTGTGTCCATTAAAAAAAAGAAAAATCAAAGGACTCTGAAATTCCAGAGCAGTGTAAGACTGCTCTGAAATGACCCAACAGAAAGATGAGCATTTATTGACAAGCTTCTGCATCTAAATATAGTTCTATTATGACATGAAGACAAACACACAGTGTTGTTGCCATTTCACCTCCTGTCCTTGGCTCCCCATCAGCAAAGGGAACCAGTTCTGATGAATTGTGGCCATTGGTCTCCTTAAAGTACCCAACACGAGCATGTGTGGCCAGCTGGGACACTGCCCAGGAGCAGCTGCCACCTGGATCCTTTACTTCAGGCTGAACAGGCCAGGGAACAAGGCAGGCACATCCAGGAATGGAAGGACCACTCACACTGGCCAATTTGGGGCACGGAATTTAGACTGCTGCTCTTCCCTAAAATATTTACTTTCTCTATGCTGATTACAGAGGGGGCCTGTGACATTATCTGGATATTGCATTTATTTAGGTAAGGTGGCATGAATACCCAAATATATCCTAACATTGCAGGCACAGATCAGTTGGAAAGTGAAAGCTTACATCTGGATGTTCCCCTCTAAACACAGGAGCCCAAGGCAGCTCCAGAAGTCCTTGGTTTCTTACCAAGGTTACGAGTGCAGTATCTCTCCCCATCACTCACAAAAAAAGCCAGCTGGCTTAAAGCGATGGTGGGGTCACAAAGGTCAGCCCTGAAATGCTTTGAGGCATGAAGATATTGGATCTAAAATTATTTGATGAGAATTTCCTCACTACAGGAAGCACAGTTAGAGGCATTTGTGGTGATAGATGAGAGCGAGCAGGAGCAGAACAAGTTCTGGAGCTCAATGACCCATGCAAAGGCAAATCACTGTCCTCCTCATAGGCAGGAGAGCTGGTAAAGCTGCCAGAAAAAAACCACACCACCAAATCAAAGCTGTGACACTGGCACAAGTCATTTCTAGAAAAATAACTTCCTTCCAGGGGCATTCCTTTCCTTCAACTCTTCACCCCACAGACCCTTTTGCCTCTGGGAATTAGCAAATTCTTCTGCAGCCAAAGTAGGGACACTCAGCAGAAAGCAGGGTTAATGCAAACCCCAGTGAATGAAGATGCTACTACCCTGACAAAGATTTCACAGCATAGTCTGCACTACATTTGAAAGGTGGTATGATTCTCTCAAAAAGACTCATCTTTGGTGTGTCATAAGACTAACACTAAAGATCACATTCTCTATAGCACTGAGGATGCAGCTAAGCAAAAATTCTGCATTTTGTCTCAATGCCAAGACATTAACTTGTTCTTTTTAAGTTTTTTTTAATTTTTTTTTTTTACAATATTTATTCTATTTTCCTATTTTTCTATGATTTTTTCTTTCCTCTCAATTTTCCACAAATTACTTTACCTAGGAAGAAATGAAAATATTGTGATATTTGACCAAACTCAGAAGAGGGTAAACTTGGCATAATGCCAAGCTCTAGAAAGGACTGCTATTGAAACCAAAAAACATCAGCTTCCCCCAACACTACAAAAAAATTAGACAGTGGTGTCAAAGAGAAGATGAAAATGTTTTAATTTATCCGGATATTTTTAGTTGTACATTTTACGTTAATTTAAATTCTATTTTTTATCAGAAAATAAAGGTTGGTCAGTTTTAAAGCTTTTCTTTTTTTTTAGTCATGGCTATTCCTCTATTGGCATTTGCTGTTCTAGACAAACACATGCTGTTGCCCATGAGCTACAGCAAAAACCACTGCTAAAATATCTGTATTATGGATGCAGTCAGGAAATTGATCTAAATCTTGTCAACTAAACCAAATTTTACTTTCAAATGGCACTAATCTTGAGTAAGAACCTTCTTCTCAACCATCACAAATTCTTGAGATGCCTCTTTCCAAACAATCACATAATTATTGAACAGCTTTATCAGTTATTTCATTGGAAAGGCCAGGCTGCCACTAACTTTTTTAAATCCGTATTTTATGCCTTTCAGTGTTTTTAATAATTTCTCTAAAAGTTAAAAATAACATACCTCTCAGCAATGGACTTTACCCTTCTTCAAAAAAATTACTAAATAACTAATTCCACTCTTTTATCCACTTGGATGACGATGATTCCAATGACTCAAGGCATGGTTTTTGTAATGTCAGGTAAAAAAAAGGCCTCTTCTTGCAAAAAACCTTTTGTCTTGAAAGATTCCTTGCTCTTGATCAGCCTTGTCACAAAAAGACTGGAAGTCCAAAGTTAAATTCTTTCTCCTGTCTGAGGGTGGGACTCATCAGACCAAAGCATATTTCCCCCTGGCCCCTTGACAACCACTGCAGTCCAACTTCTATGGCTCTTCCCACCTTATCACAGAATCATAGGATGGGTCAGGCTGGAAGGGACCACAGTGGGTCATCTGCTCAAGCAGGGTCATCCCAGAGCACATGGCACAGGTCTGTGTCCAGACGGTTCCTGAGTATCTCCAGCGAGGGAGATTCCACAACCTCTCTGGGCAGCCTGTCAGTGCTCAGTCATCTGCACTTACCTAAAGCAGGTACATAAAATGGGCAGGATAATTCCTTGGAAGTATGTCTTGACTGTGAAAATAAATAGATAAACTACCATGGATGACTGTCGGACGTACAGACATTATACAGGAAATGTATCTCACCCTCAGTGCCAGAAAAGTCTCTGACCTTAACAACCACACACAAACCATTTAAAACAAATCATCAGAGAATTTTATTTCAGGCCTATTTCCTTCAAATATGATTCAAATATGGAAAATGGCGATTTCTTCCAAAGTGGTGAGTAGAAATACAAACTAATAAACAAACAAAAAGCATTGTTCTACCAAAATCTATCTCAGAAGAAATCCCTTGACAGAAAGAAGAATTAAGCTATGCTGTTCTGCACATTTAATCCCTATTCTGTAAAACAATTCACTGCACTGGACACATTCTTTGCCTGGAGCTTTCCATCCATAAGGTTTAAGATGACTGCATGAAAAGCATTAAAAAGCTCTACCATTTATCCCTATATTCCTTGCACAAATTCCCTTTCAGCCCCAAGAAATGAGGGCAAACAGCCACAATGGTTTCAGATCCACTATGGAAAGAATATAACAACTATATCATCAAGTCAAAGCCTTCCAGCACAAGAGAAATTGGATGAGTACAGCAGAATTTTCCATTACAGACATCCAGACAGAGGCTGTTGGCTCAATCATTTGAGAGAAAGGATTAAACATACTCCTGTTTCTCCACACCTAGCCCAAAAGAGAGAGAAAAGGCCCAAAATACCGCACAACTCTACAGGCTGGGCTGAGTCCATGGGAAAGGCAAGCCAAGCTCACTTGCTCCTCTGTGTGGTTCTCTGATCCATCAAAAGCAGCATGGACACTGCCTCATGTTCAAGCCAGCCAGACTGGGTAAAGCCTATTTCTTAAACTGTGAGTAGACACTTAAACTCAGGAAAAAATCAGGCCTCCTCTTCCACATGTCCTATTAGTTGTCTGGAACATCTTCACTTACTTCCTACTTTTACCAACCCAAGTAAAGCAGCTGTTGCAAAGCCAAGTCATAGTCCTTTTTTTTTGGTGTTTTGTGAACATGAACGTCCAAGATCAGTTGATGAATGCTGTCCTGTGTTCTTTTCACTGGGAAAGGCAGAAAAACAATAACTGTTAATAATGTCCCTGAATTAATTCTATAAAAGCAAAAAAACAAAGATGAGGCCAAGGTCCTTCCAATTTAAAAAAAAAAAAAAAAAAAAATCAGCATTCAAAAGGAGGTGATTAAAATGGGACATGACAGAAGGCCAAAAATGGACACATATTCTGTGTCTGACATTGGGCGTGTGAATCCCAGCTATGGCATCGTGCCGAGTGCCACGTGCACCCGCTGGAGGCAACCCTTGTCCCAGGAATGTGTCCTCTTCAGCCACATGCTTTCTGTTTTCCAGACACAAAATAAGACAAGGTTTTAAGATGTTTCTATTGCCAAAATTTATTATTGCTCCACTCCGAGGGGCAATGGTTTCTCAATTTAAGTCTTTTAAAAA
Organism: Coloeus monedula; assembly: GCF_965178545.1. NCBI lineage: Eukaryota > Metazoa > Chordata > Aves > Passeriformes > Corvidae > Coloeus > Coloeus monedula. The sequence goes on from NC_138785.1 coordinate 63,022,311, forward strand.
GAAAATATATCACAAAGGCTTAAAAACTAACTTCTTCATGCCTCCAAAAATTTCAAGTCCATATTAGACATACATTGTCATTCCAATGCCTGCCGAAAAGACTATTTTTTTCAAAACTGAGAGGCAGCATTTGTTCACCATCCTGCACAGAATTTTTGCTTTCACCACAGTGACATAGGTGGTGGATGAAAAAGAATTGAAATAAAATCCCTTTTGTGCAATCATATATGTTTATTAGGATAAAATTAAATTAAATTATACTAAATTGATCAATTAAACTAAATTACAAATAAAGAGTTTCATGGTCTACAGTTTTATGGTGACGAAAATTAATTCAAAATCTAGTCCTCTTTAAATGGGCTTATTAAGAGAAGTCTTTTCTGAACATATTACTCTAGCAAATATCTGACTTCACTGAAGAGTGCACTGCTGGAACAAAATCATGAGATACTACATGATTCAAGCAAATTTTATTTCTCACACACATTTGAATTTAAATGCTGGGCTGTGAAAATAATCAAGAATGACAGCCTCAAAATACATGCTGCTCTGCTAAACGGAACTGATGGAAGTCTTGAGTTAGTCAGCAAAACAAAGCCATAGGGACAACAGGGATTTATCATGTCTGAGAACAGAGCCTTGAATGTTGAAAGTGAAGTCTGAAGAGAAGCTCCAAAGATGGTGGGTATTGCATAACACTGTCTTCATGGTTTAGTATTTTAATTGGGATGAACATTAGGGAGAAAATACTTCTGGCAACAAAAGGAAATGACCAACCATCCATTGTGTCCTGCATAAGCAAAGAACTGGTTTGCTTTGGCTTGTAAGCACAAGTAACTTGGTGATGCCCATAAGTCTCCAACTGAAGCTGAGGCATCCTAGCACTCAGCTGGGGCAGCTCTATCCCCTCCATATGTAATTCCATGTAGAGATGAAAAAGAAAAAATGAAGAGTTCTTAATAGAACTATAAACAAATTTTTTTCTCTGAGAACATGACTCAAAGATTTTACTGAACTACAAAAGGCCAGGCACTGAATTGAATACAGAGTCCCCATTCTTTTCAAAGGGCTCTGGATCAGCTCTTCATGCATCACTGCAAACTTTGAGATGAAATTCATCAGTAAGTCAAGGCACAGAGGTCTGATGCCAATATGTGACAGGCTTCCATTTCTTACTGGGTCCAGTAATGAATAAAGCTGATTGCAAATCTTTAATTTAAGAAGGGGGAAAAAAAAAAGGAAAAAAAAAAGCCGCCCACCAGGTTTTGTACAGTAGAATTCAAATCAGGTTTTGTATAGTAGAATTCATACGTTAGGAATGATGTAGAAGTAAAAAACTGAGGGGAAGGAATGAGCTTTCAAAGGAATTTTATATAAGTGGATGTTGGGCATAGCTCTGGAATCTTAGATGTGAAGTCCAGTGAGAATAAGAGTTGAAAGCAAGAAACGAAACTTCCAAGATGAAAAGTCAGTTCACTTCAACATATGTCTACAGAATTCAGTACAAGATCTTTTAAACCAAAGGAATGTATCACATGAATATGAAACAGTCTCTCTCTCTTTTTTTTTTTTATTGTCATCATTATTAAATTAGTAGTAGTGAAACATGGACATATTTTCATTGAAGTGTTTTCCACTGGAAACCTGATGCAAGAAATACACATTTTTCATGGGAACATACAACTTCCTTGGCAGTAAGGTTTCTCCCTGTTACATATGGAACTACTTATCACAGATCAGAAGGGCCTTAAGCTCAGTGTCAAGATGCCCAGTAAGACCCAGTCTGTTCTCTGCATGATAAAAAACCCCAGACTTGAATCCCATTTGTTCCTGAGCCTAAGTGAGACCTCTGGCCACTATGGTGCTGGACACCATGGGAAAGGGTCTGTGCTCCAGTTAGTATGAACAGATAAATATCTATCAAAGCAGGGAATTTAATGTGGGGCTCCATGCTGCAGATAAGTTCACTGGATATCAGAATATAGATTCAATCTCATTCTCTCTTGTTGAACCTGCTAAGTTGTGTGATAATTGAACATTGAGGGAGACAGTGTGAATGTGAACAGTATTTTGATATTTATTGCCTTGGAAAGCTTTATTAACACTCATCTATCACAGCCATGTCTGAGAAAATGTCTGAAAGTAGTGGAGCACCATCTCCCTTCTGACAGATGAGTTCCTGGCCACAGTCACATAAAACACTCCTGCGCAGTGGGAGCTTGGGTGAGGCAGTAGTGGACCCACATGTGAGGTACTCAAAGGAGACACAGCCAGACACAGAGTCCTGTCCCATCCTGCAACCAGGAATCAATCCACTTTCTCCTTAACATGCAGTTAAATTGGCTCTTGCCACAAAAATAAGTATGTCTGAGTGATAGCGTGCAACACTTAGTAACACTGTAAGAATAAGCACTATAAATGTGATACAGAATACCACTCAGTGTGCAAAACCACAAAATAATCAGAAAAATAGCCCAGTGGATTTACTATAATATATGCCCATTTTGAGTATCTTTTGCTGGTGAAAATGTGAAGTGTCATTAAGATACATTATTTTTATGTATTCATTTTGCAGTGCACTGTGATAGCTGAAGTACAATATATAGTATGAACCAATATTCTGTGTTCTGCTGTGACAAACACACTGTATTATACACACAGAATTTCCTCCCCCTTCCCCTCTTTTAACCAAAGATTCTAATTGAGTGCACTTGACACAAATATTACCAAATATTGTTTGGGTACTTTTGCAGGCTTTTTAAAAAATAATAAGAAACAGAAAATTAAAAGGAAAAAAGAACTTGTTGGTGGCTACTGAAGCACTGCAAGGGAATTCCTGTTTCTTCAGGTTTCCAGACTGAGATTCCTGTCCTTAAGAATCTACTTAAGGTGCTACTCCAAAATTAGGAAGTTTATTCCCACCATCCAAAATATTAATGACAATATTGAACAGCATCAGGTGTGAAACAGACTATCCCACTTTTGCCTTGCCAGAGAAACACAAGTGACTAACTCCCTTTCCAATACAAATGTCCACTGAGTTGACTTAAGTCTTAAAATAATTCACTGTTGATATTTTTTTTCCTGACTTCTTCACAAATCTGAAACAATGCATTGTGCAGGAAAAAAATGCAAAATTCACATTTAAAATAAAATCGGGAAATATGTGCTGCATTATCCATCAGATACTTAGTCAAAATGTCAGGGGAGTGTTTCTTTCATGGAACACTGATGCACTTTGCTATAAGCTCCTGAAATTTAAACCCTGCCTACAACAGTAAAATGGCCAACTCCACTGATTTGTCAGAAGCAATATTTATAATAAGCAATGAAATATATTTTATAATTACACACTGAGTCTCACTAAACACTTTGAAAACCACCACTTAATTCAATAGTGGAAACATGAGGATCCTACGAGGAAGGACAAGCACTTACCTCTTGATCACACACTGCTGTAAAAGCAACTATGTACTCTGCCAGGGCCATGTCATCCACCAAGTTTTTCACCTCTTCATCAAATGCAGAGTTAATAACTCCTTGCCTCTGGAATTCGCCATGCATTCTCCTAATGAAGCTGTTCCTTTCCTGGCACTTTTGGGTGAGGCAAGCCAGCTTAGCCTGTGTGGCATGAACACAAACATTCTATAGTTCTGTGATTTCACTCACTGCTGAGACTGCAATTTTATATTTTGTGTCTGATCTGAAATTCCACACATATTGACCCAAAGCTATAGATTGCATTCCTATGTCTCTACATCATTAGGTGCCTCTGCACCTTCAAGAGCAGTACATGTGCACAGATAAACTGGAAAGAGATGTTCCCTTTCCATGAGCAAGATCCCCCTTTTGACAGGCTGAAGAGCAACCTTGCAATAATGTCAGTGAGCTCTTGACTAAGGTGAAGCCCAGTAGCACCCAGCTAATCAGGGACAACTACAGAAGCAGTCACAGGCACAGAAGCCTGGAAGCAAAGGGATACACCTTGTGTAGGTCCCAAATCAGCGTTCAGGGAAACACACTACCTTCAGAGGAGCTAATGTCAGCTTCACTTCAGACTTTCTCTTCTGTAGTTCTTTCTCCTGAAAGATTTGGAAAATATCCTGTATCAGTTTATCCAAGAAGCACTTTAAAATACTCTAGCAGTTTTTTGATATCTGTTTTAGACCTGACTCTGAGGTGTACACTTTGCATATCTGTGTGACCCTGTATCACAAACAAGATGAATCACTGTAAGGAGCTGGCTGCGCACAGATAGGCTCTGGCATATAAACACTGCCCTACTCACATTAGCATTGGTCTTAAAAATTAAGAAAGGCTTTTGGATGTTCTTAGATGGAGCCTTATATCAGTGAGGTTACTTCATCCAACCAGCATCACAGTAAAAACTTGGTATCCATCATGCACTCATATTCATATTTACTCTGTGAATCTTTCAAAACAGTCTTTGGGGGAAAATTTTCACTTTCATTATCAATATTATATTGTAAAATTAGAGAAGAGAGAAGAAATTTTCTGCATGTATATTCCACTCTGAAAAGTGAACATCAACAACCTTCTACTCTGACACAGCTGATACATGTCCTCTGTTAGTAGGTGAAGCAGGGTGGGCCAGATGACTTAGTCTGTACCTTATGATTAAAATCTACTGATGATAACCCTTTTGTCTGATTATGCAGAAAAAATACAGTATCTTGCCAAGAAAAATCCATTACCATTATGAATCATTACAGTATTTTCGACAATAAAGTACAGATTCTTTGCATTCATTTTGCCTGAAAATTTACATTTCTGCAAAGTTTACAGTAAATACATTATATGCCTCATTAAAAAACTTTTATGAGAATTCAGTTATGCTGAAAAAGATCACATGGTCCTCAGCTAATAAATTGTGGGCTTGGGAGGAATCAGAGCAGGCAGGACAGGGAAAACATGTCTTTACATTGCACTAGCACTGGGGGAACAAAAAATATCTGGCAGTAGGTCCCTGCACTGGAGACATTCAATTCTTGATGAGGCAGGGAGCAACATATTTTGAAGATGCAATAGAACAATTAAGATTTTTCTATTTATATGGACAGCATGTCTCACCCTTTACTCACCTACCATCTGATATCACACCAGACACTACAAAACAGTTTCATTTTACCAGCACCATTCTTCTAAGAGGCATCCCCTAATCCATGCCTGAGAGAAGCCACTAACCCTCTTTACAGGGCTAGTTTAGAGCAAACCACAGCACATGATGAGGCTAGGAAAAACAAAACAAAACCACCACCACCACCAAACAAACAAACAAACAGAAACCGAAATTGTAAAAAGATGGATCTACTGTGGAGAAAGTAGAATGAAACTTGTTCCCAGTAGGGAGAAGACAATAATCTCTTGTATTTCAGAGTAGAGACAGAGGAGAAGCATGTTCTATTTGTATCAGGCTATGAAGAACAAAGAGCACTATTGAGAACATGCCATTTACTAGCTGTTTCAGAGTCTGATGGGCAATTCCAATTTGGCTCACACTGTAACTATCATCCCTTTCCAAAAATACAGTTCCCAATAGGAAAGAAAATCAATGGGAAATAAGTCCTAGGAGGGATTTGTTTCCACCCAAGAGTTCAGTAGCTGCAGTCACACTTAGAGAAGCAGCTTTGCTGTCACGCTGTAAGGCAGCAGCTTTGCATATCTTAATGCACCTGCTCTGGTTTGTCAGGTGAAATTAGTACACAAGTGTGAAAACTGCTTGTGTAAGTACACTTGTGCATACAAGGGTCGTCACCAGAATAACTATGACAAAAATCCAACCCACACACCTATCTGAAAATGTGCTACTGAAACTCTTCATGTGTACTCCTAGCAGATGAACAAAAAAAGTCAGGAAAAACTCTATCAAAATTCTGTCACTAGCTTGGTGTTTCATAATCTGATAAAGTGGAACAACAGAGTCAGGAATGTTAAAAATCCTGACAATTTAAGCCAAGGAGGTGGCTCTGTAGAGAATTTCAGCATCACTTTGCTTGCATTACACTATGGGGATTAATTAGAGCAGAGACTGAACTTTCATGATCATCTATCATTTTTTCATAACATGGATCACTCAGGCAGTTTACATCTTTTACTTATTTCTCTGAAGTCAGGGGTACTTTTATATACCTGGAAACCATTTAATTATCCTCATGTTCATTCCCAGGAAAGAAAACTATTTTGCTTTTCCCCTTTGAAAAGAAAGATGTAGAATCTGACATCTAAGCTCACATTAAGCACACAGAAAACGACTTTATGATACCTTTTCACATAGCTGAGCCTGAAGGAGTTCCACTTCATTCTGCAAGTCATGAAACTGATTTTGTAATGCAGCCTGGTCCCTGAGCTGGGCTCTCAAGGTCAACACTTGCTGCTCTAATCTCTTACTGGCTATTTTATTCACCTCTTTTTCCTGGGCATCCTTCAATGTGTACACAGGCTACAGAGAAAATACACAGATTTTCAATTTAGGTGTATAAAACAACAAAAATATTCTTAATCATGTTTTATACCACAAAACTTCTCAATCAATATAACTACCTACCTTGTACATCAAAAAGAAGTAAGCTGATATAAAATGTATGATTCCAAAACTTCATGAACATATTAGCACTAATATTTTGCACTAACCTTAAACTCTTTATATGTAAGGAGTACTTGACCCCTGTGAGAGCAGGTATAGAATTGGATTTTCACAACATTTCTTCAAGGTAAATATTTGTATTGTAATAATTTAATAAATGGGAAACTGGGCAAAGACAGATTAAGTGACCAACCTGTGGTCACATAGTGAGTAAGAAAAACCTCAAAAGTTCCCACTCTCCTGCTTCAACAAGAAGCTATATAATATGCTTCTTGTTCTTCTACATATATTTATCTCAGAGAGATAATTTCTCTCCCAAATATATATTTGCTCTGGAAGATTATTAATAACACTGATCAGATTTTAAGTTTAAATTTCTACAGTACTTAAAAATAAAATGGTTTTTACATTAAAATGTAATAATAGTGATACAGAAGAAGTTGAAAGAGAAACTTCTAAATTTAACTCCTCCTCCCCCACTCTCTGATTTCTTTGCACTTAGATTGAAAGGATTAGTGAGAGCTCTAGATTGATGGTCAGCATCATAAGCTCAGTTCCTAGAAGTGACACTGCCAGATTAAATTTATAGATTTAGATTGAGGAAAATTGGAAGGAGAAGGAAGTATCCTGACAAACATTTATGCTATTATATTAAAAAAAAATTGAGTTGGTACACACAGCTGGTAAAGATTTCTGATAATACCGTACATAGTCTAAAAGATTAAGCTAAAAATTATAGTCAGACCCATATACTGTGGTAAAACCATATAACCTTCTGACAAAACAGAATGATGGCTTGGTTTTAAGGGTTACAAACATTGATACAACTGAGAGAGGAGCTAATACTCAGCCCTGCTGTACACCACCACAGTAAATTCTTCCCAGGCTTTCTGACAGCCTTTCTGGCTTTGACACCCTTGACTACAACACACTGAAGGAACCATTCCATAAGAAACAGCAAACTGAATTGTAGATCACATCACTCTGCCTGCAACACATCACTGCAACACAGAGAAAAACAGATATGACACTATCATAGTGTTCTTCCTCATATGAAGCAAGTCCTCTGTGCACACCATTGGAGCATGTTGAATGCTTTGTACCAAACTTTTTGGCTCCCTCTTGTGTCAAGAGAACAATGGGAACTGCTGGACACATCAAGATGTATTAGACCAGGGCTGCAGGGACAAAAGCCTGAGAATGAGTCCATGACACGGTATTTTCCTCATCTTCTCTCCCCCACAAAAAAAGGATGTTAAAACCAAAAGGGAAACACTCCCTAACTCCTTTACTTATGGAAAAAAAGGCAGGGAAATAAAACATTTGCATGAAGGTTAGAGACAGAGAAAAGTTCCCTCTTTCCTTTTGCATTTTGCTGACCTGCTAGCACTTTTCTGTAGTTTCAAAGCACAAATGATACATACAAGATTTACATATGAGCACTCTGTCAGATGCCCCAGTTTGCAGTGACCATAGGTTATCTAGTCAAGCTCCAGAAGGATGAAGGACTCAGCAGCTGGGACTGGGAAATAACCAAAGGATAACTATGCCCAAAACACAGCATTTAACACACTGCATTCTTGTAAAACCTGGCAAGATCACTAGTCTTTGAAGTTGGTGCCTAAATATTAAAAATAAAACCAGCATCTTCCTCTTGTTGTGTGAATTGTGCTTGTCTGAAAACTCAATGAGAAAATGAGGAATATGACCTATTTGCTACAGGCTGTGACAGTCATCAGGGGTTGACTGGGGAAGCCTGGCACCCTATTTACTGTGTGCATTTCATGCAAAATTCTTCTATTAATTTTTAAAACTGTAGATATTACCCTGCCCCCTTCCTGCTCACCGCCATATTTCTCTTAAATTCAGCCACAGCACCACTACTCAGAAGGCCACCTCAACACCCCAGAAAACTCACCCAAATACTCCTAGGCTAAAGTGTATTTCACCTGTTTGCAGCTTCACTGAAATAGAGTCCGAGCAGTAAGCTTCAAATATATTACCTCAGCACTCTTTTACTTGCAATGAATAACACCATGACAGCCTTATGGAGTCTCAGGTGAGAACTAGGATCCCTGGGCATCAGGGACTGTAGAACGTAAGACACGTGAAAAGTCCTAAAAGACACACTCAGAACACAGCATATCTCAAAGACCCAGAGTGCTCACATCTTCACTTCTTTCAAGCATTGCAGACAGAGGTCTTCCGGAAGAATGAAGTTTAGAACAGGAAAATTCATCAATTACTGTGACTTACTGCGTAGGAGTTTATTAATAATTTTGCAGAGTGAAAAACAGTTTTGGACAAGGGTGGCAAGTAACTGAAAACAAAAACCGGACTGCCAGTCAACAAAACTGCCCTCAGGAAGTAAAATGATGCTAGAAAAGTAGATCATGGTCCTTTTTGTGGCAAAAAGTCTTGTTTTTTCAATCTAGAAAATCTTAGCTCATATTTTAATGCCTCAAACAAACCCACTATCAACAGCTTGGTGTATATTAAAAAGTTTATTTTAAAAGTGAATTATTGAAATAAATTTGACCTTTGTTAAACTATATCTACTCTATTTTCTATCATACTACTCACTAAATTGTGCCAATAAAATCAATATTGTTTGGTTAAAACATAATGGACTTGAGTTATGCAGATAATTAGTTCTGCCACCAAACAGTGCAACTGAAGGATAAACCCAGTTCTGTGATGTACATGGACTGCATCTTTGACCTTGGAATGAGACACATGTACTCAAAACTTTGACACTAACCCTACAAGTAATTCAACTGGATGAAGAAGTCAGACCTAAATCAAACAGCATCACAGTATTGCATAAATATATACTACTGATCAATAAACACTAATTTGAAAACATTAGTTGTTGAAGGGATTTAAAAGTGACAGGGTTTTTCAGCAAAAGGCTGACCTGCACATTTTCCAGTGTAAAAACATCCTGCCAAAGGTTGATGAATTTTATTCTCATGTGAGTCACAGAAATAATTAACATCTTACTTCATTGACCAATAGAATACACAGTAATTGCCCCAGACTGTCCCCAAACAAAAGGATTAAAGCTCCATTTCTCAAAAGTGCACCCAAAATCTTAACTAGCTTAAACAAAACAAGTGACATGTTTCTTTTTATTTTCAAACAATTTGGGAGTTTCTTCTTGCTTGAAATAGATTCTACTGTATTAGGATGCTACATGCCAATACATCATAATGACATGAAAAATCTGTACTTCTTTTTCGTTTAACAGTCAGAATTCAGCTGTCTAAACACCAGCCCTAAGTGCTGTATAGGGTGTACAAGTGACCATGAAGTTAACTGCCTAGGACTTCCAGGTGGCCAACTACACCCTCAGCCAGGATGCCCTAAGGCCTTTAACTGGGGTAAACTGTGACATTTAGGCAGTGGAACTGATCTCAGAATCCTTATACTTTCCAGAATTTGTTTCTATTTTCTTCCAAAGTCATATCTATCCAACCTGCTCAAAATGAATTTGCAAGTATTGTAGATTGCTACAAATGTACTTTTCCAGCTGGTAGAAATTGCATATTTCTTCTGTGCAGCTTACCAGTTAAGGAGGACAGAAATAATTTCAGGGTTAGCTGAAAAGTCTTGATAAAAGCTGCTTCCAGAAGATTATTCAGTAACTAAAAATCTTTACATAGAACACTTTATTTTGGTGGAAAACATAAACCTGTATCAAGACAGAGAACCACCGGAAATTTAAAAAATGTTTAATTTACAGCAAAAACAGAATTTCTGTGATATAAATGCATTCTAGTGATACAGAAAGATTTCCTGGATTTTGGGGACGTATATTTGGGCCACATGCGCCCATTAAAGACTTTGACTTTAATCCACACCATCTGTTCACAGTGTCATTTTGCCTGTCCAAATCCAGCAATCAGGGCTACAAAGCCTGAAATCAGGGCAAAAAGGCCAAACACTGGGAACACTGGAGACTCCTCCAAGACCTTTCATTAAGGCCACCTGAAAATTACTTTGGCTAAAGAGAGCAGAACAAGAGCCCTCCTAAACAAAAAAGTGAGGTGTTTATAATGCCCATGACTCTGGACTATTCTGCAGACAGATGGTCTACCTTATAAAACATCTGCTCACTTTTAAGTTTCCAGGCTGGAGAGGCTGTACACTTGCTTCAAACCTATTCCCAAGAACAATAATGGGTGTTTCTTCAGCCACAACACTCTCTCCCAAGGCACACGCATTTCTCCATTCCATTTACATACATACCACTGGTTTGCAGTGCTGCTTTCCCTGCATTTTGTCCCCAACTTCTTGCTTAAGGCAGTCCAATTCTGAGAGAGCCTGTGTCAAATGAGCTTTCATTTCTTCGTACCTTGTTTCAGCGAAACCAAGTTCTCTGTACCACTTCTGAGCCTAACAGGAAGAACAAAAATTACTGAGTATAATTAGTCCAGCAGCGGTATCATTTTTCAATACCAGCTTACAACCACGGATTTGAGGCTGCTCTCTACATCATAGCTTTTGGACTCTAATAAATTGATTAAATTAAATGGAATTATACAATATACTACAATATTATCATAAGAAATTAATGCAATTTTAGAAGGACGTTCTATAGAATATCTCACTAGCTCTATGCGAAAAATAATATTTAGATTTATTCTAAATGTGAAGGTACCATGAATATTTTGAATAAAGTTTAAAAAAGCAGTGGTGTATACAAACATGATTTCAGAGATTACATCTTTGAAAGCCCTCAGAGCAAAGTGAAAGTAAGTTTTTATTAGCTGGGTAGGGGAAAAAGTTTTTCTTGAGGAATGTTTCCTGGTTTCAGCTGGGACAGAGTTAATTTTCTCCTTAGTAGCTGGCACAATGCTGTGTTTGATTCAGTATGAGAAGCAAAACAACAATGTCAAAAATGAAAAACGCAAATAAAGGGAAAAAAACCCCTCCATATGTTCACCTTTTAATTCTTTCTACGGTGTCTTTATTCCACTTACACACATTAACTGTAGCTTTAAAAACAAAAGCAAACCCAAACCAAAAATCACAAACAAGCCCCTCAATAGCTCTGCTGGTCACCTGACAGCAATCTCTCCTTCATATGATCATTTTTTCCTCCCTTCTGAAGCAAAGGTTTCACATTATTTTAAGTAAACTGAGGAAAGTATTGTAACACACAACTTCTGTATAACACACAAAAGGATTAGAAGGACCCAAGTTAATTAGACTTTACAAAAGAAACAAAAGTAAAACTATATCTTCATGTTCAAAAGACAAGGTCAGAAGTCCTTGCCTAAACATCCAAAAGTCATCCAAATCCATCCCTTTATTCCAGTTGCCTCACCTGAAAGCTGGGAAGTCTTATAAAGCAGTTGTCAAAGGACAATAATTTTGTACAACCACCATGAAAACCCTATTGCTATTTTTCTTTTATATAGTCAACACACGTTGGCTGCCAATGGTTTGTCCACAGGGAGTGTGAGTGATGCCTGTTACAGCCCTATAAATATATACTTGCCATAAAAACAATACATTCTGCTTAGACATACATGGAGATTGACTAATAAAAAATAGGAATGTGAATATCTAGTGCATTTGGAAAGGCACAACACTGAAAGCTTCCTCAGATGGAGTCAAAAGTGCAGATTTACTCAAGAGAGGCACAGAACTACCCCATCCAAACAAGTCTCCAAGTAGGTGGTGCTGGACTTGGTGTGGAGAGAAGGGGCAGCATGTCTGGCAGTGCCTCTGGATATGGCAAAGGCCTGACAGTGCCAGGCTGCACAGGATCTAGCTTCTCATTCAAAAACTACTTTCAATTCAGGTTTGCAGTAACCCTCAGTGCTTCTGCTGCCTTCTCCTCCTGCTTATTCTCAGACATGTAGAGGGAAGCAGCCTGCCCAGAGATGGCCAGAGTAGGCAGGTTGTTGTGTGTGCCTGTGTCAGGCACTCAGCCCCTGCCACAGTGTCCTGCAGGAATGCAGCTTCACTTTATGTTCTAAGTGACTGGGCTATTCATCACTCAAAGATCAGGGGAACATTTTGGTTCTGCAGATCAGAGACTTTCCTGTTTTGCAAAAATGTTAAAGCCTGGCAGAAAGAAGACAGCCATGTTAGAAAACACAAGCAAAAACAAATTTTCTCCTCGGACGTACATCAGAGTAGAAGGTTACCTCTTTTTTTGACTTTTCTAATTCCTTTTGCTGTACTTTTAGTTCCTCTTCTGCCTTTCTAACTTGCTCTTTCATCATACTGTAGCTTTCAAAGATGATGCCCTGGATAGACAAAAAGACATGATGATTCTTCTCACCTGTACAAAATGGCACATTTATAGAATGTTGTTTATAGAACAACATATGGTTTTCTCCAAAATTACTAAAAAAATTGCATAAAATCAACATATTACATATAAATATTTCCCTGTTGACTATTCTCAACTGAAGTAGTAATTCTGCATTTATAAGTGCATAGTAATCTCCACAGAAATTCACTGTGGTGTAAGCTACCTGACAGCAAAGGAAAAACATGGATGTGAAATCCAGCACGAGTGAAGATCCTGTCTTTAGACATATGTTTCATATGCATCAAAACAATAAAAAAATTAGACCCAATCAGAATAAAAATTAGTAAATGAACATGCGCATACTTCTCACCAAGACATGATTTTTTCACCATTGTAACAAGTTTCCTTCTGTTAGGAGAACTTGTGGTAGAATAAAAGCTTCTTGTAAAAGCTTTTACTCTTGCAGTAAGATAAAAAAAATTTTTAAAAGCCTGAACAGTGCAGTCTTTTAAGTATTATTTTTAACTTTGTAGATTGCTGTATCGCTTTAACATTCTCTAATACAACATTCCAAAAAAAACCCCTTTCTGGCATTTTGCCTTCTATTTCAAAGTTAACTTTATCACCTCAGCTCATGTTAGAGGTTACAAAGTTTCCTCCATCACAAAGGCAATTCAGCTTTGCCCTCCAAATAACATTGGTATCTCCCTTTCTTTAGAAGATCCTGCTCGATAACATTCCTTACTGTTAGTATTTACCTTTTTCCCAGGGGAATAATCTGAAGGATCTATAGGCAGAACTCCCTGTTCTTCAGTTTGTGTTACACTACATGCTGTTCCAACTTTCTTTGGCTTAAGACCATGTTGTTGACTTCCTTCTTTTAGTTTTACTATATTTTTCTTTGTTCCTATACTTTTCTCTTTTCCTAGCTCTTCACAGGTGAAACCTAAAGAAGACATTAATTCTTTCAAATTTTTATTTTCTAAAATAAAGTTTGCATTTGCTTTCTGAAATTCCTCAAGCTGTTCTGAAGTTTCTTGCTTGATTCTGTCTATCTCTCTTTTCAGTACACATTTTTCCTCCTGTAAATCAGAAATGGTTTGATAACAGCTAGTTTTGCAATCTTGGAGTTCTGAAACTAAGATCCTATATTTGTCTTGCTCACACTTTATCTCTGCCAAATGTCCCAACAAAGTTTCTTTTTCACCTTCTGAAAGAGCTATTCTTCGTAAATTTTTCTCTCTCTCCTGTACTAATTCATTATATTTTGCTACATAGTTTTCATTGTCTTGTAATAATTTAGCCATTTCTTTGAAGCATCTGCTTCTCTCTTCTTTTAGGTCAGAAAGCAGCTGGAAATACCTCATTTTCCTTCCATTCAGGGATAGAACACTCCCGTGAAGTTTATTTGATGCAATTGTCAATGAGTCCTTTTCAGAATTCCTACTTTTCTCTTCAACATATGAGAGATTCTTAGGGAAAGTTTCAACTAAAAATGTTCCTGGAGTCATGGTGTTTTCTTCTGTAAAGTTATTATAACATCCACCAGCAACTTCTTTCTCATTAATTAAGTTTTGGAATGAAACAATGTTAGCCTCATCTACTGCTAAAACATATTGAAAATATGCATCCATCTCCTCTTCCAGGGCATGCATCATCTGAGCATATCTGTCATTCTCCTGTTGTAATATGCAGACTTTTTTGGAGTAGTTTTCATTCTCTTGCATCAGCAGAAATATCCTCTGAGAACATGCAGCCACTGCTTTTTCCAGTACAGATATTTTCACTTTACATTCATTTCCAGCTTCCAGGGATGACAGATGACAGAAACACTCATAAAAAGTGTTCCCTGGTAGGAATAGTTTTCTTAAGCACACAGCCCTCTCTTGCAGAGGAAACAGTAAGTTTAGTGGATACCTCTTTTCATCTGACCAAAAAAATTTCTGAGAGTATGCACGTTGCATGTTTTTAGCAGCTATTTTTTGACACGAGAAATTCTCCTCATTTGGTTCACACAGTTTCAAAGTCTGGTCTTTCATTTTTTTCAGGCCAATATTACTGGAGGGGCTTGTTTGGTGAGTTGGTTTCTGAGCCTGCTTTTCCTTCTCTTCCATTTCAGTTATGTCTTCTCTATTGCATCTGCTATTCACATCAGGGATGCAGTTTTCTGAGATATTTTCTTCGTCCACTTGTTCAGGACTCCCTTCAAAACACTTTTTAAAGTCTTTAAAAGCAACAGAGAAACTTTGGGCAATCTGTGTGCTACAGAGATTCTCTTTAGCTTCCACTCCTTGCTTCCCAGGCCTGAATAATTCAGTTTTGTGGAAAACTTTAGGGCTTTCCTCAAGATCACAGGTCAGCTGTTGTTGTTGGGCTTTGTCATTCTGTATTTCTTCTCTTTTAGCTCTCCCTGTAAAGATTTTTTGGTGATACTTTTCATCATCAAAATCTTTATCCAGACATATATTTTCACTTATGCTTTTTGGCACAATTTGCATGTTTCCCCAATGTTTTTCCATGTTGCATCCTTCTAGAGACGATGCAAAAATTTCAACCACAGTGGAAGGCAACTTTGCATGAAGAAGTTCAGGAGCTTTGTCATAAAATACTCCTTTTGCAACAATGCAAAGGCCATCAGACCAAAGATCAGTATTTGCCTCACAGAAACTCAAACTCCTCACTTTCTTCACAGTGGTGAAAGCTGCTGTGTGGCATCTTCCAAGTTCAAACCAGGTCAGCTGGAGCTTCTTCCTCATTAGGGCTTCAACCACAGAAGCAGGGAATGTCTTCACTGGTAGAGTTATACTTTGTGTCTTCAAGAGAAAAAAGGTTTCTTCATCCTTGGTTTCCTTAATTGTCTCATCGATAGAGAACTTTGCAGAACAAGGGGGAAGCAGCCCTGCTGCATGATGACTTGGGGTACACCTGAGCAAAGTGAAACTCCCTTCTAGAGTACTTGCCCTCTGTGGTCCAAGAGTGACCTGGTGATAGCAAATGAGAAATGTTTCAAACTGAAAAATATATACTAAAGTGTGCTGCTAATCATAATTTGTTTTTTACTTCATTCATAAAATACTTGATTACAAATTGATGAGAAAAAGCCATTTCCATACAAAGGGTTTTCAAATTATTTAAAGACTTGCAACAAGAGTAATGTTACAAATTAGGTATGAGTACTTCAATCATTTTCTTAGTGCACACCTGTATACACCTTGTAAAGCATCTGTAGTGGCCATGATTTAAAGCTGTTTTTATATTCACCTTTAAATACACCAACTCTTCATTTTCTCCCCAATTTCACATGCTCCCTGTGCACAAAGATAGCAAGAACAGCAGTAACTTTTCTTCTCACCTGCTCAGCCTCAGGTAGACCAGCAAGTTTCACAAAGGCACTGGAACTGCATTCCAAAACTGGTACAGGTTCTTCTGGTAGCTCCTCCATCTTCTTTAGTCCATCACAAGTACAGGCTGGTGTTTCTGTCGTGATAAAGCATAGGACAAATGTAATGTCTCTCCCCAGACAGTTACACAAAAAACAAACCCAAAACCATCTGAGCAGATGTTTTGATCAGAAAAATTATTTTAGTGAGAGTATGCTCAAAATTACCTTCTCTACCAGCAGCATACACAACAAGTGAGTGATACAGATACAAGCACGATGTTAAACAAGAAAACAAGCTTCATAAAAACCCATAAATATTGAAGTCTAAAGTAAGCTTTATTTAGGGTTCATGGTTCCCAGTTCCCAAAGCATTTAGAAATGGAAAACACACTTCATTACAGTGGGCAGGTGAAAACTTATAGATTAAACTTACAGGTTAAAATTATTCAGTGCAGGTCTGCATTTACATGCACTAAAATTTGCTACAAAATTCCCATTAATTTATGCTGGAAGAATTTACCTGATATAATTTTCCAGCATCAGAACTTTCACGTTGTTTGGTCTGAACAGCAAATCTGACTGCTGCACAGCATTCCCAAATACTATGCTTCATCCAGGACATACAAAGTACCCCCTCACCTCTGTAGTTTCTTGAAAGTTCCAAGATTTCTTGCAAAAGCTCATATGTGAATGGTGCCAAACAGTTACTGTTTCACCTTCCTCAGATACAGTTTACAGATGAGGAGGATTTTCGAAGAGTTTACACATTCTAAGTCATGCACAACCCAATGAAAGCACCTTCACTTTATTGCACAGAAATGAAAGCAAAAACTGATTTCTTTGCATACCAGACTCTTTATCATGTAGCAGCACAACTGGAGTTTGAGTAGCTCTGCTTCTGAGTGAATCCAAGACTGCTCTCCATTTCAGATTCTGAACTTCATCCTGAATTAGATCTCCATTCTTAAGAGGGAAGAGGGGGAGGAGAAAAAAAAAACCCCACAGAATATATATATACATAGAGATATATATATACACATGTGGTGTCTGTGATATGAAAACCAGGCACATAAATTTCCTCTGCTATTTTACATTCAAAAGACCTATTATTTCATTAGAACTTCTATTGTTTTATACCATTTTCTTATTTTAAACATTTTCCAGTAAATGTTGTAGTTGTAAATTTTCCCCTAGTTTTCCCCTTCATACTTAATAAAGCATTAAGGAAGAAAATATGAGTCATAAGCATGTAGTATGTCAGATCACAGGTGGAACAGTGACTAAATCAACAAAGGTCATCAACAAAGATAAAACAAAGTCCCATCAAGTAGGGAATGAGACTAATAGTTCAGCGCCCTGCTAAAAAGACAATTGTTCCTAAGTTGGAAGAACTCAAAGCAGAACAATCATTCCAAACAAGATTTTTATTTTTCCATTCATGATTTAATTGCAAATTTCATATTCTGCTCTCGACATTCATCTTGAGTCCCTGACTGAATCTGACACTTCCTGATGCAAAACAGATACCCCTATTCCTTGATAATAGCAGATCACATTTCACATGCACTGTGCTCATTTTCAGTGAACAGAAGAATCAGATTTGATTGTCTCAACAAAACACACCATTGAGATGGTAACCAAAACAGCTACACCACAGAAACCAAGCCAACACAGGCACTTTTGTCTTCCTGCACTGCTCTGCATCAAACGCCAGCAGAAAATAAATCTGGTCCCTTTGCACTGAGCTACAATTTTAAAATTACATATGGATGGGATAGGCAATGACTTCCAAGTCTTCAGTTCGTAGTGAGTCAGAAAAGGCTGCTGATTTCCCACAGGATCCCTGAGATTTTCATTTCAACCCAAGTCAGTTGCCTCAATGTTGTGCTCTATTAAAAGATGTTGATTAAGAGACACAGCTTAAGTGGAAACTACCATACTTCCAAGATTTCTTCCCTTATTTTTTCAGTAATATCAAATAATAGAATGGTTTGGGTTGAAAAGTACCTTAAAGGTCATCTAAAGGTCATAGTTACAACCCCTCAGTCAGGAGCAAGGACACCTTCCACTATACCAGGTTGCTCAGGCCCCATCCAACCTGGTCTTGAACACTCCCAGGGGGAGGGCATCCACAACATCTCTGGGCAACCTGTTTGAAACTAATGCCAATTCCTTGGAACACAATCATTCCTTTCCTGCACCTCTTCCTTTATTTCTTCACAGACATCAGCTCTTGATTGATATGTGGGTACTGTCAAAAGAAAGTTACTCAAAATGATGTATAAGATACAATGCTTGGATGTATCACATCACACTGAGAAACCAAGACCTCAACTGTCTTTCTGTGAAAGCTGCAGAAAGATGCATTGCTTGGTGTTCCATACTTTTCCTTCACCTTCAACAGGCCCCCTAATGCTCACATCTAGAAACTGGTAAGTCAACACACAGCCACATGTAACAAGCTGCTTTCTCATGTGTGTTCACTTCTCATTCAGGCATATACTGCAATTGCAACATCGCAGACAGGATTCTGATACTGAGACTGGAAATTCAAATTTTCTACAAGATTTATGTGACTACATTCCACCATGAGATGCAGTTCACCTCTTGGAGCTCAGTCTAATTGGATCTGGTATTACTGATGAAGATGCAGTAATGACTAAGGCTAGTCTTTAAAAATAACTGATGTGATTGGTATTTGAGTGACATGGTATTTACTGAGAAATCTCGTACTGTGTGTATTTCACAGGAGTGTGATAAGCCTGTCTTCACAAACTAATTTTTTCCTGGCTGTGAAATAGGCAAATGATCCCATTTGCTCTTTCACTGAGAAATATTATACAAGCAGTTTTCTAGGAAAGTAACAGCCCAAAAAATCTTTCTTGTATTGCACACAATTTTTCATTTTTATAGCTGTTGATGGAGTATGATGAGCTTAAATAGGATTTTTCTTGTAACTATTTTGGCTTAAATACTACAAGACTGAGGCGATGAGACTGAGAAATTCTATTTTAATAGGTGCCAGTAAAACTCCAGATAAGGGGGAAAAACCCTTTTCAGTTTTACAGAAAAACACCAGATGTCTCCCTCCTCCTTTTATCACAGATATTGAAATTTTTTCTCTGCTATCTCAAGTCACTTTCTACTAGAAAAATGCAAGTGTATTTGTAGCACCAAAAGAGGAGGAAGAGACAACCAGAAATGCAGAAGGCACAAGATTTGATGCTGCTGATGCTATACACAGTATTTAAAGAACAATATCTACTCGGTAGCAGACTAAAGTAAACACAAATTATGGCCTGTTCATTTATACCAAAGATTGGGTAACTGAGACTCTAACCTCCTATGACATAAGAAATGTAAATTAATGCTTAGAAAAGAAATGGTTAGAAAACTTCATGTAGAGAATAAAATAGGCTTTTATTAGAGTACAGCATAGAAAGAGCCTTTTTTCTTGAAGACTTCTTGGATTGGTCTCAGGCAATTAGACAGTTACGTATCTTGCTTTCACACCTTCAAATAACCCAACATTTTTGTTCTTCTTATCTCAATTTTATCAAACCAATTGTAATTCTTCACTACTTCTTCTCTGGCTCTGAAAGCCCTCACTCCTCTTGATTTCAGCTCTGCAGTCCCCTCATAGTACATTTGTTTGTTGTACCTGTTTACAACTCAGTGCAAGACCCTTGAGAAGTATCTTAAAATATTTTTTAAACAGTATTCTTCATTCCCAAGGAAAAGTGAATAGACTATTTAAAATAACTATAGCAATGGATCAGGGTAAGCAGTTGGTCTTTCTGCCACCTCGGGGCAGCTAGAGAGACACAGGGGGTGACGTGCAACTTCTGAGCTCTCCACAGAGGTCACCCATGTGCTGCTGGTTACTGCTGGATGATCTCACCACTCTCAGAGAAAACCTCCTCGAGCTCACTGCTTTGGGACTGTAAAACCACTAATGGTATAAAATCACCAGGCCTGCAAAGGTGCATTCCACCACCAGGTTAAAAAATTTGTCTTTATTTCCTCTAGCTTTACGAATACAAGATCCTCTCTAGCTTCTCCCAGTTCTGGAAGTACTCACAGTCTGACTGACCTCCTATATGAAAGGGTTTTGTTCATGCCCACTACCTCTTGGTTAACTGCAGTTAAAATCAGGAGAATTCTTGGGATATCAGGTCACAATCTGAATGAGTGTGAGGCTTGGCTGATTTCACTTTAAATAAAGTCTCAGAATAAAAATACCCTCCACCTCAGTGCATGAAGAATAAAACTTTGTTTGAGTCCACTCTGTGAAAAGAATTGTTCCTTGTCAGCAAAATGAATTGGCAGAAGCTGAATGCCATATTACAGCATGAGCAGAGCTTTCCCATGCAGTGCTGGAGTGAAGTGCTTGAAGCAAACAAGTCCTATTCAGTGTATTCAGGGCATATCACAATGCTACAGAGCTGCAAACCATTGACTATCTCAGCTCACTCCCGGTCACAAACGCTGCATCCATCTTCCCTTGTTTACCATTATCCAGAAAATCTCATAGACAAGATTTATTGTCAAGTGTGCTTTTTGCTCCAGCATTTGGGCATGAATAACATGCAAAAACTCATCCAACCATATGTGTCCTCCTCCACTAAATGGTGCCCACAAGACAGATCCCAGAAGTTCTCCTGGGCTCTACTTTTAGTGCCAACTGAGACCTTCTGCCGTGAGCATATCACTTAAAAGCTTAAGGAAAAAAGGTTTGAGTGTCCTCCATGTGCACCTAACAAAAGCTTTGATGCAATGAAGCTCCAACTCCTGATTCCAGTGGGTGTGAAAGACAAAGTGGGAAGTACCAATGAATAAACAAAAATAAGGAAAAAAAAATCAGGTGGGATAAAGCCTTTCACATAGCCTTGACTGCACATCTAATGACAGGTGTAATCCAGGGTGATACAAAGATAAAACCTAATTACATTTGCATTATTTTTACTTACCAGTTGGCTTACCACGTTAACACGGCTGTCCCCTTCTGCCAATCTTTTAAGTTCTGGGTATTTTTCTTTCTTTTTTTTCAACTTCACACTACCTTGATCTTCTGAAGTTCTGTTTCCATCTAAAAGCTCTTCCACTTTTTCCTGTAGTTTGATTTCAGGTAATTTTAAACTATAGACATGATGGTGAGAGTCTTCCAATTTTGTTCTGAGAAAGTCTTCAGCATCCTGACAGCACTGCAGTTCAGTCAGCAGGTCTGCCTGTTCTCTTCTAGTGTCCTCTTCTTTTTCCCTCAAGAGCTTCAGGTTTTGCTGAAATGCCTCCCAGTGGCTCTTCATATCATGCTCCACATTTACAGTACAAGTCTTCCATTCCATTTCTTCCATGCCAGGGTGTTTACAGCCCTGAGTCCCACTGCACACTGACTGCAGCTTCTGCTGGAGGTGCTGCACCATTCCCTCTTCTAACTCAGATGTCAAAAGAGCAATATGGGCATTAAGATCTAGGACTTGCTTTTCCAGCCTAGATACCTCACCCTGAAGGTAACAGTCCCTTTTTCTCAGTACTGCTGTCTGTTGTCTCTGCCTTTGTTTGTAGTGCTCAAAGTATTCTGACTGGCTTTTTATTTCATCTTCTTTTGTCTTCAGCTGCTCCTGAAGCCAGTGCAATTTTTCCTTCTGCTTCTTCTCTGACTTCTTTTGGTTTTCAACCTATAATTTCAGTGACATGTATGGTTAACATCTTAATATTAAGTATCTTCTTCCCTTATAATTTTGCTTAATTTAGTGATAATTTTGCCCCTGTTTCCTGAAAACTCAGGAATGACATTGATGCCTTAGGTTTTAACTTTTATATTTTTCAAATCCTGTGCTGCTTAGTGGGTAACTCTGAAGTTTCATGTGGCCTGTTAGCTGCTGTTCTCTCATGCTGGTTAGACATAACAAACCTCTCTAGGTTTGCTCTTCAAGGACACCAGGCCCCAAAATTTGTAAACTAAAGCCTAGAGAAGGGGGGTGGCAAACTTGGGATAATTTCATCATGAACTGAAATTATAATGGGAGAATTAACCCTGATATGCAAATGAACCAAACTTACAAAAGTGTGAAAAACCTGTGACCCAGGGTCCATCTTGGGTGTAGCCTTTTGACTGCCCAGGGTGTACTTTTGAAGGCCCTTCAAATAAATATCTACCTTTATTCCCTTATTCTTGTCTAGCCTCTGTTCTAGGTGGCCACCTCAAGGCACCAACATAAGTAGAAATTCATCTCAGTAGGAAACAGACAAAAAAACCTACATATTAAATCAAAATAAACCTTAGAACTGTTAATTCATATATCCAGCTCTGATTCATGCAGTAACAGATCCTTAACACTGAGTACTGTAGCACTGGGATGGTACAGGCAGAGAAGCTGTGGTTCTGTTTTAGAAAACAGGGCACACACTTTCCAGAGCCCAAGATTTTGCCCTTTGCTCTTCACCACACCTGTCATCTGTCAGCTCCTCTTATGAGCCTCCTGAAAAAGGAGAAAGGAACAGATGCCTTTTGAAACAGTTTGAGAAAAACTTTGGTATCTTCATTTGCACTGCAGTGTGTTTGAACACAGAGACTTACTGAGGTGAAAGATGCCAATGAAAGGCAGAAGAGGCTTTCATGAGTCCTGTACTGCCCTTGCTTTGGGCAGAGTAAGAGCCACGAGTATCACAGGGACATTGCAGCAACTTTGAAGCACGACTGAAGGCACAGAGGCATGAAAGAATGACTTTGTTTTTTTCAAAGACTTCTTTAGATGAGTCATTTTGATCATCAGTACTTTCCTGTCAGAGGCATTCACAGGGAAGGACTGATCAGAAGGAACACTAGGCTGAAATGTCAGGTAGATGTGGGCTAATACTTTGTTTTGTTAACTCTTGATGAGAATATATGTCTAACCTTCGCAAGTCTTGAAAAATACATTTTACTTTTAATTACAGAATCAAAGACTATTCTTCATTCTTGTGAGTCTTGCCACACAGTACTAGTGTCCTGTCAGAGAATTAAACTTTGACCTAAAATGCTGAGAAAATGAAAGTATATCTTGTGATAAACAGAATCGAAAGACATTGTTTCACTGAAGACTGTTCTTGAAAAACTTTCATTTCTTCTCCGTTTTCATGAATCCATCCAATGAGCAAACTAGGTAAAAATGCCTGTTGTATGGGGCTACAAAGATAAACTCTGACCTAAGAAGGAGTACACTGAGCGGGTTCTAGGGAGAAAGAAAGAAGAGGGAGCATAAATTTAAAAGATCAAGGGCCCAAATGAGAGAAATAACAGCAGTGCTGTCCGTGGAGAAAAAAAAAAATCCAAAAATTCTTCTGGTTTCTTTAGCTGTAGAAAAAGAGAAAGGCTGAGACCATTTATTGCTTAAAAACAGAGGTCACTGGAGATGAGGTCGACTTATAAATTACTACCACAAAGAGAAAATAAACCAGATCATTTGCAACAATATCCCCCTCACCAAGCTGATCAGGTCCCCCTGAATGTCTCGCAGTTTCCCTTTAATGCGCACATGGGCATTTTCAACCTGGTTCAGCTTCACGTTGAGTTGATCAATCATCACAAGAAGTGCTTTGTGTGACAGTTCCAGCTCCTTCATCCTGTGATAGTGAGAATGAACATTTTTGCTAAGCAAATACCACAGTACAGTTCCAGATAGATAAGCTGTCACAAGCGATGCATCAATTTATTTTTGTATTTGTCTCCCAAAAATAAAATAGTAACAAATTTTTGATCACTAATATAACAAACACTTAATTCTTAACAAGTCTACTGGTGTTAGCACATGCTGGAGACTGTCAAAATTGTTAAAGATGAGACCTTTCTGGTGACTTATTAAGAATACCATAAGCAAACACATTTACAAGATTTTTGTTCAATGGAGTTTGGCATGCTATATGGAGTAACAACTTAGCATAAAGACAACCACAACACTTCAGTGTCTGCATGTACCTGATCATAGGATTATGGACGGTTCACAGTCAGTGAGTTCAAACTTTATGACAGTAAATGCTTCCCATCAAAATTAACATAATGGGTAACCTGCAAGTACCTATGTTTTAGGGACTGAAGTGAAAATACCTTACTTGTAACATACCTTCAGTGGGTACCGAAACCTACAGTGCATAATTGTATTGACTTTGTCCACAAAGATGGATTTTGACAAAATACAGGTTTGTTTTGCCTGTTGGTAGTAAAATGCTAGTATAAAATTATGAAGTGTGATATGATGATCTTTAAAAAAATAATTTTTATTTTGACAAAAAGCCAAATATTAAAATATTTCTGGCAAAATTCCTGATGAATTCAAAGCAATTAAAAATTATACAAATAATTGGTTTAATGCCATTTATATTTCCTATCCTTTTTAACTCTGACTTTCTTTAAAACAGTGCTGTTCCTGACTATCAAAACCTTATTATTCTAGTCAAATGTATAACTAGTGCTTAATGGCACCTTCATCTACTGAAATGATTAGCATTAACACACTAAAGTAGATGAAGCTTTCTGAAACAAGGAACTATTTTACAACATAAAATTCCAAATTATATCTTATTTTCAAAGGAGAGGGATACGCTTTACAAACAGAATTTATACCATGTGAATATTTAAGAATGAAACTTCCTAAGAAAGCTGTCTGGTTATTTGCAACAATATTTTAGACCATGCTGTAAATCATACTTAAATAATAATTGTTAAAAAATTATTATTGCATTTCTATTCTGACAGCTATACAAAACACACATGCATCTTCTCTGACACTTTAAAAACACATAAAGTCTTTCTTTTTGCCGGTTCTGCATGTATCATTTGACAGCCAGGACAAAATGAAGAGTACATCTGTCACATAACAATAAATTTTAATGCAAACCCCCCTTTTATTTACCTATTTCTTAGGATGGAATCTGACTCCACATGGTCCTCTAGAACACCTTTCAGTTTTTGCTCTGACTTTTCCAGCTCTTTTATTCTGAGGTTCAAATTCTCTTCTCCAGCACCTTTTTCATCAGGTGTGCTTGCATCTTCTAATTGCTGGAAAACCCAGGAAGTAGCAATTTTAACATTAAAATTCGGAACAGCAAATCCTTCGTTACTGGGCATTCTAATAGAGTAACAAAATTCTTGTTCTCTTCCAGATAGAGGATCCATGATGAAAAAAGGTCCAAATTAGGTTCTCAATGTACTACAGAGCATGCAATAACAGAGTCTAAGCCTCTGATGATCAAATGAACAGTCCTTCTTGATTCTGAACAAATTTATTATTTATGAGAAAGTCTCATTTCATTAGCCCTATTAACATGCATGAAGGGAGTTGCCATTCACAACATGAGATCCCCATAAAAGATTCAGTTAGACTAATTAATAAAGGAATTAGGTATCAAAGTTTTGAAAAGAGAATAATTTTCTACTAAATATGGGAATTCATAGAACTGTGTGTTTATTTTGGATAAATCTATTACATTATTGCTTCAAGACAGAAGACTAAAAAGAGGGTATTTTCTATCCAAAAGGCATTCTATAACTATTTCAGAGAAAATATTCAGTTTATCTAACTGGTGCTTTGGAATTCTGCATGCAGTATTTTGCTTATACCTACTTCACCTTTGACAGGTTATGAAACCATACGTGAAGGAAATTTTCAAATTTGGGCTTAAAAAGGCAAGCTAAGTCTGGTTCTTTTCTTTTGCCTCTTTTAGTCACAGAC
The DNA here is from genome assembly GCF_965178545.1 of Coloeus monedula. NCBI lineage: Eukaryota > Metazoa > Chordata > Aves > Passeriformes > Corvidae > Coloeus > Coloeus monedula. The sequence goes on from NC_138785.1 coordinate 63,048,278, forward strand.
CTAAAAATTCTTCAGAAACTCACTCCAGTAAGTATAGTCCTATAACTGTGTCCTGGTTTCTGCTGGGACAGAGATAATTTTCTCCTTAGAAGCTGGCACAGCACTGTGTTTTGGATTCAGGATGAGAATACTGTTGATAACACGCTGATGTTTTGGCTGTTGCTCAGTAGTGCTCACCCTAAGTCAAAGACTTTTCAGTGGCTCACGCTCTGGCAGTGAGGAGCTGCACAAGGAGCCAGGAGGGAGCATGGCTGGGACAGCTGATCCAAACTGTCCAAAGGGATATTCCCTACCACAGAGCTTCATGCTCAGTGTATAAACTGGGGGGAATCACCCAGAAAGGGACTGATTGCTGTTCAGGAACTGGCTGAGCATTGGTCAGCAGGTGGTTAGAAACTGTAGTGTGAAGCATGCTCGTTTCTCTTGGATCCCGTTAAATTCTCTCTCTCTCTCCTTATAATTACAATTATTAGCATATTATTATAGTAACATTTTGTCTCAGTTATTAAACTGTTTGTATCTCAAACCAAGAGATTTACCTTTTCTTTCTCATTGTCCTCCTCATGGGTCGGGGGAGGGAGTGGGGGAAGTGAGTGAGTGGCTGCATGGTGCCTAGCTGTCATCTGGGTTAAACCTCAACCAGCTGGCACCGGTGAAATGCCTTTGATTGTACTACATTTGTGTTGATTTGGAATTGGATCTGTAACTGGAATTCAACCACAGAGTTTGGATTTATTACCAAGGAAATAATGCAATTTTTTTTTTTTTTTTTTTTTTGTAGACAAATGCTGAATCTACAGTGCAAAGAAGATAAAAGTAACATTTTTGATACTGAGGAGTAGAAAATGGCACAAAATCAGTGCAAAAGAATTTTAAAAATCCAGGGGTTTTTTTCTTACCACCTCATGTTTTGATGTTTTGCTATGTGCCATTCACAGGTTCGGTCAATTACATAAAGTTTTACAATTTTGGTCAGTTGTATCAACTCACCAGCCTTATGTCAGCCACACAAGGACCTCGAGCTGAAGCGATTCAGCCACTACTGAGTCCCTTAAGAAGCCAGGATACTTAAAAGCTTCAAGTGCGGATAGATATCAAAGAGTAAATTCATGTGGACAACAAAGTTCACACCTCTTTGTGATCTCCAGACTTACCAAGCCCAGCCCCTTCTCAGAGACCATGCATCCCTGAAACATGTTAACATAATTATGGCTCTCCCCTGGACGGTGTAATTTCCCAAATGGAACAGTATCTTCAATTTAAAGTTCCTTGAGACATAATATTTTGTCTGTACCTATTATTTGTAAATGGAATAGACATCCTGTTTTGTGACAATGGTCATCCCTGAACAGCACTTCAAAAGCCATATACAGTAATAGTGACCACTGTTACTTTTCTCATTAATAATTTACAGTGGAAGCCAAATTAATATAATTTTCAACTAGCCTGACACCAGGAAAGCTGGTACAACTGAGAAACTTACAGTTTCCTTCTTTCCTTATATAGCTGGGACAGATGATTTGAAAGCTGTGTCACAAAAAGGGAAAATCAGGCCCATCATCTTGTATGGACTGAATCACAGAATAATAGAATCACTAAGGTTGGAAGAGACCTGTAAAACCATCAAGACCAACCACTAACACAGCACTGCCAAGTCCAGCACTAGACCATGTCCCCAAGTGCCACATCCACACACCTTTGAACACTTCCAGGGATGGTGATTGCACCAGTTCCCTGGACAGCCTATTCCAAAGCCTGAACACCCTGTTAACACACTGTACCCATTCCCAGCTCTATAGTAAATACTAATATAGAACAGATAGCAAGACTGTAATACTATACTCCATTTTCCAAAAGTACAAACTCCACTAGCTCAGTGCTGAAAAAAACCATCATAAATGCAATGGAAAACGTCAGCCCAATCAGCCAGTTTCCTCAAGAAAACCATCACATGTAAATTACAATGTAATAACAAAACACATAAGAAAATAAGGAAATGAAACAGTTCGTACCTTCTCTGCTTTGTAAGATGACCCTCTCCTGTCTGTGCAGTGCACTTATCATGGCAGCCACATGCTTTGACCATCCCGTGTTTGTGCTTATAGTTTCATATTCAAAGTAGTGATGAGCAAAACTGTCTATGAGAAGTGTTTCTTTGCCAAGTGAATCATTGTTCCTTCATCGGCACCAGGTTTGATTATCTCAAGCTCTGTTTACCTCCTGTTGTAGTCCTTTGCTTCGGTGATGCCAGAATCCTCTCTGGCAGTGAAGGCCTTATTTTTCCACATTCTGCCATCACACTGTTAAAAGCTTTAACTAAAACATGAAAAATTCCTGTTTGAAAACACATTCTCTAAATGCTCGTTCCTTTTGGACAATATATTGTGAGCAACACATTCTTTTGGGGATCAAGATTCCAGACCTCTTCATGGTCGTTGTTTCCAAGGTAAATTGTGCTTTCTACCAGGGTTATTCAGACCCTGACATCAGCCACAGTTTGCTGCATGTGGCTGAATTAACCTTGTGGAGTGTCTTGGCTCCTTCTGCAGGTAAATGCTCTTGTCTGGTCATTGTGCAAAGTACTTCTCTTCAGAGCCTGATAATTATCTGAGACAACTGGCTGATTCCTGCACCTTCAACAGTGAGAAATTCAGTTGCTATGACAAAAATTTTCCTCAGCTTTCTCTGTCCTTCCTTAGTTGTTCATTGCCTTACGTTATTTTTGTCAATCATAATTTCCACTTCATGTGATGTATTACTGCAACCATCTAGTTCATGTTGGAGTTCAGTGTGTTCATGGGAGTAGACTTGTTTCTCTGTGGCTTTCTACCCAAATAGGATTTTCAAGAAAACGTGAGAGAGGAGAAAGTTATCTTCTAATATTGTGCTCTTAATGTTTTCATCTTGCCTCAACATTTCAGAAATAATTAAAATTACCTATTTTTTCATATTGCCTTTCCAGCTCTGAAGCACTGATTTGCTTTTCCCTCTTTGAAAGAATAATATTTTTTCATTTTATAACCATTCTCTTAAAAAAGTGTTTGCAACTTCCATTTTTTCAGTCTGTGCTTCACCCCAAATTTTTCTTGCAGTTCAGGTGGTCAATGACTGTTTATCTACCTCTGCTGGTTGAGGCTGTGCCATTTTTGCTTCCTGGTAGCTAATGACAATGGTTTTTTATTTCACCTGAGAGGATGCCCTGATTTTCAATATTTATGTTCAACTACTCCTCTGCTTACCACATTCATCTACATGCTCATTTCTCCAAGTTCCTCCTTCTTCTTGAAGAGATAACTGAGCACAGCACATCACGCATTCTCGTTTCCTGACCTCTCAGGCCACCATGGAATCTGCCATTTTCCCTGTGCTGTCTTTACAAGACATTGCCTTCCTTTTCAAGAAACATTCAAAAAAAATCATATTTCCCACACAGTTCTTGCCCACTTTAAAGTTTTCATACTTCAATCTACCATCTTGGCTTTCTCCAAAACCCATCCTTTCTGCACCTGTGGATTTCCAACTAATGAATTTAATATGAATTTTACCACTGCAGGGTTGTAAATCTTTATTTGTTTCCAACTTTGAACAGTTTGCTTCCTGTCAGCTATTTACTATAGACAACTTAATGTCAAACACTTAGTTTTTTTATATAGATATTAAAAAGGAGATCCTGTGTTTCTTGGGTGAAATGCAAACCACATTTGTTGAAAGCATGCAGTATGGAGACAAAAATCTCAGTACTGTAAGAAAACCATTTGGTAGATAACAGTTCACATAGCAGCCAGTAATTGCACTTGTATTTTTTTCTGCTGTTTGGTTGGTGTGAGAGTGTAAGTTCTGTTTATATTTTTTTTCCAGTGTTTATGATGTGCTGGTCCTTATTTGATTGTGAAATCATTCCAGCTTGAAGTTATATCTTTTTAAAAATCTCTAATTTTAAGTTCAAATATTTTGCAGCTTCAAGTATTATGCAAACTGCTTTATGAAAAAATGCACCAATTTAAAGCTGCTTAAAAAATATTTTCTGTATTTTTGCACGTGGACTCAGCTTTTCACTCCATAGGTTCTTTTAATAGCCTGTAAACAAAACAAAACAAAAACCAAAACAGAAAACAAAAACAACAAAGAAAAGAAAAAGTCTGCTGAGCTTTAGATAAAAAACATTACTTCAGAAATAAGTATTGGTATCCAACCCTAAATTCCCAGACAGCACAATGTCTTTCTGGATGTTTTATATTACCTTCAAAATAACTAAAACCAAAATTACTATCAGTAAACCACCTGGTTTGCCTTGAAATAGTTAACAGTGTTCAAAAGTCCAACTATAATTAGGTATCTTAAAATTGGCTTTTCTGTGTTAGATTATTCAGAGACAGATTCACCTCTGGCAAGATGAATTAAAGGACATTGCCCTTCACACCAGCGCCACAACATGATGTGCACTCCTAGAAATGTCAAGAGCTGAGCAGTTATGTGGCTACACAGTCATTACCCCTGTGTTATCTCCTCAAAATGCTCCTCACCAAGCTTGAATTTAATTACTTAAATATTTGCTGTTAACAGGAAGAGTAGCACATTACATCAGCACAATCCATTTTCTGGAGACTACTAATATTTGCAATTTCTTTTTAATTGCTTTTTTCTCTTTTAAGCCAAGGGGAACCCAGAATACTATCAGCTAATATCAGTGTGGAAACCTATAGATCCCTTGAATGCATAGTGTATCAAAATATTTTAAATGGAATTTAAAAATGCTGGTGATTTCACTAAGTTTATTGAATGTTATAAAGTATCTGTAGACTTGGCCAGTATATTTTTCAACATATTCAAAAACAAATATATTCATCCAGATGTTAGCACCTCTAACTGGGACTGGTATAAAAAACCTAGATGAAATTCCAAAGACAATAGTTTGGTGACTCCTTTAACATTACTCTTTCAAACTTATCTTAACCAAAATGGCATCTGTCCTATCTGATGTTGTCCAAAAATTTATTTCAAACTGTGGAAAGGTGAATAGTTTACCACAAGGCTTCACCTTTATTCAAACACCTCTCTAGCATATGCTCATTTCTTTACAAAATAGAGGAAATTTCAGAAGAAATCCTGGAAGTACTGAAAATTATTGCTCAATTTCAACTACTTTTCAACTTCTAACAACCAAAAGAAAGCTCTGCACTTGTAAGAAAACAATAACTCCTGAGAATTACATTCCACCCATCTGCACCTATTACCATTTTATTGAAAAATAAAAAGCATATGCAGCAATGCTTGTAATGAAAGCCCAGAGCAAGTTCCAAAGAGCATCAACAGAAAGATGATAACTGAACACACTGAACCTGAATAAACCCTGGAAAGAGGCCATGATAATACAGGTCTGATTTCTCAAAAGTACTTGTGATCTGGGCAGAAGAAAATATTGTTTCATGTTTAATGTAAGGTAAATATTATAGGGTCTTGGGGTAACTCCTGTCACCATTCTTTTTCATCATACAGTACTTGATAGCAGTTTCTAAGATGTTGAATAAACTCCTACTATAAGGAGATTCCTTGAATAGAATTCACAACAGATTACAAGGAAGAAAAAACTTGGAAATTTTGTAAAGGTAAAAGCACAATGTATTATCAGGTTAAAAACAAAACAAAACAAAACCCCAACGACAGTAACAACATAAATACTGCATAATATTCAATAGCTTTAAAGCACAGTTTAATCCTCTAACAGTCAGGCTTTTGAGTTACCACCCTTCCTGAAAGGCAGTGTGGAACTTGAATTGCTCCAGGGAAGAGGACTGGGACTGATTTTCTAAATTGCATTTCCCTCTTGTTCTCTGTGAAAGGTGAGTAGTGCCACGATGGCTCCTGCTATAGCTGAAGAAATTCACTGCCTTTTGCACTGAGCTGAAACGATCAGGGCACTGTGAAAGGACAGTGAGAATGATGGCAGTGTCTCAAGGGAGAGGCACAGAGGTTTTTTATCCTCACCCTTTCCATGTTGTGTCAGTCACATTGCAACCTTCAAATCACCTCATAACAGGGAAAAATGGTTATTATTTCCTAAGTTATCTCATGGCCTCAAGGATCTTGAGGAAGTGAAATGAACTCCTTATTTTGCATGGGTAGTTATGCTCACAGGGCTTCTTAGACAGCAGAACTTAAACCAAACATTGTTTTCTACCTCTCCATCCAGCATGACAGAAGGCAGTATCCTACAGCAGTAACTGGACTTTCAGACAAAATGTACCTGCTCTGCAAGAATGGAAAGCACTCACTGCAGTTACGGCAGTCAGGATCTTTGGATGCAAAATCATTTCTCATTGAAAACCCAATGACTTTCTGCAGAAATCTAGGAAGGGAAGTATCCCAGTTGGATTTTATAGGTGACTCTTCCTCTTCTTCAGGCAAAACCAGGATGCCCTTCCTCATGGTTTCAGGGTCTTACAAACAATCCCCAAAACATGGCAAAACCTAGGAGTCAAAAACTGAGTACAAAGAAATATAAAGAATACCAACCACACGTCTCGGCTCAGTTGTGTCATCAAGGCCACAGAATGAATGCTAGTGAAAAAAACAAAAAAAGGAACAAAAACTATAACATAAGATCAAAAGAAAATGAGGAAAAAAGAAAAGAAAGAAGATGTAAGATATGTAATAGGAAATCCAATGACATTACAGCAGTTAGTCTTACATCATTAATTGAGTTGATCTGAAAGAAAGACACAGTATAGCAATCTTCCTCTAAAAAGCAGTAAAAAAAATCAGTATTTGAGGACATTTTTACAGTGGCAACATCTGTGGATTTTTTAACTTCACAAATATTAGGCTTGGCTTTGTGATACACTTAAAGAAGTACTTATAATTACACACGCTAAAGCTTTCCTGAACTAAGACTTACCAAGCCAAGGGCACAACCTAAATGCAACTGAAATAGCAGAGAATCAGCTATGAGAAGAGCATGATGTATTTAAACAGCACTTGTTCCTAATATATCAACTCACTGATTAAAACTGAGATTTTATATCATTCTTTTGTATAGCCTTTAGAAACAGAACAGTTTGCTGAAGAATCTATAGGGCAGAAATACTGTAATCCTTATATTCTGATTTGACAGAATTTTACACAAAACTTAAAAACTGAATCTACTCCTAAAGGAAAATGAAAAGTCATACTCATGACACAGTAAGTGGTACACTGCCCTTAGCTACCACCAGCAATGCAACTCAGCTATAAACGCTGCTGTTCCTTCAAAAGCATAAGAATTCCCTCCACGAGAAATTACTGTGCTCAGTTTCAGCAGCATGTAGGTGTCAGTCTGCACCCTTTAATGCCTTAAACCTTCAGAAGAACAATGAGGTAAAATTATATCATTCATTAATTCCCTGACAACACAATCGTCCTTTGGGCCATCAAATTCAGAATGGGATTTAATCCCAGGGAAAAAAATAATTCAAATGTAATAGAGATAGAAGGAAGCCCTCCACCCATCCAGAAGTTGAAGGTTAATAGAAAGAAATGAAGCTTTTTTGAGGTCTCTTACTAATGTAACATTAAAGCAAAGAGGATGTGAATAATTTTAACTCATTACGAGCTTTCTGCTAAGCTTGTGATTAAGCTGTTTCTTTTCCAGTGCTTTTCAGCATCCATCTGGCTGATGAGCCAGCAGAGATAATGCTATCTTCCATTTCCAAAATTATCAGTCCAGCTAATCCAATACCTACTCTGTAAACTGTAATGGCAATGCCTTGAAGGCTTACATTTTGGCAATAATTCATCTAGAGATGTTGAATTTTTAGAATAGGTGGATAAACAGTAATATTTGAAATAATTAATATGTACAAGTCTTGCCTATCCCTCAACATTTCTTTGCTTTGAGGAGTTAAGTTAGACATCACTGTCTGCTAGGCAGGAACAGCTTCAGGTATAGACGTGGTCTGGGGCAGAAGAGGGCAAAGGCAGCAGAAGAGCCCTTTTAAGGGTGAATATTGCCTGTGTTTCTCTGCTAGTGCAAACACGGACTGCTGCTTTCCCAATGGATGCAGACAGAGCAGCCCCAACCTTGTTGGGGTGAGGTAAAGCGATAATTAGCAACACCACCAGACAGCCCAGCTTCTGCAGGGTCTTCTCCTGGCTCTTCCACAAACCCAGACAGATATCACAGCCTGGAAAGTGCAGGACAAGGTACAGCAGAAGGGAGACAGCTACTGTGGGAGCAGAAGGGGCCAAGGAAGATGCTGAGGGAATTGGAATAGTTGATAGAAGTGCAACTAGGAGGACTGCCACATCCTGAAAGCAGATGAAGGGATACTGAGATCAGAGAAGGGTGAGGAAGAAACTTTTCCACACCCAGTGAGCTGCTCCCCAAAGCCTCTCTCTGTTCTGCAAACCCCATGGACCCCTTTCAACACCCCTCAGAGTCCTGAAAAAGTCTTCCTTTTACTCTTTTATCCCATTCTCCTCCCAAGAGAAAAAAAACAATTACTGAAAACTCCACTAACGTCTCCATTCAGCCCAGCAGTAGGTTTACGTAGGATTACATATGCATAAATGTTGGAGAAAATGAACCTGGGATGATGTGACTCCTGTTGGGATCCAGGCATTGGTTCAGCCCAAGTAACATGACTAAAACACTCTGCTGGGGCCTCGAGAAAGACCCACTATCAGCCCATGCTCTGCAGAGCAGCCTAAACTCCACAGGCCTGGGAAACACCTGAGCCCAGAGTCCACGAATGGGATTGTGCCATCCCTTGCTTAGGAACCACAGTGACATAAACTCATTTGCTGTCTGAAGCCTTGATCAGAGAGTCTTAAAAAAATAATTTTGGATCCATTATATTAACTTGTTTCTATATTAAAGCAAGAAATACTCCCTAATTGTAGTGTTTCACAGGCACCTCACTAATCTTGTTTTATTTTTCAGTACTTGAAAGTTTTGCAAAGCAATGCTATCCAAAGAATAGGGCTGAGTTAACAATTTTTTTCAGAGACAAATCTTTGTTCTTTCTTGATCTAAGCCACAACAAATCCTCCTTCTACCAGTCTAGAGTCTCTCCTTGATTCCCTCCTGTAATTGACAGAAATCCTGTATAGGAAATTATTTTGAGCAGATATGGGACAGAGCTGCATTTCATGCAGCAATGACTCGAACTCAAATTTATAGATTTTGTGATATTAGGTTAAGTACTATTAACAGCACTGCAACAGAGAAAAACCATTTTGTATGGAAAAAAATCCATTGGTACTGCCCAGACATGTATTTACCTTTTCCTCAATTTCTTTGAGTTGCCTCTTTTGAAGTTCTATTTTATCTTCTAGATCTCGAATTCGCTGGAACAGAAAAAGCAAAATACACATTATTATATCTAATTTGAAAAGCATATGAATCAAAATGATAAGAAATAGGTTAAAAATAAAGCAACCAAATGGCCATTATTAATGTACTGCTTCCTTTACACTTATATTAGGCATGTCCATGGCAGAATTTTCCATGTTTCCACGACACCATGGCACTTCAAACAAGCTGCATGTTCAGAAAATCATGTTTACTACCAGAAAGTCTACTCATCACCACTCATTAATCATAATTTTAATATATAGACACAGAAAATTCCATTTTGCACCAAAATTCTTTTTCTCTGCAACTGTCAGGAGTTTTTCTGCTTACCTAGACAGTCAGCAGATTACAATATCACATTTCCTTTTAACTCTTTGTTTTCTTTTCCTATAAAACATAACCATGCTTCTAGCATAGTCAGGCTACACCAGAAAACAGAGAATGCACAGATTTTCAGTTTATCACAAAGATACCACCCAGAGACTCAGCTCTGTTCTATTACCAGTCACCTCCCACCAGAGCCAGATGGAATGTTTCCTTCACTGTAGCTCCCCATATTTTTAAGCATTTTTTTTGCTCAGTTTCAGAAAGACTCTTCAAAAACATGACTGCTGCTGGGTCCACATATATTATTCTTCTCTATATCACATATCCCCTTTTTTTCTTTCTGTAAGTTACACTTCTTTTTTTTTTTTTTTTTTTTTTTTTTTCTTTTAATGTTGGGGGTCTTACACAATTTAGATGCATCTAATTACACTTTCAGTATATTGTACTTGTTACAGATAAAGTAGGGTATAAGTAATTTTTTTCTATAGGCAGAAACCTGAAATCTCCTACTAACTAGTGAGTCACTGGTGATCAAAGAGCAACTTTATGCAGTGAGCCTTCTTTGGGGATTAACTACCCAATCTCAGGCTGGCCTACAACAGCTACGGTTGTTAACAGTTCCTGAACTTGGAAAGACAAATTATCATCTCCTCTAACATGGATGGCATAGGCAAATAAAACTAATGTAGCTGCTGCTGCCTCACTCCCAAATTATTTTATGACTCTCAAATTGATTTGAACAATAGTATCTCTTTCAAAACAATATCCAGTCATTACTTACAAACTTGTGTGTGTCAACTGATGTTGGTAGCTGCTTACCTGCATTCAGCTCAAAGACCTCAAATAGGGGTAAATGCTCCACACTCATTATAGCCTAAGACAGCTGCAGTGAGGCAGCAGCTGATCCAATGACCAGACTGGTTTGGAGAACCACAGAGTTTGGCTTGAAAATCACAAATCTAACCTGGAACTTTTCCAAAAATGAGGTACACAAAACCCTGCAGTTCCCTTTTCCTAGGGCATACTCCACACAAATATTGAAGACAGGCCACGAGCAAAAAAACTTTGTTATTGCTCCTGTTTCAAAATTGAAGATTTTGCTTAAATGACTGCTTTGAATATTATACATTAAGAGTAAGTCAATAAAAATCTACACTATATCATACTACAGTGCTCAAAGATCTCCCCAGATTATACACAAACCTGCATGAACCAGATTACCCTCATGTGACATAAGTGAATGCATCTTTGCTGACAATCACAAATGCCCCAAGCACAGATGTATTAATTTCACTTTTCCTCTATTGCACTTGAATTGATTTATACTTCGTCTACTCCCTGTTCAAGCCTATATCTCAAGTGATCATCTTTATATACTGTGTGCACCAGAAATGTTACAACCACTGTAAAAAACCATGTGATGAGAAGCAGGCAGATGTAATCACCCCCAAGATCTCTAGTCACTCAGGTGAGACTCCTGTTTCTCTCCTACTCATTTCAGTTGGGCTGATTCCTACTTATAACCACATCCCAGACCTGAGTGAGAGACTTCAGTTCTCTGGGGGTTGTGCTATGCTCTGTGGTAAAATTTGACTGTAGTGAGATAAGTGTAGAGAACGAGGATTTTTAAATACCATTTTCATCTTCAAGGATTATCATGTAAAGGTATTTTTCAATAACTCCTGGGAGTCTGCCTTCAGAAAAAAATGAAAATAAAAAAGCCACCGAACATCTGGTTGCTTTCTCACCTCAGGGTTTGCAGCAAGTGTTTCTCTCTAAAAGAACAATTTAATTAGGGTAAGATGGCATTTTTAGGATTTGAGAATTCTGTTAATCAAGTAAAAATCGAGATGCTATTATTCCCTTATGAATTTTTAATCTTTTCAAGATTATAGCTATCCAGCTATTTTCTCCAACTATTCAGAACAGTCCTAAAAAAAGGGCTGAGGCTTCCATTTTCCAATTCCCTCCTGTAATAATTGTTAAATTTTAGGAGATGAAAGATAGAGAATAGTTTTAAGGTGAAGAAACATACACTTTCCCAAAAAGCAGTTAAAATACAAAGACAACGTACCAGTTGACAGGGAATACATACAGGATTGAATTTCTTAGCAATGAAAATCTACAAAAAAAAGGTCAAAACTAGATTGGTATCAGTAAGGCAAATTGTGCTGGTTTTGGCTGGGGTAGAGTTAACTTTCTTCACAGTGGCTGGTATGGGGATGTGTTTTGGATTTGTGCTGAACACAGGGTTGATAGTATAGAGATGTTTTTGTTATTGCTGAGCAGGGTTTACACAGAGGCCAAGGCCTCTTCTGCTTTTCATACTCCACTCTGGCAGGGAAGTTGGAGATGCATGGGAGGCTGGGAGGAGACACAGCCAGGACAAGTGACCCAAACTGACCAGTGGGATATTCCAGACCATATGACATCATCCTCAGTATATAAAGTGGGGGGAAGAAGGTGGAAAGAGGGGGACATTTGGAATGGTGGCATTTGTCTTTCCAAGTTCCCATGACACATGATGGACCTTGCTCTTCTGGAGATGGCTGAACGCCTGCCTGCCCATGGGAAGTGGTGAATTAATTTCTTGCTTTGTTTTGCTTCTCTACGCAGCTTTTGCTTTCCCTATCAAACTGTCTTTATCTCAACCCGTGAGTTTCCTAGTTTACTCTTCCAATTCTCTCCTGATCCCTCTGGTGGGTGAGTGAGTGAGTGAGTGAGTGAGCAGCTGTGCAGGGCCCAGCTCCTGAAGGGGGTGAAACCACAGCAGTTCTGTTTGGTGCCCAGTGTGGGGCCTGAAGGGTTTGGGATAACAACAGATCTGACTGGGATGTACAAGACTGACCTCACAGCTCTTAGTGCTGTTCAGCCAGTAATCAGCAGGCTCCTGTTTTTGCCATGGGGCTTGATTACCTGACTGTGTATTAAGAGTCAGTAGTGGCCACTTTTTCCTTTCCTTGCTTGCTGTAGTGCTGTACTGCTTATCACCTCCCTAAACTGTGCCTGGGAATGTTTTGATAACAGCCGTGGTGCTGGGCCTGGGCTGGCGGGTGGCCATGGCACTGCTGCTGTACTGCACAGCATGGATACAGCCAGGAGGGCAAACATTTACACGCATGAATTTTTATATGGAACTGCTCCAGACTTTCTGCTGAAGGGTAATATGCTGAAGGCAGGTGACTGGTGTTTAAATAGCTTTTATTCCTCTCATGTGAGTGGAAATCACAGTGACAGGATACTTTTGCTGCAAACGAGCAAAATTTTGTAACTAACTTCTTTATTACAGAAATGAAAGACTTCAAATCTAGACAGGTCAAAATTTGTCTTAAAACACAACCTTGGACTGGAACTGTTCATCAGGTATCAAAGCTTGGGGTTGTCTCCTCCTAGTTGTTTACTTGCTTTCCCCTGGAGGATTATCCAGGAGGATGAAGTGGGTGTAGCTATTCCCATCAATATCCTCTGCTTGCTCAGGGACAGCACTGGGACATAACCAGCCTACTTCAGCTATTTATATATCCTGAAAAATCTGATTTAATCATTTATTTCCACTTAACTGCAGAGAGAGCCTTAAAAATACATACATGTATATGCAATATATTGGCTGGAAAAAACCCAACAGATTTACACTTTCATAGAGTATTTAACACATAAAAATAATCACTTTCCCCTATTGTACCTATATGCATTTACTGCATTATCTTGATCACAAAGATGACAATTTCCAAAATACAACTTTAAAAATACATGTAAGATACATGCAATAATCATAGCTGTAACAAAAAAGTATCTTCTAGAAGTAGCAAGACATGTTCATCAGTCAAAGGCTATATTTAACTACCGAGAAGGAAATTACACAAAAGTTAGAGATACCAATTAAGACCAAGGCAGGACTGTTTGAGATTCAGTGTAAGCCTTTACATCTTTATCTACTGTTCCTTTCATTTGCAAGAATTACCAATCAAGAAGCTGTGGACTCTCTCTCAGATTCCAACACTTGATTAGATGCTTTCAGTATATTCTGATTTGTTTATGTTTGCAAAAGTGTGACTGTGACAACAAATCACACAGAACTATTTCATTGTTATCAAGAAATTCTACCTGCTTCTATGCTTCAGGGTATAAATTGATGATCATTAAGTTGAGCTTTTCCTGCTATGTGGTATAGAGTTGTAACAACTGTGCTATAAAAGATGCATTCAGCTCCACCCATGACATGGCTTACAGGAACCTTGCAGAGTAAATCCATTATATTTTCAACAGCACAAAAAAAAGCGAGGAAGCAACAAAATCGACTCTTTTGCTCTCAGAACTTTGATAAGCCTCAGCTGAAAAGAAAGCCACAGGCTATTCTCTTTTATTTCCTTTTTAAAAAAGAGATGTATAGAAGATATGGACAGGCAACCTGAATCCAGCACAGTGTTTGTGTTTCCTTTACAGTCCCTAGCTTGGTTACAGTCAGAGCCAGGATTAGGGACAATGTAGAGCAATGCTGTGCTGGGTTCTAGCAATTCCTGTGTTCCTGCAGCTAACAGCTGCCCCTCAGTCACACGAGTGCACCTTTTTTGGGACTGCCAGAATTCATGAGAATAACACTGTGCTGTCAAATCATGGGGCCATACAATGGAATTACTGTAGGCAAACAAAGAGCCGTAGTCAGGCAGAAACAGGGCAATGGGAATGCAACCATGGAAGAGAGATGTAAACATAAGGGATGGATTCCTAACACTGTCCACCTTGCCTGCACTCAAAACCGACCTGAGAAAATAACGAGTACTAATTTGTCATTGATTTTATTAAAATAGCACATAAAATCTCATCACAAAAGTTCTGGATCATGGATGGTACCTTTGCAAATACTCCCTGTAGCTTCCTTCACCTGCATGCTGCTTCCCTGAGTTTCAAAAGCAGGTTGGATGAGCCCCCATTTCAGTATGGCAGGCACCTACTCGATAAATAAATCATTCTTCCACTAGCAATGAAGTTTGCTACTTCTGAGTAAATTCTCACAAGCGGCCGTGGTGCAGCCGGGGCTGAGGGCGTTCCCAGTGCGGAGCTATCAGCAGATGGCTCTGCTGGCCAGGCTATGCTGAGCAGCAGCTGCAGCTCTGCCAGGAGTGTGGCTCAGCTCACAGATCCACTTGCATCGCCAGACAGCCACAGAAAAAAGATGCTAAAGATGCCTTACTCATTAATTAACTGCGATTTGAACAGACTTTTAAGTTCCATTATAAAACTCTTCTTAATAGTAGTTACACATGCAGCACATATACAAAGGCATAGGCACGGATGTAACATCCTAAAACTGCTAACAATAAGGTAAGGTAGAGCACAGCCAGAAGGGTCAGGCAGCTAAAGTACACATTTTCTTTGGAAGTCAGTCATGCAAAGACAGGCAAAGACTGCCCCTAACATGGCAAGCACTACATAGGACATTATGTTACTAACAGAGTCGCAAAAGGGAAGTTTACCATCAGTCAACCACAGTTATATAAATTATATGTTCACTGACTGCAGGCCTCTCCAATTTTATTCCTGGAGAGATACCAAACACAAACTGCCCCAAAAGCAAGAAATTTGAATTTTTTTCAGCAGAAGATCCCTAATGTGCAGAAGATTCCTCATGGCATTCATAAATGCTCATGACCCTCCATTTCGTTTCACCTTGTGATGGAAACTTCATTTTTCTGGGAAACAGGACCCACTTCTTCAAGTACAGTGACTAACTTAAGCAATTCTCTTTGGTAAACTTGAATGGCAAGTGCCCTCCAATACTGTCAGGGAAATTAAGACAAGTCAGCTCTTCCTTTCTCAAGTAGCAGAGGACTGAGACACCAAGATGGGACTACAAATTCCTACTCCCAGCATGTCTGACCTTCCTACAGAGTGGGAATGTCTAAGTTTGCTTGAAGCATTGCTTTATAGGCAGTATGATACCTGAACTGGCCTTGGTGGGACTAATTCAGGTGTCTCTGCACCTACAGCTCAATCTTCCTGACAGCTGGATATTTTCTCTAGAGGTTTTTGTTTTCTAAGTACATCCAAACTCAGCAAGGGGCTTGATAATCCTGGATGTAGACTGATAATTGTCATTACTCCCTTGTACAAGGGTGCAACAAAAGGGATAAAACAGTATTTAAAACTGAATTAAAGACAAAAGAGTCCAATGAAATCATATGAATACACTGCCAGTGGAGAACCAGCCAGTTAATTATTTCAAAAGGGAAACTTCTGTAAATTTAGCATGCTTTGGCTCCTGTGGCTATACTGCAGCCTCAAGATTTCAAGCCGTATCTCTGGGATGTCTGAGGAATCAAAGTTTAGACAAAATGCAAGCAGCATGAGGGTGGATGATGCCTGGAAATATTACTCTACTTTCACTAACAGAGAAATTTCAGTAACACAGGCTTAGAAGACTCAGCTTGTGGTTTAGCCAAAATGAAAATATTGCTCCATTAAAAAAAAAAAAGAAGGTTAATGGCATTCCCACACAGAACACAGAACAGAACAGAATGAAGTATGTGTGCCCAGCTTGTGTTATAACAGGAATAATCCATCTACATCAAGTACCATTCCCATTAATAAAGCTCCTTGTAAAGGAGCACTGAAATAAATGGAAATCCTTAGGCTGAGCTCAGTGAGCCCTGGACTGCAGTCTCAGAACTATAATTTTTATACTGGAGGCAATATATCAGCACAGTAATGACTTGTCATAAATTTGAGAGTTAGACATGGGAGGAACCCCAGCAATACAAAGAAAGAAGCTTGATCTAAGATGTACTGAAGTGTCCCACTGCTTTAAAATGCCAGGTCCAGATTTCCTCCCCTAAGCAACCAAAATGTGTGCACTTCCTCATTTGATTAAACTTGTCTTTCAATGCTACCTCAAGTTCTGATGAGAAATAGACTGTGTCACTTTACAGTTACATGGTGCCTTTCATGGATTCTGGGGGGGTTTTTTGACTTGATCTCCCAGCTGCCTTTTTAGTTGCGAACACAGACTGAGAATTCCTGCATTTTCTCTCTATTGGACAGCGATGCAGGCTAGATGAAGTGGACTTCTTCATCTAAGCCTTCTGTTCTCTCCACCCACAGCACTAGTCAGACATTCACTGTCCTGAACCAACATCTTGGATGGCTTCAAATCCTCAAGGAGCTTTGGAAAATGGGGAAAAATCTATCAGGAAAAGAACTTCTGTGACAAATGTCATCTTTCAGACAATGATGACCACATAATCCTTCATTTAGGTGTCAAACTGTAGAACTGATGTTCCTGTTCCCTAAATAAGTAAGTAAAGGGCCCATCCATATGAATGTACTGTTTTACAGACAGTAACACCAAGAAGATCAATTCATCTAGCTGCAAAATATGCTCTCTGCCATGCTACTGTACTCATGAAAACACAGGAATGTACTAATCAGGGGCATTAGAAATCACCTTAACAGTTCCTGTGACATGCTCTTATTGGATTTACATTCACCAGCAAATCCAAGAAAACAATTTGATAATTTTAGCACAAAGCAGACAAAGAAGGATTTGCTAAGCTGCTTAGAGCCTGGCCCTGAAATGTTGGAAAGGTTCAGGTTAATGTACATTCACAGGACAGGCACTGTGGACAGACTATATCTGACATGAACCATGTTTTGAATCTCTGAAGCCATCTTATGATCAAGAAAGTATCTCATTCTGCAGCAAATTTTAGCATGGGGAATATTTTATAAATCTGACAGAGGGAAGAATCAATATTGCTTCATTATATCATTATTTTAAGAAGATTCTCATCACTGTTAAGACACAGGTATGTAGGATCTTTAGTAGTGTGAACAGCATAACTGTGTTACATGTATAAATTTAAACTAAGATGAATATAAACTGACTTGCCTTTAGCTATTATTCAAATCACTAAAGTGATGGATAAACACATTATTTTCTTGGGCTTTTTGAAATCTAATGCATTTTAACAGCTGTTTAAAAGCCTGTCGTGTTTTAACAATACAATTTGCATAGGCAATTGTCATATGCATTACCGAAGCTCTTGGATCTGCTACTGGAAGGGGTGTTTATTCAGAAATCCAAATGTTCCCTTTAATCCCATATTCCTAGAATGCGATTTTGCATAATGGTCATAAGGAAAAAAAAAATGCCACTGCAACAGTATCAGCTTAAGCTGTTTTTGTTGACATCTTATTTTATTTTATGAATAAAAACTTAATGTACATTTCAGCCAGTTGAATATGATAATAATAGATCATTTTGGATAATACTGTACCCCTCTGGTTCTCATCATGATTTTTGTTTGCACAGCAGGTAAAAATTTCATTCTTTTCTGTGTTCTGAAGTCTCAACCATTATTATCCAATTAATAGGTACTGATGTAGGAGAATTGTTCTTTTTGATCTTTATTATGCATTTTTAGTTTCTTTATTTGACCTTCTGAGGAGAATGAACCTTTTAGCAGCTGCACTGATGCATTTCTCAGCATATGTATTCAGTCATATTTGTAGTAGTAAACCAGTGAATTTTATAAATGCACTCAGCCCCAAATAACTGTTATAATCTGATACAAATTACTATATGTATGTAGTATTTATTAGTAAATTTGATTCATCTTTTTTAACACTGAGAATCTTTTAATTTATGCAACAACATAAATTGATATCTAATAGAAGAATACCAACAGTCCTATTGCTTTTAATTAGCGAAAAACTAATTTAAGCCATACTATATTTATATTTACATAGAATGGCTATGCTAAGTCTATGTGAGCTCAGAAGACAAAACACATTCAACATCTTAAAACTGACTCTGTGACAGCCTAGACACATTATCAGGCAGAAAAAAACCAAAACCAGAAGCACAATGTAATATTTATTTAAAATTAAATTTAGATTATTTTACATTCAGATATTTAAATAGCAAATTCCCATGTAGGTAATTATAATGATATATGTATGCATTGTGCATATGAAAATACACTTCTCCTTAATTTCTGTAACAAACTTCACACACTTTCTTTTTTAGGCTTGCCTTTCCTCAGCTCCCACTGGCTTTTTCTAAGAAACGGGATTTCAGATGAGAGGATTTCAGCATTCAAATTTCAGATAGAGTTTTCTTGATGCTAATATTATTGCAAGGCATAGAGTTGCTCTTACTTTGAGTAGAACCTCAATCATTCCTTGTTTAGGACAAAGAGAGCAGACCTTTCAGATACATTTTTTAGGTATTACAGCAGTACTGCTATCATGACTTATTCAGACAAGTAGCATTATTAAGGCAATATGCAGAGCAGACGCAGTTGAAGACTTTATAAAGAAAACGTACACAAGAAAACACTGTAAGATGAACATACAGGAATTACTAAAATTAACTCTCATCTGCCATGCATGTCAGCTGTGGGAAATTACAGAAGTTTATTGTGATATTGTCATTATAGCAGCAATAATGCCGTGAAAGACTCCATGTTCACTCCCGCATGGCAAATCAATACCACAGGTCAACCACGATTAGCCTAGTCATGATGTGCTTGATGAATATTGATGACAGTTATACAGCTGTGGTATCAGATGCTTTTAAGAGTGATTAATGAATACAAAAATTGCATTATCAACAGAAATCTATTACGCTTTGAACAAAAAAGTACAGAACATTAATACTAAGCAAGCATCAGTAACTGCAAAAAAAAAAAAAAAAAGAAAAATCAGTGGTTGCTCTATGTACCCCTCCTCCTATTGTATGCAAACAGCCAGCACCTTAACACTTCAGATTCAAAATAAAAGCATTACACCATTAAATCTATGTAGATTCAGAGGAAAAATAATCTGAGCCTCCCCAATTATTATTAGAGGAAGGTTCATAGTAACACTTCTACCTGATTTCTAAACTGTGTGACACAGCTGTGAGTTTTTGACTGAGCCAGGCTCTCTGGCACAAGGCAACATGGCAGAGGAGGAGTTGTCTTTAACTTGTGTTCTCTGTCACAAAGCATTGTGCCAAAGAGGGCAGATTTAAGACAACACCTTCTTATGCCTATCAATGAGGTACACTGAGCACGGCATCCTCCCTCCCTGTCTCCCTCCCCCAAAAGCCTTCCCAGTCAAACATTAAGCCTTAATAATTCTCCTTGGGTGAGAAAAAAACACCAACAGCCCCCCTCCCCAAACAAATATATGTTATAAATGGCTGAGCCAATATGACCATATAGATATAGTGACATCCAACCCTATGGTTGCACACAAACTACTCTCCTTGTATATGGAAAAGTTGTCCATATACAAAAGAGCAGGAAGAACTCATGGAGCAATGGCACTTGCCATAGCTTTGTTTGGCCCTTAAGCCAGAAGAACTGTGCCCTCAGAAAAAAACTGCTGGTCAGAAAAAGAACTAAGAAACTTAGTGAAGAAAATTAGTTTGTTGTTTCTCAATTTCAAGGGATATTTTGACATTTCAGGATAAAAAGACATTGATGCTTCTGACTTTTCCTCAGTGTCCATGAAAAGCAGTGCCCAAGGCATCGCACCCACAGTGAATCCTTCTCTATGGCAGTGACACATGGAGGTCAGTACTTGCTCTGTCCTAAAGCTTTGCCTTCTTCTAGTAAAACATGCAAATAAAGTGGTAATTTCTGCTCTTATTACTGATGAATAATGCAATCTGGTCATGGGAGTAAACGCCCATATTTAACTATGGCTTCAAGAAGCCATAGTTAAAATTTTTACAGCTATATTCCAACTATTTAAAGCTGGAATTGGATGACTTCAGAAGTCCATAGATGTCTTATATTCAGGTCTAGAAGTAATGATTTCTTTTACTCTGTAAAACTGAGCTTCACCCAAGAATATTCTAACTCAAGTTAGAATAAAACACTCAGTTTAGTATGGTACTACAGTGCAACTTAGGGAAAAAAAATATTTCACACTTTTTGATGACACAATGAACTAACATATCTTTTATTTTTATTTTTTTTTTACAATTTTATACAAAGGCAAGACTGCTCTGGGAAATTATTGGACTACATTAATAAAATCTGTCTTTCATATACCTTCTGACTGGCAGCAACCATTTTTGGAACTGAGTGTGTGCCAATCTGTTATCCTTCAAAGATTTTCTATCTTTTTTTGGATTTAAAATAACTTCAGATGAAATCAGAATAAATTATATTTCTATTATAGATTTTCTTCATGTTTGAATACTGCCAACAGTGCAATTTGAATAAATCAATCCTAGTTTAAAGCCTGCTCCTGATGAATTTCCCCAGTTTCATACTCCAGAAGCAGCTGCAGTAAAACCAACAGGAATGTATTTTGGGTTTTGTTTGATTTATATAAGGTGTAATTGACATTTAAATATTTACAAGTTTTAGAAGACAAGATGATTACAATACATTAAGGTGAACTAACCATGATGCTGTGTGGATTTTCTGTATTAGTATTTTTTGGGCTGCTGTTGTTTTTTTTATTTGGGGCGTTTTGGTGTTTGTTTGGGTTTTTTTTGAGTTTGCTTAATTAGGAAGCTGACACCACTACTTCAGAAACACTTCATATTTCTCTATTCTCTCTTTTCCCAGAGATGGATTTTATAGCTACACAACACATTTTTCTCTCTCTCTAGAAATGACTTTAAATATATACATAAAAAATAACCCTTCTCAACAGAGACTGCTAATGACCTTCATATTTTCAAAAAAAGCACAGAAGTCATGCCACTGCACTGACTAGAGCACACTTGTTACTTTTAAACGAAGTCCTGCTAAAAATAAACCAGACACTGATTTACAAAAGGTTGTAATAGCAGTGTAGCACAATGAGACTTTTTTGATGGCAATATCTGCAGGAGTGGTGGTTGAACTGCACATGCCCTGTTGCTGGAAGCAAATATCACAAGCTGCTCATGACAGATTTTTAATTAACATGTTTTACCTCCTCCAAACAGAGAGGATGGTGTAAATCAGAGCACTCTCTCTGACTTAAAGGGAGTACTGCCAACATGCTTCAGCTGAGGATCTGTCCCCCAGACCTGCATGTTGCACTCTGGGTTTAATAAAAGTGTTGTGTGCCTTAGCAAGCAGATCTAATCTCACAGTCTGTCTAATTTGGCTCCACAGAGGCCTGGTTTCCTTAATGAACAATGGGTATACATGAATGGTTCCATTTATATACTAATGAACAATAATAATGTAAGGCTATATACGCCCAAGAAGAACAGATCTACCAATGTAATACAGAGCCTAACATCCTAAAATATATTTATTTCAGTGGAACAAAGTTAATACCCAGTGGCTAAGAACTCAAGCTTTGTATCTGGACAAAGAAGAACACATAAAGCAGCACAAGCTCACACCTGGGCAACAATTTACCCATTTCCTTATGCCCATCCCTGTCCCTTCCAGACAGTCATTCCCCGGGAAGGACATTTACCAGCTCTGTAAAACCAGCACCTCACAAGCTAAATCCTCAAAGTCCCTGCATGAAGCAATTAATCTATAACGAAACCCTGCATACCGACCTACAGCATTCACCACATGCCTTACCACTTCTGCACCCTGCATGTACGGTCAGGAGGATTTACAGGCAGAAGGTGAGAACTCCTTCATCATCATCAGATCTCCTTGAACCCCCACTCTGTGTCTGATACAGAAACTCTGAAAAGAAACTCTGAGAAGATTGTTGCCAGCCTGCCAGATAAGCAGAGTTGCTCTTTTGAAGCCCTTGTATCAGGCAGACCAGAAGGTAATGGAAGCAAAGAAACAGGCCTTCTAGAAGTGATTGAACTTCCCAAGTTTCATAGAATTTGGAGTCTTTAGTACATGGTTTCTGTTTCAGGGGAAGTTTGAAAGTGTTTGCAGAAAGGAGACTCTGTATGAAGCCTTGCAGGTCCATCCTGTTGTCCTATCATTCTCTGTAACCTCCACTCCAGCAGAGGAAGAAGAAGCGTTGCACACACTGTAGAGGCACTGCAGACTGTAAAATATGACCAGGTCTAGACCACAGTTTTGCCAGAACAAAGTGCAATGGGTGTTTGCTGATGTCACAATGTCAGCAAAACTTCTCCCAGACATAAATATATGAGGAAAGGGATGTACTTTACTTAGTGCAGCTTTATCCATTCATTAGGATTCTGCCAGCACAAGTATGGTTTCATTTGTGTAACATTCAGCTTCTGTCGTTTGCTAGTGAGATGACAGTAATCCAGTGAGAACTAGCCCTCCAATACACCAGGCAAATTAACTAGCATCTTTGCCTTTGTTTTCCCTGTTTAATAGAGTATGTGTGGGGGGAGCGGGCATGCATGTGTGTGTGTTAAAAATAGATGACTAAAATACTTAGCTGCTTATTAAGCAGTGGAATTCAGTTTAACATGTCCTGCAGGGCTGTAACACTAGCATGTCTAATGAGATGGGCACAACACAAAACTCTAATGACGTGCTATAAAATGGATCTGGAGACAGGTACATAAACATCCATGGCTAACGAAGCTATGTTTACGCTAGCATTTTTGTTTTCCTATGCACTCATTATATTCAACCTTGTGTTGTGAAGCAGTCTGTGAATACATGAACTGGACTAACAGATGTGCTCCAGATGTGCATATAAAGTGCTCTAATTGATAGCAAGCAGGCCATGGAATAAATTGGAACAAAATCTAAATTAAATCCCAGATATGTACAAAATACGGATTTTGAGTCCTCTGGAACAACTGTTTCACTTTACAAATCTACTCCTATTTTTTCCTTTCTATTTGCCACTGTTACATGAGCTCAACTTAGAAGCTCTGCCCAGGTCCCCTGAAAATATACTCTAACAAGGGCCACAAAAAGGCTCTATCCAATAGCAGTCCTTCAAACAGTGTCAAACCACATTCCTGGTGAAAGCAAAGGACCAACCTATATCTAGTCTGATGTTAAAATCTGAAATTGTCAATTATTTAGGTGAGGCATTACTCAACACACAATGTCATTCATACCCATTAAATGTCATTGACAAACAATATTTACCCAACTGAAAAGCACTGTGTTATTGTTCTGAGTAAAACACCAACAGTCTGGCTGGGAAATTGGACTGCCTAAGAGGCTAGCAAAAAACTCCATTCTCACTAATTTTCAGCTACACTAATAATATTAAACTAACAGCATCTGGCTCCATGCTTATTTACCAAATTTAATATATTTACTCTACTGTCTCTTTCTGACACTTTTAGTGCCAGCTGGTACCTACCTTCTCCTGTTTTCTGTGCACCATTGCTGATGACTAAAAATAGGTCATTAAACAAGTTCATCTCCTGCTCTCAGTGTTACACATTCCAAACCAATGGAACAGAGTCAAGGAGTAGAGACAGAAGACTTCCTGGAGCTCAGAGCTCACTGCCACCATAAGCACTTCCCACCATTGCAGGATGACAGGAGATGATCACAACAGTGTTGGGTCACATTACATTAGTTTCCTCTATATTCATCTACAAAGCCAACCTGAACAGAGAGAGGCCCGGACTAAACTAAAAGCAGTTCTTGCCCCAGAACCTGAGTCAGGCACCTGAAATAGCAACAGTGTTCTGGACACATCTGCATAGCATTTACAGTATGTGATTTCAGACTTGCACAGAAAGTAGCCATGCAGTACTCAAGTTCTAAGACATCTGCCTGCAACTTCCAGAGTCTACTATGAAGGAGAACCAAAATCCTTGGAAACAATTATTTCTGCTGTAGTAATTAACACCCTGAGACATGCAGCTCTCTTCTTTCACTGACTATTTGCACAGAAACGCTAGCAATGCTACCAATACTAAATAATTATCACACCTCTATAGGCCAGGACCTTGCCAAATTCAAGCTGTCAAAAATTGTGCTTAAGAAAGCAGTTTGGACAGACGAGGCTTTTCTGAATGAATTTAAAGGTGTGAAAGCTCGTAAACGGCCTCCTAAAAGATTTCCTGGGACTTCATCTTTTTTATTTTATTTAAAAGAGTTCATAAATAGCTAAAATAAATAAAAAGGGGGAAAAAATAAAAAACTTGGACTCCTGTAACGACTGTTTCTTCCCTTCCTCCTTCCACAGTGTTACACTCTAATAACCTTCCATTCTGACTTTTTCTAATTTAGGCCTTAAACTTGCAACAAGCTCCCCTTGGAGTCCTGTGGAAGACTGTGTGGTTGCTCACACATGAAAGGTTGTGCAACAGTACCTTGTGGTGAGACAGTGACTTGTTCTGTGTGCACCATGCCCAGCGCAACCAGGTCCTGACACCACACGGCTCCTTGGCACGGGAGCTGTACAGAGACCAGACTGAACAGAACTCCACGAGGTGAGGGTGAAGCGATGCTGTCATACGGGCAGTGGCGGCAACCACAGAGGTAACACCAACACCAAGGGGGAGGAGAGAGAACCAGGATTACCTGCTGGGCTTGCTGCAGCAGCTCCATCCGCTCGTGCAAGATCTGGCTGTCAAACTCACGGCTCTGCCTCAGGATCTGCCGCCGCACCTTCTCCACCGCCGCTCGCAAATCCTCCCGCTGGGCTTCCGTCAGCGACTCGCTCGCCCGCCTGCCTGGGTCCTGCTGCAGGGCATTATACAGGGTGGCTTCCAGCTCCTGGATTTTCTAGTGCAACCCAAATCACACACAGACAGGCTGACGTTTGAATCCAGCAAGCAAACGACCCACCAACAGCTAGAGGAGAAGGCTGGCAAGCAAAGGCTAAGGCAGGAGGGCAGGATGGACACAGACAGGTAGACAGAAAGCAGCAAGCGTGAGCAGTGAGAAGCATTCCACACAGAGTGCACGCATCCTCCCGGCATGGACTGACACCCAGGAGATGGGTCCTGTTCTACCAAAGGATTGATTCTTCCATTTAAGAAAGATTCAGAAGATAAGTCTGCAATCAATACCTGATAGAACTCCAAATCCTGATGCTGAACATTACAAATTTAATTAAAACAGATTTCCTTCTACTGCAACTGAATTGTTAAACCATCCTATAAAATAAAAAAACCAAAGGAAAAACAGTGAACAGAAATCTTGCTTTCCCTCTCTCTGGTCCTACTGACCTGACACCCATGGCTCACAGTCTATGTACTGACTAGGCTTAGTTCCAATTTGCCATAAGCAATGAAGGGAGGAACACTTGTATACACTAATCCCTCATCCATCTCCTGCTTCCTGCCAGATTCCTAACACGATCCTCATGTACTGACCAAAACTGGAGTACTTTGAAAAGCAGAGAACACAGGAGAACTTCACATTCACATGGGGAACTATACTCCCAAAAGAACAGCATCATGGCAGTGTTTCCCTGATTACTGGGTTTAGTATGATCCTATCAAAAACCAGCATCCAGACTAACAATATTTGGATCAAGAGCATCTGACCACATCCCTTTGGCCCTCATAACACCTTTGTGAGGTAGGTAATTCCATCCATATTAGTGATGCATAAACAGCTGCACAGAGAGGTTAAATGGCTTGCCCAAGGTCACAGTGCTAGAAATAGTGCCTGCTTGTTTTTATCTCTGTTACCGGCTCTGAGCACTAGACCTTGCTTCTTCTCTGAAAGCATTTTCCACATAAGAAACATTTACAATGTATAAATAGTGCTTCAGGCCATTTCCCGAAGTCTCACTATTAGCAAAGTTGTGTGTGCAGTTTTACCAATTCCTGGGTAATTCCTAGCTGTTGTTTATCCTGAGAAAAGGCAGGGTCGCAGGTTACCTTTTGAAAACCAGGAAGGGTAAGGTTGGATAGGATTGCACAGGAAGGAATCACATAGGAAGAACAGGCATTCCTGATTTAAGATAGGTTAGCAGCAGTAATACTTACAAATGCTTCAGGAAAAAAATACTGGAAAAGTTCTGAAGTAATTTCTGATGTATTTTACCAGTCATGGTTTTGTTCATACATAAACCAGCCTTTCCCATTCCAGATGTATCAACAAGATGTTTGCATCTCACAGAATAAAAAATGCAATGCAAAAATGTTACACTTGTAAGTACTACAATCCATTTCCTAAATTTTTGTTTAAGAAATAGTTGATTTCTTGTCTGGCAGAAAAAAAAATATAAGGTAAAAAAGAGACCTATTTGTAATTAAAAGGAAAAAACCAAACCTGCATTTTATCAAATCTGTTCGAACAGAAAGTTTAATGACTGTTCTTTTCCTACCATGTATGCCTGGTCCAGAGCTTGCTTCCTGTAGTCGAGTTCTTCCTCTAAATAACCCTTCTGTTTACTGAACAGGTCCTGAGCAATAATAAAAACAAGGGAGTGTTTGTTCTTTATCCTAATTCATAAAGAATCATAAATGCCATCATTTTTATGCAAGCTTTCCACTTGAAAGCAAAAGAAAACCTACAGCAAATGACCATGTTCATCTTAATGATATTTGGAATACCAAATCTACAATATTAACACTTCAAATATGTGTATCACATTAACAAGTAACCTAGAAAGCATTGACCTCTACACCAGAGTACAAACCTGCCTGGACCTGATAGAAGTGCACAAAGCAGCAAAAGGTGAGTGGGGATGTACATGCATTGGTCCAATAGCTGTAACTTGCACAGGGCAGGCCAAGGGAGGGAAAAGAGAAACACAAAAGAGGGCACTTTATGAAAATATCCCATGCATCACCCTTGCATGGGGAAAGCCCTAATTGCTGTTGTCTGATCTGTTCTTCTAGGGAGGAAACCCGAACAGGCAGGGCCACAGCTGGATTCTGCACCACCATCCCGTGACGTGTTACTGGAGCTGAAGTAACAACTTGGTCCTCAGCTTGTACAGGCAGAAGGCCAACTTGAAACAGGTAAAGTGATGCCCAGAGAGGTTGAGTGACTAGCTGAAGAGCTGGAGAAGTTTTCAAAATACAAAGATTTACAGGGATTGTTTACTTTTGTTCTTAAAAATCAAACTCCTCAGCTTTCACAGTTATTATATATAAACCCCACACAGACTGGGATTTCAGCAGAACTCAGTATCCAAAACATGATGTTTCAAGCGAGTAGTGGACATTCAAATGGTTGACTGATTAATCAAGCTTGTAGAGTGTTTTGAATCATAGAATGGTTTGGGTTGGAAGGGACCCCAAAGATTATTTAGATCCAACCCCCCTGCCATGGGCAGGGACACCTTCCCCTAGACCAGGTTCCATGATAGTACATAGAACATAAAATAGTTACTTAATTTAATTAGCTTTTCTTTCAAAACAGGTTTTCACACCCAAAAGAATTAGTACTAGACCAAAGCAGAAAAGCTCTTAGACTGAATTTAATATTTTCCATCATTCTTTCTTCTAATCAACAAACTTTTGCATTTCCTCAACCAATAGAATAAATGCCAAATTAAATACATAGGGTTCTTAAGATCACTAATTGCAGCTTTTATTAACAGTATTAAAAAATTCAAACATTGCTGTTCTGGTTAGTTTTACTGGATATGGGATTGCCTCAAAGTCACTTATTCGGCCAAATTTTGCCTTCAGACATATATGTGGACTTCTGACAACTTTTCTGTCAGTTTTCAGTGTAGAACTGGTGACTGTAGCAACACATAAGACCAGTATTAGACAATTCAGTGGAACAAGGTGCTACTTGTTCTCTGTATAAGAAGTATAATATTTATTATTAATTTATTTTGTAAACTTGGAGTTCTTTTAATTACCTATTCATTAGTACTGAAGGCAAACCCAAAGTTTAAGTCAGGCCTTGATCTTGGGGCTGGAATTTGGTTGACAACAGATAGGCATCTATTGCTATGATAGCCATTTCAGAATCTGCTGCTCCAACATATTCTAAATATGCTACTGGTCCTGAAGGGAAAGGGCCTCCAACAAGTCCTGTAGGACCTATTTCTCAGCCCTTTGTGGACATCTCCAGAACTCTGAGTTCAGAACTCTGAGTTCAGAACTCTGGAGAATGTGATATGGCATTAGACACCATGTTTATGCAGCTGAATGCCACCTTGACTACCCAGGTGGCTTGTTTTCTGACATGGATGGGTTACAGCAACTGCAAGGCTGAGGTACAGGATGAAACACCACCATGCACTGTGAGTGCACAGCAAAGGACAGGCCTGGTCCTGACTTTCTTACAGGTGTCTGACACCACAGAGGTAGATTGATTTGTCTGAGACTATAAAGTGGGTCAGAGCTACCACCAGACCCCAGAACAGCAATGCAGTTGCCCTGATCATGTTACGTCTCCAAAAGGCATAGTAAAAGCTGCCCACAGAAAGCAAAAGGGAAGAAAACAAGAATAGGACCTCAGACTCTCAACACGCGTTTCAAGGATGACTAAACCAGTGCCGTCTTTCTAAAAGTCTCATGCTAGAATATAATTTTGCAACTCATTGAGTCAATCATTAGGGATGCAGATTCCCAGATTGCTGTGCTAAACAAATAGATGCAAGGGCTGTCCTGAGTAAGGCTTGAAAACATCACAGATAATAAGGGGGAAGATAACATATCAAGTGATAAACCCCCTATTTTTTTCCAATGCTTTTTACAAAAGAATCTAGTATTTGTGGGCACTTTCCTTTCCCCAAGCCTTTGTATTTTTCCAAAACAAGAGTTAAAAATAAAGAAATACTACACATGGAAAGTATCTTATCTATGTTAAAGTACAATCAGTATGACAGGTTACACTCAACAGAGAACACAGTCTGAGCACTTCTTTTTTTGTTTGTGGCTCAAACACACACTTCTTCAGTGGCCCTGGGCAAATCACTTAACCTCCCTGTCTCATTGTCCTATTCTTTAGGATGAATGCAATGCTGCTTATTTATCTACCTGTAAAAGGTGTGGTGAGGATTAATCAGTGTTTGGAAAGCCATTTGAAGATGTGAAGCACAGCATGCATGGTAAAACAGTAAAACCAAGCACTCCTTCTAAAATTGTTCAACGTGGAAAAATAAGGTCAGTTTGTTCTTCAAGAGAGAAGAATGTTTTTGAGAAAACATTCTGTCTTTAGGCATGAAGACCAGGGGGCAAGAAAGGTCAACTGGAGTAAGAGGTCTTGACAGCTTGTCCAGAAGCTGAGTACCAGAGAGCAAAGATATACCCTTGCCAATTCTACTAGCATGACCCCAAGACTAAAAAGATGCTCCTGCTGCCCAAAAAATTAATACACAAGAAAGCACAAAGACAGTTTCACACTGTTTGGTTAATGTGCTCTGCAGTTACACCTTTGTGCCCTAATTTGTATATATTTTGCTATTTTCATTCTATATAGATTTGGAAGTTCCGTCTCACCCCAAAGAATACAAGCAACAGATTATTCTAGAAACCACTTGCTGATTTTACCATGAAGCCATCTCTGTTAACCAGAGAAAGTCAGCAAACCAGCCTGGGATGAAATATATACACATTCCCTTGAGATGAGTTTTAGCTAAATGAATTATACTTTTAGCTATTGTTCCTTACCTTTTCATTCTCCAGGTCTAACATCTTCTGTGTCAGTGCAGCTTCTGTTCCCTCTATCTGTTTCAACCACTACAGCAGTGTGAAGAGGAAAAAATAGAAAAGGAACAGAACTTTTGAAAAAGTTTCTCCAAACATTTTGCAAGTTTGTTGCCAACACTTCCAGGCATATGCTCCTCCCCATGCTATCTATTCACTCTAAATGAATAAAGAGGTTGTGAGAGCACAGGCAGAATGGAGGACTACAGAGACACACTGAAGACTAACGAGTGGAGGTTGCTTTCCTACAGTAAATTAAATGGGGTTTTTCCCTGTAAAGTTCAAGAAACAACATAGGTTTGGGTCAAGAATGCAAAACCAACCTGATTGTTTCTTACTCAAATGCCTGTTGGCCTGATTTGTGAAACCATCATCTGACTTCAGGCCTCCAGTCCTGCATTTTTCCAGAGGGCAATTTAAACAAAAGACAAGATAGAAAACTCGGCACTTAATTTTGCATGGTTTGCCGCACTCATTATGGGAAGAGGCTCCCTTGTAAAACTTTGGTAATGTAGAGGGAAATATAAAACAGACAGACAGACAGGTGGAAGCTCTTGTTGCTACTATGAATCCCTTATCATTATGGTGACATTCAAAACAATCAGAATGACCAACAGCCATTGCATTCCAAAAGTAAAAATTACACATCATAATAGCTAAATGCATGGATACAAGGTTCTTGCTTAATTACTAACCATCACCAGGATTATATTAGTGTTTCAATTTAAGTTTGTTGGAATGGATGGGAATGGTCAGTTCTGAATTGCTTCATTTCATTTCCCTATTGGTCTACAATAAGGGCCCATGACTAGCTTACAGAGAGCAGATTTTAGACTAATGCTTCTTTTTGCAGCACCAGCTCCCATTCAAACCAACCACAGCTTTGCCACTGGTAATTATCCCTTTCCTCAAATACCTTGTTTACTAACACTGGACTACTCATATCTGCTTTAAATCTTTTGGTAACCATTGTACATCAACTCCTTTAATTTAGTGTTTTGGTGAATTCACTAGGGCTCAGACTCAAAGGAATTAATGACATACTAGCTTTTTCCCTAAAGATCTGGATAGGAAATTTCAAATAGACGTTTACAAACAAACAAAATGTGAATTCATTACTTCATCATTTTGAACCTTCCACTTTAAGCGACTGATGAATGAAAACAGAAATTTGTTTTATCTCTTTAGCAGGTTAGCTTTCTACAGAAAAAAATTAACAGGAACACCATATTGCCCAGAGATTCTATTTTCACCATCTTCGTTTTCTTCATTTCAACAGTGACAAGCTGAAGATATTCCTAAGGAAAGCCTCACCACTGATATTCAGCAAGACCGTGAGCATTCTGAACCTTTCAAATCAATGGAAATGGGAAATCCTGAGCATCTCTCACAGCTACCCTCAATCAAGTGAAGGGCTGTTTGCAAAAATTACAGGTCCAATTTTTTTGAAGGTATGCAAACAATACACAAAAAGAAATGTTTATTTTGATCTTTCTATGCCTGTTAGCCTTTCTGGAACCAAGGGGCACAGGAGACACAACCATGTGTTTTTAGGATGCTATATCTTAGCCTTTTATAGTAGGGTTCTTCCACTTTCATGTTTTGGATGTAAAGTGCTAAAATCATCACCTTCTCTTTTAATGCCACAACACAGTGAAAACCACAGGGATTTTAGCTCTTTTCCCCATTTTTATTTTGCTTATAGCAATTACTTAAATTAATGATTATTAAATTACCTAATGTAGATTATTTACTTTAATGTATTTAGGTAAGTAGATTATCAAAATTATATCAATTAAAGCAATTATTAAAATTGCTCAAATTTTAATTTAAAATCTCTGATTCTGAATTTCAACAATACATCAGGAAAGATTTAATAGAAACACATGAAAAGGATGCACAGATCTTCTTCAGAGAAATATTCAAGTCTTTCTGAGTTCTAAATGTCACCCTTATTCATATACAGATAATACTCTCTGGCAGTAAAGAACTAGCCATACAGAAATGAGTGACCTGATTGATTACTTATCTTGTGCAAACTACTTTTTTCTCTATGTCCACTGATTTACAGAGGAAAGGACCACTGACTACTGTGAGCTTTTTCAGTCATCCACAAAAATGAGCCCAAGACGGACCATGGGCACCTTACATCTCTTCCCAGAGCACTGAGGACACCAGCAATTCTCTGAATTAAGTCTCTTGTGTTAAGTGGATTTTATGCCAAGGGAATATTTCCAAAACATGTTTTTATTTTTAAACTGGGTTTCTTTCTTAAGTTTGGCTTTACCTCAAGACACCACAATCCCAACATTCATGTAAGGATGAATACATGCTCCAATTCAGATGACCTGAACAGAAAAGCCGTGCTTCCCTGGCAAAGTTATGAGGTATCTTAGAAGACATGGTCAGTTTTTAGCAGAGAAAAATATTTATTGAATTCTACCTTTTCACAGAGGGAAAGCACAGTCCCAGCTTGGATTATTGCAACCTGCTCTTCATTTCTCAAATTCTAAAACACAAAAAGATGCATTTTAAATTGGATTAAAAATTCATCCTTTAACACAAGCAGTAAGTTTTAACCATACTTTAAAAAATAAATCAGTTATAACATTTAGGATTATAGACATGACCAAATAGGATCCCATGACTGAAAGTACTGAAAGTTAAACCAAGGGTGCTTAGTTCTACTCTATTTCAGCATACCAGCCCCACAACACTTTCAACAGATCATTCAATGAAACAGATCATTCAATGAAAATTAAGTGGTTTCAGTCAGGGATTTTGCAATTCTTTTCCTATTTTTGCCAGTTCACTGGACTAAGCAAGTGAATCTCCTCTTCATGCACTTCAGACTTCCAATTAAAGAAAACAATGCGAAGAGTAAGTATCATAGAAACCTCCACAGGACTTGCAACATAACATGCAAATCTAGAACTTTAAAGTAGTATTATAAAGACATCAATCTGTTAAACCTAGCGATAATCTGGACTCAGCTCCCCAGATGTTTGTGCCCCAAATATGTGACCAAGATTTTACATTGTATTTAGCAATAAAGAGGAAAAAGGGGAGACAGGTAACCTTGCCCTTCTCCCAGAAAATCCACTCCTGGCAGTGATAGCCTTCACAGCAGAAGGTGCTACTATTACTACTCAGGAGGGATAATTCACAAGCAACTTGGTCTGGCTTTGACCTCTGGTTTGTATCTTTTCACTTTGCCTATTACAGTACTTTTTTTCCATGTCATTCAGTCAAGACCAAATCCTACCTTAAAAAAATACACCTTGCACAACCACCAGTTTAACTAAAAAGTTTCATGTTGTAAAAGCATTTCCTAACCATTCATATTTTTCATAAAAATACAGGCATATAAAAATCATCCTGTGCATTGTCTTGGATGTCAGTATTTGCTGTGGGGAAAAAAATGCTTTAAATTAACCATGAAATTGAAGGTACATTTAAAAGTAAAAATTGTTACCCCATTATCTCCAAGAATATCTAGCTTCTTCATAAGCTCAGATATATTCACGTCCTGAAAAAGATGTTCAACACTTACTTTTTATGAAGTAGGTGAGAAACAGTTTTTGTATGCTACATTTTATGTATCATTTATCCACTTCTGCATCCTAAAAGACTTCAAATGTAAGTAAGTGAAACATTAGTTTTGCATCACAATTACAAAAGGGTTACTGATACTTTCAAAGACAAAACCAAAAATCACTCTGAATTATGACAAGCAACCTGGATGTCTGTGCATGAGGGCAGAATGTCCCTGTATCATTCACACATCATCTGGCTAATGTGCATGGAGGAAAGATTAAAACTGATAAACAGGCTTAAAAGTCGTAAAGATAAAGGGCTTAAAAAACTTTTTTTTGTTTGTTTGGAGTGGAGCACCAACCACATCAAGCTACAGAAGTTAAAAGGACAGAGAGCACGACAAATAATTGCTAAGGTTTGCTGGGTGGCTTGCTTTTTATTTTCTTTGTTAAACAAAACTGTGGAGATTCAAATTAGCCTTACAGTGGCAGAAGGGAATGTGCACAGTGGGCTGAACATGCTCCTGTAAATATTATTAGCTCACAGTCATCTTTCTGATTAGAAAGCCACCTTTTGCTGCCACTCAGCTCTCAGATAACTAACCAAACAGCCCATCCTTATTAAGGCTCAGCCACTGAAATACAGAAAACCACTCCTCTGATTCAAAAGAGAGAGGAATAAATTCATGGAATCACAGGATCATAGAATATGCTGAGCTGGAAGGGATGCATCAGGATCATTGAGTTCAACTCCTGGCCCTGTACATCACCATCCCCAGGAGTCACACCATGTGCCTGAGAGCAGTGTCCAAACACTTACTGAACTCTGTCAGGCTTGGTGCTGTGACCACTGTCCTGGGGAGCCTGTTCCAGTGCCCAACCACACTCTGGGGAAGAACCTTTTCCTGATAAAAATCACATGATGTCTGTATTTAACACTGTTCCAGGGTCCGTTCCTTGGCCCCAGAACTCTATTTAAGTTTAAAAAGTTGTTGGAAAGGGTCATGGAACTGTTTAACCAGTAGTAATCACATTCTCCTGAACTATCCCAAGTTTGGTCTGCAAGTTAACATGGACCAGGGACCATTTCCACTGACAGCTTGCATGCAGCCATGCTATTTGAAGGCAGGAAGCCTTGATAACATGGGAATAGACCAATTTGTGTTAGTCCAAAATGCTTAATACACATACATAAAGCAAAAGAGCCTTGTTAAATGCTGCCACCCTCAACTTCTACTCATATTCAGCACTTAGGAAAGGCCCACATGGCACAGGGCCATGTGTTGTGTTCAAGTTGTTCTATCCTGAGAAGTTCCCTCCCTCCTTCCCCAAAAACTTCAGGGGTGTTCCCAAATGCTACCCGCTAACTTCTTTACCCCACCAGTAACACTAGGGAAGAATGGAATTTACTAAGACATGAAAGTTCTTGCATCTATTGAGCCAGAAATAATCATTCTAATTAATTTATTTCCATAT
The DNA here is from genome assembly GCF_965178545.1 of Coloeus monedula. Lineage (NCBI taxonomy): Eukaryota > Metazoa > Chordata > Aves > Passeriformes > Corvidae > Coloeus > Coloeus monedula. Next base: position 63,083,385 of record NC_138785.1, read on the forward strand.
GACGCATAAAGGAAGAATCAGAAACCGAATCAGATTTTGCATCATGCTGGAATCTACAATTGCTACTGATGGCTAGTAACTTTGAAAAACACTGAAAACAGATAAAAGGTCAACTATTTCACTCTGCCCATATTAGGTGAATGCCCCACCTTCCAGGTAAACAAAGTGAAAGGCAGATTGAAAAGAACCCACCTGTTAAAGCATATCCCAGATGACAATGGAAAAAAATAGGAATTATGGATTCTGGTACACTGTACCTGCTACAGCCAACATGCAGATTAGAAAAACAGATAAGCTAAAAGCAGGTCTGCCTCTATTTGTAGATAATATGCTAATGGATGACTCTTGGTGTGGTTTGAGGGATAAGTATCCAACCAAATCTCTAGGTAAGAATCATCCTTTAACTAGGCAGCTTCCTAAATATATGCAGCCAACAATTTCAGTTTATTTCCTCTAGAGATCGTACTGTGCTCATTAAAGAACTGAATAGCAACAAGCCTCCTATAAGAGGACTTGTAAGCACAACTAAAAATACGACCATATATCACTAGTGCGTGGCTCTGAGATTATACTTTAGTTACTTGTAGAAAAGTTACCCTGGCCTGTTGTGCAACATTACTGACAACACAAGTCTGAATTCAATCTTAAGTGAACTAGCATGAAAATCAAGTTGCATAAATAGCCTGTTTGTGGGGGAACAGGAGTGAAGAGAGTACTTCTTGCCTCCTTATATCAGAAGCTCATCAAGGGAGATCTTGATGTTTATCTTGTTCTTGTACAAGAGTTCCACCTATCTGAATGAGTTTTTGATCAGGCACCTCGTGCTTCAAGGCCCTCATCCTTGGCAAATAACTTAAGCATATTCATTCAACAAACAAAAGGTTTCACTAAATTGAGTGTAAAATAAGAACTGAATGTCATATTTTGAAACTTAGATGAAGACATTTAATATCACAAACCATGTACTGCAGCAAGCCTGACAATTACGTTAACATCCACATTCTTCCCTAGACCAAATGTAAATTATCTTGATTGACCAGCCTTCAGTTTCACTGCGGAACTCTTGACAGATGACCAGAATATATTCTTATGAAACCGTTTCCCCAGTTAAAAATATCTTTTCTTACTAAATTTATTTTTTCACATTTTCTTCCTGCAAGTGTCAAACCATTTGTCTGGATACTAGATTGGTCATTCAAAAAAGGTTCCTAGCCATCCAACTGTTTGTAGTGCTCTGCATATACCTTTATTCCTTCCTGATGGCAGAACAGTTGAAGTGCACTTCCATTGTTTTCAGGGAAGGTGGTTATATGAAGATTAAATGCTGGCGATCTTCGTTCTCTCTCCTGAGGAAAGATTTGTTTAGAAACAACATTTGTGATTATACATTGACATTTATTCCCCACCTCTACAAAACATACTTCTACATTAAAAAGGCAGATTCCTGTTCCCACTCCAAATCTATGGTATTTCCTATTACTTTTACCATATTTGAAGAATTTTGGCTAAATACAAAAATAGTGTTAGCTGCCAACTGATTCCACGCACACAGTTTCTGCAAAGTTACCTGATGCTCCCCAGCTGCAGAACCCTTGCAACAGTGGCCCTAATTGATTGCAGCCCTAAAACACTCTGCAGGTTTTTATGTTGATTATAACCTTATTTAACTACTTTTTTTTTCATGGAACAATAAAACAATTCAGAAAGAAGAATCTGCAGAAAAAAAACCTGAACTCCATCATGAAATAGTATTATTGAAGATTTTCTCACTATAATTAAACCTGCGTGCCTGCTCCTTGTTTATTCTACAGTCTCTTCCTATTAGAGCATTTAAAATCCCCATTCATATTCACTGCACAACCCAGGATGTCAGAATATGCTGAAAGGCAGCACTGTTCTACAGTTATGATGTTATTTGTGCCAAAACGAAAAATTATGAATTTCCTTTTATCTAAAGCTATAGTATATCTAAAACTTATCTAGTCCATGTACATGACTTCCATGCATTTCTTCAAAATACCAACCTATTATTTATTCTGAAGGCAGAAACAACATAAAATAATAAACAAGCAATTTTACCTAAATTAAATATTAATGTGCCTGTGAAAAATGACTGGACTGAAGGCTCTGGGCAACCAGGGCACTGGATCTTACTCTGAATTCTCTCTGGCCATGAGAACATGAGCAAGAAACACCAGATTTCATCTCCATATTACAAGGGGACACTGTGGCAACATGAGCTTTCATTTTCTCACTGAGAGAGAGCACTACTACAAATATTTTAGTTCCTATGACCATCCATGTATCACTCCATTTTCTAAATCACAAAGGAGGTGCTTTAATTGATACGGCAGGCAGGCTGCATCCATTCACTTAAGCAAGTTACAAAGCATGGCAAATCTTGTTCATTAACTAGTTTAAACCTAATCTGAAACTACAATGTAGAGAGAAAAAAAAAAAAATCTCCATAGTCTATGCATTTTTCCCCCTCAGAGGTTTTATTTTAGATAATATCTACATCGAGAGTCTAATTCTGAAATGGGCTTAAATAATGACTTAGCTGTTGTAAACCAAAACCAGAACTTTAATTCTTATCAAAATTCAGTTAGGATTTTAGATACTGTTAAAAATTCATCAGTTGCTATTGCATTCAACTCACCTAAACTTGCTTGCTTTAATTGATAAATAAATGATTGTGTTTTATACTTTACCTAATTTTCATCTGAAATAACTGCTCTAAAAAATACTGTCCTGATTACCAGAAGAATTGATGGTTTTCCTAAAGCATTGCATTGTCAGTCACATTTGTGTCTACATGCTTGTCTACGAAGGAAAAAGTCTTTTCTTGCAATCAAACAAAAATACTTCCATTGTTATTCTGTGAAAGAAGTTTTCTAAGCTTTGGCACATGACAAAACTTGACATGACACACCGAGCTCTTTTTGATGTGATTCTTCCATGTGAAAAATACATTCATGAAGGATGTATTGAAGAATATTTGTTAGTTTCCTATGAAATCTTTTTTGGATAGTTTTACTTCGAAGAACACCCACACTTTAGGAAGCAGTTTCTAGTGCAACTGCCAATTCAAATGCTAAATTGTTCTATATTTTACTTTACAGTTATTTAATAAAATATGAAGATATGTATTAGAAAGCATATTTATTTTTCTGAACATCTACTGAAATTCTAATAGCCTAAATTCATCATTTTGAATATAATGTGCTACGACATCAAAACATATGGTTGATAAAGGATGAAAAAAAGATTAAGAAATGTCAGACAAAAAGAACATCCACATAACAGGAAGACATGACATTTTCATCTTTATCAGAGAAGTTACACATGCCAAGATATTTGGTGAAACGTGCTGGGTGATAAAAATGGAGGAGTGACAATGACAGGTTTCTTGAAGAGTGTATTCTAAGCAGTGTTAGGAATGCTGGTGATCTTTGAAACTGAACAATGTGTCATCAGGCAATACGACCATGTGACAACTGTGCATCACACACAGCTACTTTAGTGTTATTAATTCAACATGAGCCCAGGTTGTGAGGGGATGAGAACCATTGCTTTTTACTGTAATCACAAGCTACATGTTCAAAGTGTTAATAACAAATACATTTACTTATTTCATTTATGTAAAATATAGAATATGTTTGCTATAGGCAACATATTAGTTTCACATACAGAAGTTGTATTTGTGCTTCACCACTTTTCTTTGACATTGCCAGAGGTTTGGTTTTTTTCTCATTTTTCATTGACTGAAGCCAATTATTTCCAGTCCCTGACCACTTTAAACCATGAGAAAATGGATTTAAAGTAAGAGGAATTCTTTGGAAGCTGTTACCAAAATGTGTTCTTTTTAAGATAAATTTACTTCATATGAATGTTGTCAATCTTAAATCAATGTGATTTAAATCAGTTATACATTGATGTAATGGATGTGTCAGATCTTTAGTCAGATCACTGCATGCAAGATGTGAGAAGGTGTGTTAATTTAATCAATGCCAGCCAAGGCTGTAGCATACATACCGAGTGATTTTACATGCAGGAAAGGAGCAGTTATGGAAATGAAACAAATAAAAAAGGCAAAATATTGCAAAACAAAATATTTTATTAGATGAAAACCAAACTATATGCGATTTATATTAGCTATATTACATCTTTATAAACATTAGTGAGCATTCTCTCCAAAACATTAAGGCAGTGGCATCAATTTCATTATCCCAAGATACAACATTTAAAAAATAGATACCTAAGCAACTTCCCTTAAACATGCACCAGACATCAGTAATCTTTACAGGAATTTCAGCTTGGGTTCAAACATAATTTCTGCTCCATTTGAGAGTTTGCAACAGAGAGAATCTCTTACTTCAAGCTCTAGCACTCTGAATTCTAACAGCTCATTCTGGTCTTTTGCATCTTGCATCTCATTCTTCAGCTGATGCTCTTCTTGTTCCATTCTGTAAATCTGTGAGACAAACACAACACAGTAACACCCTGTAAGCACTAAAAAAGATACTGCAAAGAGTTACAAGCCACGTGTTTAGACAAACTGTTCATTATTTCCATTTTTCATTACACATCGATAGATGAAAGATAAAAAGGAACATCACATCAGAAAGTATTTCTGAGAACTGTGAGCAGAAAATGGTCAATGTTCTCTTAGAGTAATAATCTGGAAGTAACATAAAAGTGATATGAATATTGTATCTAACTAAGTTAAGCAGTAGAAGTTTTATTTTAAAATCCAGCAAATAAAACTGAATTACATTAACATTTGAGTAGACTGTTCTCACTGTCTTTGCCTAATTAGACATCTAATTTTTACAGTATATGAAAGACAACAATAGAGTGGTTTTAATGACTACTTTTTAATTTGCCAGAATTTTGCCTTGGGGCACTAACAATGACAAAGTAGAAATTCAATACTGGCTATTAATTATGCCAACTAATAGCTTTGGTCTACTGTCTAGTTTAACTGGGAAATCTCTTCCGTTGTATGAAACTAAAAAGAAGTGTAACACAATGTACTTTACATAATGTACTTTAACATCTATAACGTCCATGTAGGCGTCCAAATAAATTAAACCTGGCTGTAGCTACTTTTAGTCATGATTTTTTATTTGGTTATCTTATTCCTATTATATTAATATTAAGCTACTAATTAACAAAATTAGTTCTTTGATTTCCTGAGTGAAAGCCAACTTTCCCACCACTATCAAAGAAGAACAATGCAGATGCTCAGCTCTGAGTATCTCGGAGAGTTAATATAATAAGCATAAAATCAATCAGTATTACTTAACATTTGGAAAAACTATAAAAAGGTTGAAGGGAGCAGGCAATTTTGTTAGTGGTCAGGACAATAATAATCGTTGTGTAACTGTGTTTCTGTGGAAACTAGAAACATCAGCCAGCTTGGGATCTACTGGTGGCTATACCTGTAATTCCACAACAAAGAGCAGCTTCGATTCCTGAAGAATCTAAAGGCATACTGGTACTTTAACCAGAGCCTTTTATTTGAACTTCTGTTCCTGGCGAGCAATAAAGCAATTTCATGCTGATTTTATAGTGCTTAGTGCGTTCAATTTCTTTTATGATAAAGGGCAGCAACGGTGAAAGTATACCCACATACCTTCTCTAGCAACTCCTGATTTGTTCTAATTAACAGCTGCTTTTCTTCTACCCATTTTGAATCCTGTGAGGAAGAAGAGGATTAAGAATACATGTATTTCACTAAACAAGACAAATGAATGACCACAATAATTAGAAGATTGCAGATGTCATTGTACATTCAAGTACAAAATAGTCATGCATTGAAAAATAAAGCTATCATAACTATTTCAAGGATGTACAGCATTTTATACCACAGTGAAAATAAAAGTTCTTTCATTTCCTGTAGCAGTCTCTTGTTTCCTAGTATGTTCCAGCTATGTTCCAGCTAGCATGTACTTTAAAATCTTTACATGTAGCAATTGTGGGTCACCACAGCTATATACTTTATGTCATTTTAAAAAAATTTATTTACTCAACTGAACTCAAAACTATTGCTTTCCATTGCAAAGGTTTGGGAACTTTCTTGCAAAATCATCCCATTTTAAGTGGTGCAATGCAAATCCAACAAGAGTAAGGGAAGAAAACCCTTTAATTATCCCAAATGATCAAAAATAAGCTTCAGCAATGTACAGTTAATTACCCTCTGCTAAAATTCTGAGAATCTGGCTAATACACAGTGCTTGTGACAAGAAATTCAAGGCTGTGGAGGAAGGGAAGTGATGCAAGAGATTGTATACTCAGTTTGGAAACTGTATTTCTAACTAATCACTTGTTCCAAAACACTTCTTTCCTTTTAGGTTTTCCCATGGCTACAAGAGGCCTCATCAAATATCCCTTTAAAGAACCAAGCTACAAAAACTCATGGCCAGGCATAGCTGGACATTCAGATTTAATGGATTATAGGTCTTGTTTTTCCTGTAGAGAAAACTGTTTACATAACCTTGCTCATGCTGCTCTAAAAAGTTCAGTAAAACACTATCCAACACTGAATATGCCATGCTAATTCTAGATCAAACTATTTTCTAGATGCAGGCCATGATTTATTTAAAATCTAAATGCCTTCACTAAAGTATTAAGGACAATACATTCTTTTTCAGGAAGGTATTTGCACATTGATGTTGCACAAGGAATCAATGAAATCTGGATATCCCAGCCCATCAAATATCCTTGAAATGTCAGTCTAAAGTATTGTGATACTACATTCACTCCAATTAGCATTTTTAAAAAAAGTTTAGTTTTTCTACCTACTGTCCACTACAATTTCATATTCTACTGTTCTTTCTCTTTTTTCCACTCATACACAAAGATGCATTTCATGTAATAAACAAGCTCTTCATGGTTGTGATGTTTTAAGTATAACATACTAAAATGACTACTGAAAAGGCGTAACACTTTTAAAGAATTTTTGAGGCAAGTGAAATAAATAAATAAATAAAAATCTGGTATCTAGTTTAGTAAAACTAAAACTGAAAACTAGCATTTTACTAAGGTCAAGGAATGAACAAAGAGTTGCATACACAGACTTGGGGTGGATATCCCAATGCATGGATATGGTAAACATACCCACATGGTAAGGTTCAACAGCTATGTCAGACCTGCAGCTTCAACTACTCCAGTTCACACAAGCAGAAAATAAAGATCAATCTGCTCTACTGATAATAAATTTCTGTGTCTTTCTTGATGGAGTCCAACTACACTTCCTTAGGAAACCTGAACTCCAGCAGAATTGTATTTACACACCAGATCAGTGAGACAGTTGAGCATTCATCCATCTGGCACATTATATACTCCAATATGTTTAGATTTATTTACCTTTATTAATATTTTTTAATAATTTCTTCACTTAATAGAAAGTTTCTTATGCATGCACCTCAATGTACCTTGCAGAACTGAATTATTAGTTTTGTGTTACTACTGGGGGAATACTGACAGGTCCAGCCAGAAAAGAGATTAACAAAAGCCATTGACAGTTACTTTGAAATTACACATAAATTGTTATAAACCAAGCTTCATATAATTTTTTAACAATAAGCTTCTAATCTCATGCTCTGAATTTGACTTCAGGGAAATTGTAAAGGTCTTTGCTACTTCTGTTTCCTAAAGCTTGTAAAGTAAGACTAAAATTTTCTGGAATAATACATTTGGATCTTTTGATTCATTATTTCCTTTACAAACACACTTTAGGGACTGGCTTCCAGAATGAACACTTCACAATTATTGTTAAATCATCATCACTACCATGACCATCTAAATGACAAAGTAATAATAATTTTAAAAAAATCACATAGTGCACAAAGAATTCAGTTTATCATCACAACCATTTATTTTGTTGAGTGTAAATACTAACAGGTCAGGAGAACCAAGCAGGTGCTAGAGCTCCAAGGAAGACATTGTGATCCCCTCTGTGGAAAGCTAATGCTCAGTGTACAAACCAGCCCACTAGAAACAACATCACAGTGCTCCTTGTCACATCCCTGTTCACCTTCTCAGGATTACGGAGAGATATGAAGTTGAAAATGTGGTTCTGAATCTCAAAGTGATAACTAATTAAATTCTAATTTCCAGAGATACCTTTTTGAGATAACACGCTGAAGAAAAATCACAGAAGTAATTCCTTACATGGGTATCCAAATTTATGTCTCTTATTTACATATACAGTACTCATATTACGCACTTTAACAATCAGCTATTTTGTTAATATTTTCAACTACACAGCAATTTGCCCACAACATCTTCCTCATCAACACACCAAAATAGCAGCAGTAGATGCTTGAGAGGTCTTTGGTTTCATTTATTCTTCCAGAAGTTCAGTGGGCCATCATTTTTGGATTGATAACATATTCTCAATTTTTAGTAATATTGTATTTACATGGAATTCACTAAGCAAATTGAAATTTGTTTGGAAGCTAGCATAAATTATTTTTGCCCTTTATTTGAATATGGTCGCCAAAATTTGCATTTTTACAGAATCTTACAAAAAATTTTTCTTACAAAGAATAAAGCATAAAAATAGTGTTATCATCCATCTGGCATTATATGTAGGTTGGTTGTGTTCATTGCTACAGGATCATCAGTCTTTGAAATGTAAATCTATAGCTAGTGCTATCTTTTTTTATTACTATAAGCTACCTGCAATTTTAAATTCTTATTTCAAATAAAAAAAGCATAAAATAACATCTCCCCAGTTCCTACTGTGTGTTCTAGCAATTACACGAGTGAACAACTTGCAAATGCATGCTCATAACTCTTAATCAGACTTCCTGAGGGCCCTAGACAATATTAAATATGCATCAGTAGATACATCTTTGGTGAGTATTTACATATATTATATATACTGAAGCATAAGGCCTGATTTTACTTTGTGTGATGGTTTGGGAATCTGTAAGCAATGGGCTCCTCTGAGACTTGAAACCCAGGAGAGTAACACCACAAGTGGCTTCCAGTAACCTGACAGGCTCAGTGTTCGTATCTCTAGTGTGTCTAAAAGCTAAGGGGTTTTCTTAATTTTTCTTCGGTACACACCAAAAATATTCTCCAGTACAAATCTAGAAAATTTGTTTTACTAGAATTTATAACAAATACTAACAAAATGGAAAAGAGGCAAAAGGCCTTCACCAAATGACAATGGGAACAGAATGTGCATGTACACATGGTTATTTTGATACTATGCTTTAGTGTATTATGTGTTAGAAAATGAGTCTGTAATGACATTTTCTTAGGCTGCAAAACCCTTTCCTTTATTTAAGCACCCTATTGCTGCAATGGCAATTAAGCTGCATCATTCATACCAACACACCAGTAAGCAACGAAGATGGCAAGGGCACCACTGCATGCAGCACAGAAAATGATGTGGTAGAGGACATTGAGAGAGCCTTTTACCTGTCCTTTCTCGATTAGAGCTTTCTCCAGGTCCTCAATTTTTGCCTGACACCTGAGAAGATCAGCTTGCAGTTGTTCACGAGTCTGGGGAAAAAAAGAAATCAAAAGTAAAGATATTTTCTACTACTTTATGGGCTGTCTAGTCAGCTTTTAATGTTTTTCAATAAAATAATTGCTTTTGTGTTTATGTTAAAAAATATTTGAAGCTGTCAGTTTAACGGAATTTTTCCTTCCTAGCCTAAAAAGATGTTAACATCACATATTCAGTGACAAAGTTCTTACCAGGGGAAGAAAAAAATAAATTTAGGAACTGAAAGAGCTCTAAGAAACTATTCATAAGCTTTAGTAATTTAAGGCAATTGGGGGAAAAGGGACAAGGGAGAAAGAGAATTGCATTAAGCACTGAAAAAGGCCTTTAGGTAAATAAAATATATTGACCCGAAATAATTTACATGTCCCATAAAGAGCATACACTGGTCAGTTTTCCTCATTTACACACTTACTACACTCACCACTACACTATAGTAGGTATTACTCCCTAAGTCCAGTGATGCCCTAGAAGGGACTGGATCCTACAAGGTACTAAACAAAAAAGGATATAAAATAAAGCATGTTTCTGGAGACCCTCAGGCACTGAGCTCCTTGAGCTACAATTTCCCCCCCCGCTTCAGATACTTTTTCACCCAAGCAGTTTAAATATTCCTACAGGGATTTCCTCCTGCATCTTTTCATCTTTGCATCCTTGTTTACCTTACGTGTCATCTAAAAGTAATAGGAAATGTTCATCCCACCAAAATAAACCATGCAAAAAGCTAGTTTCTGATTCACTCAAGAGATGGATTTGCAGGGATGCAAGAAAAAACCCAAAATGCCACTAAAAAGAAATAACAACAATTTCCAAGTCTACAAAAAGTACAGTCTGCAAATGCCTGCCAAATAAATTTTTAAAAAGCCCATGAAGGCAAAGAAAATATAAAATGGCATCTCATAATTGTCAAATAGATGGCTGCCCCAGAAATCTTACTCTAATAGTAGATGGAATTATTCCCCCCATCCTAATTCTATCTTGAGAAGTGATCTCCAAAGTCTATTGCTTTCCTTGGCTAAGTGTCCTACTTAAAAAGAGAGTGTCAAAACTGACTAGGCTTTTGTAAGATGCTGAGAACTCTACAAATGAAGCCATAAAGCAGTAATTTTACTATTATAAGAACTATTATTTCAAAGAAAAAAAATCAAAAAGAAGTTTAGCTTGGTTGAATCCTTTCCCACCAGTAATTTCTAAACACATTAAAATCATTGTCCTTCTGCATTATTAGCAATATACTGCAGTGGCACAGTACAGTGAAGGCCAAAAGTAGTAAGGCAGTAACATGTAATAATTCACAGTATTTAATATGTTTCTCCATTTCTGCGGTTTGGGGAAATTGTAGAGGGAAGAAGGTGAGGGTTTTTTTAACTGCTGGCTCGTGTTCGACTTGGTGTCCATCAGGAGCCCCCACTTCTGGTGTGAAAAACTGCTTTTCAGTAGGCCAGAACTAAGATTTGGGTAAGATTTTTGATTCATATTTCGGTCAGATTTTTAATATACTCATATGATGAAAGTACCTAAGTACTTGTAACAATCTACCCTGTGATTCACTTAAAATCCATCATGTTACTATCCAAATTGCAGGTTCCAGTGGGTTATCACTTTCATAGCACAGAAATCTTTAATATATTATACACGCTAGAACAAAGTATAATGACATCTTTGTTCTGATTGCACCAGACATATCTAAAGTGTCACCTTACTGATGATACCCTCTAATCCTCATTGGGATTCACATCTCACTGACCTGCAGATACCTCCTGCTATTACAAATTGCTTCATGTTTTTCTATTATTTCAGATTCGAAGGCATTTCAGTTAAAAAATTACCCTTGCTTCTCTCTCTGCATCCAGGGTTCCACCAACTTGTTCTTGGAGCAGTGCATATGCTCTTTGCAAAGCTTGATACTCTCTTGTTAGCTGGCAAAACCTGAGTTCAGCTTCTTCTTTAGGCGTGCTCTTAATGAAGAGGAGGAAAAAAGAGGATTTGTATAAATATATATAATAATGAGTTTGTATAGAAGACAGACTCACAAACATAACAAGCAATGCAACTCATACTAAATCTCAAAGTTTAATAAAAGTATGAAATCCTAAATCAAGTGGAAAAGAAAGGAAGGAAGGATGATGAGTAACTGTGTCTACCACACAATTTAAGGACAGTGTAAGTTACCATATGAGGCAGCAATGTATAGAAATGGGAAAACTGTCTAGGGAAAGATGAGAGGAAACAGTTTTGTGCAACATGGTCTTCAGCAACTGCAGAGCCGCAGCAGCTTCAGGAGGTGTTCATTCTATTTCTCATGCAGTCCACCCTTCCCTAGCCTTACACTTTTTCCCTACAATGCCAGGGTAAAGCACACTGACACAGAGGTTACATTTCAAAAACTGTAAGGTATTTTCTTAAATTTATTCTTTTAATATCAAGTATTTGCAAAGTCTTTATTTTCTTTGAATTCTGAGTCACTGATTTTAACACGTATAAGGTCTTTCCTATACTGCAGAGGACAAGAAATGTCCCCCACTTTAATTAATCTTTGCTCCAGGAACTTGAGTTCTAAGGAAAAGAGATTAAAATATTATTAGATATTAAACCTAGGGGGAAAAAAAAGCTTCTTCTGACTGAGGAGTATTAGGCAGAAGTTAGTGAACAAGAAAGAAAGATGAAAAAGAGCATTTAATTCGTGCTTTGTCCTCACACATGCAATCTTCCAAAGCAGGCCAGCAGCACTGTATATCACAGAGCTGAGACAACACATGTCACTGAGTATTCACTACCTATGATCATTTAAGCCTTCATGAATTGCAAAGGTCTCTTTGAGCATTGTGAGCAAAGAAAGAAAATCCTGATTGTATCAAAACAGTCAAATAAATTATAAGGTTGAAAGGCAAACTATTGTCTAGTAAGTATTGGCTTTTGGCAAAGCAATGTGCCTATTCATTTTCTTTTGACTAATAAGAAAGAGTTTGAGAAAAACAATTTTATTTCTCAGCCCAGTATCTGTCAAATTTGTCAGACAGAATATTATCTTATAATTTTTACTGCAAAGTGTATATGTTACCAGATTTGAAAAAACCCAAAGGAATTCTCTGCCAAATCTTTCACAGTTCACGTGGTACAACAGTTGAATAAAAGTTTGTATTTATAGTTCAACAAGTAGAAAGAAGAACGAATCAGTTTCTACTTACATCTTCCAAGTCTTCTTCTGGTGTTGCTGGTGTCCTGTCTGTTTTATCTGTGTTGTATGAAGTTACAGAAGATGTTTCTGAATCAACAGATTCTTCGTCAAATCCAAAAAATGTCTCCACAACATGCCTCTGAAAAATTCAGTTTTTTTAGTTACTAGCAAAACAGATTAAAAGCCCCAATGACCCAGTAAGCAGTAACGAAGGTCTTCTCTGATGATTATTTTAGCATTTAGGAAGAAAGAAATGTTCCATTATAAACTCTTGTTCTCTGACTAAATGAGCTACTTTTTCAAAATCATTTCTGTAAGAACCTCCAAGAACTAAACTGCACATAGCATAGAGACGAGGTAAATGCCAACAGAACAATGCTTTAGCAAAACTATAAAACCTAACTACCAAAATCACATAAATCTTACAAGATCCACAGTAGAGAATTCCAGTACCTGTTCAGAAGAAAGCAAGCCAATACAATGCAACATGTAAGATGTGCAACCAAAAGAAAAAAAGATATTTGGGAGACCAATGTGGAAAAAATTTAATTGTCCATACTGATGGCAAAAATAAAAAAAAAGAAAAAAAAATCTATTTTGGAAAACCCTACTTGAAAGTATAAATTAATGCTTACCATTTATTTTTTCAATATCATCATTCTCATTTTTTTTTCAAAAAGTTTTCTCCAATACTATGTCTAACCAAAAAGACATGACATGGGAAAAAAAGCATTTCACTGCGGACTTTAAAAATTTTACACACCATTATCAATTAAATGCATGCTTAGAAAAAATTAGCAGCTAGTGAAGAGTACAGTATCAGTTGTGAAAAACGTGAGGTTTTTTATATAAACATAGAGAAAGCAGCAAATTTCCATGGAAATTCAACTGTTAAAAAAAAATTGCTTATAAATATAACTAGAAAAAACAGGTCTTCAACTGTTTTTAATCAATAGAAAGCATAACTTTTTACACCACACAAGTATTCTAATAATCCAACACAATTTCAGAGAAGCAAGAAAATTGAGAATATTTTTAAAAGGGTGTTGCTGAAAAATGGAGTCAGGTTATGAAGCAGCCTAGACAGGGAGGCTAGTGGAGAGAGGTGGCTGTAAGAAGATGAAGAATGATCTGTCTATCCATTTCTGTATGTTTTGCCACTGCTTGATACTGAAGCACAGATCTTAATGTCACAGTTTGTTGTTTGGTTTTTTTCAAATATAAATCACAGGTTGTCTATGAGAAGATAATAGCTTATTCAGTAAAACAGCCACAAGGATTAAAAAAGTTATCAACTGTTATTAATTCCGAACACCATGAAGCCTGTATTTCAGCAGAGCCAAACTGCCTGAGTGGAATTGTGATCTATCAATTTAAAATTCATGATACTGAAAGGTTCTATTTGTAATGCCCTATCTCATTATTATTTCCAAATATTTACCTTTCCCTGCAGTTTTTCTCTTACCTACCTTATTTTTCCAGTAAATCTACGTAAATACTACCTTCTCTTTCTCACAAAACCCTGTAATGCTCACTATATTCTTTCGACTCAACACAGTTCAGCAGTCAAAATACTCTGTAAGGGGTACCAAAAATCAAGCTTGTAGGCGTGACTTTTTGCCTGCATGCATGACACCATGTTCTCCATTTACAGTCTGCAGCCCTGGTCACCATGGTCTGCCAGGTCCCAATCTCATCACTCGTAAGCTGAACAAGTCCATAATAGTCTCACAGTACAGCTAATTCCACTCAAACTGCCAAAGACAGCTCCAAGGTCATGTCCTGAATCACTCAATTGCTTAAGATGAATCCTTCAAACAGTACTTTAAAAATTTCATTCAGAAACCCAAAAAGTCATATATTTTCTAAACAGACTATGTTTATTCATATGCATGTAGATAAATATGATGCAGCACAAAAGGCAAAGAGCTTTGAACAACCTTTGGAAACAATTTTCCTTTTGCAAGCTACTAGACCACCACTTCATGAATTCGTAAGATCACAGTTATGGTGCTACAGTGCTGGAAAGACATTACTCATTCCTCACTTGTTTAGGAAGCACTGTGATCCTTCCACCAGGCAGAGCTATGTCCAAGGTGCTTAAGACAAACAATTCCCTGGGATAATTTAATCCTTTCACCAGTTCACCTTTCTGCCCTACTTAACAAAACAAAGGGCACAAGGAATAGGTTTAAGCTCTATTCTAAAAATACAAAGACTTATCCAGAAAGCTAATATATTTTCTCATATTTGAATTAAAACCATTGCAGACTTCTTTTTCATAAGTAGAAAGGCTTACCATAAAAAACAAAGTATAATTAGTCCTTGGGAGATGGCCCATCCAGCTTTTTCCCTCACTGAATACTGGTTGCAGCTTACAGCCATCTAGTAATACTACAAATAAATACTGGAGGTTGAAAATAGAGCCAATGAAATGGTGCTATTTCAAGTTGTAGGGAAGACAAATTTGCAATCTGAGTAGCCAGCTCAACTCACCTTCCTGACTCCAAACTGATTTGCAGATACAGTTTCATAAACAGGAAGGTACATTTTATGGAGGTAAAGAAGATAGTTGCAGGTAAACAAAACTCAAGAAATTATAATGCAAGCCATATCCTCACTTTGCAGTGCAGATAAGTTTCACTCAAAGATGTTGAGAGTAAACCCAGACCAAAACTGCACTCTCATGTTGATACTTCTATATCCTGCTCTTCTGCCCATATCTGCCTACCTGTGGATGGGGCTCAGAACCACCACAGGCTTTGGAGGATCCCAGCCAAGGACAAGCCACTCAGACAACCAAAGACTGACCAAAAGATGAGCTGACCCTCCTCATGCCTCCTCCTTCAGGGGTGTTTGGCCTCAAAATGACAAACACACTCGAGCAAAGTTCAACCAAAATGCACTGTATTGTCTGAAGACTGATAAAGTAAGTGTTAAGTCTTGACTTTGAAAAGGCTGGTAGAAGGGACTTCTAAAAGATGGAGAGCAGAACTCCAATTTATTATCATATGGCACAAAGAACACAGTACCATGAGGTCGGCAGCAGCTTAGTTTTAAGTGACAATAAAATCTACCATACCTATGGGATTTTTTGCTACACCTCTGCTGTACAGTCACTTTTAGGTAACTCAGGCCAAATATGTGTCTTCTTTTAATCCTGCATGCACACACTCACCCACACATTTTCAGGAAGTGAAAACAAATTGGCATAACAACAGTGATTTTGATTTTAAATCAAAGTATATAGGCTGGAGAAGATACTTAAAGCAATGCCTTTTTTGTGAAAAATACTACCTGCATTTAAACATTTCACTAGTAGCAAAAGTACGGGAAAATCATGTGCATATATCAATAAATAAACCACTTGATTATTAGATGTGAGGGAATTCTGAAAAAGAAAGAATAGTATTTCCCATCACACTAAAAAACCCCAACACTTAAAGGAGAGTTAAAAGTCAGAACTTTTAAATGCTATAAAGACTGCCTGTAATAATATTTGGAGTTACAAGTGAACCAGTTATTTTTAAGACTCCTTCCTTTTTAGAGAAGCTGTATATATACCATGTTGTGGACCAGATACTTTCCATAGTAACAGAGATAATATTAATAATATTTAATTATTGTATATTACTTGTACATGTATGAATTGTTTCATGACATAATTACAAAATAGCCAGTTTTACTGTTGATCATCTAGTACCTGAAGCAACCAGCTACAAGAACTGATTCACAGCAAAACCAAAACAAATTAATTCACAAGGGAACAGCTGTAGAGACAGAAAAAAAACATTCCACACAAAAAAGACATGTGAGTCATACAGTTGATAAACACTGTAATAAATAAGGAAGCATCAATAAATACATCAACTCCAAGGAAGATTCCAATCATGGCTCAAAAGATGAACCACAATGGTTTCTGAAAAGTATATAAAAATGCACAATACTCACTGGATTTTTGTACCTATATAAACTATGTTTATTCAAGTTTCATTCAAGCTTTTTCAAAAATGGGAACATTCTCAATTAACAACTTAGAGATTCCTTTATATTGATTTGCACATTTCTTATTTCTAAATCACAACTTCTTAACTGAGAAAATAGTCATGTAAATTGCCGAAAAATTCTGATTGGAATTCTATTAAATGTCATGCATTTAATAGCAAGTATTTTTCATGTGGATTTATAGCAATGTTTTCACATAATTTTAAAGTAAAATTATGCATTAGGTCTTTGTAACTCAAGTATTAGTGCTTCTACTGAAGTATGGTGCTCAGTAAACATCTGAGTTTAGAATACTATAAATTAATAGTGACACAAAGACTACAGTATATGCAAATTTCAGTATAATCTGATTTCTCTGTTGCTAAAGCAGTTTCATTTTACATTTAAATATCTCATTTTCAGGGACCTAATCGAACATGATGAAAATGATCCAAGATATATTTCCTTGTAACACCATCAGATGTGCTCGTCAGTAACTTCTTACCTTCGTGCTTATATGTCATTTCTTGGCAGCCAGAAAAATACAGACACACCAAAGCACAGAGGCAGAGAAAAAAAGAAAAATATAAAACAAGAAATACAAACTCCATCACACCAGTGTGCAGGCTTTCCACTCCCACAAATACAATTCCTTTATTAAAATTTAAAAAAGGCACAAATCCATAGAGTCCTGCAGTTACCAAACAAGCTGGGTAAACATGTCTTACTTTCAAATGCATGACTCCATCCATCATGGAATGAATGTAAGTCCATTCCACATGTCAAAAATAAACAAAACATAAAAAATACTGTTTCTGAAGTTTCTTGGTTATTTCACAAGAAAAACTGGAAAAAGAAAATTTAAAAAAGAACCATGGAAAAATCAGGTTGCTACATTACTCCTCCAACCACCTTGCAAGCACAGAGGTGATAAAGCCTTTTGCTGCTCCTTTCCTCAGGGAGCCTGAACCACTTGCCAGCATTGTTCCATGGACTCCTCTGCCCCTTGGGAATTGAAAGTGTGCTCAGTGAAAGCTACAGTAGCAACAGTAACCTAGTATGCCTACAAAGCTCCAGAAATAACACTGACATCTAATTACAAAACCAAAAAATAAAATTAAGATTTTCAAAAGCTTCTCAGCTGAACTGATGTTCAGAGCTGTAAAGGCTACCAGATCAGCCTGGCAGATCATTCACACAAGATGTCCCAAAGATGGAGAAAGACATGCCATGGATTCTGTTCCAGGTAACACAAACTGTCAGGAAAATACTCATTAGGAAACAACCACAGACTCTTTAGAAAACAACCACAGACTCTCTGCAGTCAAGACCATTTCAGGAATGAAGGAAGCTGGAGTGTACAAGCACCCCTTTAAGAAAATCTGCAAGAGGATGAGTATAAATCTTCACCCTGTGCACCATGTTCCTGGTTATTAGAACAAAAAAGGAATCATTCTATACTGTCCAGAATGAGCTTATATGACCACTTTCATGAAACCTCATTCTCATGAGTTATTTCCTCTTTCACTTTGTCACAAGGAGTAGGAAACATCTGGAAATAAACATAACTCCACTAACCAAACTGTGTTAATGCTAGTTTTGTATTTAACAAACCTTAGAAAAGCAAAGCCAAAGATTTAGACCAGTAATTTCTTTTTCCAAGTGTTTGGTTAGGAGAGATTAACACATAATTTCATTACTATTCTAAATAGGTTCTATCATCTTTAAGAGATAAAAATCTTGCACAGATAATAGACAGAAATAGACTTATGCTGTGCATGCCTATATATAAAACAATTCATCTTAGGCTGCCTTTAGAGTCTGTGGAGAGAAACAGGCAATTTTAGGACAAAACTCTTATGTCCTATTTAGATATCTACTTCCAACCACTTAATGTTACCACTTTGTCCAGAGTGAGATGTCTGTATCTCATGTCCATTAGTGACATCTAACCAGCATTTTCAACACTCAGTTAAATAAATTCTACAATTTTCTGGATTCCTGATATAGCCTGTAAAAACAGAGAGGTTGAAGATGGTAAAATCCAAACTCATCTGAGTACACACTCCATTCTACATACTATTTAAATTAAAAACTGTTGGAAAATTGTGGGAAGCACAGCTTCCTTTGAGGTTTCGATCCTCACAGGACCATACAGGTGGCCTGGAAGGAAATCAGCCTGTATGCCAGGATTGGATTTTTAGAAGTTAACATCAACAGCCATTAAACTCTGAGCCAACACTGCATATAAATGTGAGTAGTCTACAGGTTTATCCAATGGCAGGTAATGAGACAGTAGTATTATTGATTACTTCTTTCATTCCTTAAGGAATTAGGTCATTTAGAAAGTTTAAATACAGTTACATATTAACTATGTATTAACTATATTAACTAGTGTGTATATATGCTGTAACTACTATAGTACATAAAATCCCATTACTCTTCTCTCACAACTTTCTCTTTTTTCACTTGTTTTTGTTTCATAGTCCTGCTTGTCCTTTCAGGAGATAGCATCACATAGAATTTCAAATGGTCACTGCAGCCACTGAAGAGCTAATGGACAGGGGATGGAATAATTTCTAGCAGAAATGTCCGCGACTGATTAATTTGTTCTTTCTGGTGTATTTATCATACCCTAAGGAAGAAGTACACCCCAACTATCTCTGCTGCCCATATGCATACAATCCTTTCAGTAAACTTTGCAGAATTCCCTCCATTATAGCCCTCTTAGCAAACAAAGAATAGCATTGCCACAAAATTTTAATGGTATCATGCCCATTCTCTCCGTCCTCATGTTTTTCAACTCGCTTTGGTCAATAAGGAAGAGACCACAAAGCATCAGGTTGCTCAAGACAAAATAGGAATGGTACAGAGCCCATGTCAGCTGAAGTTCTACTAACACAGAATATTTTTAAGACATAAATGCATATTTATTGAAGTTTTCAGCCTATGGAAATTATCATCACCAGTTACCAACACCTAAAAATTGACTTAACTAGTTTTGTTTCATGAGAAACTTTACAATTTAGCAAATGATCTTACACATTTAACTTACAGACAGATAAAGGCTTATAATTAAGAGAGAACTATAGAAAGTACAGTATAAGTTACATACATATATATATTCACTTTTGCATTCTGTTTAAAATTGCTCTCAAACCACAAACTTCCAGTTATACTACATCAAGAAAGAACGGTTTACAGCTGCTGCAAATATATTTGTCAGGATCTATTGCTATTTCTGATTTTTTCTTTTTTCCTATGCAAGAGACACACCATTATTAGAAGTAGAATTTGAAGAAACTACCAGTGAAACAGAGAGTCCCAAAGGATAAATCTTTCAGAATATAGGCATTAGAGTGCAGAGCAATAAAAAAGCACCACCTGGGGGTTACCAGGAATAGACTGTGCAGAACACACTGACACAAGGCACCCATTTATGACAGAATGTATCTTAAGATACCATATAGATGATAATGATACATTCACTCTTCATTTCCATTTTTCCCCTCTTACTCCATTTCCCACCTCCCACACACATGCTCCAGGCTGCTAATGTTTAACGTCACAAAAAACATTATTCAGCAAATTACTTTAAGCACATATTACAATAAACTTTAAGGGTACTTTCTGCAGCAAAAATTTTCTGGTTTTATAATCTGCATTTTTCTCTTGAACCTTGTATTCTAGAGCAGAAAATTTACTAGAGCATAACAGTTGGAATTGTCTTACTACTTATATATCACATACAGAAATATTATTTTAGTAACATCTCCAGCAATAGTTATTTTTTAATTGTGATTTAGCTCTGTGTTGGTATGAGAAGTTTGAAGGGGATATGTTCTTTAAAACAGACTGAATATTTTTCCTTTGAAATCCTAGTTGTTTCAAGCCATTAAATCATTTATGCCTCAAGCCACTTGAATATTTAGGTTACAGTGGCTAGAAGTGTAATTTTTTTGTTTATTTAAAACAAACCCCGAAACAACATCACTTGTGTGCAGTACTAAACACTTGAATTACCCTAAAAAAATGAAGAACTCACCAAAGTAAGTAGAAGAATTATATGGATTTTACTTATTAAGTAGAGCTTTAACTTCAGGCAGTATTTGAAACAGGTGTTGTTCACAGCAACAGAAATGCATGAAAAACCGAAGGTTTGCTCACCTTTGGAGGCTTCAGACTTTTCCTCCTCTGTTTTTTAGACCGCAATAACCGTTCTCTTTCCTAGAAGGAAAGAGAACATTTTGGTATGGGTTTGTTTTAAAACTATACTTAGATATGTCTAACACAGAGAAATATCATTAACATCTTTTTAAAGCCTGTGGTAAAGCTAACACGATGTCTTTATCCTTTTGAATAACACCATGTTACACCACACTGCACTGCAGCCTTATGCCTTTAGCAAACAAACCTTCAGCCACGTACTTCACGCATTTGATGGGAAGTTGGCAAGAAAAGGCCTTGTTAAGTACTGAGCAGAGATTTCTGACAGTTCTTTTGACTCTTTTACCAAGAAGCTCACTATGGAAACAGAATTCAAAGTCTCGCTCCAGTGTTCAACCATCCTGAAGAAGCAGGTCAGTAGCCAAAAATGAGTCCAGTCTTAGTAATTAAAAGTCATTATATCAGACAACTCTGATATACAAGCATGCATATGCAGATATAGTGTTACATCTGACTTATCCTTGTAGGGCAAAAGTCTCAAATCCAAAGGCACTCTCAGTCTGTGTCAACTTAGTTGGTGTCTTTTTTCTACTCCAGTTTTGGTGCAAGATCACAATAAACTATACCATAACACAAAGAGGTCATGACTGGAAATGCAAGATTTATGTTTGTCTAAATCCAAGAACACTGCCTTAAATTCCAAAGGAGAAGAGGAGGAAGAGAAGGTAAAAAATGCGAAGCAGCAAGCAAAAAAACCCCAACAACACAGGAGGCAGGTGCTCTGTCTTCTTGGTTTTTTCTGATTCTTTCCTTAGCTCTGTATCTTTGTTTGCAGCATCTCTATTTATAAAAGACAGATTGCAGTTCCAAGTGCTTCTTTAGCAGTTATTGCTCACTGCATGGAATTATTCTATTTAGTAATTTGCTTTGCATTCAGTTCAGAAACCGGAAAAATAGGAAGCTCACAGTAGAAATCACAATAAAATTATTTATCAGCACATTGTTCCAGGAATTAAGTTTTGGTAAATGCAAAATAACGAAGTACAACAATTTACATAGCACCTTGAACACACATGGTTTGAAAAAATCAGGTAAAGTAATGACTGTCAAGGTAGAATGGTGTAGGTATTTCAAGCTGCAGAATAATATTTTAAGCTGAAGTCAAAACCAGACAGTTGAATTTTATACTGTCGAAGAAAAGTGCTCTCTTCTCAGATACCTAGTTAAGGCACAGTCCCTGCTTTAACTGGGGTATCCTGCCTCCAGGGTACTCCAGTTAAAGCAGGGACTGTGCCTTAACATTTGTTTGGACACCAGGCAGGTATTCAAACAAATGCACTCCAGAATGAATGAACACTTCCAAAATCCCAGTCCTTCCTGTTTCTAATCTTGTTTGTAAGAAGACAGCTTAATTTACTGCCTCAATATAAATCGAGCTACCAGAACAATAATAACGCCAATTAAAAGCCACTAGCATCTTTTGCAGTCATCTGAGTTTACCTTGACAGCTTTTCTTTTAAGAACTAACCAGAACACCACTGTTGTGAGAGAAATCAACTTGACAAGGTTTCAACAGCATCAAAGATACCCTACAGATGACACTGTGAATCAGTTCAGGCAACCCTACTGCCTAAGACTACTGTTCCTATTTCTGTGTATCATATTGGTCTCAGCTGGAGTTAAGCTGATGATTTTTATATTAATCAGATATGGGACATTTGGGTCATTCTTGTAACTATGATACATTTGTAGTCTGTAGACATGTGGTTTGGGCCAGAAAAGAGAGCTCAAAAGCACAACAATGCACAGAATTCCACTGCATTCACATCGAAGGCAAAGGCTCAATTAGTTTGTATTAAGAACCAAAGAAGTTTCCTAGTTAAAAATTTAACTGATTTCTGCAAGTGGAATAGTATCTGTAAATAGGAAACAAAGCAAAAATGAAACAATATTTTAGATTATTTTTTTATTTTACTTTCACACTAAACACAAGTTAATATTATTTGACCAAAGTCAGGATACAATATATTTCCTCATATCACTAGCTGAGACATTAAAAAGAGATTCCTTTCATTCCCACTTTACACTGAAATGTAAGTGAGGTTGTATCTGCCATATACTGCACATCTAATGTCCTATCACCATCCCTGCCTATGCAGTTTTACTAAAGCAGCATTGCTCTGTGAGCCCTACATCATAGCATCTGAGTAACATCCTAGTACTTGTAACACTGTGACACTGGAGAATGCACACAGACATCAAACTTTGGCACTGATTTCAGAGAAAAATCCTGGGTCAAAATCACAGAGGAACTGCCAGGAATTGAGACAATGTTCCAGATACAGCAATGACATACCTCCTTGTTTTTTTCTTTTTAGAACTTCTATTTTTATTTTATTTTCAATGATGTACCCAATTGTTTAATTTTCTATTTAGACAGAACGCTCTTAAATTCTTTTTTATCATTTTGTAGCAGTCAGTAGTGCCCATTTGAGATGTCTGAGTCTGCCTGAGTTCCAGATGCTGCTCCTGAATGGCAAGGGTCTCTGAGAAATTATGTATAATTTCTGCCAGCACTAGAAGGGTTTATCACAAATTACACTAAATAGCACTAGACACCTCTAACACAACTTGAAAGATTCCTCATCAAACACAGCTTGAAGGATTCCTGATCAAACACTGCAAACATCTACGAGCATCACCTTAAGAACCCTTTGGAGTCAGAGGGCAGCAGCTGTGCAATTCTGATCCTAAACCATGCTGCTACCTTTGGTTTGATGAACCACACAGAGTTCTTCCCATCTGTTTTAAATACAGCTTGCATGGCCAGCTCAGCTAGAGATGCTTAGCCAGCTGAAATTAACACCATCATGTTCCTTTCTTTTAGGAAAACTTCTAGATCAGGGAGTGCTTGGGTTTGCACCAGGATTTGCATCCAACACATTTTAGTTATTACATTTTGGAAAGTGTCCTTTACTCAAGTTCCTCCTTTGTTGACAGCCAGTTTTGCAAGTAAGGTCAATGGGCTGATGATGCACTTTTCTTCACGAGCAACTCATAATAGGTAAATATTTTTAATACAAAGATTCATACACATTCCAAAAAAATTATTCACTACCTGAGAAATAACAAGAACCCTTTGACACCAAAGAACTATTTCTGTATCACCACTACAACTGGAGTTAAAACATTTCTCTGAAATCTTTAGCTTGTCTATAGATGTGTGTGCATGCACATGTGTATACCAGTCATAAACATTACCACTGTGAGATCATCAATAACATGCTGTTGTTCTTTGACTTGCAGTCTAAGGAATTCAATTTCTTGTTCCTCTCGTGTGCTACTGAGATCATTTAAAGACGTGTGCCTTTTCAGTGCTGGTTGTGCAGACAACTTCTCTTTCTACAAAAATAAAAACATAAAGAATGTTTTAAAGTGTCTTGCTGCAACAGGAGAAAAATTCTCATGTGTGATGTAGCAACCAAGAATTCTTTGAACTCATCAGTGCATACTCCACTACAACACAACGCCTCTTTCAACAAAAAAACCCCTACTTTCTATATGCCTCTGTGTTAATCTCTCACATAAGGTATTTTAAAACAGAATCAAAGAGCACAGTCTGAGAAAAAATTAGCAGATAAGTGAACTCAATGATCTAGCATAGTGCATGCACTCAAATTCAGTTCTGACTTCTAATCATAAAAGGAGTATTTATTAAAGCTGATTTTTAGTCATAGCTTTTTACAGCCTGCAAAAACACTTTATCTATCTGTTCTCCTTTCCCTTAATCAGTGTGAATTGATACAACACAAAGCACATGCCACTCTGAATTTAGAATATGAGTATTCAGCTGCATTGTCTGCATTTGACAGTTGCACCATCCCACTGTGGAGACTGATGTGTTTGTGTTAGAATAAAAGCCTCACAAGCACTTCCACTTCGAAGTAACTGTGTGCAATGTGTTCTTATAACATGACGTCAGAGATGATTACTTACCAGAGAAGCTCACTTACCAGTTCTACATTTTCCCTTGATAAATTTTTTATTTTCTCTTCCATTCTCTGGATACATTGTAACATATCATCATTTTTTTTGCTCATCCTCTTATTTTTTTCTACCAAAGGCTTCAGCTGACTTTCTGTCTCCCGAGAACGTTTCAGCTGCAATGGCAAAGAAACAAAGTTAGCTGTGCTTAAGTTTACCTTTGAAGGAAAGAAGAAATAGGCGTGTTTTCACTTGCCTTTCTTAACTCAGAAAGTTTAGCTCTTCTGCTAAATGGCATTTGAGATATACACCACTGCTGAACTAAGAACTGCAAGAGTCCAAACAAGTAAGATGTAACATTTTTGCATTGTCTGCCAAAGCACTAAATCTGGTCACTGGATTTTGCTTGGCAAACAGTTACGATGATCCATAAAAGGATTTCTTCACAAACTAATCTCAATACATATAAGCTTCTTATGACTAACTAGGTCTCTAGACAAGCTGTTTCCACCAATTTAGCCATCCCTTATGAGGAGGACACTCTTCCTCCTCCAGTTTAAAAACCCCTTTACCTAATGCATAATTAGAGCAATGAGAAAGTCAGCCAGAGGGCACAGATTCAATCTCAGCATTCTGCTGACATTTTCAAGCTGCTCAATTTTGCTCCTGTGGTTTTATTATGTTAGACAATTACATGAAGCAAATTACTGCTCTTTCTAGCATTTGTGCATATTCAATATTTCACTGTTTTTACTTCAGGAGCTGTTTTGTTTGAAAAAAAATCTGTTTTTCTCAGTCAAAAGATTTTTAAATTTAATGAGTTTTAACTGGAAAGGAGAAAGAGATAATAATTTTTTCCTGAGATAATTTCACTGAGTATTTGGTTTTCTGTTTCATTCTTGAGAAAATTATTTTTCACAGTGCTTAATCACATGGCCTTGATGATACTACTGGTTTTATGTGTAATCTTGTCTCATAATATAAAACCTGCTCCACATCTATTTCAAAATATATTTCTTATGCCACTGAATCTAGAATCAAGAAGAGCACTTGACTGAGTCATACATGCCCTCCATCTAGAGGGACACTGAAGGATACATTACAATACTTCAGCATTCTTCAGGGATGTTTTGAATTACTTAGGCCCACAGAAAGGATTAACAAGGAGGAAGATGTCAATGTTTCACAAAGATGTCAGTGTTTCACTCATGTATACTACTGACACATGGCACCACTTCAGCCCTCCGCATAATTTTAGAATCAGATATATAGGTTCCATCTGTCTAGAATGAAAAATCTTTTCTACTGCCACTAGAACTAGGGCATTACAGAACATGCATAAAAATTCCTATTGTGAAATTCACTTCCCATTGCAGTCAATGTGAGTTTTACCATTAACCTCAGTACAAGCAATTAAGTCGTGATAAAGGCTAAAAAAATTCATTCTTAAAATTCATGTCATATCCTTTCTTTCCTAAGTTACTATCCCTCTCCCAGGATAATTTCACCTACTTAAGAGACTTCCCTTGAGAAATGGCAGATTTTTCATCACTAGCACAAGAAAGCTTTTGTAACTCCTAGCTGGCATAACCATGTCACAGAAACAAATTTCAAAAGGATGAATACAGCAATTTAATTAGGATTATGCATGTTTTACACAACATCATTACACAGTGCTACAGGCAATATACGAGTTAACTTGATTACTATGACCCCAAAAAAAATTTCTAAATTTTTATTTTTGTGGAACAGGAAAGATTCCATCCATGTCTTCTACAGTTACAAGATTAATTGCTATAGAAATCTCTGTTGTATTTAGATATAATTGACTGAGGCCAACCAGGACTAACTTGTAAATTATTTACAACACTGACTTTCCAACATTAAATCTTTTGCCATAAAGATGCCCTCCCAGTCACCATCTGTGTTATTACTAATTAATTTACCAGTTCATTTCTTTCATCTGCTAGGAGAGTGTTTCTGTCTTCCAGCTTCCTTATTACAGCATTCAGTTCAGCGATTTTTAACTGAAATCTCCGCACATCTCGTTCATCCAAATGCTGCTCCTTTAATCAAAAACATAAAGATTTATAAAATTACCTTTTAAAAAATATTTTACTATCCATAGCTTAATATCATGGCTTAGCAAGTGTATTGTGCAAATTTAAAACAGGCTCGTACATCAGTGTCTGGAAAACTTACTTTAATTAACTGAAACACTAAATAACAACATCCTGTGAAAATGCTACATGAACAGCATCTTGAGAAATGCATCTAAAGTTTAACAATGAAAAAAACCAACCATCTAGGTAAATAATATTCCACATACAGCAGGCTACTTCTCACCAGTTTCTTACTCTCAGCTAAAATAGTTCCAGTGTAAAGGACATAGATTAAAATCACATGGCTCAGTTTTTGAGAAGTATAGTACCTATTTTCTAACAGTTAAAATATTCCTAAAGTAATGAAATACTAAGAAAATACTGGGGTTCACAGCTGAAGATCACAGTGTAAATTCTAGAAGTTCTATATCCACATATTTTTCAACATTCTTTGCAATTTAAGGAGTTTTTAAATAATCAGTGAAACAACACAGTGCAGCACCAGGCCATTTACCATTAACTGGTTCTAGTAGTAACCACAAAACCAATGTGAACACCTAGGCAATTATCCAGAGCTGAACATTTGGAAAAAACACCATTTTCTTACCGGACTTCCCATCAGTTCGCTGATATCCCCTACTCCCGCAGGAAGCTCTCTCTTCGGACTACTGTGGTATCGTTCTGCCTCCTTCACTTGGACAAGCTGCTCATCCAGAGCTTCTTTCTGAAGGAGCAGTTTCTGTGTATGGCCTGCCTGGACACCAAGGTCTTTCTCCAGAGCCAGAATCACCCTGTCTTTGCCTTTTATCTCGTCCATCTGGAAAGAAATAATGCATGAAGGGAGTTTCTGTAACATCCCCAAGTGCTCACTGCATGCAAACACAAACTTGCAAAAACAAAGTTCTGTTTATCTCAGAATTACACCAGCACCAAAACTGTGGCTGCCAAAAAGAAAATACATCTCCTCTGTAGTCTTCTTCTCTGTCCTTAAACAAGTTTCAGCCTTGGCTTGATCATGAGTTTCCTTGGTCCAGTCTCAACTCAAGAGACAAACAAAACCAGATGCAAACATAGTGAAACAGAATACATAGTCACTGAAAATATCCACTTCATCGGAGGATACACACTTTGAAAAGGAGAAGAAAAATCTCTCTTCACTATTGTTTTAGAGAAGAAACACAGCTAGTACAAGAAAAGACAACACACCCTTTGAAACTCACCTGGGTTTTGTTTCAAAGCTTGAGCCCCACACATTTGCCCCATGTTGACTCCCTCTTTATTAGTGAAAATCATGTGTGGTGAATCTCTTCACAGACATTTAAAATTAGTAGCATATACATGCACAATATTTAAACTTAAAATCTTAAGCATACCTATGTATTTTATGCGCCCTTGTTATAGGATTCAAATGAAGAATAGCCTTTGTGTAGAAGGAAAAAATAAGTGCACACAGACCATTAGAATAAAGGGTAGGAAGAAATAGTTCTTAAACACCCTCTCTGGTTACTGAACTGTGTGTTCATACATCTCCACACCAAATAAAGCACATTGCTCGCAGTGATCTACTGCGGCTCTCATAGGATTTGTCCCTCGCAGCATCAGTGTTAAATTCACTTTGGTACTATTCCAAATGCTTAAGGAAGTGACAATCTGCAGCAGTTACTGTAGAAACAGATTTCTTAACAAGAATTTTAGCCATTAACAATATACTTATTTGAACTGTGCTGTATTTCCTTCTGTTTAAGAAACTGTTTTCTTGGCCAACATAAACGCATGGAATTCTGGAAGTAAGAGTATTATAACCTTACTTGAAAAAAATAAAATAAAATCATGAACTTGTTAAATCATACATTTGTTGTTTATTATAGTCCACAAGAATTGCAGAAGTAATTTATAGCTCAATCAAAGTGATTTACAGGATTAACACAATGAGATTACATGATTGGATGCAATTTGCTTCTTCAGGATTCTTGCCTTAATCCTTTCACAGGCTACAAAGAACGTGAAAATTAGTTTGTCTACAGAACCTGACTGGCAGGAGATGGCCTGGCTGAACCATGATCAAAGATAAAAAGGTCAGATTTGAAGTTAATAAGCTGGTCTAGATGACTCTGAAGTTCTAACTGGAACTGATGAAGATTGGTTCTGATGGAGATTTCTTCCCTGATTTAGAAAAGTTGCTGTGTCCCAACTCCTCGTACAGTAAACAAAACCAATACTTCCCAGTGTGTCAATTCACATTTGTGAGACTTCCAAGTATGCCAAAAAGGACTTGCAAGAAAAGAATGCAGTTTTGTTAATGGAAGAATTTGCAACGTGCAGGGTTTCAGAGGGACTGTGCAGTGAACAACAATGACAAAAATTAAGCAGCTGCCTCATTTACTGAATGCTATCTGTCATGCACACTGATGTATCAGGGAGCCCTCGGGAGGAAAAAATGTCATGTAACTAAATACTGTGGACAGTTTGGCTTTCAACGACACAGGTGTTCACACTGAACATCCATATAACTGACACAGGAATTTGACCAGGCAAGGCACACATTCAATAAGAAGACCCAAGGTTACACAAACAGCCCTAATTTCAGATACCCAATTAGGAGCATTTTCATACTCTTCATATTCTCACAACTTAATGGGAAATGCAGTGTCATAGGGTTTAAGCTGGAAGAAAAAAAGGAAAGCAACAATCTTGGTAGGTCTGCTACTTGCTGAACTGCCGCAGAACTGATCCTTTGGAACAGATGTGACCAGTGCAGCCACGCCCATGTCACCCTCCTCCCACACTTCCACAGATCAAAGCACACAAGCTCACACAAATTAGAAAGAAACGCCATGAAAGAGCATGGCTTTGAGGTGGGGGTTAAGGAAAGGCATAATTCTCCTCTGCTTTTCCTACTACTCTTTTCCCTACCATAAAAAAATCTACATGTGGCAAATCTTTCTGAAAACAACAAATGCCCCATGTCTCAGTCAATCATAAAAGTCTTTGAAACATTGATACCATATAATAGCAATGACTGCAGATCCTTTCTTATTTTGGGTTTCTATTTTAAGTTACAGGTATGCACTAGAGAACCTCTTAAACACACACACAAATACATAGAACAGTGCAACAGTGTTTCATTTTTTATAACCACGAACTAGCAGAACAAAGAATTTCTAGGCAACAAATTCACCACAAATTGATAAACATGACTAGAACTGCAGCCAAGAATGCCTCCAAATTCTGCTTCAGAAGCATGGGGGTCAATACAATTGTGCTCTCTTCAAGAGGACAGTTACACCCTATATTTATCCAATGTAACTGCATCAACCTTTTTAATGTATCAATTTTCTTACATCTTACAACTGCAGTCTGACCCAAAGACTTACTATCTTTTTCAGCCTTGCACGGTGCAGAGCAAATTTGATCATCTTCCCTGCCTGCTTTCTTAACAGAGAGTACAAATTCGTGCAGAGTGGGAAAAAAAGGAAGAGAAGTGCTTTACAGTAATGCAACCTCCCTCAGTTCCATGTGGGAGAGACGGTCAAGGGCCCAGGAGGGAATGAAAGAGGAGGTACATTACTAAGAAAAAGAGAGACATGGTTTAGGTTTAAACTGAACATAAGCTGCCACAGAAGACAACTTTAGTTTAGCCTAGTACTGTATATTCTAATAATTGTAAAAGATCAAACGAAGTCTCCATGCCAGTTCTGCCCCACTGGAGCCACAGTTCATTACATGAAGGCAAAAAAGTTGGTAGCATAAAGGAAAAAAACCTAATATAATTGGGCATGCATTAGGTATGTCTATTAGACACATGTATTATGGTCTCTATTTTAGTGGGGAGAAGCATATCTTTCCTTAGGCAAATGAAAATCAAAACGGATTAATCCAGGTTCCCTGTTGCTTGGTATTTTAATCAAGCACATGTGGAAGCAACACTGTCATAGCCGACTGTCTAAGAATCTACATGGTCTTAGAGAGTAGTATTTTTTATTAGATTGAGTGACAGAGCTGATAAGAAAGCTTTCAGGCACAGAAGCCCTTCAGCAGATCAGATTAAGAAGCGTTTTCATGTTTTCTACCATGGCATTGTACTTGAAGGACCAACAAGTGGCAACTGGAACCTGGCTTGCACTAACTCCCACCACTGTTTTCACAGATTCCTGCCTGTTCTGCAACTCATTTGAGACCTCTCACTAAGATAGATACAAAGGAGAGATAACATCTTTTCTTCCAACCTATTTAGCATAATGACATCCCAATCATGCACTGGGCTCACACATACTGTTTAAATCAAATATACAATCCCAGAAATTCCTTCCAACTGCCTGCTTAGGTTTCAAATTTGTTCTCAGTTTAAAACAAATTTACCCACTTTTTGCAGCTACAAAGCAAAACAGAGTCACATGAACTCTTTCCCATTCTGTTTTGCATGGATTTCAAAGTACTTTAGAGCACTGATTATTTTTCTGTATGCATTTAAGGGTGGTTCAAGTCAGTACAAAAAGTCTGTGGTAGGAAGGCAGTGGAGCAACACGAGGCTAGAAGGCATTTTCAATCATATGTCTTGAGAAGAAAAGTAGCAGAAATACCCTGTGAAAGAGGACTTAAAGAAAATAAGATCATTCACAAGCAGCTGCACAGGCAAATTACTGAGAGATCACCTTGAGTAGTGTAACTAACTCTGGAGCTCCTGGTTAAAATTAGAGCTTTTTAAGTATCATTTCTTTAGGGGTTTTGTGCTGTCAAATATTAGATGCTGAAGAGAGACACAACCTGCATTATGTCAATGAAGAGCTAGCATTTATAGCCTGTGTCAAAATTATCCAGGTTCCTAAGAACAGGTATGTAACTGCCCCCTTACAGCTAAAAGAAACGAGCAGAAATGAGTCTTTTTAATAATATTTATCAAACATGAAAGGGAACCAAGCCAGTCACTGGAAAAAGCATCCCCTGCTAATTATGCCACACTTCAATAGCTACAGTGAAAGAAACTCAGAAACCTTTGGGGGAACTTTAGCCTCTCATGAAGTTGAAAAAGAAATTCCCAGGGAATTAAAAGCCACATCTATCAAGGCAATGACATATTCAGTTTCCAAAGTGGAAAAAGCCAGCTGCTGCATTGCCAAGTGTAAGACCTTCCTCTTTAGCCATCCTTGTAAAAGCTATCTTCTAGCCAACTGCAGAAAATAATTCTACAGTGCTCTTCTCCAGAAGAAATTTAATTAACTTTTATACTAAGTGCCTGACACCGAAAATAGGGCTATCATGACAGAAGAATTGCTGGTTACTATGAATAACAAAAAGAAGATGCTACTCAAAAAAAACCCAGGTAAAGATTCAACCAAATGGAATTAACATTTTTTACATTTATAAAGGGACACTGAGACCTAACAACAATATCCCAAGCTGAAAGCCCACCTGAAGAGAAGAATTAAAATATTCCAGATTTGTGCATAGTAATCTCTACAAGAGACATCATCTGCTATTTAAATAAATGCTTGCTGCTTATTTGGGTAACAGAGAGAAAAGGGACAAGAGATGCCAACCATTCAGCTGAGAAATAAGAGTCACAGACAGAGGTGGATAGCACTTAGTCTTAATTTCTTGTGTAATTTTTCTAAACCAACAGTCAATAATTTCCTCCACCAGCGTTTCCCAAATATTTTTCTGAAGTGTGTAAATCTCATTTGAAGTTTTGATAAATTACACAAGAAACATCATATGGGCAGAAAATCCCAGAACTTACTGAAAAGAGGTTTCCCACATATTTCTCAAAAGCCAACTACAGTCTCAACTACCAGATTTTTCCTATTACCTATCCCAAGTGTTCATTGACAGAGCTGTAATGAACAAGAAGTCAAAAACATAAAAATGTAGCAAAGCTAAGAAATACAAACTTCAGGGGATTATTCGTCTGGGTGCTACACCATATGTAACTTTCGTGGGGTTTAATACTGTTCTAAATTTTGTAAGGAGATACAGAAGTCAAATTTGTGACCTTCCTAACTTTTTAGAAAATATTAAGAACAAACACAAAATGCTAAGCCTGCACTATAAAAAAGGTTTCATTAGATCTACTTGATCCAGGGAAAAACAATGTCTGGCTGGAATGCTGCCCAGTTAGCTCCTAAGAGAACAAGCACAAATCTTCAGAGGATGGAAAGCCAAGTATTATTTGCAGTCCTACAAAGCTGGAGGTGGTGGGTCTTTGCTGCAGATTAGCTCAGCCTTGGAATGCAGCTGAAACACGCGTCTCAAACAGATGGCAAAATCCAGGGAAGAGCCTACAATTTGATATCAGCAGCTGTGTGTGAAATACATGCAGGGTTAAGCAGCCGAGAAGAAGCACACTACAGCTCTACCGAGCCATGCACGACTGCCTTGGATGATTCAAAGCTCAGCTTTCCAGTCTCAAAACTCGAGACTTCGGTTAGGAATCAAAACTCATGCACACGTGCCACTGCACAAGTGAAGTGAGAAAATCCAGGCTCCACCCTTCTCCCCAGGCCAGCAGAGGATCAGGGAGTGCCTCTGCCAACAGCCAACTGTGCCTCTGCTCCAGAATTTTCAGAGACAAATGTCTCTACATTGACCCCAGGGATAAAAGTAACATAAAGATATGAATTCCACTGCCTTAAAATGGCAAAATCCTAGTAATGGGAATGCAGGAGAACATGCATGTTATTAGAAAACTGTTCCCATCAGTAGGTAATTTGGGATTTGGTGGAGCATTAAACTTTTGCTTCTACTATTTTTCACATTTTACTGAAAAATAGTTGCTGAATTTCTTAGAACACAGAAGTATTTTATTTGTTCATCAAAATTTTATCCCTTAAAAACTGAAGGGAATAACACATTTTAACAGCTTTGTCAATTGCCCATATGAAGAAATGGAATGCACTGCTCCCCAAATTTGTGGATGACACCAAATTTGGGGGAGCTGTTACCACACTACAGGATAGGAACATCATTCAGAGGACCTTTCTGACATGTTGGAGAAATGAGCCAAGAAACCCTCACAAAGTTTGCCTAAGATACAGTGTCCTGCCCCTGAGAGAGTTCAAGTGCCTGCAACAGTTGGGTGCCAAGTGAAGTTGACAGTTTTGCAATGGGAAGAAAGAAAAGAGGAAAAATGGAAAGACAAAATGAAAGATTTTTGTGTCCTGTAGGGCAAGTTGGATATGGGTCAGTGGTGAGAGCTTGCAATGACTGAAGTTAACTTGATACTGGGCCAAACCAGGAGGGGTGTACCAAAAAAGATTTAGCCTTTTATTAAGCGTACGTGAAACTACGCCAGGAGTACCGCAGCCACTTTTGGGCTCCCCAGCACAAAAAAGAAGGTATTGACAAACTGGCCTAAGTGCCACATAACTGGAGGAAGGCCAGTAAGACCACTATGGGGCTGCAGCATCCAGCATTCAAGGAACAGTGAAGGTGCCAGGCTTGCTGAGCCAACCAAAGGAAGCAGGCAGGATGCATTCCAATAGCAGATAGCCATTCAGCCATCCAAAGGGGAATACAGCGATGAACAAAGCACATGTTTCCCCAAGATACACAGCAAAAGGACAACAGTGACAATCAAAAGAAGAAAGAAATTTCACAGTGACAGGGCTTTGGGGTAGGCTGTCACTGTTGAACCCCATCTTGGGAGGTTTTCAAACTGGACTGGAGGAGGCCCAGAGCAGCCTGATCAAACCTTCAAAGCAGCGCTGCTTTGAGCAGGACACTGGACCAGCTCACCTGGAGAGGACCCTCAAAATTTTTCCACAATTGTATTATACTCCCAATGCTAAATAATACTAAAGACTATGGACACCTTATTAGTATAATCCATACTGAGGACTTAGAGAAGCATATTAAGAGCTATGCAAGGTTAGAAAATATGAATTTGTGAAGGACGTGAGCTGAAATTTTGGTTGTCCTGAACTGGAACAACCTAATTCTTAATTCTGAAAAGACATTTGTCAGAAGCCTTCACTCAAATCATTAGATGCTATGTTACACACAGACACAATGCTGCAATCATAGTATTTTTAAAAAATCAATATAAAAGGTACATGAGCTTATTCCGTAAAAGGGTTTTTCACTTGACAAGAAGTTTCAGTGAAACTGCCTGGATTTCTACCTTTAAAAATTGCTTAATCTGTTAGCTCAAATTCTATTATTTCATGTCCTGCATTATATTTATTTGGCTAACACCAGACAGAAGAAGTGTTCCACACTAGAAGGAGTTTTTTATTTATGCAGCAAGATAATTAGGATTAAGGAGATTAAGGACACTTAAATAGTGCATCTGTCTTCATAAATCATGGCTGATCAGGAACTTCTGAAAATCACTCCTTGCAAACAATTTCTTTTACTTTGATTCTATTGTCAGCAAAAGGATTTTTTGCCTTGCAAGTATGAATGTGCAGTACTGTCACATTGCTCTTTAGACAATTTTTATAAGGCTACTTGAAAATAAAATTGAAATATGCAAATTTAATTCATCTGGTGTACTGTGTGCCCTCTAAAACAGGAACCTTACTGTGCATCTAATACAATCAGTGTGATCTTTCATAATGATTTTGTGGTTAAGAAAATTTGGTCTATTTTATATTAAAGTGAAGTATTTCAATTAAATTCAATCCAAGCTGTTTAAGAATATTTAGGAAGACCGTATGTGTGAAGATTTTAATAGGGTAGGAGGGTATTTAGCTGTAAAATAAGTAAAAGGCTTAGTGTTAAAGATATTTCCAATAAAACAAATAATGTTTACTAAAACATACACCACAAAATGCAGGGTGCAAGTGTCATTTGTTTGTTACAAAGTTTAAATATTATATTAAGTGTTCAAATATTGTATTAAGTGTTGACAAAATAAACATTAAGGTTTTTTCTTATATAACCAATACTAAAAATTAGTGACATCATTGTCATAATTCAATATCCTTTTAATGACTGGGCTCTTGCATATCTTTTCCAAGGCAAGCACTGTAAAGTGTCCATTAATCTCACCACTGCAAAAACAGTGCTTAGAGAAATGTGCCTTGCAATGTAAAGGCCTGCTTAAAAACAGTGTCCAAGTTGTCCCAAAATGAATGTAACCTCTAACAAATACGCTATAGTCAATAGCCATGCCTTCCTTTCCATCTGTGCTGATGACAGAATAAGGCTGGTCTGTTTCCACGGATCACCAACAATGTGAACAGGCTATTTCAGGATTGTCAGGCAAAAAAGAGCAACTTTACTTACCTCTGAAAACGATTTTTAAATCTAATTTTAACACCAAGTAAGTCAGTTAAATGGCAAGCTTAATCAAGGCCTAAGAAAAATTGGCTGAAATAGCTATTTTGTGTACATTTGTACATGGAACAACACAACTGTTCAGACTCAACTACTCAGAAAATAGGGACTGAAAAAAATAATTAATAGCTGTTCTTGCTTTCTTATCTTATTCTCCAAGGTGCCTCTTTACTTTCAAGACATCTGTTTCATTTGTCCCTCCAGTTTGTTACTATCTATTTTTACTTCTGGTTTCATAGGTGCCAGCACATTATGCCGATGCATCTATACAACAAAGGTGTATTTTCTTGGAGGGTGGGGGAATAAAATCCACAGCAATTAGCATTCCTTAAATGAATGAAAACATTTGTATCACTGTTACATTTTCAATTACAGGACCTGACGAATTCCAGTATCATTTCATACTGCACAGAGAAAAAGTGTGTTATATTTTTTGCCAAATACATATTTTACTTTCTCTTATTAAGCACTAGGACCTGACCCATTCAGTGTTGTCTCTGTTGAGGTTTGTTGGGTATTTTTCATGGCTCAAATCAAAATCATGAAGACAATCTCTAATCATATTTCTAAAATACTGACATTTGTACAATACAACCATAGCTGTTTATATGGTCAATATAATTGTATCCATATATGCACAGACAATGGATTTTGCTGTTTTCCTTTCTCATAACTTACTTTTTGATAACAGCCAAGAATTATAAGATTTTACTCGATTAGTCATGGCTATTAAAGTTAATGGCAAAAATACAGATCTTTTTTCTAGCTGCAATATCTATAAAAAATACATTCTCAAAAGTAGTCTGTGATCTGAAATGTAAAATAAATCAACCAAGTCTGACAAGACAATCAGACTGCATCCTGAATTACTCTGTCTGAATTTGAATTACACTATGGCCAGCCCATTTAGGTCATTAATCCCAAAGATGCTGGTTTCTTAATAGTGCCATAAAACACTGCACACATACAAAAGAGCACATTAATTGAAACTCAGTTACAGAACTGTGCTAATATTAGTAACACTGCCTTTCACATCCTTCTCATTTCATCCCACAAGGGTAGAAACCAACTAAGAACCCCAAATCCAGAGCTGGTGGGGTTAATCTTAAATTGAGGCAAGCATCCCTTGAACTAATTAAATGGAGGGGAGAGGAGAGAGGGAAATATGCCAGTGATCAGATTCTATAATCCCACATGCTCTCTCAAAGGAAAAGAGGAACCCCGCAGTATTTTTTACCTCGTCCCAGATTTAAAGAATGCCCTGTACAACAACAAATGCCTAAATTCCTAAGAATTCCCAGAAGAAACTCTTCTCTCAAAAAACCCCACAAACCACTGAATTTAAGGAAAAAATTGAAATTCATCATATGAAAGAAATGGAGGGACTAGAAGGCAGCATCAGGCTCTTGGAGGAAGATATGAACATTTCCTGAGAAAGCCCATGAGACCAGGGGCAGGCTTCCTCTGGCACTGGGAAAAGGAAACAAGAGTTACCTACACACTCTCCCAATACATCCACCATTTTAGATGTAGCTACTGAGTCACCGAGGCCCAGCAAGGCTACAATTAAAATTTTGAATGACTTCACCGGATTTTTTTTGTGCCATATAGAAAAAAGAGTGCCTTTCTTTATCGCCTTTGCACCACAGTAGGCTGAAAACCTCTACTCTTGAAAGTGAAGAGTTAAGTGTTTCCTTTGAAACCTTTCTTAGAGGAGGTTAAATTCATTTAGAAAATATCCTCCAGAAAAACACATGCCAGAATGTATCAACCTTCTCTCCTCTTTAACACTTTTTATAATGGCCTGTACTTCATAGCCATGATTTTAGAATTTTACTTTTCTAATACAGAACAAAATATGAAAGAAACTATGTTTGCAGAAACTCCACACTGTCAGTCTTTGCAGTGGTCTTAATTAATGAACGAAATGATACCCCTGAGACTCGATCAACATCCAATTAATTTAAAGCATAAATATTTACTGCATTAACAGCTTTCATTGTCTCAGACAGAAAATCACCAGCATTAAACAGATATTACAGTTTGTAGCTTGCCCTCACCATAATTTTTCCTAAGGAACACAAGAAAAAAGAGGTCATTTCTGTGCAAATTCAAACTGACAAGATATTTTCCTAAGGAAACTGATGTTTCGTTCTATTCAAAGTCTGTACTACTTGACATAATATAAACATTATGCTTATTGTAATTTTAGATTTTATTTGCATAGCTATTGTACTGCTAGTTTGTGCAGATAAACAAATAGATGTATACATATATATAGAAAATATCGCATTATCAAACAGAAGTGTCACTTGATGAAGACCGTTCTAAATGTATTGCTGTGTACAGCCCATCTTAGATTCCTTACATTTTACAAAGCTGAATAATTTGGGGCACCCACTGACAGGAAATATTGCCTGGATTTTGATTTTATACAAACAGCATAATCTGCCATCTGTGCTGAAGTCCTAGGGTTTATGAAGTGTGAAAAAAGCCTGCTGTCCTAGGCCCTAACTTTGCTGCTGCTGCTATAGAGAAAATACGGAAATTCTGAAAGGGCAACTTTGCTTAAAATTGAATGACCTGGATAAAGATGCAGAAGAAGCAAAGAGACTGTCTTGTTTCAGCACAACTGGTTCCTCCGATTTAAACATAAAAACTCTACGAGAATTTAATGTTGCCATCTCACAAAGGCGTTCTTGCATTGTCAAATGAACAATCCCTGACTTGTTTTGGTCACCAGGAGTATAGCTGTACAACTAGGAAGGGGAAGTTTATTTCTTTGATCTGCTGAGAAAATTCATCCTGGCAAGTCTTGGCTGACTTGTATTCTATTTGGTGGGACACAAAGCTTTGGACCATGTTGGATAGGCTATGGAGCCTAAGGTTCTTCTTTGCTGTAAGGAGGACAAAGCAGTGGAAATTGTGGCCTATTGTAGCAAACGGTACTGATGGAAGATACCACTGCCAAAGGCTGCTTTGGTATTTATGGGCACATACAGCAATATATCAATATCTGCTATAAAGTGAAATAAGCAGCATTACTTAATGAACTTACCAGCCTGCGGATCTCCCTCTCACACTCCCGCTTTATTCTATTGATCTCATCCTGGTGGGACTGATAAGCCGTACGCAGGTCCGCAGCCTTCATTTTGTCCGCCTGCATAATGTTGTTCAGAGCTTCTTCAAGCTGCTTTTTGCCAGATTTCAGCTCCAAGATCTCTTGTTGCAGCTTCATTCGTTCCCCGTCGAATGCTTTGCGAGCCTCCTCCTTTGCCTCACTCAGCAGCGCCGTCTTCACTTTGTCAGCCGCCCCGTCCCGCAGGACATTGACTGTTGACTGCAAACGCTGAATTTCACCATCTTTGATTTTCACCATTCTTGCCACCTCCTGCTCATGCTGCCGGATCAGTAGCTCTCTGACACTCTGAAGTTCCTTCATTTTCTCCTCGTGAAGCTTGGCTTTCAGTTCAGAAACATAGGCAGTGTGCTTATGCTGCTCCTGCTCCCTTTCTTGCTTAACCTCTTGGATTTTTTCTCTCAGTTTACCCACCTGGAACAAAATAAAAAATACTGATTAGCATGCACCACTCCACTTTTAAAAGTCACCAAGGAAGCTGCTTCTAAATTGGTATTAAAAACCAATGCTGTATATTCAAAAGCAAAGACTGCATGCCTCTCTCCAGTAAACAAGTAGAGAACCAGGGCTGGAAAAAGGCCATGTGCATGTTAAGGAATCTGCTACAGGGGTGTGCAACTGGCAATGAGCTCTCACAGTTTTAGGGAATAAAATAAAACTGAGCAACACACCATCTAGTTATCTCCTTATTTCCTGTACCAACCACACCAGGCTACTCGCACCCATAACCCCTCCACTGTGCTCTACAAGATGAAAAATTAATCAAAAAGGGAAAAGACTTTTTTTTTATGCTGGGAATGCTTTTATTTCGGATTTCTTAATTTCTTAGCTATTTTAATGGGGAAGTCCTTATTAGATAAGCCAAAAGAATTGGCCTTTTGAACAATCAAGTCTACTCAACGGACCTCAGATCTCACCCCACAACTGAGACTATTCATGTCCCCAGACATTTCAGAAAATATAGGCCAGTGACTCTTAAGGGTTGGGGAAGGAGTAGTGGAAAAATGTTACAGCCTATTATAGTAACATCCACTGTGATGAAACCTCATCATAAAATGATGCTCAGCAGGCTGCATGGAAAGCAATATTTTTTCCATGCGGGATTACGTGTTAATTCAGAATAAAGGGGGAAAAAAGAAGAAGACTCACTTGTCTATTGCAGTATACCAGAAAGGCTATAATGTATTTCATCATTCATAGTTTCAGTAACATCTTTCTACTATCCCCATTTACAGAGACTGCCAAAATCTCTATCAGATGCAGAGGTTTCAAAACCCTGTGTTTTAACCTTGAGTGACAATACACATTACATACCAAACAGTGCTTCATGGTAAAAGAAGGCTACCAAGCAGCAGAATGTTAGTCACTGCCACATCTGCTTCTATCTGTGCTACACAATGCTGTGATCTGTAGTCCCATTATACATTTAATTTACACTAAATTAAGCCAGAATTGCAACTTGGTCAGATAGGTGTCCAGTCAGGTTAAACCCATCACAACTTGACCTGAAGTCTTCAGACAGCTGGGACAGCAGAATTTTCCTATGCAGAAGATGTTACAATCCTCTTATTTTGAACAGCAACTTTGAGAATTAACCAACTCAAACTTATCCTTGATTTAAAGAAAGAAAGAGACTAGAGCAGGAGAGGGAGGAAAGGTATCTACATTTTAATGAGAGTAACCTAGATGCACTGATGACTAAACACCACCTGGGAGAGCACTGTCATTACAGCTGTGGAAAAGGTAGCAGCTCTGAATCAAACACTGTCACAAGTAGATTTTATCGATATTGTCACTCTATTCCAGGATTATTCTGAGAACATATCTTTATTAAGACAGATAGAGGTTGGGCTTTTTTCCCCAAATGGTAAATCTGGCCATTGGAAATTATCTTCAGGATATATCCATGTGTCATTTCTTTTGGTGGGCCGACACTGAGTTCCAAGCCTACAGTGGATAGCAGTGATTTTCAGTGCTTGCATTAGGGTACCCAATTCCATAGGGGAGTCCACAGCAGGGAGGTTGGAATAAATGATATTTAAAGGTACCTTCCAAGCAACACCACTCCATGATGCTGTAACAAAGCTAAGTCACTTACCTATTTATTATCAGAAGTAAACACACTAGTTTATAGATAAATTCGCAAATGAAACAACACTCATTATTTACTTATTGCCTTACTGATGAGCCAAGCAAATTGAAATTAAACTGAGCAATGAAACCTAGTAATGACAGCTTGGGGAAACAAACTGTATAATGGCACATACAAACACAGATAATATACCTCCAGAACTACAGTAATTTTAAATTAGTCATATTGTACATAAAGCATACAACTGAAAGGCAGTTTTCAAAACAACACATTCATGAGCATAACTTCCTAAAAGCATTTTCAATAAATGAGAAATAGATTTTGACATTTTGGAGGAGCACTGAGTCATACAAATTAGCATACTTGCACAATTTTTTTCATCTTTCACTGAACTAAGGAAAGGCAAGGCAACACCTATATGCATTGTTGCTGTCTGTGGGAACACTTATTAACCACTCAAAGTAACAGTGGTATCATACATCACTACTAATTTTACCTAAAAGCTTCAGCAAGAGCAATTTAAACAAGAAGAATTAGAATCCCTCAAAAAACCCCGGATTTTTACACAGCATCTTAAATGCTTATCACACCTCATGACCCACAAAAAAAGAGATGCATCCCAATTCTAAAGGTCTTTAAAAAGTCTTTTCTTACTCCTACTTTTTGTCAGAGAAGGTGGAAAGTTAGATCTGTCTGTTAGATCTTCCCTGAAAGCCATAAGCTGTCCTTCCTGCACCCCTCAGTCCCTCTCTCCTGCATCCTGTGCAGCTCTGCACACGTCTGGCTTCCAGGGCAACTGACTGAATGAAAATAGTAGTGTGGCATTTTCCCATATGTCTGAGTCTCACTTTCAAAATGAACCTAAATTTTAAAGCAATTTCTCTTTTTTAATTTCCGGCACTCTTTCTGTGGTTTTTTTTACATGAAGAAAGCTGTTCTATCGAAGAAAGGAAGCCAATAGAGAAACAAAGTCCAGCAGGCTATCAGGGCACCAATAAAACAGTTCTTTTCTACCATTCTAAATTAAAACTTTAAAAACTGGTGCACATTGATACAATATTGTTGTCATAGAAGAAGAAGTTCGTTTCTTCAAGAAATAATGCTAAGCATCATTG
Source organism: Coloeus monedula (assembly GCF_965178545.1). Classification (NCBI taxonomy): domain Eukaryota; kingdom Metazoa; phylum Chordata; class Aves; order Passeriformes; family Corvidae; genus Coloeus; species Coloeus monedula. The sequence continues at coordinate 63,125,948 of NC_138785.1, forward strand.
CTTCTTCTTTCCTTATGTCTAAAAAGTGCCTGAAAGCAGGATTTCCTTTAAAACAATATAACTATATTGCCCTTGGATATTTGCATCTGTGCTGTTTTCTATGGCAAGGTGCTTTGCACACTTGAGACAGAAAAATAATAGTTCAGCTTTATGACCAGAGTCAATGGAATAATTTTAAAACTATGCATTTCTAAAAGGCAATAGCCTATTAAATCATATCTATTTCCAAGTGCTACCAAACCACTGCCCCAATAAAAATGTTATGATAAGAAATTACTCAGGACTACCTCATTTTTTTCTCTTGGATTTAACTGCAGGGAGTTTTAATTTGTGGCACCATAGTCAATCACAGGACGAATACTCTCCACACTGCTTTTTGCCAGGAACTGCAAACTTGAATGTAAGAGAAGGTGATCAGGAATAGTCAGCATGAATTCACCAAAGGTAAAACATGCTTGACCACTGATAGTCTTCTACAATGGCATGGCTGGATGGGTCAATGAGGGGGGAGCAGTAAATGCTGTCTACCTTGACTTCAGCAAAGCTTTTGACACTGTCTTCCATAACATCCTATAGTAAGCTCAGGAAATGCGGGTTAGATCAATGGACAGTGGATCCAGGTAGATGAAGAACTGGATGAATGGCAGAGCTCAGAGCATCATGATCAGCAGAGTAGAATCCAGCTGAAGGCTGGGGAGCACCAGTCATCAATACTGGGTCCAGTCTTATTCAACTTGTTTATCAATGACCTTGGCCCTGGTGAGGTGCATCTGGAGTATTGTGTTCAATTCTGGGCTCCACAGTTCAAGAAGGACAAGGAGCTACTGGAGGGGCTTCAGTGGAGGGCCACAAAGATGAGAAGGGGTCTGGAGCATCTCTCTGAGGAGAGACTGCAGGAGCTGGGCCTGTTTACTCTAGAGAAGAGAAGACTGAGAGGAGACCTTGTCAATACATATAAATATCTCAAAGAGTATCAAGAGGATGGTGCTCAATGACAGAATAAGGAGCAGTGGCCATAAACTAAAACACATGAAGCTTCACCAAGCTGCTCTATCACTCCCCTTCCTAGCAGTGAGGTGATACAGTGGAAACTGAGATGAAACATCTCATTTATCTTAACTACTAGATGTGATCTGAAGCCTACAAATGTACATTTACAAATAGGATATGGATATTTAAAAGCAGTAACTGAACTTGGTGAAGATGGAGTGACAGCCAACGCTATAATACCTTGATATCAAGAACAAAGTATTACTTGAAATATCAGAAGACTACCTTCTAATTTTTCCTAGCTATCCCAGTGGGAATAGGTACTTTGGAATATTTGTTCCTAAATATTCATGGATATTAGCACAAGCATTTATAAAACCACTGAGCTGACTGCCAAGACCATGCTCATTCACAGCAACTCCTTGTGCTCATAGCACTGGACTTTAAGGTTCAGTCAGAGGGAGTCCTGTCTCCACTCACTTTAAAATAAGTATAATTTCTGCGCTCTGGTCAACTCCTTTTGTTACTCATTACCCAAAGGTTGGATGTCTTCCAACAAAGCTTTTTCACTATCAGAGCGAGGGTAGTATGAGAGCCCCTGCTCAGTTCATGCATTTCCTTCTCCAGGCTCTCCATAGGTGGCAGCAAACCTACAGTCCCAGAGGACATCCTATATCCAACAGGCTCCTCAAAGCTAACAAACAGGTGTTCCCAAAACAAGAGACAGTACCGGAGAACCAAGGCAGGGCCACAACTTTTGCTTCACCCCTTAGGCAACATACAAGAACCCAGCTACTCGTGTGTCTGATGGCCAAAACACCACCAGCAAGATCCACAATGATGCACATCCAAAGACCTGCAAACAACAGTTTTGGATCAGGTATTGCATAAACATGCACTAGAACAACTTTACAGACGAAATTTCCTTAAGTGGATCAACAACCAACGAAACAAGATGAACTAGGAAAATATGTACAAAGTTTTGAATGTCTCTTGGGTAAAATTTTATTTCTGAGAAAGCAGTACTCTGCAGGCTAAAGTATGTTAAGGCTAATTTCCATTTGTGATGTCTCTCATCAATTAGAAGGTTCCTTCTCAGACAAATCATTAATATAGGCATACACGTGAGGGAAAAAATAGTTTAGGAAAATTAAATTGAATAAATTGGCCCCACAAGAGTTTGTTACCTTCCCTAATACAGTTACTGTCCCACGGGTCACAGAGCTGTCTGTTTAGCAGCTTCAATACTTCATTCTTACCTCTATGCCAGTAAAGATATCTAATTTATTAAGAATTCTCTAGGTACAGTGTTTTTACTTCTCTGATACCAAGAAATAATTTCTCTTGGTTTTGTTACTATTTTTGAACTACAATCTAAACAGGAAAAATCTCTATGGCTTTGATTTACTCATCTTGCCAGTCAAGGTATCCTGTAACTGCTGCACAGACTGGGAGGAGGCTGGGAAATAAACTACACATTCAATTCTAGTTAAATGATTTAGAGCAAGCACCACAGCAAAGATGAGGGAAAGAGGTTGACCATCTCTTCCCCCGTCTGCATCCTCCCAGAAATGCACTCCAGCACACTGCAATGTACACTTAGTAGGATTTTAGATCACTCTGGCTGTAATTTCCTCTTTCACAGATTACATATGTGGAGCTCACCCATTTCTCTGCACACATATGTGCACAATACACAGATCTGTCTTCAGTAACAACCTCAATACACAAGAAAATATTAAATTTTTAAGCTGAAGAAAGGTGAAGTAACCAAACTGAAGCAAATCTTCCTAGACTGACTACAGTGTAAGAAGTCTAGTTATTGAAGATGTTCCTGCAGCTGTCATCGTCTTGTACTAACACCTCATTCTTAGTTGAATCAAGAGTTAAACTTGATGCTATTACAGGTAAAGCATCAAAACTGGAAGTGTATCAGGGCTAAACTCTTTCTAGTGTTCATGTAATTTTTTTTTTTAATCAGAGTTATTTAAAGATGCAAAATTAATTCATTCTTCTGTCCAAGGTGTAAGATAACTTTATAATTATGTGCTCTTTTAAGTTCAATTTTAAAAAGCATAATAAAATTCACATCCATATTTCTACATATAAAGTTATACAGAACAAGATAGGAAATAAGATAACTAAAAAGGAAAATTTACTAGTGTAATGTAATCTACCATCAACTCTTAGGTCTCCAAACAGAAACACTGAAACACTAAAAATGACAGTGAAATAATACAACTTATCGACCAGTAAATTATAAAGGGTATTAGTCACTACTAAATTTCATGGTATGTGGTTTTAAAAAGCACAATTAGTTTGTGCCACTTGTTTTAAAATTTGTTGTCATTATATCAATCAACAGCAAGAGAAGGTGAATGAGGAAGCCAGTAGCAAAACCCCTGACTCATCTGTTCATTCATCAATACCCCTGACCCATAAGAGATTTGGCTTTTTGCCTTAGTCTGTGAAGAAGAAAAAATTCCAAGGCAACACAAATTTAGTTGACTGGTACATTCTGAACCTATTGCATCACTCAAACAAAAATTAAGGCTTTATGGTTTCCTTTTCCTCTGTAAGAAATAAGTTCATTTGTTCGTGGTTTTTTTGGTTTACTTTGTAAATTAAAATGTAAAATATAAGACCTTTCAAAGCTGAGTATCACACAAGGATGTTAATGAAACTAGAATGTACAGAAATGCTGTTATTCAGGTGTTCCGCATTTTACACTGATACAAAGAAAAAAGGCTAGAACAAAGATAGGTTATATAAAGAGAATACATTTTCAGTGCACACTTGCTCCACTTGGTAAGTTTTTGAGACTCTTGTAACTACAGTATCCCCAGTCAAACACAGATAAATTCACCTGCACATGGATTAATCTCCAGAACTGCCATGTGCAAATTCAAATGCACTAATTGATTTTAATAAACTAAAAGAATAGAAATAACCTTACTGGTTTGTCCATATTGTAAACCACCTATGGAAATATATAAAAGGAAATGCTAATCTTTACAAATATGAATGTATTTGAAGAATTAATATAGTTTATCCTATGTGTCCTCTTGATTACCCAAATACCTGTTGAACACATGCTAGACAGACAAATATTGGTGGATCTGTTTCATTAACAATCAGATGCATCATTGAATAGCTCAGAATGATGCCACACATAACCTCAGGACATCAAATCAGGACTCCTAGACAGACAGTTCCCAGTTAATTGATATTCTTCATAGGCATTTGAAGTGACATGCTTTGAATAAGGTGCTGATGTTTGGTTTTGAAAATGATTCTTTTTACAACATGTGATTTTCAGTAAGATAATGCCATTTGTATTGCTGTGATTGCACATTTCAGTGTCTGGGTGTTTGGGATATTTGCTTCTTTTTGCACACTACTAAAAGAGTTGGCATCAGTTTTAGTTTATCAGTTGTTCTTCTGATCTCACTCCTCTGTCATCTTTTTTCTTTTATGACTAACAGATTTTAGCATCAAACTCATGGTTTCTAGCAGTGCTACTGTTAAAAGAATGATCACAAAATAGAGACAGACAAATACCTTGGACTTTTCTTGCTGAAATTCAATCTGGATGTTGGTTAGTTTAGTTCGCAGCTCCTCATTAGCAGCTTGCAGTGCTTCAGTCTCCATGTCGGACTTCTCTCCCTTGGCACGACTTTTCTTTGACATAATTGTTTTTGAAGTTTAAAATAAAATGTTTGCTCCACACTGAGCTACCAGCTAGTGCCTTCTGCTTTTAGCATTTAAGAGTCGTGCAGTGGTCAACAAAACCTTTCATACAAATCTCTGCCATCATGGGAGCAGTCTCTCATGGCCTGGAAGAAGCAAAGTGGTGGGAACAGAATTAGGCTACAGCATTGATCAGAATCAAACATGAGACTTCACATCCATTTTTAAAGCACACTGAATTTCCTTGAATTATACTATAACGCATAATGTACCAGAGTTTGAAAGAAACAGGTAAGAAGTTACACAATTATTTCACCATCTCTAAACTCTATCCACTGTATTCAGATGTTCACAGAAATAAAAGTGTTTACAGTTATGGTGAATATAGCATATAAACAGAAATTATATCTTATTCAAGACCTGACTAGAACCATGCTCAGGATTCCCAGAGCATGGGAAAACCATGGCACAGAGGCACAGAGAAAACCATAAATTAATTGAGGTAGTATTTCAGTGGGAATAGTTTATTTCCTGTAGTAAGAAGAAAGCCTTTATCTCCCTAATGTATCAGTTATAATGCATAATTGTATTATCCATAATTATCATCACATTTCACATCCTCAGCATCTATTAAAAAGGTATCACAAAAATGGAAAAATACTGTAAAATGTTGCTTAAAATATCATATATGTAACCTGCTCATGTTCAGGACTGATACTGTTTGAAAAGCTATAATGGAAACAAGAAGGTATTTAACTTCGTTTTCATTTCCCAGCATGCTCTAAACTTAAAAACTATTCAATTATTTTAATCAGCTTTATGTAATATTCAAAGAGAATATCAATAGCAAAGAACCCTAATTCCGATAATTAAGAAATCCCATTATTAGTTTGCTTCATGAGTAGTTATAGAAGATTAATCTGTGCCTTTTTTCCTCTCTGCTTTCCTCTAACCTGGTGCTCCACAAGAACAAACTGAGGAACAAGTGCTATCAATGCTGAACTAGTTTCCAAAGCCATGTCCTCTGCTCATTTTAAATATCCACATAATTTCATTATTAAATTGTCAACAAAGCAGAAAGGTCACTATTTTAAAACTGAACAACATTACTGGAGTATTATATTTCCACGAAAATTGCTATCAAATTGCCTTCAACAATAAGCTGCTCTGTCCAACCTACTACTGCCAGGGAGTTATTTTAGAAATTGTACTAGAATGAGAATCCCGTGCATTCCTTAGCACATACTTTCTAAAGGGTTAGTGACCAATACCTCAGGTGTGACAAACTAAACAGCTCAGTTTTGTTCTCCTCTTCAAGGACTGGTAAACAGGTGGTGAATTAAATATCTTGCTCAGAATAACAAGTCAAATCAGATGAAGAGTGAACAGAACTCAGGACACCAAGTCTCAGTCTGTCTGATGATATTCCCATTGCGTTCTTTCATTCATAGAAAGCAATTTAAAAAAAAATGAACTTTACCAATTATTTGCTGACGTAACTTAAGCAAAATAGTTGTTTTGCTCTAATATCAGGTATCTTTCCTTCAAAATATAACAATCTATTAAGTTATCCTATTCAATAAAATTGTATCTGTTCCTTATATTCATTATATGAGCATTTTAATACATAACCTATGAAAAACAGGAAATTAAATACATATTAATTTTATTATGTATAAAAACAACCTTACAAAAGAACTACCTTACAAAACAAACACTGGTGCTATTGTGATTTTACACACAGTAGTTGATTCAAGAAAAACAAATCAGGAACATTCTTACGGTAAATTACAAAAAGCAACTCTTTAATGAATAGAAGAAATGTGAAGAATTACTGTTCTTAATAAAGGAATTTCATGCTATTAATCTATGGAGTTTCTATGCTACTAAAGTCTAAAACTATATTAAACCACTGTATTTCATCCAAAATCCTTAACTGTATGGAGAATCTGAATTCAAAATCAGTTGCTAGTGTTACTTTCCTGGACAATTTGTAAAGAATAACTAAAAAAACATAGATATGCAAATCCAATCTATAATAATTACACAGTATTTACAATGTGAAAATGGAAATTAATTGTTCCTTATCTCAAAGGCTATCTGCGCTATTCAGATTCTATCAAGGAATTATTCCTGAAAACATCTCTAGAACAAAATCTCTGATGTAGCCAAATTATGTATGATTTAATTCAGTAGACAATTAACTTAGTTAAGGAAACCAAAACCATACCTCACTGGCCTGGCAACATGAATTTTAACCTCACTAGATCCTGCCCTGTCCCTTTAAAACTACAGTTTGGAAAAAAAACCCCAACATTTAAGCGTTTGCTTCTCCATAAGAAAAATGAGAAAAGTTAAGTAACTGTGCTCAATGTGAATATGGACAACATCCAGAAACAGAGCTACCACGTATATTTTGTTCAGTAATAACCATTTCCCCTGACTGTAGCATGTTCCCAAGTATATCATGAAGATACTACGCCATTCAGTGTGAATATTTAAACTTACATTATGTACATCAGGGGATGCCTGGCACTGGCCAGGCATAACTCTCAATGGCTGCAAAGCTCATATTCTGTCACAGAGTTACCATCACCCAGAGACTTGAAAAAATATGGTTCTACAATCACATACCAGAACCATTCTGTTGTCTGCATTTGAAAACATGCAGTTCTAAATATAATATGCAGTACTTAAAGCTGTTCAAATTACATTTAATACTCAAATTAGCCTTAAAAATTAGAGAGTTAAGAATTACTCTTTAAAGCACTCTTTAGAATTAAAAAAATTCTCAAGGCATTGCTCTCAGTCTTTCTCCTTTAACTTGCAACATTTGAAAAGTGTACCATTCAAGTAAAATAAAAGCTTAGACCCAGAACCTGAAGAAAATCACCCTCTTCTCTTATAGGCACAGAAGGAAGGAGAGTGGGGAGGGGAGCAAAAACACCACCTCCCAATCAAACTAAACATAATAAACTCTCCAAAACCACAAAACAAAACAAAAAGAATCAACAACCCCCCTCCCAAACCAACAAAATAAATAAATAAAACAAAAGCACCAAAAACCCCAACAAAAAAACCCAACCAAACAAAAAAACCAAACAAAACCCAAACCAAATAAACAAAAACCCCACAAAACAGAAAACCAAGAAACAACCACCCATCAAGCTGCACTGGTGGGCATAAAAAAAAGTTTCCATTTTCACTCTTCCCTAGATACATCTTCCAGCCTACCTATTTCAAAAGCAGGAACTATGGCAACACAAAGCCTATCTATATACTCAGAGAGGCACAGAGCACAGACATACAAGGGCTGAAGCAGAGAGTACATCCTCTCCTTCCCAAATGAAAGGGACAGAACCAGTGAGGGCCTAGATTCCCTTCTGGCTGACTACCCATATTTAACGTCTGGATAAAGGTCAGGACAAAACAAAACCCCCACCAAACAACTTGTAAACACAGTGAGAAAAAAATAAGGAAAAGAATACTCCACTCTAACAAAATTTTACTGATGCAGACGTTTCAACCAACAACCTATTTATTAACTCACCATATGTCTGCTGAGAGGCAAATTCATGACGCCACCAGGATACAGTATAAAAATAGCCACTTCCTGCACTCTGAGTTCTACACACTTCTTGCAAATCTTGGAATCATTTGCATGTATTTTATATTTCACACCAAAAAAAAGGACAGGAAAGAGTAATGGATTCTAAAGCACAAGTCACGTTTCCAGCAGTCTCTGGAACATACCAAGTTTCTCACTTTACTTGGTAAGTATAGGGGCAATTGTCACTGAAGAAAAACAACAAAATAAATAAACTTGATTGGATTTGAATCAATTGTTCAATAGTCTGGGGGACTGGGGTGTAAAAGATCAAAATATTTAACACAATTCCTCTTATAGGTGTTTTGGGAAATCCATTGAATTCTTAACATATTAGAGAACCAATCAGCTGAACAATGTCCTAACTTCCAATTTCTCTTCTATTTGCTTACCATATTTAAACGATCCTTTTTATCAGTACCTCAATCTCTTCCCTGATTTTATCAAATAAGACCTTAAACTATGTGATTAATTGCTATACGATGATTCTAGATGTTAAAGATTAATAAAACTGAAGAGAAAAAATAAGAAAAATCAGTACTGCAAAAATGTGAAAGTGTAATGTCAAAGAATTTTGATTACAAAGAATAAGGAAAAAAATAACCCAATACTTTCTACTGAAAAGTAAGTCCATTTAAAGAAAAGCAAGTCTTTAAACATGATCCTGTATGAAATACACAAAAATATGCAGAGGGTTGTATCTTTAGAGTGAGTCTTCCACTAACAAACAGTAATCAATACGAAAAGTAAGTACACCAGTAAAATCAAGTAATAAATATGGATAACATGATAACACCAAAAATTTACTAAATTGTATCAACCAAAATTCTGCATTCCAGCCTTATTTCAGGCTTCAACAACATTATTCAGCTGCAATAAAATTTTTGGAAAGTGAAATTGTCAATGAGTCATCTCAGCTGAAACATCAAGCCGTAACTCCGGTACTGGAGAGAAATAATAAAGCTTCTTCATCTAGACACTACACCTCCACATAAATAGTGTGCCCTTTTACTTCACCTTTTTTTATTTCAACCTTTCTCTATGATTCTGCAGAGCCTGGTGCAAGCTACCCATAACCCTCACTGTGTTTGTGAATATAAGATGTAAGTACATTCTCAGCATAGCACAATCCTGTACATTCAAGAAGTTTAAAATAAATTTTATTACTGTTGCATCTGACAATAGTAAATGCAGTTGACACAGGTACAATGTTAACTTCAGAAGTAACTTGCAGTTCACCTCTGTTATAGTTTTAAAAAACAGCATTAATCAACCAGTTACTGTATGGGAAAGACAATGTTCATAGCTGCCCAAGGCACATTTCTCATAAGGTTCAGATGACCTACATTTACTGCTTCAATTCTCAGTTTTATGTAATAAAACACGACTGAATGGATAAAAGCAGAAGAACCTCTACAGGACTGTAAAATAACACTCTTCTCAGCCAAAAAATCTAAATACAAATTATCAGTATAATTTTCTAAGTATATTGTAGACTGGTCACCTTACTGATACCCCTTTGTTAGTTACCTACAAAGACAGATCTATTTCTGTAACAGTAGAACCTTTGAGGGTTATTTTAAATCATAGCCCACTTATGGAAATACAGAGCTTCCTTACAGTGGAACACTTTGTAAATGTCACTTGCAATTTTTTGATGGAAAAAAACAGAAACATCTTTACTGTTAACTAACAGCTCCACATTCATTTTTTCAGATTCACAGCCTAAAGTCCTGAGCCATTCTTGCTTTAGTAAGAATACACCTTATAGGGTCAAACAATATGGAAAGCAATCACCAAGAAACTATACGCATTTCTTAATTGGTTTTTTGCCAAAAGACCTCACAGTAACATAATCCTGCAGAGCAATGTGGAACTGAGCTTTCCTTGGTAGAGATTACAGCGTACCATGAGTCTGACACTTGCTCAGATTTCCACAGCAGGTGACATCCTGAGGATGAGCACTGGATCTTCTGTCCAGGTTAGTAATTGCTTCCGTATTTTTTTCAGTGGCATCTCAGCAAAGGCAATCTGTGATTCTGTCACTCCACAGTCTTTCAGAAAATTCCCAAAGCTCTCAGGAATCAGTACCCAGATTTTAACTTCTCACCATGAACCACTGACTTCCAAATCCTTATACAGAACTGAACTAGTTAACAGAACTAGTTTGGCAAGTTCCTGAATTAATTTCACCAATGTATTCATTTTCTCTTCAGTGAATCGGTTGCCTGTGACACGTATGCATCTGTTAAAACACATGGAACTAAAGTATGTATCCAAGTCACTGCATACCACCACAAAAAAAATAAAAAAGAAAAACAAAACAAAAAAGGTATATAAAACTCACTTAGACCCTATGCACACACACAAATGTGTGTGTGCCTACTAGTAGCAACCATGTGACACAGAATTTTTATTTAATTGGTATTACTGCATGCAATTGGATAGCATCCAGTATATTAAAAGCTTCATTCCAGTGAAAGGACATAAGCAGCCCACCAAAAAAAAACCCCAAAAAACTAGCTTTTACTTTAAAAGGAATTATCACAAGTAAAAAGGAATCTTTTTAGATTTAGAATCTTCTGAGCTGAAAAGGACACAGCAGGAGGAAGGGAAGGGATTCTGCACCTCCCTTCTGCACTACACAACATTTTCATACACTAGGAGTTACTGATAACTTAACCTGAATCCCTTCTCAGCAAGATGTGAGCTTGATTCCAGGATTTTCAAGTAAATAAAACATATTCACTGGCTTCACTGAATGTATATTCTTTATTAACATTTACCCAATTTAACTTTTAGCACTGTTCCAAAGATTTAGCAAATCATTAATCATTAAAATTGCTCTATTAGCCCTATTAAAAGACAAAATGCTACAAACAGAAGTCCTGTGATACATATAAAATAAAAGAGACACTAACACAGAAAGGCAAAGTTCAAACTCAACTAAAAATGATACTACAGAACCCTCCCTCCACAACCTTCACAACTCAGCTCTGTTACACAGCCAGAGTGCTTTAGGCTGCTGGGATCATTGCAACTCCAGAGAGGCAGCTCTAAGCAGAGCTGTTCCTCTGATGTCGGGGCCAATTCCTTCCTTTCCAGCATGGACAGGAGCCCAGACCCAGTGCCTGCTGTCTGGCACAGTGCATGAGCCTCTGGACCTTCTCATTGTACCCTGGGTGTTATGCTCCTCACTGAGGAGCAGCATTCCCAGTAAAGCAGAACATTTAAGAGCAAAAATAGAACGAGGAAGAAAGGGCAAGTTATAGCATTTCTCAGTTAAGGGTAGATAAATAGCAAATATGGAGACAGATTCTAATATCTTTATTGACTATTACTGACACCCCACAGATGTAATCAATCTGTCAAATTTAGGCTTTTGGATTATACTGGACCAGCTTTGTTTAGCTATTCACCTGATTTTTGCAGGAAGCTTCCTTTAGGTTTTTTTAAAACCTATTATTATCATTATTATTATTATTATTATTATTGCTATTTTATTGTAAAGAGCTAGAATAACTAAAACCTGAAATGAGAAAAATTAAAAATTCAGGGATGACAGCTGTGTAGTAAATGTACAAGGCAACTGACAGGTTTGGGGGAAGAGGTTCAGATTCCCAATTTGGTGACTCAAGAGAGAGGAGGAACCTCAATGAGAGAAACCTAACACTTCATTGTATCTTGAATATTTATTATTTTTTAAATCAACAGGACAGACTTGAGAGGTCAGGTAGGTGTATGGAGGAGAAAAGGTGCTTCTGGATGTGGTATTAGTTACCAGCTGAACGGTGAAGCAGAGGAGGCATGATTTCATTCCACTGTCTCTGATGTCAATAACTATTTTATGCTGTTGACTACCTTTACTAAGTCTGCAAGCTACCTCACACTGTGCCACACAGCCCACATTGCCACCTCACTGCTCCAGCACAGAAGAATCACACAGCTCTGTGCAGAGCAGCACGAGCACATCAGTCAGCACAAAAAAGAATTACGACACTTCTTCACCTACCAAGGGGCGGCTCAACTTTCACACAACTTCTCATTAGAACCACAACTTTTAGCCAAAATGAAGATATCAGCCTATTCCAGTAATACAGGAAGAGTGACAAAAGAACATGCTTTATTTTTTCCAAAGCTCCCATTGTGCTCCACTTTGCCAAGTTCCTTAACTCCAGAGATCAAAGTAAATATATACACTACAGAACTAGCAGTGCTGTTGCTTAGATTTTGAAGTCACAGAATCCCCCAAAAAAGTACCTATCTGTGCTCAAGAATTTAGGACCTCAACCTTGTGTTTGATTACTGCATCAAGGACTCCTGCTCAACTTCAGTGATCTTGAGCCCCACATCCAAATCTAATTTCAAATCTAACTGGATAGTAATTATTATCTTATTGGCAACACACAGGCTAAGGCTTGATGGATTTTGGTTCCACCTACAGTTCTGTCACAGATGCCTTGTATTTTCTTTACCAAATCACTTAATCTCTCAGTAAAGTGGGCATTGCACTTACAGAAAGACTATCAGAAATATTTTCTGAGGACAGTATCGTGAAATAAGAGACTGGATACTGCATACTGGTTATGAGAAATGAAACTTATGAGACATAGAAAGAGTTCGCAATTTTTTTTGGCAGGAATCATCAAATTTAGTATCCCACAAAACTGCAATTCCCTCGGAAGATCTGTTAACTTTCTCACAGCAGTGTTCTGACAATCAGCCAGGTAAAACCGGTATTTCAAATTTAAAACTGGTATTTGAGTGAATGCTCATTGCAGTGAACAGAGTTTAAGTCACTCTGGTAACTGGCTGATGCAAATGCATCACCTGGGATAAAATATTTAAACTGAGTGTTTCAGCCAGACAGTAGCTTCTTTCCTCTCTCAACTCTCTGAAAAGAAGCTGTGCAAGGGCTTCAAACTACAGACAGTAAAAAGCACAGCTAGATACTAACACAGCAAGAGCCTGGAGACAAACTTTTTTCTCTCTCTCTGGTTGAACAGGACAGAGACAAACAGGACAAAGCACAAGAAAAGCACAGAGAAACTCTGAACTAAAGGCTTTCTTTCTGTAACCATCTTCCAATACCCACAAATAGAGAACGCTTCACCACCGTGAGAAGACTACAAATAAAATACTCTCCTAGTAACTGCCAGCAAATTTGATTCAAACCATTCCAGACTTGTTGGAAATGTTGTTGGCATGCTGGCCACCAGAAATACAAATGTGCTCCCTGAAGATACTTAAAGTTGAATGTGGTGGCCATGAAGACTTGCAAAAAATATATTTATCCAGATACATATATCAACATCATAATTTTAAGGATAGCATCCCTCAGAATGTTAAAAAGCAGACACATTTAGTCATGGTTCACCTCAAAAAGAGAGAAACAGGCAAGTAGATATAAATACAGAACTTCAGAAATACTCTGTGACACACCACTATAGACTGTGATACTTTCTGTTGTCCAGATTAGACTGTCCCAAAGTATTCTGAAGCTCAGAAATTAATCAATGCACACTTATTTATTTATTAATTTATGCATTTATATATCTATGGAAATAAAGCTTCCTAAAATCTTTCTAAATTTGGGATAATGTTACACAGAACCAGAATACTTGCACAGGCAACTTTGAGCTCTCTAGTATGCAAGTTGAGTATGCAACTTATGGGGGTATCCAGTTTATGGGGGCACAGCATTACTAGCAGTGTATCCTGAACTGCTGAGTGTTGTCATAGTCAAGCTGATTTGGATACTCAGGGGAATTAAAAAGTGATTTGTTGTTCACTCTGAAGAAAACATCCTTATCTCTCTTTACCTATATAACATCTCTCCTTCACTGAGAAATCAAGACTTCATTTCACAACACTGTTTCAGAGAGGAGACTGTGAAGATGGTACAGTGTTTTGCATAAAGTTGAAGCCAAGACGTGTCACCTATAGAAATCCCAATGTTTAAAAGAAGAGAAAAATGTTTATGCTTCATTGCTTCAGAATACAACCTCCTTCTCTGCCATGGTTCCTGCAAAGAAGGTTATCCTCTGGAAGGTCTAAATGGTTCTGTAAATCGTGTCTGACCATGGACAAAAATCTTTATTCAAGTTGCAATTCAATCATGCAATTTTGATACAGCTGCAATCCTATCTATTAATCCAGTTGTGTAAAAGTATGTTCATATAATTTCTGCTATGAACTGATCTTAGTGTGCAGTTCTGTTCCTCTTCCCACCTCGTCCCCTAAAAGAGGTGGCAGAGGGAAGCCTCAAATTTAGGGTCCTAGCAGTGGCTTTACAAACTTAGTCTTAATGAAGACTCAGTGGAAAAATATGGAAATAGGTATTGCCAAAAACTATTCTTTCTACATCATCTCCCTAAACTTTAGGTGAAAGTGTGAATAAGGTTTTGCTTTAAGGTTAAGGTTAGTATGGCTATGGCAGTAACACTGCAATTTTTCACCTCCTACAGAGCAAACCTATACTAGAAAAACTGAAAGCTACATGTAAATCAAGGCTTAGCTGTTACCTGCATACATTGCCCTTGTACATGAAAGGAGAAATGCTGAAATGCTGCCTGTTTCAGTGAACAAGGTGAAAACTGGGAGATCTTAAGTGAAACCATGCTCATTCGCCTCCCAGGGCATATCAATTCAAATGGCTATGCTACAAACACATACTCTTTATTATTTTTTTTTGCAATAGACATCTGGAAACATCAAAAAGATCTTCACTAACACTTCCCAAATGTTGTAAGGGATTAAGAATTGACAATTACTAGATGTTTTCTTTGAGATATGCAAGTCTTCACAAATAAATAAAAAGGTTATGTGTTTCCTTTCACTGTCCCAGAGTGTGCATTTTTAATTCTTCCATTGATTGTTGGAAGTTAATTGAAATGCCCAAATACTCTCCCCCTCCCCTCTACTACAAAATCTCACATTTTTGTCTTGTGTTGTAATAACATCCAGCACACCAGTATAAATATAGTATGTGCATATGTGCACATGATGGATTTCATTCAGACAGGGTAAGTTGCAGGTGTTGAGATTAAAATTAGTGTCCTTCAAGATTTTTCTACTAGAAATCAACATTTACACAATTCTATGCATAAAACAGGCTTTTCTCCACATGCATACATATACTGCCATAATAAAATTCCATTATCAAAGATATTTAATATTCAAAACATCACTTGGAGCTATTGACATTACAAATTAATTTAATTGAGGAGCTGAGAAAAACAAACAAAAATCTAGAAAGACAACCATAACCAAGAGAAAGCATATTTATCAAGAAAAAGCAGCAGGTATTGCAAAACTGATATATCCTAAGGAATTTTCAGAACCGTCAAATTTATGGCCTCTCACTACTGTTTATTGAATGCACACCACATAGGCTGCAGGTTTCTCACACTTCATACCTTTTTTTCCCATTCCTACTCATTTATGAACATACAAGGAGTAGAAGACTGAAGATCTGCTGTGCTTAATACTGGACAGCAAGTCTGATATATTTGAGAGCCCTTTCCATGGTATCAGGAAAGTTTTTTTAGTTTTCTTTTTAAGACCTCTTGCAAACACTCAGCACATAGATGATTACTTTCAGATGACTAAGTGCAACATCCCTTATCTCAACATGACCATTACCAACCACAGACTTATCTAATGGCAAAACATGTGTGGGAATTCTGCCAGCAGCTGCACAGCTATCAGCCACCCAAATGTATTACCTTGTTACATTTGCAAGTAAGAGAAACTCTTTAGACATAAGCATGTTATAGTACTTGTTTTCTGTGTTTGGAGAATAATGGATCTGTAATCACATGGCAGCGAACATGAGTAATATTTGTACAGAGGATTAGTCAGCACAGATTGTTTCTTCAAACGATGTTATGAAAAAATGGAAACATGAGGGCACTACTGAAGTTTATCTCAATTTAGTGTTCACCATTCAAAGAAAGGGGAAAAATATCAATCTTTGGAAGATTTCATGATCAGTAAGCAAAAGAAAGAAGGAGCCATTTAAAAAATGTGCCTGGCCCTACTGCAGGGCCAGGCATGTTGCAGCAATCCTAAATTTTCATAGAAGCAGCCAGTGATTCTCTAAAGCAAAGTGTCAGCTCACAAGTGCATGATACAGCAGCACCACTCCTGCGTGACTGCTTGTGTTTACACTTCCATTCTGAGGAGCAAGCTGAAAGAGATCAGGAACAGTCTAGACAAATAACAAGACATTGATATGCAAGAAATATGACTGATCAAATAAGAGAAACAGGAACCAGACAGGCAGAATTTTTTCCTGTAGCATTGGGCAAATGAGCATAAGCAATCCAGAAGATGAAAACCCACTGTTCAAATCCTCATAAGCCAGTTCCAACTATTCGGATAGATTTAGATAATTTGCACATGAAAAAATCACTTTCCAAAATACATCGGCTGTTGAAGACTCATGTTTGGAACACTTCATTTTTATTATGCAGAGTCAGCTAAACAAACTATTAAGTCTAAATCAAATTTTTAGTCCATGTTCAACTGTTTGGACGTACAGGAAAAAAACAGTCTAAAGGACAACGGGGAAAATAATAGTTAAATAGCATTCTTCCAAAATTTAAAAATTAAAATACATTCACCTTCACAGAAAGCCAAGTTACAATACTCATCAGATGGGTTTAGAGTTCAGCATTTTAATTATTTTCAAAATCAGCATCATTTACTTTCTGGTATTATTAAGCAGATATGGAGATAATTTTTTTAGATACATCTATGACTGAAGCTCCTCATGCATTTACCATAAAGTGTTAAACTCACTCAGAAGTAAGGGATGAAGTACCCTCCCAGGTACAGAAGAGAGAATTTAGGAGTCACATCAGTTTATCTGTTGCCCCCAAAACAAATTCACTTACAAATTAGAAATTACAAATTAGAGTAATTATTCCCTATAGTAAAAGCTAACTATATTAACAAACATTAAGTTGTTTTAGACATACTTCTTCAGGTTTTATATGTTGCTTTATGATGACTATACTACAGTGAAATTCATTGAAGTGTTAAAATCAAAGATACTACAATGAACTAGTAGCTGTATTTGAGTGTCATAGAAAACAGATGGGCCTTCAGACTTATTCTGTATCCTGCATTTTTTACTTTATTCTTTCCTTCTTTGTGACTTTTTCATTAATCATCATGCATTCTACAGCTGTCACTTCCCATAGCATTTGCCTTATCTAGTGTCATACTTTTCTATTCCAAACTGAGAAGGAAGTATTCACTGTGCACTATACTAAATATAACAAGGTATATTTATAATCAAGAAAAGTTTGTGAGTAGCAAAGATACAACAATTTCAATATGCAAACTACAAAATAGCCATTGGGAAAGGGTATTTCCTGGGTTATGGCTGCTTTGCTTTTCTTTTTGTACTAAAGTTTTCTGGCAAACCTTGATTATATTCTCAACATCTTTCTAGATAAAAATGTCTTTTCTAGGGACCAATGGCATTTTTCTGCAGAAAGGACAGTTACACACAGTGGGGGTTTACTATTTCCTAATATTTCTAATCCTTACAACTCTGTCATCACTGCAGGACTACCACAAGATGAAAAAACAAAAAATTAGGCATTGTGTTAAACTGTCATCCTTACCATACTTCTCTAATAGGAGGAAACAAGTAATTTCAAGATGATCCTTGAAGCAAACAAAATATTGTGTTGGGGTTTATGCACGGCACATATAACTCCCTGCTGAATACCCAGACATGTGCATATTATAAACACATAAAAGTCAACAGAAGGTTGGGAATGTCTGTCAAAGGAGCTTAGCTCTCTTGACTCAGACCAAAGTAAGTAAAGCCCTTCTTCTTTATTAATGGTGACAGATATAACTGAGGTAACACAGTGGTCAAGCTAGCAAGCATATGATAAATATAAGAGTCTAAGCATCCTTCTGTACTGCACATCTTAGATGCCACTGGGGGGAGGGAACAACTTAAAAAATTAAGGAAGAAAAGAAAACACAAGTAAGGAAATGTTTTTACCAAGAATCTGTTCAGTGAATCCAGAAAGCATCTCTGTAAAGAGAACCAAAGCACCTCACAAAAAGACAAAAGCTTCATATAGATTTGGTATTTTTTTTACTGCAAGATCTGGTTGGGTTTAAAAGTGTCTCACAGTACAAAAAGACTTTCAGACTTGAAGCTTCAAATGATATTGTCTCTAATAAAGTGATAGCATCATATCTGTATGGCAGATTCATTCTCTTCCTACCCAACCAACATGCTGGCAATGCACAGTACCTTTCTCTTGTCCACGGGTTTCTGAGGCAGTTGTGTTTGATTTTAATTTAAAGAGATGAACAATGAGCAGCACTAGTAGCTAAGTCACGAGCTGTGTTTGTTCTGGGACTCTCCACACCACAACTCCTAGTCCTGTTGGCACGTTCTCATTTTCATCAGCAAGGAGGGCTTCCTGAGCAGTATTAGTGACATCATCTGGTAAACAAAAGAGAAGAGATTTAATACAAATCAGATTTGATTAACAGCTTTGACGGTAGCAATGCAACGGAAATATATTTACACAGGGTAACAAAATGCAACAGAATAAAGTATCATACAAAATTGCAACTGTGGCATCTTCTTTCCATAAAGAACGCATACGAAATGGTGGCCTTTGCTGGATGGTCCTCAGTGAAAGCAGGATGGAAGCTGCTAAGCTCCTTGGCAATCAGATGAGGTCAATCCAGACTGTTAACTCTGCTTAGCTATCACTAAATTTGTGTTCCATTTCAACACAAGTTACTGGGTTTTGGGATACAGGCCTAAACTGTCATGGTGGCCACCTATAAATTTTCACATATGGATTGGCCAATGCTGTGAATCTTTATAAATACCAAAAATATACCTACATAAGGAAGTTATCATGCGTCATATTGAAAGGAGGACAAGACTGAATTTTAGAAAACCTGAATTCTGTTCTTGAAGGCAATGATCACAATTTCCTCTCTGAAAACAAACAATCAAAAGACAATGGACAAGGCCTTGATATTGTCTTACTTCATATTTCTTTATAATATTTCAGTGTATTTTGTTCACAAGGGGAAACAACAAAAGCATTTGTATTTTTGTTGATGTTCACTGCATGTTAATTTGAATTGGTATTTCCCATGCACAGAAAAATTTACAGAAATAAAATTATCATTATGGAGCTATCTTGATGGAAAATATCACTCTGAAAGCTTAATGACTGGAAGAAATTCAAGTTCTTTAATGAGTATCATCTACCTCAATTTTCCTAGAGTCTCTAAACACCTTTAAGTGCACCTTTATTTACACTGCAGAGTGAAAAGAGAGTAAAGTCTCCTCAGTACTAAATCTTTTCAGGGTATACCCTTTGTGTTAGAGATTGAGGACAAGTGAATTGAACAAGGCAAACAGATTTCAGCACTATCTTAAGCAGACATGGCCATGCGGGGGTCTCCAAAGCAGAGGACAGAACAGGTCAAACTCTCTGCCTTTTGGGCAAGAGAGCTGGAAGCCAGACAGAATAGCACATATGAACAACACTGAAACATGATGGATATAACTACTATCATGTACAATGTTCAAATCTTCACAAAAAACTGTATTTCACTTGTAATACATCAGGATTGCATCCAACAGTACCAGTCCCAAAAACATAACTTCTAAACCATTTTCCTTGCTGGCAAATACTGTATTTCTCTCCAGGGGTTTCTTTAAGGTGATGCAGTGAATTGTGTTGTTAGTGGCTTAAAACCTAAATCCTCAGGGAATTTACTAGTTTATTTGTTCAATAAAGACAGGCATCTAGGTAGTATTTAATGGAGAAAGGAAATCTGCATACTCATTTCCTTAGGGCCAAATTCACGGCTGTGAGAAATACTTCTGAAAAGGATGAAAGTACAGCTAGGGCCAGATCATGGCAGATCAAAGTGCTGAAACAGCTTAGTCAGCATATTTAAGTAGCACAAAACACTGGAAAAGAGGAATTCAATTTATTTATATAGTAACAAACCTCCTCAGGCCAAGAACCTCTATTTTTTATGATGTCAGATATGTCTCACTTCAACCTAGCTTAATCCTTTTTGAGCTGCCCTATTCTTAAATATTCCAACATTGTTATTCCACATAAAACATTTTGCTGCTTTCTTCTGGCCTTCAGCTAGCAATCTGAATACATTTGAATAAAAGAGAAAGAGAACGTTTCCCCATATTATGCAATGTAAAAACACCAAAGACAAAGCAAGAATTTACTTGTAAAAGGTAAGTGAAGACAGCAATCAGGCCAATAAGATTATAACAAAACAAACCAATACCCACAGGAATCAAAAGGAAAAAAAAAAAGGACAAAAAAGTACAGCTCCAAATTCAAAATTTATCTGGGTAATTTGTCTACATTGAATAATGTACTTATCCTTTAGCATAGCTACTAATTCTGCAATACCAATTCTTCTAAAGGGTAAGTTATTAGATCCTAAAAAGCTTGTAGTTAAGATTAATAGTTTTACTTGAATTCTCTAATAAATTTGGAAATAAAAACTATCTTAATAATACTTTTGGCAAGCTGGCCACACTACGTAAGAACAGTGTTTACAAAAGTTCAGAGAGAAGAATGAAACAGAGATCTAGAACCTGTGTATTACAGTAATAAGAGCATATAAAAAGAAGTAGTATAGTAACATGACAGTATCTATTTCTGAAAGTGGATGTTTCAGTAGCGTAACATACCAGTGAGATTAAAAAAGAAGATTAATTAGCAATAAATCTTGCAAAAACTGGGGCAAATTTGAAACATTTAATTATGCCAGTCAGTACGAGTTGTTAGAGTGCTATTCACAACGAATTACCAGCAACCCCTGGAAAACTACAACCTAATAATCCTTCAGTAATCTTCCTATAGCTTCTTAAAAGCTATGGTAATACAAAAATAACTTAAAATAATTGGATACTTAATTTCTCATTTCCAGTAACTGCTAAGCTAAATCTATTTCTAATGGTGGAGAGGAAGGATAAAGAGGGGAAGCTATTACTGTGGAAATGTATCTGTTCATATACAAACAAATAGAGCATAAACTACAGCTGTTCAAATTCATTCAGAATTCAGAAAATACCACACACACCAAAAAAACCTCCAAGAACCAAAACTATGATAGAAATAACTTGACAGATGAGCTGACATTTGATACATTAGTAATTTCACTCAGTGCAATGAAGTCACCAACATGTTCATATCCTGTAGTTATGGCAGCACATGCTAAATAAAGAAAGTTGATTCAGTTATGTTCTTTATCATATCATGGCTCTCCAGGCAAAAGACAGTATTACAAAAATGAAGGGTTTTCTCTGTTTACATGGCAATGACTTGCAATACTTGTCAACATTTCCCAAATAGCTAGGAAAGGCTGGAAAGTATTCCAGATTGATTGTTCAGATTTTTAATCACAAACTGTAATACATGGAATCTTTAGTGAAAGTTCTGTTTCTCACACTTTTACCTCCATCATGTCAGTTAGCATCGCATCTTGAGAGCAAGGTAAGTTTAAAGGTAAGAGAGTAAACACTGATGCCAGCCTCCACCCTTTCCTTCAGATTCCCAAAATAGGCAAAGCACTCAGGTTCTCAGAGATTTTAGCCAGATCTGTTCACATGGGACATCTCAGTCCATTTCAACTCTTAAACAGAGTGCATTACTTACAGAAGGTTTAAAAAATAACTACTAAGGTGGACAGATATTTCAGGTTTTTTCTTAGAAAGAAGAACAGCTGAGGACAATTCCTCTGACAACTGGGGTAACGTTGTGTACAGTCCACATATGCAGGCTCTGTGGACTAAAGGGGTGAGGTGGGGATCTCAAAAGAACACCTTGTTCTGTAGAAGAGTGGTACTAAACCTTCCTTCTGTCCTGCACACCTCAAATAGGAACAGGCAGGGTCTAACTGTAATCCTCAGAGCAGAAAAAAGAGCAATCCCATCACTGGCATATGGCAATAGAAAAACAGTTTCCCTGAATGTTTTGGAAGTTCTCCCTATGTCCTTATACAGCTGATCCACATTTTAAAGACTTTTTGAAAACAATGCTTTTTGGCTTCAAAATGACTAAGTATAAAACAAGACTGACCCAAATAAAAGGCAATTTCTTTGGGAAAACAGTGCTGAACACATCTGTGAGTTCTCTGCAGTAGTTGCTAGAAATTTCGGTTGGCAAATGCTTTGTAATGGGAATATGTACATTACCGCTGGCTTTTTGTCAGAAGTTATTCTAACTGACAGCTAGATGAGGAAGGGAAGGGGTTCATTTGTACAACCAAATGTTCAAAAAGATTAAAAAGGCATATTTCTTTAAAAAAAACCTAGGACATTTTATTATGATGCCTTGTATTCTACTCTAAAGCTTTCTATCCATAATAGTTTGATTTACAACTGTTCAGTAAGAGATCTATTTGTCAGGCATCCAAAATACATGCAAGGAGACGGCATCTTCCCCTTCTTGCCCCTGCACTTTTATTTCTAAGACTCTGATACTTACTTTGGTACCAGATTCCCTGGGATTTCCAATAGAGCAAAAAATTTATTTACACATAAATAACCATGGCACAGATGCAGCCCTTCATGAATGAGACCTAACATTTCAACAGCCAGAACATGCCAGCAACAATATACTACACTTGCTCTCTTCCTTTACCCATTCAGTCTCTGCCTAATACACAGTAGTACAACCAGAAATGTGCTGTCTTCTGCTGTGGCTGCACCAAAAGCAGATTGGGACAAAAGAAAAAAGAAGGAGAAAAAAAAAATAGAAGAAGAAGAAATAAAGAGGTATTTAAAACAGTCCCCTGAAAGCAAAGACAATCTAAAGGGAGGCTTCAATGTGAATGCATTGTGGCCCAAGGAAGAAATAGCACGGATCAGGCCCTTTCAGCACAAAGACTTGTCAGCAGGAAAATACTGTGGCATGACCTTTTTATAGACTATTCTATATATCCTGAGCAAAACACACTTTGCAAAATGTGCAACCACCATCTCCATTCTTCATGTAGTGAACAAACTTAAAGAGCATGTAAGGACTTCAGAAACTTTCTCTTAATTCTTATTTTTAATATCACCTTTGAAATTAATATAGCAGAAATCAAAGACATGATAAGCAGAGAGTTCTTGCCTACAAATACTTCTTTCATTGCTATCAGGGAATACTGATGAAAACTTTCCTGATCTGCTTTCATCTCTTGTTTTTATTGCAAAATATATCTTTGGTGGACAAAACACAGAACCTTTATTTCGATACTAGAACCAATGACAGATAAAAAAGCAATCACTCACTTTCCTGCCCCCTTTACATTACATCTTTCTGTTTTGGCAGCCCCATAATAGGGAACCCTTTGGGATCATTTCAACTTCCGTTAGCAGCAACAGTAGACTACCAAAATTAGGTCAACAATTCAAATTTCTTTCCGTGTTGTTCTTTCTGCCTTGCTGCAGACTGCTATGCCACAATTCCCAGATGGAGGGCCTAACAATGATTGAAACAGTGCTTTCAGAGGAACTGGTATCATTCCTGACACCTTGCTGTTTTAATTGGATTGTAAATGCAAAGCAAAATCTTCCTATTCTTTCTCTTTTTCTCTGAAGTAGGAGGCAATAGGAATTCTTGAGCATGTGTTTCAGAAGACCGTGAGTGCGACTTGCTTGTACCTTTGATTTAAAACCGTAAAACACATTTAAAAGTTAGTTACACTGTTTACTAGATTTTATGTGACAAATACGGTGTGCAAACTGCAGGATAGGGTAGCCTTTGCATGCAGAATTAGGCAAATCTATATTCTCTGTGTTACACTGTGCTTATATGTAATAGTTATACAAAAACTTTCTCAATAAGTAATGACCAGGATGAAGCAGCAACGGGGGGGAAAGCTATCCATGTGCAATTATGTCCTTTAAGCCTACCAATATAAAAGTCTTCCCTTTATAAGCCAGATCCTTAGAGCTATCGGAAATCTTAAAATATGTTTTTCAGTAAGGGAAGATTTTAAATTAGTAGATTTAAAATTTCAACCCAAATGAAAGCCAAGTGCTGTGCCAAGGATCTTTACCAGCTGGAATTTGGTATCATGTGAAAACATGGAAAAGTATAAGCTTTTGCTTTACAATGTTACAAAATCTTATAGGATCAAACAGTCTTTCCTTTAATTTTTTTCATTCATTTTAGACAAATCCCTGGCTTTAGGGGCTGCTCTGTTTACAAACACTTTCAACTCAATAATTTGTGGGAAGTTAGTTCAAAAAAAGGCAGATCAGTATATAAACAGATCAAATATCTGTAAATCTAAAATATATTCTGTCTGAACAGCATAAAATTATCTGTCAAGAGGGGGGAGATCTCAAAGATCCATTACAGAGACAGCCCACCATGATGCTCCTATCTCTATTTCTATATGTATATTCCTAAGAACAGACGTGCATGCATACAAGAAGCCATATCAAAAGTTAGAAGTAACATTAAGCTGGGAGAAATTTCATTTTTAAATTTTACCAGTGGCTTTTCCTATTACTCTTTTTGCTTTCTAAACACAGCCCTCTTAATTTTGAATCAGTGTTGCAGGGTCAACTAGCACATACTCTGAAATCAGGTAGCCAAGGATAAGGTCATTTGACACTCTGTCTTCAGACGTTATCAACCCTCTGTCCCAGCTCTCTCCTCTCTGTCCCTTAACACATATATCCCCATCTTCCTTTTTATTATCAATACGCACTGCCTATCATAAGATTAATAAAGCAAGAAACAAAACGAATCATTTACATTGAATGTGCAGCTTCACTGAACTCCTCACCCAAGAATAACTGTGCAGGTCATTGCTGGTGCTCCTCCTTTGCAGGCAGCACATGCCAAGGGAAGAGGTTTACACAAGGTCACCCAGTGACTCAGCTACAAACTGTGGAAAGGACTCGAGGCAGCCCAGCCTTGCGCTCGATGTCAGCAGCAGCTCAGCGTCAGCAGGAAACCTGCACTCCCAACCCCACGGCATCTATTAGCTCTGCTAAGGCACAAACTGAGCAACCCCAGTGACCTTAGGTTTGTAGCCTATTAGTAGTAAATGCTTCAGTTCTAACAGCAAAGTTACAAATGCCTACACTTTCTCTATGAGGCACACAAGTTGCTGCGCGCACAATAAAGATTTCAGAATGATAATAAAAATGACACAAGCTTCAAATTCCGTGCTTCTCAGTGCTCTCTTGCAGATTTTGACAAAGACTTAGTATTTAATAAGTATCAGAATCCAGATAGCCTATTATTCCACCTACTCATAAATGGGATATTTTTCTGTTCAGAGACAGCATGTTAAGTGATTCGCAGGAGGAGATGGTAAAACACAGGAGGAGATGGTAAAAGTTTCCTTCTCCCAGACACCTCAGCCAGTTCAATTAAAAAAGTGTAACAGCTTGAAACAGGCACTGTTTGATACAAAGACATCACTATCTTTCAGTAAAGGACCTCATGCTAGTTTTACATGAACAAAGAGCTGCTTCCAATTAAAATCATAGTAATGGGGGATGGGAGGAAAAAAAATCAACTCAGATGCTCTCCATGTACTTGCCTTTATAGAACAATTACCCAGCGATGAAGTGACATCCTTCTCCAGCCATTTTGCCAAGAGCACTGTAAGGGAGTGCTGTAATGTGTAAGCATGATGGCTGCTAAATGCTAGTTCTCTGTTAATTCCAGTCCAGTTATTTACCCAGCTGAATTCCTCAGAGGTCTTTGCTGTGAGGATTTCATGTCTGATAATGGCACACTTCACAACATCCACAATTTGCAGCTGTTACTGAAAATGCATTTTCCAGTCAAGAAGTATTTAGATACTCAGAGATGCAAAGCGATAGTGTGATTTCTTAAAATAGGCAACCAATATATGTTTGTAAGTGCAATTTATCTACCACAGATTTTTCAGTCCCTAAGACTGAACACTAACCGTCCAGTTACTCCTATGCACAGAAAGAGCAAAGGCTTTTGACATTCTCGGTTCTTCAACATAATTAATTTTCCACTAGCAGCACCAAAGCCACACCTCACATGTCAAAAGGAAAGCCCAAGACTATTGACACCAAGCCTGCAAATTCAATATATGTTTCTTTTAATATATGAGATTATACTGTTCCTCTGCCCCATCTCCTCTGCCATTCTCCGATTCCACAGAGAATGAACTCTCTTTTTCCTACTGGAGACAATACCTCACCACTTCTTCCTATCCTGATCATTAATATTTTTGTATGCCATGAGTACTAAATACATTTTCTTCTAGAGATGTTCTGGCTGACATATATCTAATTAAAGTCAGAACAGGTCTTCTTAACTCAGTATAAGCTGGCATTTGAAGGTGGGTCTCCTGTGTTTCAGACCCAATTAAAAGGCTGCATGCCCAAGACCTTGACTAACTCTTCCACTGGCATTAGCTGGATTTAACAAAGGCTAGGTGAGTGGCCCTGCCTGCAGACATTGCCTTGCCAGTATATAAAGTCACTGAGCTCTCTTGAGGAGTAAACATCGACAACCAGAATTGGGAAAAATACGCTGGAGCAATTTTGGTGATTAATGAACAGACAGACAGGAATCCACTAAGCTGTATTTTGACAGAGCTTTGCCTTCACTATTACATAACCAAATTCTGCTTCTAGCCTCCCCAGCAAGAGATGAAAATACCAGCTGTGAAAATCTGAGTGTCCTCAAAATATGGCTGCCAAGGCCTTCTCAAGATACATTAGAGAAACTAATCTTGTTCCACTAAGTAAATTAAAAGTAGAAATGCACCTCCAAAAGCCTGGTGTCTGAAATACTTTTTCCTTCCTCTCCTCACACATTTTTCTCCTGTATATATATATAAAAATTCACATACACACAGCAATACATATGATGTACACCAAAACAGGATGCTGTCATTAACTGACATAGCCAGAAAGGCTACAGATTTGGCAGGAAAAGTTCACTTTTGGGATGCATAACACCCTGGTCTGAGCCTCAGATACAGCAACCACACCAAAGCATTACACTGGTGTTCACAGGGTCAGGAAGAACTTGTGCTGGAATGTGCAATATCCCAGTAAAACATCCATGTTCCACAGGGGTGACATGGGTAGGAGACAGCCTGAGGGGCTTTGTGCATACAGGACATACCCTGGTGGGGTGGGGGTTCCTGCATTTGTTACACTTCCTTCAGCACTTCAGAGACCTTTTCATACAAATGCGCAAAATACCCACCTTTCAAGAACACCAGTGTTGTGGTGAACCAACACCAGTATGGGGGCCAGAAACAGACACAAACCTGCTTCTAATTTCCCACAAGGGTGTTCTCATTATTGTGACATATGCTGAGCTTAAAATCCTTGCTGCACTGACTGCATTAACAGAGCTCAGCTTCTTTTACTTTGCCAGCTCATGAAGTTCAAATCCAGCCTCCCTAACTGCAGCCCAGAGCTGTTTTGTCATTTCCAGACCTGTGCAAAGTGAACTCCCCTTTTAAAGTCGAGTTCCAAGAGAAATTTGCTTCAAACCTCTTTCCTCTATAGCAAGCTAATTTTAATATTAATATTCTAACATTATGTTACAAAATATCAAGCGAAATTCTTTGCAATACCAAACACACTGTACCAAGTATTTTTTATTTACAATTCAGTTAAGACGGTTTATGTCAAATAAAATTATCTGCAATACTATCACCTGATCTGTTTTCTGGACAGTTGAAAAATAATTTATTTTTCACCTTCTTTATAATACCATCTTTAATGGAAAGCATAAAATAACCATAAAATCATAGAGCATTTTGGGTTGGAAGGGACTTGAAAGATCATCTTGGTCTAACCCTCCTGTCAAGAGCAGAGACACCTTTCACTAGACCAGGTTGGTCAAAAAATTGGGCACTTACTTACTACCTCTAACTTAAATACTGAACAGAAATATAAAGAAAAAATTCTTTGTCTGGTTTCAACTTTGTTTTTTGGGTTTTTCTTCCTTTGGTTTTCCCACACTGGATAAATCATTTAGCTTTATACCAGCCATTTTTTTACTGTGTATTTAAATAAGCACCTCCCAGTAAATAAAGTTGCAGATGAAATAAGCTGCTGCTTGAGTCAGCAAAGATATGCTAGAAAAGAGAACTAACATATGCATGCTACTACATCAAAGTATCCATATTTATTAGGCACAATGGAACAGTAAAGGCAAGGAAAGTGCAACCATCAGCAGAAGTGCACGTTACTGATAAAATATATTGAAGAAGCCATGCAAAAGCTGGCTTATAGTCCTTATCTACACAGCAATAATTTATATATATATTTATATATATAAAGATATATCAATATTTAAATATATACATACACACATCCAAGATTTTTCTTTTACCAATATGGCAGTTCTTATACATTTCCTCTCTAAAACATATTAGTAATGTGTCATTTAGAAGTCCTTTAAGGGGTTAAAATGGGAAGATGTATACTTTGAACTTTTACTTCTGGCACAGATTTCGTTTGTTGAAAGGTAGGCCTGTAGAGGACAAATGCTGTGGACATCAGCATTTATGTGGTGGTGTCCTAATTACCACTCTCTGCCTACCATCTAAAGGTCACATTGCTGGGTTCATTCTTTTTGTTTCAGCACAGCCCAAAGGCTTCTAAGGAAGCTGTTCACTAGGTTGCACATATCCATTATGATTTAAAATCCAACAGACATTACAGTTCTTCATTTCCAAATATATCACTTCAAGAAAACCTGCACTAAATCTATTCTATCATATAGCCAATGTTCACCTAGAAGCTTTTTTAAATCCTTGTGGGATCTCCCACAATACTCTTTAACTAACACAATTTGTTTGCTGAAAGCACAGCAGCTGCTGTAAAACAAACAAAATTCAATTAAACTTTATACTAAAATATTGCTAAGTATGAAATGTCACTGTATTTCAGATCGGATGAGTTCAAAGCTAATTAATTTCAGACCACTGAATACTTAACCCAAAGGTATTTTTAGAATTTAAAAAAGTAATTTGACCAAGCTTTATTGGATATGATATGTGTGACATAGCCATCTAATTATCATCGAGCCAAACACCAGCATTTGGGAAAAAATAAAATTAACCTATAAGATAATCAATATTAATCGGTACTGTATCACCCCAAGGGTTACAGAAAGTAAATTATCACTTTATTTCACAAGATCCTCTTCCTGCTGTGGTGCAATAGGATAAATTACCCCTTCTCATTTGGTTTTGATGCTTATAAAATATAACTTAGTACAGGCACAAGCAATGACCATGTTTGCAGAGGGAGGAAAATGACTTACATAGACACAGCTAGATTCTCCTATGCATACACTACTTGTTACTCTAAGCTCCATGAAACTTTGTAATTGTATTTGGAAATTTCAGTGCAATCTGCTCTAATTCCACAGGCTGGAGGAATGAAATAAAATGGAAGCCCCTGTTGGAACCCTGGGTTCTGAGAATTTCACCCTCAAAAAATGGGAAAATTAATAAGCCCCCTTAAACTGCTCTTTAGGATTGCATTAAACCTGAAGAATATCTCCAATTACTCTTGTTAAGAAACAGATTTATTGAAAACTTTCTAAGTAGTATTTACATAATCCCAGTAACAAATTGTTGAAATTGAGAAAATTGATGATTGAACATTTAGAACTGAGGTCTTTATTCACAACCAGCACCATAGATTTCTAAGATATAAAAAGACACTTGATGAATCAGTAATGTGAATGTGTAAATCAACAAAAAATCCAGGTTAGAAGTTGATACATAGTATTCTAATATAGCACAAAACATATCTTTACAAAACATACTATATTTATAGCCTTTTTTTAAATAATTATGGCCTCCAAAATGAGGCAAGGATTAAAACAACAGAAGCAAGTAACTATTTTTTTTACAACATGAGCAGATAGAACAACTTTTATTCAAGTCAGATCTTGTCTAAACTACAAAAACAGGATAACAAGTTATAAAACAGCTGGCTCCTGCTAATTACTACTTCTAGATTTATTGGATTTTGGCCTAATTAAGAAATTTAATTAAAGTCCAATCTAGAGCACAGATGATAACTGTATTAAGCACAGCAGCTTGCTGGCTTTGTTGGACCATTAGCACTTTTCAGTGAATGTCAGCTGCAGGGCACCACTCTGGGCAAACATCCTGAGCCTCAGCCCTGTGTCCAAGGCAGCTGCCCAGCTCAGGGAGCACCCCTCAGTGCCCTTTCCAACCCAGAAATCCCCACCACTGCTCACAGCATCACACACAACAGAGCATTCTTAGAGAATTCAGGTAACTGTAAACCAACAAATATATTGAGCAAAGGCACTAAACATCTTTTTCATTAGTCCTAACACCAGCTTTCCCATTTCTCACCTGACTGCCAGTAGGGTGTAAGACACCAGATTGGAATTCCTTTCAAAGAAAGCCAAAATGAAGCCACGCATCAGTTTCCCTAGACTTCAGGGAAGTGTTTGACACTGTCTCCCACAGCATCCTACTAGAGAAACTGGCTGCTCATGGTTTGGATGGGTGCACTGGAACAGTTGTCCAGGCCCAGAGAGTGGTGGTGAATAGAGCTACATCCAGCTGGGGCCAGTCACCAGTGGCGTTCCCCAGGGCTCAGTACTGGGGAACTGGATTCCCATCTTTCAAGAATAAACTGCACATGTGAGGTGATTCCCTTCATTACCATCAGCCTAAAGTACTGCATCCAATTTTGTGCAGAAATAAGCCATTTAAGGCATCTAGATAGAGGCCACAAGAAGCAGCCTAAAAGGCATGGCTGAAAATAATTGGAATTGTTAACCTTGAATAAAAGAAGAGAGAGAAGCGTTAAGGGTCTTTGTATCTGTAAAAGGCTGTTACCAAGAGAAAAATGAATAAAATCCTCACTGGGTTCACTGGGAAGCAGATGATCAAGGAGTAAGATGAGATTGATACTGTGAGGGAGACAGGGAAACCAATCAGACTGGCTAACCAGAGAGAGAGAACCTAGAAAGAAGCAGCCTAAAAAGACCTATTAAATCATTCTGAGAAGCCATCTCCATCAGGCAGGCAATTAAGAACAAGATGAACAAATACATAGTGGTGCTTTATCTATCCATCCTACTGCTAAGAACAATGAACCATGTCCAAATCCATTTTTTATTCCTCTACAAATTTTTTCAGGGGGGCATGGAGGGGAAAGCAATATGAATATATAAATTTATTTCTGCATGGCATGAATGCCTCTCCACTAATTTAAGAGTCACTTAAATGCCAGGCTAAGATCATTTGATCGTTTAGAGGACTCTCAAGGCATTCCAAAAGGGCCATGATCTAATGTTCACTCCACTGGCCTTATTACCATACTTGCAATATTTTTTGTGCATGCTTTAAACACAGCACTGCAGAGTAGGGCTTCTCTCTTTTTACGGGGAGAAATCAGCCAGGGTACCAAATTCCAATCTAAACCACACATTGTCTCCTCAATGGTTTCAACAATTTAATTTATGACCAAATATCTTTACTCACCTGGGCTTGCACACCTTACACAAGAAATAAAATCTTGCTTTTCTAAAACAAGTAATCTAGAAGTATTCACTAAATTCAAAATATTAAGAATGTCTCAAAAACCAAACACCCCAACCAACTAAAAATCCTTGGGTTTCCATTAAATTGTTTTTAATAATTTCTGATTAAGATTCATCAAGAAATAGAATGTCATTATGTACCTCACACCTACAGAACTAAACTTTAAATCAGATTTAAATTTACCCCCTGAACTAACTGTCGAATGAGGCAGAAAATCCACTACGTTTTCCTATCCTTGCATATGCTTTTTTGAATTCTATTAACATATAAATGACAGAACACCAGAACAACTGAGAACTACTTATTTATATTTTGATGAGCTGCCAATCAAGATGGAAACAGCATGGGCAAAGCAAGAATTTCAACACCTTCTGAAAACAGCTGCATATGACATACAAAATACATGCAAATAGATGTGCTCACATATCCTGGCACATTTTTAAGGAACCACTGAGTAAGCAGTTAGGTGGGTGGGATATTTGTCTTTCTTTTTCCCTTCCCATTTTTAATTCCAGTTTTTCTGACAGTACACCTTGCTCTGATACAAGACACCAACAGGCGTTAGGACTATTGCATTTTTCTTTTCCAGGAAGTCTCTGGCAAGACTGAGTTTTCCTAATGTGACAGGTAATCACCTCAAAGTTCACAACTGGTGTCAGGCAGCAGG
This sequence comes from Coloeus monedula, assembly GCF_965178545.1. Classification (NCBI taxonomy): domain Eukaryota; kingdom Metazoa; phylum Chordata; class Aves; order Passeriformes; family Corvidae; genus Coloeus; species Coloeus monedula. The sequence continues at coordinate 63,158,506 of NC_138785.1, forward strand.
TGTTGAATACCTGTAGTGGGAAGCTACTAAATGAAAACCACTTGTTGACAATACTGACTTTGTATCAAATGTACTTTTTATTCTTAAGCCATTGCTCTTCACAGGAATATGCACAAAAACCACAGTTCTTCCACTCAATTTAACAATGCAGGGAACATTTTGTCAGAGTTGTTAACCTCATGTTAGTAATTTGGTTTGGATACCACCAGTCCCGCCAGACCACGACAGCTGCAGTGGGCAGATCAAGAAGAACGCTCCTGGGGTAAATGCTGGATTCCTGCATTTCTGTATTGGCTCCATCTGAATGAACCAGGTCTGCATCAACTGATTATTTCAGTGCGAGGGTCTGGGTAGAAAGGAAAAGTCAAGTTTGCTATTATAGAACCAGATAAATGGTTAAAAATCATTAAAGAAGATTATTTTTATTCTTTTGGTACTACCAGTGTTCACCTGCTTGGATAGCCAGGAGGGTTAATAGTGCGCAGTACTGTTGGACAGAATTCCTGGTTATCCAGGTGACAGGGTAGGATGAAAGCATGGCTTCCTCAAGAGTTCTCTATTTCAACCTCCTGCTCAAAGGGGCAGCTTTGAGGTCTGACCAGACTGTTCAGGGCTTTAGTCAGTCTGTCTTGTAAACCTGCAAGGATGTACCCTGCCGACCTTCTACAGTGTATCCTCCAAGACAACCAACACAGACTGTATTTGCCTTCCTTTAGTCCTCATTAATCTACTATATACTGGACCTGCAGTTACTACAACCTAGCCTAAGGGAACACCCACAGACCAAACACAAATCACTTTGTTTCACTGACCTTTTTTCATCATTACACTTGATCACGTTATCCTTCCATTTTAATTCGCCAATTAAGTCAAAGGATAGGGGAGATGAGAAGACAATACTATTTGCATAAACACCTAGGTGGTGAACAACTATCACTTTTCACACACTTCTGAAATACACCATAAACATTTTAACAAAACCAAATGTTAAAACATTTCTACAGCTTTATTGCTGAAAAAAACACCACTTTGTCATAGGTCTTAGAGAAGATGGGTCAGAACCAGCTGTCTTATCCTTCATCTGAATAGAAAAAAATCAAATACAAATGAAGAAGAAAAAAAATCCTGCTCCAGTGTAGCCACTTGAGAGATGTTATTCTTAAGCCTTGCAGATTAGCACAGACAAAAGAGCTCATGAACGTTTAATAGTTGGGCATACATGGGCAGAGTGCAAAGAGGAGGAGATAAGCACTCCACTGAAACAACTGCTAAAAATGTATTCCATCTCAGTATGTAGTTCAACTCAAAAAGCACCTGCCTTATCACATCGTCTTAAATGGTGGTGGGCCTATTAGCACAAGCATCAGCAGTGATTTTTCGTTATGTGTTCAAGGACAGCACAGACAATCTGCTCTGTAAGTATCAGATTATACAATAACTAATTGATCAGTATTCTACTGACTCCTCTATAATTATTCAAGCTCGTCAGCAGTGTAACTTCTGAAAAGAAAAAAACAAAAAAATAGGCACACACAGAGTTCTAATTTAACTGGAATTGCTCTGGAAATGGCAAAATTCCACTGGTTGAAGAGAATACTTAAATGCTGTGTTTGTTCAACTAACTGCAAATTTCTACAGTCCAACTACAGAAGCTTTGATACAGAACACAAACTCCTGTTCACTACAAAAGACTTGGTAATACTCAAGACTTTCCAAAACCAAATCCTCTAGCACCCAGGACTGACCTGACATGTTGAGAAGTAGCACATTTGCGTGACAGATCTGCCTTCATAAAGTGCATTTTATACATGGATTAAGGACTTGAAAATTGTTGGTACTTTCATAGGTCATGCATTCATCATGATAAAAAATGAAAACAGAAAAGGTCCATTGAAAGATCTGATTTTGTACCTTACTTGCTTTGTTCATGATTTACAAAGAAAATTAACAGCAACTTTGCACTTTCCAAGCTTCTTATATATCAGTATTACTTCCTGGTATTAGAAGGAAACACTGAATTCCAAACAGCTTTTGCACATTTTATGACACAGCTTGATTATGGTGTATCAGTCAGGTCACCATACTGATTTCTTTTTCATCTTTTATTATATATTCCTCTGTTTTACAAGTATATCTTATGACCACACTGCACTTCTGCCTGGATAAATCGATCTTTGTTAAGGAAACCCATATTGTAAAACTGTTAATCAAAGAACATGTTTCTCTATTAATATACATGAGGGAGAAAGGGGGCTTTTGAGACACACTTGGGAATCAGAGACCCAACTGAAAAGAACCAGGTAATTAATTCAGTCTTTAAAGCTATCTCCTCATTTACAAGAAACATTATAGAAGTTAAGCTCCTGATCTTATGATCAACAAGGATCTACCACATGCAAAAGAAATCTGAGTACTTACTACTGACATTAATGCTTCCTCACTGCTCAAAGCTAAGATTTTGGCAAATGAAATGTCTGCATTTGGATATTAAAATAACAGACAGGGAGAAGCTGGACAAATACTGCCAATAATGTTGGCAGCACTTTGGTCTTCCTTAGTCTCTAAACTGCAGAGACAAACATAAATAAATAAGCAATCAAGCTCTGCTTCTTTCTTATGGAGAGAATGGTAGAAACCTATACCACCCCTACAAAGACTGCAGCAGTAAAAACCACTCCGCCCTGACCAAAAAGGTTAGTAATGTATAAGAATAGATACACGAAAAATAAAATGCTCACAGCTGGCATCTGCAAGATCATCACACGTTGGTACCAACTGTGGTACAGGCATCCAATTCCTTCATTTTCTTTCTCTTGCCACAATGTCTCTAACACAAGCAAAAATAGCCTTTTAAACCAAAAATCTCAAGAAATCCAAAATCAGACTTCTAAAATAATCTGGAATATTGAAGGAAATTCCAGACATTGCCATTTGAAACATCAGGGCATGACTAGAAAGATGTAAGTTCTATCACATGAATGCCGATATTCAGTTGTCAACAAATCACAGGTATATAAAGAAGAGTGCTGTCAAAACAGCAAGTATGACAGTCAAATCACACAGCTGAATTTTCATACTAAGTATATAGACTATATAGTATTTTTTAAAATATGCAATGGATTTTAACAAATGGTGCACAGCATTGTTTTTTAATAACTATAATACCACTTAAGGCAGCTTTCTCACCTGAAGCTCTAAGTCAAATTAGTTTTCAAATTATAAGAAGAAAATTAATTTGAAGAGAAAAAAGTTTATTGAGAGATCCTAAAAATCAGAAGTTACACAATAAAGCCTAAGAGCTCTGAACTTAAGGAAATTATCTCAGTTCGACAGTAATGCCAATAAATGCAAAAGAGACATTATAGGATCTTCAATACGAATCAAAAAATAAAAACCCACCAAAAAAGCAACATACCAAACAATAAAAAAAGGTTTGGAAGTGCTTCAGAATGCAAAGTACACAGAGTCCAAGGGATTCCCTTCCTTCCACCAGCCCCAGCCAAACAAACATTGCATCTTCACTATGAAGACATAAACTGGAAAGATATGCAACAGGAATAAAAAAAACAGTACAAAGGTAATCTTACATCTTTTTTTTCTGATACGAACAGCTTGCAGATCTTTGTTGTCTGTGTATAACTTGCCAGAAGTCTTACTGCATTACTGCCATTTACATGTAGACAGAAAGGGTAGAAAGAAATTACCAACATTCATTAAGAATTATCACACCAAAAAGATCCCCTAGAAATTTTTCTGTCACAGCAAAGTAAGTCAGAAGAATTCAATTTAGGATACTATGTCTTTAAAAATTGACCGAAATCTGTGTAATATCCAAGTAACAGTCTGGTCAATTAAACTGTTGGCCCAAGCATGAGCATTCAGTGAACACCTGAAGAATTCTTGTCAAATATAAACCTTGGTAAACTTTACTGCAGGTGGGAGAACCAGACTTTTTTCTTCCAAGCATATTTTTCTAAATTACTCACAGATTCAACAGCTGTATTGTTTATGCAATATGCAATGGTAGGCAAGAGCACAGGCTGTTGAAGAATTTAAGCATAACCATAGTGGCTCAGACCAAGATCATCTAGCATTGCATACTTTTTCTGACATTAACTGGCTACTAATCCAACAGCAGATACCTTGGGATAAACATAATAACAAAGCAAATGAGGAAAAGCACGGCAAAATTATGGAAGAGCTCCCATGCAAGAAAAATCTCTGTAGAGCTCTTCAGCTCAGAGGAGAAGCAGTTTGGAGGATATTCATATAGATGTTTAAGAATCAACAGGCCATTCTCTTCTAGGAAGAAAGTACAGTAGGGTGTAGACTTATAAAAAAAACAAGGGAGGTGGCTTTTCAAGGAACAAGAAGCAATGTAATGAAAATAGTTGAAAGGACCTGTTGCTCTAGAAATGTATATGGTTTGAGAGGGAGAATGGACACATTTCTGCAGAAAAACAATCCAGTGATGGTTCCTAAATAGAAATATACCACATTCAGTACACAAAACCACTAAGCTGCAAGAGCTGGATGGAGAATGGAAGAGCAAGTGGAAAGTGTCTCATACTCTTGTCCTGCCTTTAATTCTTTCTTACCTCAGACTCAGCTTACCAACGCTCAGGATACACCACGTGTTAAGAAAAAATTCATTATTACACAGTATAACTTCTCTTTAATTATTACAAAAAAATATAAAAATGGGTCAGCTCAAGATTACAATGAAACTTGACTTAAGGTTTCTGATTCTTTTTCTGAAACATCATGTTTCTGGTCATTATCTAAGAGCAGGTATTAGACTAAGGATCTGTGCATTACAGCCAGTACTGCAAGAACAGGCTTCCAGTATTCTAGTGGTTCAGCTGCAAACATTCAGTGTTGTACTAAAAGAGAAAAAAAGGCAAAACAAAAACCCAGCAACCTCACCTTAATTTATGTCTTATTTTCCATAAATATAATTATTTTAGTAAGATATAAGTTATTGGATGACAGAGAGATTAGAAGACCATTTATGAGTTTTGTTTTAGAACATCTCTTACAAATAAGAGTTTTGCCAAGTGAAGTTTTAATTTTCTCTTAAAAGTACCACTTGAAAAAAACTGTGCTGTCAGTTTCTTTCTAAGCAAACTCTTTATACAGTTTTTTCACTAGATAAGAATAGAGAACAAGCCTATTTCTAGTTTTAAAAAAATAATAATGGACATTAAAGCACACTTTGGGAAGAGGAGGGATGAAATAACTACCTAAAGACTGGTTACAATCTTTGTATTATCATGTCAAGTTGTCATGTTGAAATGCATAGAAAAAAAAACACAAAAGAGAAAAGCAAAAGCAATTTGACAGTAATTTATACAGCGGATTTCTTAAAGCTGTAGGAGTAAAAAGTCCTGTTTGATACACCTTGTTTTTTCCACTCATACCTTAAGGCCTTTTTCTGAAGATCACTGGAACTACTTCTTACTGAAAGCTTAAGAAAATTCTTAGCTAAGGAAAGGCATCATTTTTCTTACTCCATGACATTTATCAAGGCTGTTTAATTTTCTGAAAAATTCAGAACAGTTTAAAACTCATATTGCCAGAGCTGATGGGGGAAAAAATATGAACGCAGTTAGGTGAGTAACAATTCACATACCTCAATAATTAGAATCAGCAAAATTATCATAAATCGCATCACCCAAAAATACAAGTTTTTATATAAACCACACGGTCTCATAGCTTCTCTCGCTCTATTTCTACTGAAATCCTAAGCCGTAACACCTTGAAACTTCACTAGAAGAGAACTGAAGAGAGAAAAGCTGTGAAAAGTTGTTTGGTTTTTTAAATATACATATACATGTAAATATATATATAGATCTTTTCCTGAAAGGTTCAACAAAACAAAACAAATAAAAAAAAAAAATAAGACATTGCTTATATTTTCTATGAGGAATCCTCTGAATAGGGAACTGAGGCAAAGAAAGAATTTAAAACCTCCCCAAGATTATACAAGTAGTCTGTGAGAGAATGAACTAGGACAATCCCTTTAAATCTCATCATCAACAACTGCTACTAGTCTTATTATGAAAGCCTAACTTTTGGAAACCATGGATGAAAAAACGGATTGGGAATACACTGGGGGTAATAGGATACAGGGTAAAAGGGAAAGGTGGGATTAGGAAAGGGAGACTGTAGGGGGGGCTTACAATGGAGATATTGGCTAACATGACTATGATTTTTTGCATATATACTGCCTTTTACAGGAACACCATCTTTTGCTTGAGGTAAGGCATGAATTTCTTATTTGCCTCAACTTTCCTCTCTTAATATCCCGTTAGACTTTACAGTGAACACTAAGTAAGAGTGTAAAGGTACTCAGAATCTGTCTCAGAAGTTGGCATGTTGATGTTTTTTTTGTCTGAAGATAACATATTTTATTTCTAACTACTTTTTCACATTATGAATAAACTCACCCAATGACTATAAAGTCTGTCTTTGGGACCAAAGGAAAATCTAAGGCATACATTGGGATGTAGTATAACTCACTGTCAAAAATAGAGAACACTTTTAGCTCTCAAACCATTTCATAGCAAAAAACCTGAAAACTCAGAGCACATCTGAGGCTTAGTCCATTCCATTCTCTCTAATTTTTAAGAATTAATTACAAAGATTTCATTTTCTTTACAGAGGAGGATTATGGGCTACCAGCGAAAAAACAAATTACTTGTATTTTCAACCCCACACCTGCTGACATATCATTAGATCATATCACTTTTTCATAAAAGTTTAGCTACTTCTTCAATATCGTTTTTGCTAATATTTTTGCTTGCAGAATTGCGCTTTTTTAAAAATAAAAGTCCCCAATCTTCATGCACAACTTGCATCAACATTAAATAGACCATAAAGCAATAGAGATACAGCATCTCTGCTAAGTTGCCATTTAAGTTTTGGATACATTGACTTAATAGGACCTGTATCTCCCACTATGTAAAAGACTCCTGAATCTGCAGTGGTGCTTGGAAGAAAATGTGGAGCTGGTGAAATAGCTAAAATCAAGGAGGATAGCATGAGAGAGAGAGCAGGTAAGGGTGTGAAAGTATCTACCATTTGGAAAGGAGAAAAAGGAGAAAGTCCCCCTGGACAGTCCTGTGAGAGCCAGCAAACTCACTGCTAGTATTTGCAGCTAACAGTGGTATCCAGGAAACTTTAATGCACCAGCATATATTCCCTAGTATACTTAAGTTACTGGTTTCATACAGATCTACAACACTATATTAAGCTTTCATCCTCATGTCCAGCAGAATTAAAACAAACAAACAAAAAAAAAGCTAAAAAAACTAAAGCTGATCTCTTTGCTTAAGTTGCAAACTTCAGCTGGTTGAAGAAAAGAGTTAGGAGACTGCAGTATTCCCTACAAGGCTATAGATAGGATATAAAATAGTCATAACATTGCTAAGTAGCAAGGCAAGGCATCAAAATCTTCCATCTTCAAAGGAATTTTAGGGAAACAAATCATCCCCTAACAAGAGGAATATACACCTCATTTTCTGGAGTTCAAATTACTATTTGCAGCTACAGTGCAGGTGGTAGGATGTTCAATTTAAAGCACCAGAATTGCATGACTGAAGGATAATCAGGTCACAAGTACTCTAGAGAAAAACATAACTGATACTTTGATCACTTACCCTTCATACAGTGCAAACATAAATCACAAACCTAGCCTTCCACATAAAAAGCCCATAAATCTTTGAACTACACTGCAACACGTACGCACTTATCCCGACCCCAAATATTAAGTTCCTATAGGAATTTTGAAGTGGTAGCATTTAGGAATACATAAGAACATCTTTTCATTAGAGGCCAGTAACAAAACCTGAAATCTTTTCCCAAATAATTTATTTCATCTATTTCCCCTTATACACATAACACACATTTGTACCTCCTGCTCTCCCTAACTAGTTGCCAGCCCTGAAAAGAAAGAAGCAAAAAAAACACATCAAAAAAACCCAATTCTCTTTATTAAACAAAAAGTGCATTTCTGTGTGCACACAAAAAAAATTCCCTTTGTGTAGAAAACATTATATAGAATGGACTTCTACAGAAGTAACAAAAAAAGCGGAGTGTTTCAAACTAACAAAAAGCTTAAGGAGATTCACACTGCACCTTGACAGATTATTTATTGCCAAGGATTTTACCAACTGAACAACCGGCATTTCTGCAATTCAAGATGGACTTGGTTTCTTGGATTTCCACAGCACTTCTAACTGGAATCCCTTTGATGAAAAAAAGAGTTTAGGGGGGACAATTTTTGTTGATTTGCTTAGTGGGGAAGACAGACAGCTGTTGTGAGCATAAGGATTTTCCTAACTGGGAAGATGGGTAGCCTGAAGGCAAAGAAACCACAATAACCAACCAGTCAGGTTAATTCTTTGCTTTAAAAATTGCTCCAAAAGTGCCAGAACAGGTGCTGATGAATTTGGTTAATGAGATAATTTTCAGTCTGCTTTTTCACTGGCAGGCTGCCCCCTGACATGGTGAGTTCTTTTTATTTCATAATAGCACCATAAGAATCAAGTCACACATTTAAGACCTCCTGCAGTGTCTGGCATGCATTCATCTCACAACTCTTCAGAAGCTCCACTTTACACCAGAAGCTAATTTTCAATTAAGTTCTTGCATTACTGATCCTGATAGCGCATAATACACTTGTATCTGCAGCATTACCGACTTTTCACTCATTGCAAGATGTGAAAGGGAGTTCTATTAAATATATTAGAATACTTTGTCTAATTATTACCCCTTTTCACTAGCTGTGCAGATTTATTCCTATTTTCCTGTAACCATCTACACATAGAGCTGTCAGGTTAAGGCTGCTGTTAATAAGAACTTATTTTGTGATTGCTTTATGCATGTAAATTACCTCTTTTGGTAGAGATGGACAAATAAAAATATCCTAAATAACAAAATCTCTAAATATGTTGACTAGGTGTCTCGTGTCTTCTGACAACTTTACTTTGCTTGACTGAGTGTAGTATTTTCTTAGTTGTTATTCTCCAATGTCTTAAACGTATTTATTTCTCATTATATTTGGTCTTCCTGAGAAAACTCTAGAAAATCTATATAAATGTTAGTGAGTACAAAAGGTTCTCTAACTCTTTCTTAAAACCTGTGAAGATCTGGAGAGTATTCTCAGCTCTGAAAAAAACCCTGTTCTGGTACTGGACACTTATATTATAAGCTGACAGGAGACTAAAAAAAAACCCAAGGGAAAAAAATCTAAGTTTCCAAATGTTAGAAGATCAGTAAGCTTTCCTAATAACAGCAACAAAAATCATACAATTGATGACTTTTTACATTATTGATGATTTATGGTGGAGATAATTATTGTCAGAGGTGTTGTTCCAGCTTTGCTCCTGCCAAGTTTTCTTTCAATTTGCCTGTGTAATCGAACAGTTCACATATGACAGCATAACCGGGAAGGCTCCCTAAACTTCCCATAAGTGTGAATTAATCTGATTAAATCCTGAGAAGCATCCTGGGTTATCATCAGACATCCTCTGTCCTAAGAAATTAAGGCTATTATGTATAGTGGAAACAGCAATTCTCTCACACAAGGTGAGGCATCAGCAGTTCTCTGGTCTGGTATTTCTATGTGCACTTTCTGGCCTTGGCATTACCAATGTCACATCCCTCTAGCCTTTCCTAATCATATCAAAAATCAACTGAGGTGACTGGTGTAAAACTCTATCAATACCTCAGTACTACAAAAACACCACACACTTTTGAATGGCAAGAATGGCAAGTCATTCTCGAACAGCAGCATGCAGCTGAGATGCAGAATGCACTACAGAATGCCACACCCTACACCCCCCCCAAAAGCCTTCGTTGGTATTTCAATAGGACATAATCAATTCTATTGCTTTTAAAGTGCAGGAGGAATAAAAAGGTAAGCACTCGTGAGAAATATCCTGACTGCAGAAAATGAAACACTTAAATGTAATACATTTTAAAAGCAGAATTACAATACAGCATTTCTGTAAAGTGATTTTCTTCTCACCAAATGTATCCTTTAAAAAGAAAAATAAATGCTTCCTAAGCTAAGAAGTACCAGAGGGATGTAAAAAACAGTCCTCTGTCACTTAAAATCATACTGGTAATTAGAGTAAGTAACTGAATTCCTACAGTAAAGGATCTTTAAAAACCAAACACTTGATTCACAATGCTTCTTATTTTAATTTAAAATCTTCTTACAGACAGACATAATCCAGGTAGGAGGAAAAGACTAGTGAAGACCCTATTTTCTATCCTGGTTACTCTGCTACCTTTGGACAGTATACAAATCCTACTTCGAATAATTTCATTAACTTCATGGCTCCATCAAGAATGTTAAAAACTTTGCTATAGACTTCTATGATACTTTATTGCACAAAGTGTCATTGTACAACATCGCAGAGGAAATTCAGAGCAGTTGGGTATTGCTATTTTTAAACAGTTACACTTCATTTCACCTGAAGCACTATTTAAGAAAGAGCAACCTTCTGCATTTCTAGAAAATATCAACTACAAGGGGACTAACTATCTCAGAAATCTGTCAACAAAACACTGTGATTATAGTCTGATGATCAGGTTGGGAAGTTATCTGAATTATTAGGATATGTATGTATTTGGAGAAAAAAAATACTTGGAACTGGTGCTTTGCTTTGAATTATCTTTAAAACAAGAAAGGAACACTTTCTGGCAGAAGAGTGAATTGCATTTCATTCATTTGTGGAAGAGTGCATCTCCCTTTTAGTGAGAACCATGAACAGGAACTGAAACCCTGCTGCACCTCAGAGCACTCAGTGACTGACATGAACACTGAACCACTTTGAATTACTACCTTTTGACTATGAGACACACCAGAACCATGTTGGAAAGCTGCTCTGTGCTTTTCAAGAATAGCAAAGCTATTTTTTCAGAAAAGAGTGTTTTGAAGAATGCAAATCCAATCCAATCCTAGTAGAAGTAAATATGCCTGGAATCATTTGCTATCTGGGACAAACTTTCCTGTTACACAACTCCAGAGAAACAGATGGGCTACTACAGGACCCAAGGGCATTATGCAAAAGCATCTACAACAGAGTCCATTTAAGAATTAAACAGAGTATCTGACTCAAATTTTATCTCAGGAGGCAGTTTGTTTCTTCACAAACTGAAAAGGTGGGAAAAGATCTAAGAGATGTAAAGACATTGGGCAGTTAACTGGGAAACTTAAAAATACTAGGAAGAGATAATGCAGTCAGATGAACAAAATACTGTTTTCCTCCTTTCATTTTGGTTATTGGTATCTGCTGTTCGGTACGTGAGGGAGTAACACTGTGCACCACAGAGAACAGTTTGGGTTAAAAGGGACCTTTAAAGTTCATCTAGTCCAACCCCCCTGCAATGAGCAGGGCTATCTTCAACTAGAATAGGTTGCTCAGAGCCTCCTCCAACTTGGCCTTGAATGTTTCCAGGAATGGGGCATCTACCACCCCTGTGGGCACCCTGTGCCAGTGTTTTACCATCCTAATTGTAAATAAAAATAAATTCCTTATGTCTAGTCTGAATCTACCCTCTTTTAGTTTAAAACAATTACTTGTATGAAATGGCTTAACAAATCTGAATGTATATTTATTTATTTTAATGAAAAAATGAAGAAAATATTTCATTTGCCTTACAAAACCAACTTCTAAAATCACTATGAAATTTTTGTGTTATGAAATAGAAGGACTACACTACTTACCTAAAATGCCTCATTGTCACAAAATTGATGTATTTGCACAAACCATCCTTCAAACTCCAGTAAACCACAGGACAAAAGGCATCCTCATTTTTTTTCTTCCTTATAAATTATAGTATACATCAATGTTCCAACTATTCACAAGAATAACCAGAGTTCTCCAGCAATTTAAAAAAATGCTATTCTATGTATCTGTCTGTAAGATCTGAGAGTTTATTACTCTGCCAGAACGTCATCACAGCAGAAGATAACTCTCTCCTGCATTAATTCAGGTGTAGAAAGAGAGTGAAATTTACTGTGGGACGAATATCTATATACTCACAACCCACAGCCAAGAACCTACATTTTGTCAAATGCTTCAAATCAAAATAACAATGTCCCAAACAGATGAATAAATAGTATAAGAAGTAACATGATATAATTTTCCCATCTAAATCAAATCCTGTTACACGATAACGTGATTTCACCTAACAAAATTAAAACCAATTATTTTCATTACTTCAGCAACAGCATTAATGCATGTGTGTCAAAAAGTATTAAAAATTTGTCATTTATCATCCTGCAGAAAGACTGCTTTGCTGTGGTACGCTGACAGAAACAGAACTGGTTTTGCCTTCCTGACAACACAAAGTACCAGGAGAGCCTTGCGTAACTGCATGTGCTCGTTTGCAAGGGACATCCTGACTCTGTCTGGCCTTCCCAGCTACAGGCACTCACTTGCAAGTCCTGCCTTGCTTTCCAATGGACTGTGGGGACAGTTGCCTGCACCAGGCTAGAAGAAAGTGGTATCACAGCATCACTCCTACCTGCCGCTACTCTGCACACTATCTGCCTACAGGAAGATATATTCAGGAGTAGGAAGGAGAAGAACCATTCTAAGTCATTAAATAATACAGTTTAATTCTGTATTACATCATAGGTGGGGAAAACGATGAAATGATACAACATTATCATGACACAGTATAAATCAAAGTATTTTTAAAATTCAAATTAAGAAGTAACAACTCTTATTCTACAAGAAAAGTTATTTAGGAGTCTGTTTGCAGTCTTCCTCCTTGTCCTAAAAGACAAAGTTTAATGTCAGCACCACCCTTAGCATATACTTGGTGACCCTTACCATCTACAGTTCCATACACAACTGATATTTCTTCTTAAATCTGCCTACTTTAGAAAAAGCTTAAAATCATAAAATCATAGAATCACAGAATGGCTTGGCTTGGAATGGACTTAAGAACGTCTTGTTTCAACCACCTTCTCATGAGCAGGGATCAGGCTGCATAGGACCCCCTTCAACCTGACCTTGAACACTTCCAGGGATGAGGCATCCACAATTTCTCACAGCAACCTATGCCAGTGTCTCACCCCCCTCACAGTGAAGAATTTTTTCCTAGCACCTAATTTAAATATTCTTTTAGCTTAAAAACATTCCACCTTGTCCTATCACTATCTGCCCATGTAAAAAGTCCCTCCTCCTCTTCTTTATAAGCCCCCTTTGGTTACTGGAAGGTGCTCTCCCTGGAGCCTTCTCTTTTCCAGGCTTAAAAACCCCACTTCTCTCAGCCTGTCTGCAGCCCTCTGAGCATCTTCATGGCCTCCTCTGGATCCACTCCAAGAGGGCAATATCTTTCTTGTGCTGGAGGCCCCAGAGCGGGACACAGCACTCCAGGTCTGGTCTTACAAGGGCAGAGTAGTGGGCCAGAATCCCCTGCCCTGGCTCCTCCTCTTCTGTTGCAGCTCAGGATACAGCTGGCTTTCTGGGCTGCAAGCACACATGGTTGGCTCATATCCAGCTTTTCCTACATCACATTCCCCAGGTCCTTCTCTGCAGGGTGCTCTCAATGAGTTCTTCTGGCAGCCTGTACTAATGACTGGTATTGTCCCATCCCCGGTGCAGCACCTTGCACTTGGACTTAAGCTCTCGTGTTTGTCTAGGTCCCACTGGATGGCATCCCTTCCTTCTGTTGTATCAACAGCACCACAGTTTAGAGTACAACCAGTAATAAAGAAATTGTTCCACTTAGAATAATAGAAATTAAAAAACAAAAATAAAAACCTAATGTTCTTTCAGTCCACAAACCCTCCCAGAAGAGGTGACCTGGTACACACAACCGAAAATGAAAATTTAGTCATCTTGTCTGCCCTCCCCATCAGTCCAGGGAGTTTATAATATTTGCAGAAAAGAAAAACCTTGACAGAATTATTACAGCAGGATACAACTGAAGTAAATACAGTGCTTCAAAGGAGAGGAGTGCTAGAATACCAGAAAATGCTACATTTTTATGCACAGAGAACATATTTTAGTGTCATGTTTCTGAAGACCTGCAAAGAATTACATTTACTGGTTTTTCTGCATTTCAGAAAGCTAACTAGAATCAGTTACTCAACTGGGGCAACTAGCTTTGCAGGTAAAAACACGAGATGTTCCCAGCTAGAGGGGAAAAAAAAGCAAACTCCAAAACAATCCTAAAATATATTCTTTCACAGAGAAAGTATTTGATACTGATGTACATCGGTAGCTCCATTAATTTGACATTAGGTACCAAAAAGAAAATAAATTAATTGCTTCACTGTTCAGGGCAGAAAGAGAACTTTACAATTTATTACAGAATCAAGTCCTCTCTCAAGGACAGTGTTACGCTGCTTTGTTTTACTTTCTGAGTTTCTGTGACAGTTGAGAACTATCTCCAACTGTTGTCACTTAGTAGACTGTCTTTTTAAATGTGGTTAATATGAAACACTTCAAATTAATGACTGAATGAATGAGGAGCACTTGATAGAGAAGCTGCCATTAAACTTTTCACTGTTTTTTGATACAACTCATGATGTTTTGTTATAATTATGGTTTTCTGCTATTCCAGTGTTGTAAAATGTGGAATATGTAAAAATTTTCTTAAGAAAGGATGTTCTTTGATGTTTGATCTTTGTCTACTTTCCAGCCTAGTCAACAAGAAGGAAGACTTAATCCATGAAACAGAGAGCAGCTACCAAGAAAGCTCTAAGTGATGTCCAGGTGTTAGACAAATTACTTGAGAGTAGAATTGCCTTGTTAAGGTCTAGGGCTTGACACATTTCAGCGACCTCAGACCTAGCAGGAGGTTAACAAAGCCTGGGAAGAAAGATGTACCACTGATAGCGGACACAAAGAATTCAGAATTTACAGGCTGCAAGGACATTTGGCAGAACTCCCAAGAAAAGGAAAAGACTAATAAAGACAACTCAGAAACTGCTGAATCAGCTCCAACCGAGTAAAAGGTAATTCTGGTTGGGGCAGATCCTGACCACCGACTCACAGACCACTGTGCCAAGAAACCCCCTGACCCAAAAGAAGGGAAAGACTGAGCATGTGGACTAATTAGTATGAGAAGTGAGAGAATCATTAACCAACAGAAGATAGAATAGTAACTAATAACAGAACTATGCAGCTTGTAGCCAATGAACACTAATGCTTTTGTTTGCTAAAATGGATAAATAGTTAAAGGTTTCGATAGTGTGCTTGACTTGTGGAATACCACTGAGCACCCAGGCTTGTGAAACTGAAATAAATAGTCACTGTCTCTCTCAAGTGTGTAATTATTGGCTTGTTTCACACCAGGTAAAAAATGCAGTTTTTCTGGACAGCAGCAATTGCCCATGAATTAAGATCAGTCAGAAGTAAATAAACATCTTAGGTCATCAGTACTCCCAGCATTCAAGTTACTGTCATTTAAGCAGATTTCAGAGACAAACGGGAATGGTTTCCAACACTGTCCAGAAGCTGTTACTGAGAAGGAAAAAAATAGACATGGCTTCTAATGGAAAGGTTATTGTGAATATTTGAGGTGGCAGCACACTGAAGTGCTGGAAGGTGCACCACCTGATAATGGTTAATTGTGTTACACTTCAATTAATGATTTCAGAGTAGATCTGCAGAGGGTTTGGCAATTGCAGCGTCACAAAACATCCAGAATATGCAGCCTCTGGCCCTTCCTCTGCTCCTACAGCAAGTGGGAAAGTCTACTTTTTCCTCTCTATACAAACCTCAGCGGAAAACAGGCAGTAAGATGTATTTCTGTGACTAAGATTTCCTACAGCAGGCATCTCCACTAAGTACAGCTCTAAATCCCCTTTTGTGGTTCAGATCCCCATGGCGTTTTCTTAAAAAATAATGCAGGTGTCGATTTTTTTATCTTTAGGTGCAATTGAAAGACCATGTTGTAACAGGGCTTCACACAATTATAATGATTGCAATGCTTTCCCAGCAAATGACTGATTCATTTTTCTCCACTGAGAGCCCCAAACATTAGTCTAGAGATCTAAGTCTTTCCCTAAGGACCAATAAATCTTTAATTATTTTATACAAAGTGACCTAGTTTCAACAGAAAAGTGGCATCCTGTAATATTTTTAATGGTAGTTCTATGGTTAGCTCTGACTTGAACAAAAGACTTCTACAGACACAGAAAAGGCCTCTCCTACCTCTTTCTCTGATAGTATTTGTGAGCAAAAATCCAGTAATTGCATTTCTTAAGGCAACCAATTTGCCGGCATATATTAGTAAGAAACACTTACTGATTTGGTTCTCTTCGGTGACACAGGATTAAGTTAGAGGCAGGTGAACAGTGACCACTTTAGCAATAAAGTCTCTATTAACTTGGAAAAACTCAACACCTGAGCTAAGGACACACAAACTCAGACCCTTCCAGAGTGGAAGTTACTATGCAGACATTTTAAGAATTTCACCTTTAGGTCTGGGTAATTCAATGTGTGTGTGAATACAGCCTTTCCCTACTACCTCACGAGAGGAGAAGCTACTGATGGCCATGTTGGTGTGACCCGATGCTGTGGCTGCAGCCTGCAGACAGCCAGTCAGTGCCACCCCTGCCACCAATCTCTGGAAGCACACGCTGTCACAGCTGTGCAGAAGGCAGCACAGAAGCAGTAAAAAATATTAAACTTCGCAAAGGCTGCTGTGGAACATCAGTGATTAGGCCACTTATCTCCCTGTTGTTCTTGTGGAAAGTGGTCATGGTGAACACCAGAAAGGGCAGAGGAATAGATGTAAGACATGAGTACTAAGGCATGAACCTGAAGAAAATATCTTGGTATGACATTTTATATATATAAAGTTTCTGGTCAGCAATATCAGAGGTAATCCCTAGAAGGATGCACAGTGACAGGTGCTCATTCCCTTCCTTGCAATTTGCTAAGTTAAGGCTACAGCTTCATGGACATTTTAGCCAATGTAAACCTTAAAAAGAAATAATTCTGCCCCTACCTTGATCCAGCACAGCTGTGGTAAACCAAAAGAGAGAAAAAATTCAAGCTAAAAGTGAGGCATTTTCCCTTCTCTCTAACATTTATTGCATTCTTTCTGAGCCAATTCTTCTCATAATCTGTAAAATTCTGGAGTCAGCACAAGGGAGAACTCGGCAGAGAAGAACAAGCTGGGTATGGCAGGGGAGTAGGAAAACTTGATCTTTCAGTCACAGTGTTGGTTTCCAAAACTTTTATGAAATTAAGGCCTAAACTGTATCAGTAGCCCACTTACAGTTTTTTCATCCACTTCTGCCTACTTTACATCTAATGACATTTTAATGTTCTACAGCCCATAAAGTTTTTTTTTAGTCAAATAGATGTGATCATTTTTTCCATATTTATAAATACCCATCGTGATCTAGCTGAAAGTATAAAATTAGACAAAAATTATAAGAAGTACAATGAATTGTACTTTACAATTTGTTGCAAACAGACCCAAGGACCAATTTTGACATTATTCTGATTTTACATAAAGTTCCTACCTAACATATGATGCTTTCTACTCATCATTTTTGTTTGAAGGAAGAAATTAAGACCATTTAACTTACTCCATGTTCCAAAACACTGCTAACAACCGTATCCTTAACGCCTTACATTTGCAGTGAATGGATGCATTTGGCAAATGGATTTTTAAATCATCTAAAGTGGACAGACAGTTACAGGAATTCCCACTGTTATCAGTTACTAGAAACACTACAGAGATTTCTAGAAAGAGGAGAGATTAAAGAAAGAGGAACAATGTCATTTGTTTGGGCACCAGACGATATTATCATAGAATCATAGACTAGGCTGAGTTGGGATGGACCCATCAGGATCACTGGGTCCAGCTCCTGGCCCTGCACAGGACACCCCAAGTGTCACATCAGGTGCCTGAGAGCAGTGCCCAAAAGCTTCTTGAACTCTGTCAGGCTTGGTGCTGTGACCACTTCCCTGGACTGTTCCAGTGTCCAACCGCCCTCTGGGTGAAGAACCTTTTCCTGATATACAACCCTAAACCTCCCTCAACTCAGCTTCATCCTGGTTTTTTGAGTCCTGTCACTGTTACGAGTGAGAAGAGACCCTACACCTACACCTACTCTGCTCCCCCTCATGAGGAAGATGTAATGGCAATGAGGTTTCCCCTCAGTCTCCTCTTCTTCAGACTGAACAGATCAAGTGACCTCAGTCACTCTTCATACAACTTCCCTTCAAGGCCCTTCACCATCTTCGTTGCCCTCCTTTGCCAGTGTTCTGCACATATTGTTGGATTTTCCAGCACCTGCAAGACCTTTATAGAATAATGTAAAAGAAAACCAACAGGATATTTGAAAAAGCAGTGGTATGACTTGGTAAAACATAATAAGGACAGAAATGTACAGATGCTAGGGCTAAGTAGGATAGGCCAGAAAAAGACAAGTTGTATCTCAAAAATTAACTTTTTTTTTGTTATCCTTCTGAACCACGGCAGAGGAAAGAGGGAATTCAGAATGATGATGAAGAAACACACTGCACTGGGGCAAACCTTTCAGTCACTAGTTCAGCAAAATTGTGTTGGAAGCTACAGAATGATGACAGCACACTAAAAAGGAAACACATAAAATGATAAGCCCATTACACATTTTGGTTGCTGCTCTTTTTGTCACTCATACTTTTAGATAAATCAAAAATCTACATCCATGCCGTAACATTGCTGTTCTTTTCCTTATCTGTGGCCTGATGAAGTCACCGTGATCTGGGAATTTTAACAAAGAATACCCATCTTGGTTTCAAGTGAAGGGAAGACAAATTGATATTCGGGCCACAATCCAAGCATGCCCACTGACCCAGTATATTTACAAATATTACATAACCTGAAGTCAGAAAATAAGATGGAGTAACACCCTGAGACCTTTTTAATAGCCTTCTTAGCAATAAGCTTAGAGATACAGATATACATGTGTTATTTAACTTCAGGTGATCTTGAGAGAGATAAATACATAGATAAACAAAATTTATTTCACACTAAAAAAATGTTGCTAATAAGTGCTTCAATACAGTGGAATTCTAATTATACGACCAAAAGCAAGACTTACATATGAAACAGTCAGCACAAAGCATCAGAGAAGGTCTGTCTCACAGCAAGGACCATTTGAACTAGAGATACAAAACACAGTGCAAGGCAGCAGTGACCTGGATTTTACCTGAACATTTTCACTTTTCCTGCCTAGAAAGAATTTGCATGTTAGCCAATAATATAAAAAAAGTCTGGACTGAACCTCTATATGTACATGATGCATAGTGAGCAAGCCAAGACTTCTAAGAAACAGAAATTACTGCCCATGAACAGTAAATCTGATGCATTTAGTAACCACCTAAGGCATGCAATAGCAATTCAATGCAATTCATCTGCACATTCTTCTGCCTGAGAAATTCCAGACAGGAATGCAGCTGTTCACTGGCTGCTGGCCTCACAAACCACTCTCTTACAGCTTCTGTCCACATTTTCTAACTTAAATATGAAACTTGTGATTTGCAACCCTATTATTAATCCATGCGTCACATTTCAGGCAAATGCTGCACTCCAAACAACTTCAAATGCAAATTACATAAACTGACTTCTGATAGAAGGTATTTTTATAGTAACACCTGCAAAATATCTTGACAGTAAGACATTACTCCCAGACTATAGAGGGCAATTTGTGTTCATTTACCTACTCCAAAATAAAAATTGTTTGGCAATAATTTAGTTATTACACTACTTATATCTAGAGCTTCTATCAAAGTATTAAACATACACCCAAATATACTAAGCACATCAATTACTGTGTGATATCCAGAAATGCAAGGAGAACCTAGCTGAAAATATGACATAAAATATCAATTATGTGAAATATCACATAAACATGCTTTATCTGGGGATCGAAAACACAGCTGTGAAAATACCCTAAGTCTTGTCCAGATGAAAAAAACCCAACCTAAGTTGGTACAGATAAAAAGCTCAAGGAGAGACAGACTCAAACTAGCAAAGCCACATCTTGTTAAAGCATATGTCACATGTCCACAATACTTTTAACACATGCTAGAACATACTGGATGCATTATCACATTTATTGCCTTGACAACAAAGCTAGAATTAATAGTACAGGATAGTCCTTGCTCAAAAGAACTAAAATTCAGGAAGAAGCAAAGGAAGTCTTAGCTGTATTTTCAGATGCAATCTGAGAAGTTTTTCTGGGAAGCTAACAAAAAGCCAAGATTGTTTATAATTTACTGGTTAACTGGAAGTTCTTCCCAAATGCTGCTCTGTGCCTGGCAAAATAATTTAAATAAAGGAAAAATAAGGAAATCTTTTTAAATAAAAAGTATTTGTAAAAAAAGTTATTTGAAAAGAAAACCTTACCATTTTTCAAGTTTTTTGGTTGTTTTTTTTTTTGCCCTATAGTTGAGGATTAAAAAAGAAGTTTAAAGCCAATGGAAACAGAATGTGTTGCAATAACCAAGTATATTTGTCTCCTACAAGTTTTTTTAAAACACCACATTTTCTCCAGTACTGACCTTGGATACTGGATTTAGGAAGGTTCTTCTGAAAACACACTATATCGAGGTGTGCTTGGTCTCAAGTACTAAATTCTCATTATTATTTAGCAGAAAGGCATATCTTCTTACTAATGTTCCAAGATATATCAGCTTCCTTCTATCAGAAAACCCCCGAGGTACCCCAAAAACATTGTCCTTCTTTTTGCATTTCTAATGCATGACATAACAATTTTATTTCTCTCTTTAGAAGACTGTCATAAAAACACTGAGGTGTTTCTAAAGGAAATACTCCTGTGAGAATTTGGTTTATTCAACATATACCATGTATAATTTCCACAGCTCCTAGTCTTTAAAATAAAGACTTTAGGCAAATAAATATTTCCCTTTTCATTAGTAAATGAAGACTGTGAAATTAATTATTTTATGTCCTCACTAACTTATTAATGTAAACACTATGTTTAGGATGCAATAATATATAAAACCCAGGGAATTTCCTTGCAGCAGTGAATTAAAAGGACTGAGATTCCCAGCTACTCACAGATACACCCTTCAAGATTATATCCTAAATCAGGAAAAGTCAGTAATTCTTTTCATAACTTAATTAAGATACAATAGATTAGTGAAAATTGTGATGTACGTATTTCAAATTTATTCCAGTTTGACCTGTTAATTAATATTTTCATTTTTAAAAAACCCACCCCACCCTACATAACAGCAATAAACTCACAATGAATTCCATTAAAGATGGAATCTTATGTTTTCATTGTCTTCTTTTAAGCATAGCACTGAAAAGGTGGACAAATCAGACTACTGCTGCCAGTCAACACAGACTTTATGGCAGCCAGATATTAGAATAAACTACAGAACTATATTTAACCCAAGAAGATAGGGTCTCTTTTATGTAATCCTACTTTAGGAGCTTCTAATGAGTTACTGCAGCCTAACCCAGATATGCCTTCCAGCAAGTTCCCTGCTCTTTCATGTCAACTCAACGATGAGACAATTTCATTGCAAAAATTGCTGCACAGCACAAAGAGTACTCTTGTTAAAAATGGCAATCATCAATATAATCAGTAACCTAAAAATAAACTTCTGCCTAATTAGCACATATTTATAATACAGAATCTTTACCTTTATTTGTATTGTATTTGCTATATAACTATAGTCATTGTTACTGAGAAGAGATTCCTAGGGCAGGTGAATATGTAGTCAATGGAATTAAGTAAGTAAAAAAAATTGTACAGTTCTTTGACACTAGAGTATTCACTCGAGAGAGCAGATGCCTACATTTACAAGTCAATGAACACATGCAGAAATTACTGAAAGATGCTTTAGGACTCAAATTAAATGTTAAGTGAGTTATTATCACAGTGGCCTCTTTTTGCCTTGAAAATTTACCGACAAAGATGCTCATCCATCTTAGAAATGTCTTCATCTTTCAGAGAGCATCCTCTGGGAGTCAGGCTTCCCCTGCTGAGGGTCCTGCATCCAGCCACCTGCCTGGCAGGCACATACGGCACGTGGGGATCAGCAGGGCCAGGGCGAGCACCGGTCACACGGCAACATCTGCCGGCTGATCAAAAGTGGCATTAATGAAATGCTAAAAGCAGTTTAGTTCACTCCTGCATGCTGAAAGACAGCTGTAGTGACAAGAGGTGTATGGGAAAAGCACCACACTAAGATTAGAGATGGTAAAAGGAGCAGGGAAAAGGATGAAGCTGTTCAGAACATGCTTTCTGACCCACGTCATCTATTGTGAACACCTTGCCAAATACAATCATATTATTGCTTGAAATCAAGCACAGCATGAAATGCAAAACAGTGATGTAAGAAACAAGGACAGGAATAATACTACTACAAACAAGAAATAGTGAAGAATTCATCACTACAATCTGTCATTGCATCACACAACTTCAATTCCTGTCATTTACAGATTTGGCTGTGTTTAAAGGGTTCTTAACTTGAAGTTCATCTCAATAAATGATCTCGACACAAAAAAATGTCTACACATACAAATAGTTTGAATTTCAGTGTCACTAGGTGCTTTCTTTACACTGTGTCTGCTGATGCTGCATATACAGGAAAAGCACTAAAAATGCAGTTCAGAGAGATGTCATTTCCGAACATCACATTGTCTCTGAGGCACTAGAATGCCTTTCTCTGTTATTATACCAGGTCCACAGATTTCAAGATTCAGAGCACAACAACTATACTAGACATGGAGATACATGGAGATATGGCATTCCCAAAAACAAACAAGGCCAATAGACCATAAACGTAGTATCTTGGCTTCAAATGCTAATTATTTCCCTGCAAAGCTAAAGTCCAGTGCAAAGTTCTTTTACTAATTTAGCTCTTCACAAAGGAAACAATGAGGTGCCTCAAAGATAAATAGCTTACATTTATTTTACTTAAATATTTTATTAAAAAACTTCATGACAGAAAAACAACAAATAATGGCCTCCAATCTAGCATAAATTTTGGCACTGACTTGGTTGTTCACATGACGCACATTAATTTTCATGCAGCTCTCTCTGGGAGAAAGGGAGGCATGAATCCTCCTCCAATGACCTGGTCATTCAGATGAACTGCAGAAAAGGGGCCAGGCACTGAACCATCTCACAGGCACCTATGGCTTTGTGTATATCACACACTGCACAATGAGGTGAAAGATTGAAAAGAAAGAGTCTAAAAGTTAATTTTCACTAAATGTGGCTTTGATAAACTGAAAGACTGATTTTTAGCATTCTTCTCAAGCTCAAGAAAGCTAATCTGTATGTCAAGGAAACAAACAATACAATCAGTGGAAACCCTGGCATTAAACAATGACTCAGCATTCTGACTGAGCCTCAAGCTCTGAATATACTATTTATAACATATTCAAAATTTACTCACTCAAAGAAAAAAAGAAAAAATACTAGTAAGCCAGTAGTAAGCTAACTAAAAGCAAAAATCAGAAATTAGAAAATAAGTAGCTTACTATTTAAAGAAAGAAGAAAAGGTCACTATTCTTAATGTAAGGGCAAGTCAGAAAAAAATCATTTAACAAAGACACTGTAAATACTCTGGAAATTTAAAGTCATCCAACATTACATGATCTTCAAGTAAAAAGCTGATGTTGAATTCAGAAAGAGAAATCCCATGCTTAGCACCAGTAAAATTTATTATCAAATATATTTCTTTGGCATTATAAGGATAAATTTGAATCTGATTACTA
Source organism: Coloeus monedula (assembly GCF_965178545.1). NCBI lineage: Eukaryota > Metazoa > Chordata > Aves > Passeriformes > Corvidae > Coloeus > Coloeus monedula. The sequence goes on from NC_138785.1 coordinate 63,182,248, forward strand.
ACATTTATTATTATAAATGCATAGGGCATATTATGAATATTCATGAAAGTGCATTACACAAATGCAAGATGATCTGTGCAGACTGAAATATATATTCAATCCTAGAAAGAAAGATAATCTCAATGGAAGAAAAGAAGCAATTACATAAAAAGGAAATGCAGAAAAAGCTGAAATTCAAGTTACACAGGAGGCTTAGGTGCTCCATGAATAAAGAAAGAAGAAAACGTCAGTAAGTGAGAAATCATGCTATGAAGAAAAAAGAGGAACAGTATCAACTACGTATACAATAATATGGAAATTATTGTACAGAGATGTAAAATATCAGCATATAAACTTTACTTATCAAAAATAGAATGACTTTTAGCCAGGTTAGAAAATGCAAAGCCGGGCTCCAACTTACAGGTCAACATTATGAACAAGGTGCCCTCCTACTGGCAGAAGTAGGAAGTCCAGAAGTCTTCTTGTCCAGAAGGATGACAAAGGCAATTATTCCTTTCCTGCCATGTGATAGGCAGAAGAACAGCTAAACAACCATCAGTTTTGAGTACACTGCTTTCTGCCTTATGAGGAAGAGGATGACAGTTTTGTCTCCTTGACATACTTCCAATAGCCAGTGCTCCAAACACAGACGAAAGAAATCAAATTCCCCTGGCATTAAAGGATGAAATAAATCTCTGCACAGAGAGTATTATTCCTCACACATATACTCAGGAACAGAAGCCGAGTCAAATTCCGATCCAGCTGGCAGATTGTCTCTTTGCTAGTTGCAGTGATGTAGACACCAATTCTGAACTGTATTGCTCAGCATCACTACAGGCATACCCAAGGCAAAAATCAGTCAAATATAAAAGTTTGGCCACATACTGCAGGTTAAGGCCCCTGTGAAACACAGTGTTGTTAGAAATGCTTTCTTTTATTTTTTCTTGTAGTAAAAATAATTAATTTTTTACATGATTTTCAATACAAACACCACAGCAGTCTACTCCAACATTACAAAAACAGAGAAAGAAACAAAAAATTTAATGAAACTGCTTAAGTAATGAAGCTTTGATATTTAATTGATTTGCTTGAAACTATGGATTTCCAAAAGCAAAACATTGTTTTAACCTGACAGTCCCATTGAGACCAATATTGCATACCACACTGCAAGCTTATTCTAAGCTGTTTATCAGGAAAATAGCATGCAGAAAAGACATCACCAATACAGAGCTGCCTTTGAACCTCTGCTTGCCATGGTTATAGGGTAAAGCTTCATCTTCACATCTGCATAGGTACTACCCAGTCTAGTTTGAAGCCCAGATGACAGAACCCAGGGTCAATAGTCTTCAGTGCCAGCTCTACAAGTCAGGATTTCCTGCAACTCATTTGCAACATTCCTCTTGGACTCAGGTATTTATTAGTTTATGTTTATTTAAACAGCATTTAAGTCTTCAACCACCATTTCTCCAACATCCTGCTCACCTAAGTCAAACAACCCTAGATACCACAATGCAGAATATTAGTTAACCAGAGAAACACAGAGCATAATGCTCCAGTCAGATCTATAAGCTTCATACAGCACAGAAGATGGTGCTGGGACGTACTTTAGAAATATCTGTAAAAATAAGAACTCCCTAATCAATGGGATGAAGTCTCTGTAAAGGGATGTTCAAGCTAGAGCACATTTGATCTTGTTTAACTGGCTCTAAGTCAAAAGGACAGCAGTGGTCAAGGAGAGAAGCCCAGGAACAAACCAGGGGTCTGCAGTCAGAGAATGGTGAGTGCATGTGCAGGACCAGATTCCAAAGGGAATCATTTTTGCTGTCAGTGAGCCATAACATCTCAGTGGAGTATACTGAAAATATTTACCTAAAAAAAAAAACAGGAAACAAATCCAGAACTACTTGACAGTTTTCCATAGAAGAGAAATTATTAATAATCCCAGAAGCCTTGCTCAGGAATTTTAACACATGTTTTTCAAGCCATCTCTCTGCTCCTGATTTTTTGTTTGACCTGTCTAGTACAATTTTATGTGTTACCCCAGAAGTGTCACAAGACAGAACTCCAGTGTACCACAGGTCTCTAAGTTGATATCCACCTAAAGCACATGGGGAGGAGAGACCTGCAGTTTGCTTCAACAGATTCAGAACACAGGTTGACTCTCACCTCCCCAAAATTTATGTTAAGATTAAATGTTTATCATCTCTGTAACAGTGGCTTTTACAAAGAGTGAGGTTACAATGAGGACAGCAATGGCTGAGATCCTGTACCAATGGTGCTTGCATGCAGCACTTTCAGGCAGCTAAATGCATGTCACATGAAGCATTTCCACCAAACACCTTGGAGCCTAGAACAGTTTCAAAAGCCACAGCAAAAATTAATGACAAAGTTCTCAAAACATTAAGAAAGACAATTGATACATTACTTAGAGAAAGTTAAATCCTATTTGCCAAAACCTCAGCACCCAATGCATAACATCTGAGGATTTCCACACTGAAGTAGGTCAACTGACAGCTACCAAAACACAACCATTATATTCCCTGCTTATGTGCTCCATGCAACATGGAAGCTGTAGGCATACATGTTACTGACAGAGCCATTCAGAAAGCCCAGTCTCAAAACTGACTCTCTTCATGTGTTCAGTAGGCAGGAGCACCCACCACCTGCACAACTCATTGCAGCCTTGCACCAAACACTCACTTCCCAGTGCCCAGCTGGAGGCTCACAGACCTTTAGTGACCTGATAAACCAGCACTCTAAGGGCAATAGTCACTGCCTACTTTATTGCCTTAGCCATCTCACTGGCAGCAATGAGGGAAACAATTGCATGCACACACTGCGAGAATTCCCCCTTTTCAAAGGCACAGCCATTTCTTGTCATCCAAAACCTACTAGGGACTGGGATGCAGTAAGAACCACCTGCCTTGCACCCGAAGTGTCAGTCTATCAAGAGTCCACAGCAATTACTGACACTGGCAAAACTCCATAGCCAGGAACTGTGGTCTGGCAAGTTAGCACACAGAAGATCCCCCTCATGACCAGTCAACAACTCCAAGTTCAGAAACAAACACAGAATTGCTTGTGCATTTCCAGTGCCTTCTACATGTTGTCTCCACCATCTGGAAGATTTCATCCAGGTCTGAGGTGTGCCACCAAACAGAACAGACTCAAACAGAGAGCACACATAGTTGGAGGTCAAATGCATCAATAGATGAAGAATACAGCTCCCAAAAACACTGAAGTCTTCTGAAAAATGCTAAGAAATAAGTTCTAGGGCAGTTCAAATGAAAGGGCTTAGCACATAAACTGAAAACAAAACTAAAGACAACCAGTGAAGACCTAACAACACAGACAAAGATGATATGAAGCTTTGTGACATGGATGTTCACAGGTAGGTTTAATGAGTTCAAAACTACAATACAACCTGATTAAATTTATTCACATTGTAATTCTGAAGTGTACTGTGTTAGTTTCATACTAATATAGAGAGATACTACTGCAGAAGAAGATCTGTGCACTTCGTCAATCACTAAAGTTTTAGTCTGGGGCTCCAAAGTCACGTCGATCTACTTGAATCCTCAGAATACATACAAGCACCAACCTACAGACCCACTTTTCAGAGCAGGTTTCATCAGTCAGAAACACCTGCAGTATGGGCCATGCTAAAAACTGGGGAAAAAAACCTGAAGTTGACTTTACTGCAGATTATTTATTGCTGATTAAAGAATGATATACCTTTAATCAAAGCCCCAAAACTGTAGCAGCTCTTCCCATGCACAGAGGTCAGGGTCACAACGAGTGTTAACTACTACTGTCAGCCTCATTGCCTAGACTGGTTGTTATTTACATCCAGTGTAAATTCGGAACACATGCAATAAAGTTGATGAATGTATGGATGATGGATCCATGTTATACAGACTGTAGCTGAGATCAGAATCAAATGAGTCAGTATCAAGAGGGTTCTTACTTTTCTACTTAAAAATCTACAACCTTTGCAAGGGAGAAGCCATGACAACACTTCTATCACCCACAGGGTGGGGCACATCTCAGGCAATATGGAACAGGAAAAAGAAAAAAACCGTCTGTGTAATTCAAAACCCCCAAAAATAAGAGTTTCATATTGCACAGTTTCATTGTTAAAGAATGTATCTCAGACTTAATAATTCCTTCCACATTAAAAAAAATTATTTCAGAAGACAGAATGACATGGCTTAATTTGTGCAGAACATGCACTGCTCCATCACGACAAAGCACAACAAAATAAGAACATGCAGCATTTTGACATCAACAAAGCTGCCTACATAGACGCCCACTCTTTCTTATTTTCTCTGCAGCATATTCTTTTAACTCACTCATTTCCTTCTGCATCTTTCTCACCATTCTTGACTTACCTACTTCCCATACAGCTTCTTCAGACTTGTCTTCACATGAAGACTGACCATGGAAATAGTTACTCCCTTGCAGACAGTTCAGAGTACAGCATCCATTTTAATTTTTCCTTCTCCCAATATATTTATATACCAATAAAAATAATTTCCTTGAGAAACAGAGACGTTATTCTAGAGTATCTGGAATAACTAGAACAGGAGAGTTATTCCACAGATCTAAGCTTCATGCTGTGATAGAGTCACACATTTGGTCCCACCTCCCAGTAAGGAGCTGGCAATTACTGCATTCCAGTGCAGGACCATAGATTTTATCTAGCTCCCTTACTCCACATGCAAATTACAGCTGATTGTGGCAGCTGAAGCAGGAATGCATTTTTGCATCAGATGTGCAAAAGCTAGAGTCCAAAAGAGCAAACATGCAGTATATATTGGGGGGGGGGGGGGGGGAGGGAGGGGGTTCTGCAGATTAGAATTATCATTCTTGAAAATCATGATATTTACGGCTCTGCTTTACTGATTTTGCATTGACAGATCTAAATCTTAAGAAATGCATTGTATTAATCAGCTCAAGTGATAAGGGAACACATCCCTTTAAAGGTTTTAGATATTCCTTTGCTTTGCGTGAGGAAATAGCAAATAGTAAATAATTGGAATCCTGTGTTGCTTTTGTGCTGTTTGAAGGATTAGCCTCTCTCAGTTCTTGGACAATATATATATTAAGTACACTAAGTGCTGTGATTAGAGCTTAAACACTGTTTAAATCAGAAGACATATCTCCAACACATCCCCTCCTAAAGCATAATTTACCATTATTATGCAATTATGTTAAAAGTGCTAGTATGCAGGAATCTTCTATTTTACCCAGTTCATCAGATATGCTGTCTCCACAAACAGATTTATCTGTATATTAATTCTTGGAGTATTTTCTGAGTGCACATTTATGAATGCACACAAAATTCTCAGCATTTAAATTTTTAGTCCTAAAAACCACAGCTTTTTTACCCAATATCTACATTCCTAATAGCTCACTAAAAAGACAGACTAAATCTAGCTCAGATATACCTAACTATGGCTATGGTCATGGTTCCCTTCTCTGATGAAGAAGTAGGCATCTACTTTCTAGACTACATGTCATCTAGGAAAGGTTGAGGTGAAAAGATGGAGAAAAAAAGTTGGAAAAAACCTAAAAATATTTCAGGTTTTCTTACACAATGGACAGTAGCAAAAAAAAAAAAAAATCTGCAAACAATAATATATATATATATATATATATATTTGTTATTGACATAAAGGCAAGGTTCGTACAATCAGCTGAATGCAGGAAACCTTTGGGTTTTTACTGCAAGAGGTAGTAATAGCCCCAACCTCCTGGCTGGTTGAATGTAGAACCTAAAAAATTCTGAGAAATTTCAGCATATGATGGCAATCTATTAAAAAAAATCCAAACAAACCCAGACAAAACCCAAAATAAACAAAAAATCCACCACCAAACCAAACTAGAAAATGTTAATAAAGGGATATCATGAGCTGTCAGGAACAAAATAGTCCAAAATATTCACTTTTCAAAGTGACTCATTGCAAAGAACATGAGTTCATGCCATTGACCAGTGAAACTTGATTAAAAATACAAAAAAGGCTCATCTAACCTTCACAATCAAGCATATACATCTTGAGTTCTGGAGCAGGAGGTTTATCTTCAAGACTTCAACCCTTCTTACACATGCAGTTTGAAATTAGCCAACAAATGCAAAAATTAGTCATAGGGGACTGAGAGACAGCAGAAGCATTTAAGGCTCATTTCCGTAGGAAGCAAGGCTACAGCAAATGTAATTTAAGTTTTTAGTAAGACTTTGCTATTTTACTAAAAACCTCAGAATTACCAGAACAGGCCATAAGTGTTGGGGAACAGCATCCCATCCTCCCTCCCATCCTACATGGTAGAGGCCAAAGCCTCACGCAAAAGCTAATAGGGTGATTATCTTGAGAAGGATTATGCTGCACAGAGAAGCTGAAGTCTGCCTTTGTGAGAATTAAGTCCATCATCCTTACTGGTGAGCTGAATTATTTTCTTCTGCCATAGTGCAGATAGATTATCATGTGGTCTTCCTTAAAATGAGTGAAACTCAAAGAACATCGATATAAGAAGGTGGAATAAAATGTATTTGCAGATCTTCCTTTTTGGATTAAGAAATAGGGAGTCCAGAAAAGGATACAAGAGGAAAAGTAATTAATTCTTTTATAAGAAATAAAAGTCTGCCACACTAAATTAGTGGAGTATGGTTATAATACAGTCTATACCTAACAAGCTTAGCAATGAGTGAGACATGATCTGTTCTACAGGAAATGCCAAGATGCGACTCAAGTAGATCAACATAAGGTAAAAACATTGTGAAAGTGGTGCTTTACACCTTGATATGGAAAAAAAAGGTCTATTCTTGGGGTTTCATTTCTCATTTCTAAGCAATTTAGAGAAGGAGCACCTCCCAACACACTCTCTCCATTCTGACAGGGACAAACATCCAGATAGTGCAGAAAGAACTATATGAAGCAGTTACTCCAAAATCAGAGAAGTACTTGCAGCTTAGAGACTCAAACAAAATGAGAACCACTGTCTCACATAGTAAAACCTTCACCCTAGCAACATGTCCTGATTAGACTCAGGGTAGACATGCATCACATCACCGCAAGTATTTACAAACGTGGATAATAAGCTTGTTCAGAGAATTAGCAGCCGCAAGAAAACAAGGCTTGTACCTTTGGGTAGCAGCTCAAATGCCAGCTAGTGAGAAGAAATGCAGAACATTGGACACTTTTTTGCATAAACAGAAGCATTACAGAGCAGTAAATAAACAGCTACCAGATGCTGGATACTGCACTAGATAGAAAATAGAAAAAGAAAATGAAATCTCAGCCTCATAATCACTGACATTTTGGAAAGCCTTACTAAAATAGTCTACTTCAGTTAGATAAGATAGATGTTCCTTGTTCTGACTGTTGAAGAAGAGGAATAAGGTAATTTTGGAAGAATCCATGGAAGATTATTCTGCAATGGCTCACTCTTACTCCTACCATACAAACAATAATAATAATAACAATAATAGCACATCAGTTTCAATTACACTAACTTACCACTTGGCTCACGTCATCTTAAAATAAATAGATAATGTTAGGATTAGATTTTAGTGTGTTATACTCACAGGGGAAAATAAAAAAAAATCACCTCCTCCCCCGCACAGCAGTTGAATCAATCAGATATGCAGACAGTGTCCATAATGAAGGCTGACAACTATGTTGACCATAGCCAAAGGGACACCATTTTTTGAGGTTCCACCCAGGAAGCCAAGCATTTCATCTGTGGCACATGCTGAGCATCAGTGCTAAATCAAAAGTGAAACTACAAAATGCACTATGTGACTCTGCTGACACTTCCTTCCTGGATGGAATGGTAAGATCTATCGCAAAAGCAACTAAAAGCTTTCAGTAGTAATGTCTTGTCAAAGACAATTGAAATGGAGGACAACTGTCAGTTATCCAAGAGGATGAAAGTTCAATTTAAATTGCACTAGGAAATACAAAAAAAAAGTACTTTCTGAAACAGCTCTCATTTCCCTTACTGTCATGGTAGGGGGCTAAAAAATGGGCAACATGGCGTTAAGATGGACTAAAAGTGAGAAGAAAACTGAACAAAAACTTCAAAGAGTTAGGAGAGACATTTTGATCCTCCTACAGTTGTGGCTACGCTAAGCATTTAGTAGAGAACAAGTAAGCAACACATGAACACATACACATAATATAAATAGCTCCTCTCTTAATTTTACACTGATTACAGAATGCCAACTTGCAGATTAAATATATAGGTTTTTAAAAACATCTGCAAGAAACAAATGAACTAATATTTACATCAAAGTTCTCTTATTATCAGAACAAAACAAAGATGTCCTTCAGCCATCTTCCACTAAAAACAAAGTAAAGCCAAAGCAAACCAATGTTGACTGTTTGAGGATGACATAACTACCACAAAAAAGTCTGTTCACTATTTCTAAACATTTCACCATTTAAGTGATTTTTCCTTCACCTTCAGACTTTCACCTCCAGAAGCTAGTTTGAGTTTATTGAGTTATTCGGCATGTTAACAGGACAGCACCAAAACAACTGCATGTGTATGTGTGTTTATATTTTTATATATATTTTATATATATAAAATCTGCATTAGGCAACTCTCTCTTAAAACCTAGGATATAAAGATAAATTAGAAATTGCCATTGACATGTAATTTCCCATTGTGGACAAAATACAGAGTGACTACAAGTTTCTGTGCCTAACAGAACAAAAATAAAATAACAAAATTCCCACTGTATTCCTCACTATATCAAGCACCTTATCCATTCCTGTCTAACTTAACAGCTCCAGGTGGGAGCTTCCCAAATACATCTGGCTCTTCATGTGCATTTATGCATGTGTTTGAGAGCCTATATGGTAAAGAAAGAGTGCATCAAATCCAAAGGTATCTGTGGAATTAAATGCCAGATCTATGAGCTTGGACTGTGTTGAGAGGAAAAGGGGAAGACCTCACCTACCACAGCACATGGCAGAAGCTTCTCTTCAGCTGCCATTCTTATTAGACAAACAAAGAGATGAAATATTGCAAGTAAGGAAGCAACCAACCGAGTTTTAGTGATCTCTAAGAAAGGCCCACAAAAGCATTCCATCTGCCAAAGTTGTATGATTTCCAACAATGTGCAAAGGATGGAAGTATCATGGAGAAAGAATGAATGAAAAATAAGTTTAAACTACATTGTGGTTCCATTTTGCTCCACTGACAATGAATCTATAACACCTATATTGAATTATTATAGATTTTTCCCTATTATGGAAGTTAGAGCTGATAAAGGTTGATATTTTAAAAAAACTTAGCAAAAATTAAACAGAAGTAACAAAATTTGCATACAAGAGTAAAACTTCCCAAGATGGAAAAAAAACCACTTTTTTGGATCATTAACTCAAGATATTCTATTGTATCATGTGAATAAACTATGAAACAACGACCATGAAACTGATTTTCCTTACTAATGCTGAGTAACATTGCAATAAGTACCCTAAATCAGCAATTGTTCTAAATATGGAACTTTTTTTCTTTTAAATGAGAAACAAAAGAGATGGAATGCATTTGTGCATATCAGTACACAAAGCTGCAATTAAGGCTGACTATTGTGCCTTCAAAATGATGTAGAACAGAGTTAATGAAAGTTGAAAGAAAAAAATCAGGATTACAGATAAGGACATGAGGAAGGGTTTGATGTTTTATTTGCTTGATGGCAGAGCAACTTTGGTTCAAAATTAATAAACAGAGATGCAATAATCAGTGGTACCTGTCCATATATCCTCTTAGACAGAGGCAGGATGCAACCAACCTTGCTTCTATACAAAGGGGCAATCCAACCTCACATTCTTCAGTATTTTCTGTTCCCTGACACGTATTTATGCCAGCTTCATCTGGTCTTGCACTATCCAGAAATACAGGCCAGGCCCATTTCTTTCTTCATATACTTGCTACTCTTACGTCTCCCATCTCCTCTATGATAATCTAACCAAAATGTTCTACAAGAAAAAAAAATCTATACATGAAAGTAACTATAAACATTTGCATACTGACAAATAATACTTACAGGCAGAAACTGACAGCAAAGCTGGGATAAACTGCAACAAAGATGGTGCTGTGGACATAAATGTACTAACTATGGAAAACAAAACATGAGCTTGAATGAGATGGACCTCTAAGAGAAAAATCTTAAGCAACCTCTCCTCCATCACTGTGTACTGCGATTAACATTTTAACAGAGCACATCTCTTTCAATTCAAGCCTCATTTATGCCTCACATATGGTTCAACACATGGCCTCTTTTGAGGATATTTCCAGCTCTTGCGTTCCCGTAACAACAATCTAAGACACAAAAGGAGCATGCATTTAAGTGGAGAGTGAGCGTTGCTCAGAGCATTTCCAAAAAGCAAATGGAAATAAAAAGCCTTAATCTACATGCAGAGAACTTAAATATGTTAGGCAAATCTCTACACCAATGGCCTTTTGCAGTACTTGTGTAAGTCTGCTACTTACTGTAGCAGACAAGCTTCAGTGCCTCAGTGAAGGAGTCCTAGGCCTGGCCTCCTTGAAGTTACAGAGCACCTCTGTAAACAGTGATCTCTTCACCCATAAGAAGAATCACCTCTTCTACGAGATGCAAGATTTTTGGCCCTTCTGTTTAAATCTCCAATGTATCTATTCACTTTGTATTAACAACCTAACTGTGCACCAATCCACAAACAAAAACCTCAAACCTCAAAACAGCCCACACTACTTCAGGTGCAAGAAACAAAGTCATCCCAGTGGACCAAGAAGTACAAACAGAGCAGAGACTGAAAACAAATGTTCTAAGCCTTACAGAGTATCCCAGCTTCTGTATCGCAGTAACTAATTTTAGCATTATTAACAGTAAGGCACATGTTGTTTCAATGCAGAACAAAAACACCATCTCAAAAGATAATTAAGGCAGAATTTAAAAGTCTTTAGAAAAACCTTCCTGCCTAAATGCATCATGAATTTGTGTGTCTTACAAAACATTTATTTTCAGGAGGTTTTGGAAAACCAACACAAAGATATTCACCCCTTGCCATATAAAACCTGAAACTGAAGCTGGCATCTCACAGAGATGAAACACAGCAGACCCTAATAAGCATTACAGAATTCTACTCCTGCATAAATACATAGGCACATCACGCTTGCTCTCAGTGAGACCAGCCATGTAAGAAGAGACACTACTGTGTCTACATGACGGGTTCTAAGCATAGAGCAGGGATCTCATGGAGCAAAAGGAGTCTCTGAATGAAGTGGGTCTCAATTCCTTCCCCCTTACAAAATTTGCTAGGATTTCTTTTCTTTCTTCCTCTAATAATTCTATTAATTTTAAAATAAATAAATACCGTCAGTTAAAATTAACATCATTTCTTAGGGTTGTCTGATTAGGCACTGTGGTGCATGGAAGTCATCAGTCAGGCTAGTAAAAATAGAAATAACTAACAAAAATAATTCTTGCTTGTTAGTCAAGCCTGTGTTCACTCCATCCTCCCCTAATTCAGAGATCCTGTAAATCTGCAGTGACTTGCAGGCCTAGCCACTGCTTTAAGGGCTGATGGAAAGAACTTTTTTTAAAATCTCACCCATTCACTAGAATAAACCAGTCTTGATGGGGAACCAAGAGAGGAAGACTACAGTGTGCAGATACTCCTCTCATCCAGCCCCCTGGAGTGATCTGTTCTGTAGTGTTGCCATAGAAAATGGAAAGGAAGCCTCCAATTAGGGACGAGGTCACATTTAAGCAGAGATATTATGTAAATAACAGCCAGCCAGCACTCTGCAAAAAAAAAAAAAAAAAAAAAAAAAAAAAAAAATAAAGGCCTCATCCTGCCAGCCCTCCAAGGGCAGGCCTCGGGTTTGCTCCTAGAACACCCGTGCCAGCAGGACCCGGCTTGCAGGAGCAGGTGCCACCCCCGGAGCTGCCCTGGAGACCCCCGGCACCGCAGGTACAGTCCAGAAGGGGGGCGGGCGGCAGAACCCTGAGGGGGTCGGGATGCTCCGGACCGTCACCCCGCCCTGCCGCGGGTACCGGCGGGGATGGGGGAGCACCGGGCTCTCCCGGCCCCTCCGCGGCCGCGCCCCGGCCCGCTGATGGCTGCGGGGGAGTTGCGGGAGGGCGGGGGCCGGCGGGGGACCGGCCGAGCGGGCCCCCTCGGCGGGCGGGAGCCGTCTCGCCCCGCCTGGGGACAGGCAGCCCTTGCCCCGCCAAGGACCAGCCGCCCTTCCCGAGGCTCCCTCGCCCGTCGGGTCACCAGCACGGACGGGAGAGGAGAGGGGCAGAGCCTCGCCCCGCCCCGGGATGCACTTTTTTCCCTTAGGCATCTTTCACGACCAAAGTGTCCGAGCGCGGCAGCATCCTCCCTCCATCCCTCCATCCCTCCATCCATCCGTCCTCCCTCCCCTGCCACCCCGTCTCCGCGCCGCCCCCGCATCACCCACTCGTGCCTCCCGCCGCCGCCACTCACCCACGCCGCGGCCGGCGACGGCGGCAGGGCCCGGCCAAGCCCCTGCCCACTCCTTCCCCGGGCGGATCCGCTGGCGCGATGCGGACAGAGCGGCGGCGAAGCACCGCCCGGCAGCCGCACCTCGCTGCCGGCGCCGGGTCCCTCCCCAGCTGTCACCGGCGGCCCGCCCTCGGGGGCGGCGGCGGCCGGGCCCTCCCGCGGCCCCGCCCCGCGCCCGCCGCTGCTCGGGGTGCTCGGCTGCGCGGCCGCGGCGGGTCCGCGGGCTGCGGCCCCGGGAGAGCTGCGGCGCACGGAGCCGGGCGCTGTGCGCGGCAGGGGCACGCTGTGCCCTCGCCCGGCTCCCCGCCTCAGCAGGTGAGGGCACGTCCGGCACAGAGTGCCGGGGAGGATGGACCCATTTAATTTTTTATGTCACACACGGCCGTCGCACACAAGAATTAGACACGGAGTTGTCAGATTAACTCAGCTGCCGGACGCTTGTAAACCCTGATGCCATTTAAAACCTCGTTCTTTTGTCAGAATGGAAGAGAATATCAGCTTGAAGCTCCCTGCCCAGGCTTTGCTGTGGGTTTCAAACCAGACTGACTCCTCTGCACCAATGTACATTGGCTGTGAACGCACCTTTGCTAAAATGCTGTTCGTGGTTGTATTTCTGTTGATCCAGATTCAGTGACTGATCCAATGAATGCAGCAGAAATATGTTTCTCTGAGCCAAGTACCAAGACCTCAGGGAGTAGGAATGGTCATGATAACTGACATGGCTCAGTGTTATGTTGATGGCTTATGCAGTGTTTGCGTAAACTGGCCCAGAATCAAGGAGAAAATAAGCAAGTTTACGACTCCATTTGTTTTGCTGTTTTTGTTGCTGCTGTTGTAGTGCTAGGTTTGTGCTTAGTTTAAAACAACAAGATGGCTATCAGATAATAGACTTGAAACAGGAACCATGATACACAAGAAACAAGCATCAGCCTCAAAACGTGCTCGAAGAAGTAGGTTGATGGAGTTCAGCAGAGAGGCAGCTCAGGGCAGCATCACAGGCACAGAAATTTGAGAAGGGAACACTTCAGTGTTGAGGATAAAACTAACACTATTGATGGCCACACAGAATGATTAAAATCCAAATTGGAACACACATTTTAACAGTCAAGGCAATTAAACAGTCAGAAACAACTTTTGAGACTACAAGGGAATAGGCATTGCTGGGCCATGTGAAGCAACACTTAAATCTCTTTCCAGAGGGAGGCATTTCAAACAGGAGCTAAAGGAATTCTTGTAGACAGAATAACCCCAAAAGTTCCCTCTCTGTAGAGAAAATGCTGCTTTTAATTTTAAAATCAATAGGAATTGAATGTCCCAGTTGGTGTTAATTACTTCATATAGTTAATTTGTTCCACTTTCTAAGAAAATTTCAGGTATAAATGTTTGATACTTAAGCTTTTAAAGAAATGCCAACGCATTTCTTAGTGTCTATGTTCCAAGACTGGGTTAATGAAACCATAATGAGCAGCTTGTTATGCTTTAGCTGCTATCTAATTGTTTTTCATTAGAGTAAGAATTTGGAGCCTTAGTTCTGGCCCTGGTCAGAGAGAGAGGAAATTTGATCTCATAAATAATATATGCATGGCTTTATATTAGTGTTATGTCTTGTGCAAGCATGCAATGTTGTGTTCTGAAGAAAGGCAAGATGTTCTGTTAGGATTTGCTTGTAATGTGTTGGTGCATAGGGTTGTTATGTGCAAATTATTTTCTTACTAAATAATTTTTGCTTTAAAGTACTTGAAAATAAAGAAGAAAGTGGAGTTTGTAACTTAGCTAGCACTTTGTTTCTCAGTATTTTTCATTAATAGAAGTGTTTGAGCTTTTCTTTTTTTAATTAACATAAATTTGATTTAATTTAAAAATAAGGTCATGTGATTATCTTGCCTGCACAGAGTCAAAAATATTAGCTTCCTGTCAGACATGGCTCTAGAACCTGCTCTTTTCCTCAGCTGGAGAGCAACCACCACTTCATGAACCCTAAAGCATTCTTTTGAGAGCGTGGAGTTTGATACCCACTAGAAGGTCTAGAAGGTGAGGGACCCACTGCACTCTCTGCACTGCACAGAGGTATTGTAAAGACAGTCCCATCCCCAAAGAACTAATGCTGTTAGTGGTTGTGGAATAGCCAAGAGACTGGCACATTAAGTGAAAGTAAAAATTTATAATCTGGGCTGGTTTTTGTTTGCCTGTTTATTTACAGCAGTGGAGTATCTTACAGGAAGAAAATTACTGGGTCAAGCCCAAGTTCACACAGGAATTCTGTGGATCAGCCAAAAATTATATCCTGGTAACTGTGTGTCCCTGCTGATGTGGGAAGCTTCTGAACAACACAGAGTGTGAAGCTGTGAAACCCAGAAGATGTCTGCAAAGGAACAGAAGTATTTTGCCCAGCCATCGGCTGATTTATTACTACTGATTGTTTGGCTAGTGTGTTACCAGCCTCCTAACTGTGCTGTTAGTGACTGGTAAAGCAGACTGAAATATTGAGTCTGAAAAGTGATATGTGAGCCATCAGCAAGAAAATACTCAGCTCTGTTCTGAATTCCTTAAAAATCAATGCTAATTCTTCATTCAATTCAGGAGGAATAAGTAACACTTTAAAAATGCCTTTAAAACCTTTTGGTAACTTTACAACTATGCAATTTAGAATTAGAAGCACTTTGACTTTATTGCGCTCATGCTGCAGTAACTATATTAAGTAGAAAGCAAAATAAAATTTCAAGGACAGGCCATAATTGAAAATTTAATTCATTTTTAATATTGATATTCTTATTTTAAAGAGCTTTAAGCCTGCAGACTAGCAGAAGAGTATCGGACTCCTTGCTCTAAATTTCCCTTTTAATCATAATAAAAATCTCTTGTTGTTAACAGAGGTGGTCCTCTTCAGTTAAAACTCAAAGTGGAAGAAGTTTTTAAAGTTTCAGCTCTTAACAATTGTAATGCTTTAAGCTTTTATATTCTTTTATGGAAAAAAAAAATCCTAGAGCACATTTGAAACTGGTTTACACAGAGAGGACCAGAATATCTGCTGCTGTAAATGTAAAAGCGGTGCATTGATTTTTTTTTTAAATTGTTATTATTGTTAACATTATTATTATTTACAAATCAGAAATACGCATGTAAAGAACAGGGGTTTTTTTAAACAGTGTAGGTTTTTTTCCATTGAAATGCAGCCATCTGCAGGCAGTTATATAATAGTGCATAGCAACAGTACAACAATTATGAACTATATATGGCTATATTTAAAACTTATTACATCACTGATTATTATGAATGTTAATACTGCACAGGACAGGCAAGAGAAAATTTCTTTTGAGGGGAACCTTAAGTAGACTGACTACAATTATGCACTTTAAAGGATTTGGGTGTGATCTTTTATAGGAGTGATTTTTCTAGAAAAGTTGGATTCAAGACGTCTCTTTCAGAAAGCCTGGGAGATTCAGAGTCATCGAAATGGAATGAGGTTTATTCTTTTAAGTTATTGTGGCATTGTGAAACTTGCAGTGGATTTTCATTTAAAACATTCATGTTTTAACATTCATTTACATTTTTTCAAAAGCACCATTTTCAGATTCAAGAGTGCTGGAAAGAGCTGGCCTGATTTTCTGTAGTGGAGATGCATTTTGCTCAGAGAGCTGGCTGCCAAGTGTCTGTATATGGGACGTCTGGGCTCCCTCTCCACATTGTGGGTCTCTGGCAAGGCTACCTTGGCCCTGGAGCAGAGGTGCCTCTTACACATCCCAAGAGAATCTGTCTTGCTGTGCAGTCATGTACAAAACTGATAGTGGCACCAACACATGCAAAAAACCCTCTCCTACCATGCTGCTGAAATTCAAAACACAGAATGTGTGTCTGCTGCACCAAAAGGGGAAGTGGTGCTGGTTTGTGCAGCTCACAAGGTGGGACTGTAAAGGTTTGGCCAAGGGCAGAACCTGCCCACGCCTGCCACATGTGTGCAGTGTATAAATTCTTTCTACAACACATATTTTGTCAGAATCTAATCTTCTTTTACAAATGGTTTAAACACTGATATGACAAGTTGCAGTATATCTGCTTGGGGATTTCTCCCATCTTTCTCACCCTATTAAAGGATTCTGCCCTAGGTGGGTGATGGTAGAATATCCAGAAATAGCATGTGTTGCAAACTCATGCTTCTAATAGGGAATAATTACCATGCATGGGTATCAATAGCAGCCTAAGGAATTAGACTGCAATTGAGAGTTGAAATATGTAGTTTTAACAATCATAAGTTGTGTTTCTGTATTGTACTGGGTGCACTGTACAATATTCCTTTCTTTTGTGTGTCAGCATGTGTCTGAGCAGATATGTATGCACTTTTAATGTTTTCCTGCACCTGTTTTAGAGAAGTCACTTATTCCTTAATAGAGGGGGAAGAGTCTTCTGGGAATATAGACCCTGAAATTAGGATTTATTATAGGTTTTGTATACAGCTGACTTGGTTAAAAGCTGCCTTGCTGTGCAGTCACATATCAAATTAAAAATGACATTATAAATAGATGAAGTTAATGACTGTGCTGTGGAATATGGGAATAAAACATTTGACTCATGCTAAAACAAAGGGGAAAACTGAAAATTCACAGTATATTAACCCATGTTTGGTCAAAGATGCTGCTATAGAAGCAAGCATAGTGCTTTGGATGGCAATTGATTTCTTGTGTTGCACTACCTGCAGAGCCCTCTTTAATGCGTATGCTGAGATGATTAGCTGTAATAAGGAGAGGCTAGGGATTAAAAGTGTAAAAATAACAGCCATTATACTTGTTAGAAGGAATTCTCGGAGGATGTGTGTCTGTGGCTCACTCACACTTGCTTTACTACCTGATGTATTGAGCTAGTCAGAGCTTTGTTGGAAAAGGCTGCTAAACATGGCTGTTAAAATCATGACATTTTGGTGGACTTCTTTTTCTCTTCATGATTCTTTTTCTTTCTTTTTAAAGATGACTTGTTAACCACCTTGACTTTCTGAAGACAAGACCTTATAATATAGTAAGGATCGATAATATTATATAAGTTCCTCAACTCTTGGGTTGTAGCATTTTTGTTACAGAAACTTAACGTGTAAAGGAAAAAATAAATTAAAATACGCTTTACTGATCTTCCAATTAATACCAGAATTCCAGAATTTAATCATATTGAATATTTTAGTACTGCTACAGCAGCTTATATGTTTAGAGTGTAGGTGTACTTTTCTTGCATCTGTGGATTCAAAACTGCAGGACATAATACAAGGTTATGCATCATTTCAAAGGATAGCAGCTAGTTGGAAATGCCACTTAAGATCTGCCACAGCTTCTGTTATGCACACTGATGCAAAGCTTCAATCAGTATGCAAAATCAAGAAATACTTTACTGCTGTCGTGCAAGGTCTTTGTTTGAGGGGAATATTGAGGAATTCCCCTGGATGTATCTTTCTTAGAGAATGAAAAAAGGTTGCTCTCATAAAGTTGACCTTTGTGAAGAAATAAAGGGTGATAGGGAAGTGAACAGATAGTCTGATAAATTCCTTCCCTTTTCCTTATTAAAAGAGAAGATGAGCCAAAGATTTGTTTATCTTTGGAAATGAGTGTGTAACTGAGCTATAGGAGATGTGTAAGATCTGCTGTTTCTCACTTGGAAGCAGCTCTCTTCAAAGACAGAGTAGGACTTTGAATACCAAATGTGGTCTTTTCTTTAGAGGCAGAAACTGGATAGGACCAGTTGCTAACCAAAGATACTGGAATCAGGGAATGTACCTCATGGAAGATGAAATGGCCCTTTTGTTACTCAACCCAGAGACACACTACCATAGTCAGTGAAGGTACCAAAATCCCTCCTGTACTATCATATCCTTGTAAATGCTCAGACGCAAAATAACTCAGGTTTTTCCTTGCTGTCTATAGATTTCTGGTGGTGTAGATCTGGATGCTTTTTTATGTAAGAAAAGTATATTTAGTCTCTGTTAAGTATGTTTAATTTCTGTTAAGTGACAGCTTAATGTGCAACAGAGAAAAATGAAAATATTTCTCAATTTTAAAAATTAATTGCATCACAAATAATTAATATTATGGTAAGGAAAAAAAATTAATTACCCATATAGCCTTGGTCTCCTTATACCACTTTAAAGGCAATTTCACATAAATTCAATAAAACTGGCTGCAATAAGCAGAAAGTTTAGACAGGATAAAGACATTAGCTCTGTCTTTACAATGTTTGTCCTTAGGAAAGGTACCAAATTGATTATTGCCTTAAAGTACACTGCTCAGAGTTCAGTAACAACTTGAGTAATTAAGAGTGTGTAAACATAGACTTCTGTCCAAGTAACATGGAGTGCACTTGTATTTTCTTCTGGCCCCCTCTTTTCTTTAGGAAAATAACTTTGAGAATAGAATAGAACAGTTTAGTTGAAAGGGACCTACACCAACTCCCTAGTCCAACTACAATATATACTAGTGGAGATTGCCACTACCATTTTGTGAGGGAGGGTGGAGTCACAGATAAAGACTGCAAATAAAGACTAAGGAAAAACAGGGATGCATGTCAAACAAAATTTAATTAAACTGTGTAATTGCAGGCTCAGCTAAAGAGTAACACTATGAAAATGTTGTGAGTATTTGCATAAGGTGGTATTATACATACAACAGTTTGAAAAAGGTTCAGTCCGTTGTTGTCTAGCCACAGTAACGTAATAGTGGATTCAACCAGATCGAGGGGGAACATCATAGTAGCAGGTATCAGTAAGTTAGGCTGTGAGAAGATACAAAGGATGCATAATGGAGGAAAGGGTAGTCAGCAATAGAGGTGACTGAACAGCTGAGATCCCTCAGCTCACACAGTATGAGCTGGTTGTTCACAGCCCAGCAGGTTCATGGCTGTGCTGCTTCCAGAGACAGCTTGGTCAGTCTCCATGAAGGCTCTCGAGAGCTGGCTCTAGCCACAGCACTTTGTAAAACATGGACTTTTTCCTCTGTGGCTCTTCCTTTGGTGATGATTCATGATTTGCTTCAAAAAGAGAGGGCTGCCAAGATGACAAATTTAGGCTGCAGATCCTGTGTGCAAATTAATTCTCTCTCTGTGCAGTCTTTCCGATTTCCCAAAGCTCATCTAAGGAGGCTGCAGGGCAAAAGGAAGCAAAGAGAACACTGTTTGTTAATACCCCAGAGCTCAGTATGAAATGTGTTCAATCTGGTAAACCAGGTAAAGCTTTTAAAGCACCCTGAAAATGCACAGAATTTCTGCATTATTTCCCTAGCTTTTATTTAGTTATTTATTTATTTATGATGTCAGTACAACTGCATTTGGAATTTAGCCTGCCTATCTCCCACAGTAGCCTTTCTTGCTCACATGGAATGAGTCAGGCATGGTGTGTATAAAACTCTTTGGGGTGCCAGATGTGAGATAGTGTAAGGCAAAGTATTTCTCTTCTTCAAAAAAGAAATGTTCTCTTGCCTAAAGTGAAAATGAAACAAAACCTCCAAAGGCCTTTTCTGTTCCTCATGTACCTATCAAAGGGTATAACAGTATTGAATTATTTAGGTAACTTTCCCTATTAGACTGTGTTCTTTTATGAATCATTTCAAGTGGCTTAGGCCCTAACCATAAAAAATCATAGCACATCCTAAAGACTTTGAGAATGGCCCAAGGGAAGGATTTTAGGTAAGTTAAAAATTTATAGCCTAAAAAAATTTGTGAACTTCAAATTGCATTTTAATGAAATAATGTTTTTAATCTTGACAGATGTGCTGGTTTTGGCTAGGGTAGAGTTAACTTTCTTCACAGTGGCTGGTATGGGGCTGTGTTTTGGATTTGTGCTGAACACAGAGTTGATAATATAGAGATGTTTTTGTTATTGCTGAGCAGGGTTTACACAGAGGCCAAGACCTCTTCTGCTTTTCATACTCCACTCTGGCAGGGAAGTTGGAGATGCATGAGAGGCTGGGAGGAGACACAGCCAGGACAAGTGACCCAAACTGACCAGTGGGATATTCCAGACCATGTGACATCATGCTCTTTATATGAAGTGTGGGGAGGAAGAAGTAGGAAAAGGGGGACATTTGGAGTGATGGTGTTTGTCTTTGTTTGTCTTCCCAAATCACCATTACCATGATGGGTCCTGCTGTACTGGAGATGGCTGAACACCCGCCTGCACATGGCAAGCAGTGAATTAATTCTTTGTTTTGCTTTGCTTGTGTGTGTGGCTTTTGTTTTCCCTTTTACACTGTCTTTATCTCAACCCATGAGTTTTCCAGCTTTTACCTTTCCAGTTCTCTCCCTGATCCTGTTGGTGGGGGAGTGAGCGAGCAGCTGCCTGGGGGTTGGTTGCTGGCTGTGGTGAAACCACAACACACAAGTTAAAAAACCCCTCCCCTTCCCCCTCTCACTCCACTAAAATTCCTGGTTAAACAACTAAAGGGAGTCTAACTCAAGAATTAAATTGGTCCCCTTTTTTTAATTCTGTGCCCCAAGAGCTTCTTGAAGATTTGTTTCTTCTTCCCACTCTGCTGTTGAAAGTTTTATCTTAAAACCAGATGACACCTTGATCATGTGTAAAGAGCAGATCTCTATTGCATGAAGTTTAATTAATGCAATCATTCACATAAGTATGTCAACAAAACCACAAAAAATAAAAGGCAGATGTATTACCAGATTTCAAATTGCTAACTGTGAATATTGTCAAACATTGTGTTAGCAAAGCATGATGCTGATTAGATATCTAAACTTGGCTCTTACTAAAATAAGTCTCTGATCAGTGGTCTCAGCTCTGTCCAGCAGAAAAACTTTTGTAGGTTTTTTCACTAATCTTAGTGAGATTAACAGAGGTAGGAATAAGGGAATATTCTAAATATCATACGTTTAAAAAGTGATATATTGCAACATGCAATTGGAATTGAGTACTTATCAATGTTCTGAAGATCCTCAAACCTTCTTTGAAAGCAGAGTGATTCACAAGGTGTGTTAATCTGAAGAATAAAGAAACGTTGATAAAAATCTCAAAGTTTAATGAAATGTTGATACATTATCTGAACTATCTTGTTCTCTGTAGCATTATTCCTAGTACCTGGATATCCCTTATAGCAGTTCCTATTGCTTCCTCTTCAAAAAACCCTCTGATGGTGGTTGCACAGATGGCCTGTTCTCATAAAGTTTTAATATCTAATATAATCTCATATGCTGCAATTTATTATTTCCTATTCTAACCCCTTTGAGTACTAAAAACATTCTCTTTGCAGAAGATTTTGCATATTTTGAAGTATCTTCTTTTCCAAGGCTGAAAGACTACTTTTCCCACTTTTTTTCCTAAATTCCATCTAGGTTTTTGACTCACTGCTCTCTGCTAGACTTTATCCCATGTGATTTGCCTCTTTCCGAAGTATGGACCTGGATTTTGAAGTGTGACAGCTGTGGCCTTACAATCCTGAGTAGTAAAGGGATTACTCCTGTATTCCTTACATGCCACAATGGCACTTGCTTTTATCTGAAATAGAATGACACTCCTGATTTATCATTTTTTAATCTACTGTAATCTCCAATCTACTAGTACACAGCCAGTTATTCTTCATCCTTCTTTGGCTTCTTGATCCATCTTGTTATTGACCTATCCTAGATCATAGATTAGGTCTATAAAATGTAACATACTGTATTAAATTCTTGGGTGGTTTAGGGTTTTTTTCCAATCTATTTGAATCATTTTAATGGTAAAATAAATGAAGAACTGTAGCAGACTGTCTTTGAATGTCAGGAGTCATTTTATTTAATCTTTCCCAGCTCAATTACAGTAAAGTGGATCCTGAATTAGGATAGGGAAAGAAGTAGTAGAGAAATGGGTTTGAATCTCTTCAAGTACTGTGATTTTTCAAGTGATTTTTTTCAATAGTTTTCTTTGAAGTTAACAAAGTCAGCAGGAGACTGACTGAAGACAATCCTCACTAGTGAGATGTGTGAAATGTCGTATTTTGTTAGTTTTAAACTGTGTTGATAAATTCTATTTCCATTCAGAAAACTAGGTTATCTCCTTCAGTGAAATGTACCTATGAATTCTGAATTCAATACAGAATATAATAGTGTCTTCTGATTAGTATATTGGAGAAAACAGGGAAATGCAAACAGGGAACAGCAGATTTTGTCATATGTCATATGAAAATATGCTCGTATTCCTTTTTATGAAAGCCAGAATGACATGATTTATTTGTTCATCAAGGGCAGTATTTCTAGGAAGTATATCCCAGAAGTGTATCTCTTGCTGTACCTGTGACTGATGCAAGTGCATTATAAATGCCTTTATCAGTGGAGAGTAATAAATGGTCTGTACTAAAAGCCAGATACTGTTCTGCATAGAAGTTTGGTTTGGGGGGTTTTGGTGGTGGGTTTTTTTTGTTGGTTTTTTTTTTGTTGTTGTTGTTGTTGTTTTTTTGGTGGGGGGAGGAGCAGGAGGAGATAGAAAAAAAAATTACTGTAGCCTTTAATGTTAAATTCTGTGTTCTTCCTATGAACAATCTAAATGGGGACAGGTGTAAGTACAAGCAACTAAGCTTAAATAAGAACATGAGGTCAAATTTTTAGATGGGTTTTTATTAGCGTTTAATATGTTACAAATTTAGTAATGTTTCATAATACCTGAAGTGTTTGTGTGCCTCCAAGCTTGGATGGCCTTTTCTTCAAATGTATCACTTTGCCTAATAAGCAACGGTAACTTTTGCTAAATCTTTGACTTATTTAACAATTTGTAAGGTCCTTCAGAAGGGCAGTTTAGCTCTTGCAGATAAAGAAACAGAGCTATAGAAAATGGCAAATGTGTGGCCTGAGTCAAGGCAGAAATTCAGTCCTGATCCCAGACTTTGCCAAGAAAGCCCATGCCTTTTCATGGGTGAGATGCAGCTGTTGTGCCTTATTGAGCTCAGTCCTCTGTCCCACTTAAAAGCAATATGAGTTTCCTGCCTGCTTTTCTTTATTGTGGTAATTAATTTTTCCCTCACATTGTTCTCTTTTCCTGTGTCTCAGGTAGAAACCTGCACCACACATTCAGGTAACTGCCAGGATTTCCTGTGTCCAGGAGGAAGCATTTCAGTCAAGATCTGTTTGTCTTCTGATGATCCATCTTCTATTCATAGCTGATTTCAACCCTACTTAGAGTATGTTTATGTTCAGATTAGAGATGTTACATGCAATGCTTGGTAGATGAGAAGACAATCCTGGTCCTCTTATTATAAAGAAAGAAACTTTATTACAGAAGAAAGCAGCTCAGACTGGAATTCTCAAGTAACTCCCTTAAATATTGGCATGCAGAACTCCAAAGAGAAAATAGTGAATGGTATATCTCTAGAAACAAAGTTCCTTTATAACAGAGCTATGGGGGCTTGAAGTTAAACACAGTTTGTCATCTTTCATCCTCTGAGGGTATTGGAGGCTGGAAAGTAAGATGAAAGGGGTGCTGTGTATGCATGTCTATGAAATGGACTTACTGAGCATATGCACCTGTATTAAATGCATTTGCAGAACTCCATCACATAAAAAAATCCTTCTTATCTGTGAAATCAGGATTTGCTGAAAGTTTTAAAAGTAGTCTCTCTATAACCCTTGGTACCAATTTTCCTCTTTCAGCAAATCATGGGTCTGAATTACTTATTATTTAGTGGATATTAGCTTCTAGCTTTACAAAATGCTTCTGGTCTTCACCATTCTGTATCTTTTTCATCTAAGCAGGGGAATGAAACAATGACCTATTTGTTGAACACATAAACAGTCATGCCAGTTTTGAATTTGTGTTTGGTTTTTTTTATGTCTCTTCAAAAAGGTCTCTGCAAAAGAGCACCTTGTAAGAAAGGAGAACTTTAGAGAACTTTTCTGATAACATTTAAGTGATTATTTTCTACTTTATGTAAGCTAATAAACCTAACTTGGCAGTGCATTTCATGCAGTCATATCCATGACATCTGCTCTATGCATTACATCTATCCATGGACATCAAGTTGCTGGCATTTAGACCCATTGTTTTCAGTAGAATCAATGAATGTGCACCAGCTAAATTCAGCAACCTAAAATAATTGAGATACTTCCAGGAGCAACCTGTTGTGTTTCAGTTTGTGCCTGTTGCCTCTTGAACACCACTGTGAAGAGCCTGGGTTCTTTACATCCTTTCATCAGATATTTATAAATACTGGTAAGATCCCCTTCTCCAGACTAAACAGCTTCAGTTCTCTCAGCCTCTCCTCATATGAGAGATGCTCTGGTCCTGCCTACATGGCCATTCACAGTCTTGTTGCCCACCAGAGTCTCCAGACCTTATGCTGTAAATCTGCTTTCAGCTGGGTGACCCCCAGACTGTACTGGTTAGTGTGGTTATTCTCCCCAAGTGCAAGATTTTACTCTTCTTTTGAAACACTTCCATTTTTAAGATTTGATTATTATCACCAGAATTTGTTTTAATTCTGGCATTTTTATAATATCTCTAGGTATACTGGCATGATTCCTTTAAAACATAAAGATGTATCTCTGTTCATTAAAAGAACCATTGCATTATAATACTGATTCTTTCCCATCACTGCTGGATATATATCAAATCTTCAATATTCTATGTCTTCAAAGCCAGAAAATTGCAACTGCATGAGTAGAAATTTAACAAAGAAATTATTAAAGGAAGGATTTTTAAAATTGACATGCTTAAAGAAAAGAGAATGAAAATGACAGTGCATGTCAATTCTAGATTCCAGGCTTCCTAAGTGGCAATAAGTGTTTGTGCAGGTGTTTTTTTACAACTTTGGAATGTGGGCTATCAAACCAGCTGTTTGACTTTCTATTCCAATGCTGAATCTATCTGGAAAGTATTACTAGCAAGCTTTTGGACATGCATATTAAAAACATGTAAAAACATGTAAAAGGCAAATTAGTGCTTACAAAACAGAATCTGCAATTATGAATCTTTTTCTCTATAGAGAGGAATTTTAAAGATACATTTGGTGCTTTAACTTGGTATATTGGAAATAGGTTGACTGAACATAGCACTTCTATGAGAGTAAAAAAAAGAAAGGATTTGGAAGATGGATAATAACATTGAGGGGTATGGATTAAAGAGCATCTGTAGTATAGATCTAGTGAACCACACTAATTCAAAAGGCAATAGCTCTTTCTGTATCTTCAGTGGAACGAAACCATGAAATTCTGTGCCAGAACAGAAACATTCATGTATAGATCTCTGGCCCTGAACATTTAAAACAAAAAAAAAATTACTTTTTGTGTTTAGCCTTTGAGGCAATTTTAGAAAGAGCTTTCTGACGATTGAGCGACATTCTCTGGTAAACTATTCAGGGGAAGACATTTTTCAAGAACAACTAAATACATTCATTTCTTAGGAATAACATTAAAGTTACTAAAATAACATAAAATTCCTGTGTCCCACGGCAGTAGGTACTAGAGACCACCTTGTGGTTCCAGAATTATTCTGCTGATGCTGCACTTCACATGAAAATGCAGGGAATGTTTCTTCCTCAGTCCTCAGACAAGTGCTACACAAAACAGGACTGTAAGGATGTCTTACCAGTAGCTTGCTGTTGTGCCATGGTTGTGCACTGCTGTTTTCATTTCATTAAAGTAGAACACCTTCCAGTTATGACAAGCTCAGCTTTGTCATAGGCAGTCATAGCTAAATTTAATGGCAAAAGTAGGGCTATAATGATTTATTTAACTCACAGATCAGATTCTGCTGTCCTGAACCTCACATTTTTGCTATTGCTAGCCTTACTGTTTCTTATTTCATGTTGATGTTGATGATTCCATGTTTATACATTTAAGTCATTAATGAATGAAAAATTGAAGTCCTTTTTCCTTTAACTTCTGCTACCATTATCCAGAATTCACCATTGCTCTAAAGAGGTTACTCAGTTACTGATGTCATACTTAGTAGAAAGCAAGCAAGCAAGCAAGCAAGCAAGCAAGCAAGAGCTAATACTGGGGTTTTTTTCATTTACTGGACTATTGTTTTCAAGTAGTTTGTACTGCTGTGAAGGAATTTAATTAGGAGCCAACAGTTGAAGTATTAATAATTTTCTTGTACCAACATCTGGCACCTCAAGCTAAGAACTTTTGTTCAGTTTTAGAAATCAGCATATTGAGCTGAAATCAAATTATGCAGCTCTTAAGTTACTTAGAAATTCTTTTAAAGAGTCTGAAAATTCGGACATTATTCTTGTGCTCTTTCAGTTTCATCTGTAAATACTGAATGATGCTAAGTTATTTTACTGTGATAAATCCTTACTTTTATTATTACTAA
Organism: Coloeus monedula; assembly: GCF_965178545.1. Classification (NCBI taxonomy): domain Eukaryota; kingdom Metazoa; phylum Chordata; class Aves; order Passeriformes; family Corvidae; genus Coloeus; species Coloeus monedula. Next base: position 63,209,008 of record NC_138785.1, read on the forward strand.
ATTGTGCTTAATATTAAAAAAGCTTTTAATAACTTCTAAGCCTTCTGAGAGCCTTCCTGCCAGAGAATGTTCTGTTCAAAACAAGGAGAAAAGAATCTTGGGGTCATTTAAAATACTCCATGTGTTAACCTTATGTCTGTTTAAAGTATCAGAAATGTTTTCTCAGGCTGATTGGTTTTTCAAAGTATAGTTGTTCAGAACAATGAGCTCAAATAGCATGTGACAATCAAGGTGATTCCTTTTTCCTGCTTTGATAGTTGGACCTAAGCTGCAGTCTGTACTGAATCAGCTATGATCTACCTCACCAAATCAGCAGCTTGCTTTCTCTTGGGGCAATTAATTTGGCAAGCAGTTATAAAATATTCTCCTAATCATAAACCATTTTTTTACTAAAAAAATGGCTAGTAACTATGTTCTGAAATTATAAAACACATATTTTTTACCAGACATCTTACTCTCTTCTGTTCTAGGAGAGGCTACCCAGCCCCAGGAAATGCTTCCTGCATGCTTCTCTCTCTGATTTCTCATCCTACCAAATAGTGCTGCAACTGTAACAACTTACTTTCATCAAGAAGTACATTTCTGGAGAAATAAATTAATTTTAAAAATACTCACAACTCTTTATACAGTTTTCAGCTTTTATCCAGCTAAAAATGGCTCTAAAATGCCTCCATTCTCCCCAGCTCCCAAATGTGAAGGTGTTATTTGAGGCTGCAGGTTGAAATCTGCCAACATTTATCTGTTCACGATGTTTGTTTACAAGACTCTTGGTGTGAAACTATTGCTGTATCCTGGTTTCCTTTACACAGCCCTAGCTTAAGCCAGATCAACAAATTAATAGTGGAAAAATTTCAATAACTTGAGGAGCCCAGAACATGTAGCATTCACACAGATTCATAGCCAGCCACATGTCAGACTGGCTGCCTGTGTGCACAATGCAGTGAACACGGCTGGGGTGCACTGCCATCCTGAACATGCCACCTCTCAGGTTCCAGAATGTTTTGTGGATGTATGACAGTATTTCTCTCTTTCCCAGGGTCTTGCAATATTTTTCCCCTCTTCCAAGAATTTTCTTGCACAATTTTTTGTTGTTCATTTCTAATCAAAACACATAGGAAAATAACATATGGGGTGGGGAGGAATCCTAAGGGTCTATGGCTATCTTATTCAAGCCTTATCTAATCTTTAGTTAATAGACAGCTAATTCTAGGGATGCATCAGGAATACAGTCATATCAAAAGGAAATTAGTACATGAAACTTGAAGGGTGTATTTCATGGACAAAAAGGCACAACAGAAGATTAATTTTAAAAATACTCATCTACCTGGGAGAAAAAGAAGTCAGTCATACATTTTTAAAAAGAGTCTGGGCAAATAGTAATGCTAGAATGAGTATAAGGCAGAACAAATATGACCATACAACACAGTGAGAAAGGAAATACTTATTGTGTAAGGTGTGCCAAACCAAAGAATTTGCTAGTATCTGACTCAGTACTAATGGTGAGAGCCTTTAATTCATATTGAGCATCCCAAAATTCTGGCAAGCTAAATACTGATGCACAAAGAAGAAAAAAAATTTAATTGGTATAACATGATTTTACAGTACATGTGGTAAATCAACCGTCTTTTATTTCAAGTGTATTTGGTTTGCATGGCAAGGTTTGGTAGCAGGGGGGCTACAGGCTTCTTCTGTGAGAAGCTGCCAGAGGCTTCCCCCATGTCCAACAGAGCCAGTTCCAGCCAGCTCCAGGATGGACCCGCCTCTGGTCAAGGCCAAACCCAACAGCAACAGCGATTGTGCTTCTGGGATAACAGAGTTAAGAAGGGAAAAAACCTGTGCAGCTGGAGAGAGGAGACAGCCTATGTGAGAGAAACAGCCCTGCAGACACCAAGGTCAGTGCAGAAGGAGGGGCAGGAGGTGCTCCAGGTGCTGGAGCACAGATTCCCCTGCACCCCCCAGTGCAGCCCATGGTGAGGCAGCTGTGCCCTGCAGCCCATGGAGGTCCAGGGTGGAGCAGAGACCCACCTGCAGCCCCTGGAGGATGCCACGTTGGAGCAAGTGGATGCCTGAAGGAGTCTGTGATCCCATGGGAAGCCCCTGCTGAAGCAAGGTCCTGGCACAACCCATGCTGGAGCAACCTATTCCTGAAGAATTGCACCCCATGGGAAGGACTCATGTTAGACAAGTTCATGGAGGACTGTCTCCTGCAGGAAGGATCCCACACTGGAGTAGGGGAAGAGTGTGAGGAGTCCTCCTTCTGAGGAGGAAGAAGCAGCAGAGACAATGTGTGATAAACTGACTGCAGTCCCCCAATCCCCATCCTCCTGCATCACTGTGGGGAGAAGGTAGAGAATATGTGAATAAAGTTGAGCCCAATAAGGGTTTTTTTTCATTCTCTTACTCTCATTTGATTGGTAATAAATTAAAATCATTTTTCCCCAAGTTGAGTCGGTTTTGCCCGAGTAACTGGTGAGTGATCTCTCCCTGTCCTTATCTCGACCCATGAGCCTTTCATTTTATTTTGTCTCCCCTGCCCAGCTGAGTGCAGTGATAGAGTGACTGCAGCCGGCACCTGGCATCCAGCCAGGGTCAACTCGCCACACTGAGTTTGTTAATCTGCATTATACATTAGCTGTGCCAAAATTAAAAAGAAAATTTGCACCAGAAAGTTTGTAAAATTCCAGGCCAAAGTTGCATCAGTGTGCTACTCATCATACTAAGGCCTGCTTGGGTCCAGAAATTATGTAGAGACATATTTCTGCATGCATGCCTGGGTTGGAAAAGGGCTAGGTAAAATCAAGGGTGATGTAATACATACAGCAGAAAAATATCATTTATCATTAACAAATAAGGGGACAAGAGATTTTTTCAAGAAATTAGGATGAATGGGGTGAGAAATGTAAGCCCGAAATTACCAAAGTATAGGGCAAATAAGTGCATCTCTATGCAGGTTTTGCTATTGACACTTCACCACTAGTGGCAGTCAACTAAGGCTGTATGTGTTCAGGCTTTTTCTCCTTCAAAAATGCAGGATAGGAATAGAAATACAGGATAGGAATATAGCAGCTGTGCAGAACTTATAGAAATACACCTGGATTAAGTCTAGAAAGAGCATTTCTTTTGTAGCTGAAGATGTGAATTTGATCAGTCTAAATATGAACTAAAATTGTGAGACTTCTGTGAGGTTTAAGCTCCCACTAGTAAATTAGCATTTCACACTGTCTTCTCTTTGTAGTTTCATCAAAAGACAAAATTATTTCAGTTTCTCAGAAAGCAAGTGGAATATGTTACTTGTATTTACTTTGAAATAGCTGTTAAGAAGCCAACAGTGGCTATTGCCCAGCACACTGCTGTCTGTTCCCAGACTTTCTGTAAGCATTTGTACCTTGAGAGTTCAGAAAAATAGTTTTCTATCACCTTATTAGAAATCACAATTTTTCCCTTCTAATTGGTACACAACATACATTTCTACCATCTAAAATAATAGCAAATGGTTTAAAGAATGAAGAGTTTTATTGCCACCTGGTGGGAGTCTTGTGTGTAACATGTACTAATTACAGACAAGATTGGGAAGATGGTGAAATACCTCAAGCTAACCAACATCATCCTGTAAGATCACAGTCTAACTACATCTGGCATCATGAGAATAAGTAGACGAGTGCATTTGCTAAGAAATAACAGCATCAGTAAAGAGCTGCAACCTGTCCCTACACTCCTTTTAATGTCAGGTAAAGGCACTGTTAAAGTTAGTAAATTCCAGGTCTTTTGTTGTTAATCAACACACCTGGAGTACTGACATGTATAAATAAAATCTGAACAAGCTTTTAAATATGAAATATAGTAGAAAAGTATAATTTTCATATTACATATGGCATCTGGCAGAAAAATTGTATTTAAAAGATTTGGGGAAGATAGCCTAATGGACAAAAAACAGAGGTTTAAATATGCATTTTAAATTGACTGAACCCTTTCTCTTTATTATTTTATGTAACTGACAATGAATAATGTGAACTTTGCAGGTAATAATTCTGAAATTCTCCATTTATTAATTCCTTGACACAACAGAAGAAGGGGATGCCATCCAGAGGGATCTGGGCAAGCTCGAGAAGTGGGTACAGGAGAATATCGTAAGTTCAACAATCCAAGTGCAAGGTGCTGCACTGGGGTCAGGACAATTTCAGACACGAGTCAAGACTGGGAGAAGAATTCATTGAAGCAAGCCCGTCACAGACAGACTTGGGGATTCTGGTGGACCAAAACTGGGATATGCCACAGCAGTGTGCATTTTCAGCCCAGAAGAGCAAGCCTGTCCTGGGATGCATCAGAAGAGGCACAGCCAGCAGGCTGAGGGAGATGATTCTCCCCTCTCTACTCTGCCCTTGAGAGATGCCACCTGAAGTGCTGTGTCCAGCTCTGCAGCCCCCAACACAAGAAAGATGTGGACCTGTTAGAGCAGGTCCAGAGCAGGCCACAAAGAAGGCTGGAGCACCCCTCCAGTGCAGGCAGGCTGAGAGCTGCCTGGAGAAGGTTCTGGGTAGACCTTGCAGCATTTTCCAATACCCAAAGGAGATTGTGAAAAACATGGAGAGAACATTTTTATACGGGCCAGTAGTCATAGGACAAAGGGGAACAGTTTTAAACTGAAAGAGAGCAGGTTCAGATTAGATATTAGGAAGAAATTATTTACTCAGGTTGGCGAGGCACTGAAAGACGTTGCCCAGAGTTGTGGATGCCCCATCCCTGGAAGTGTTCAAGGCCAGGATAGATAGGGCTCTGGGCAACTTGGTCTAGTGGGTGGTCCCTGCCCATTGCAGGGGAGTTGGAACAAGATGATCTTTAATGTCCCTGCTGAGACATTAAAGGCATTCTAGGGTTTTATGAGTGTGCGAATTCACCTTACCTGGATATGGAATGTCAGGAAATGGTTACCGCAGCAAGTCCTGCTTTCTGATTAAACCCCCCAAGGCCACAATATGACAGAATTTGATATGACATGACTTATAGCATGTATTTCCTGACAGAAACTAAATTTTCGATGTGACAGTTTTGCACATTTTTGAAACCTTAATTAAATTCTGCATAATCTCTAGTACAGAATTCTTTTACATTAAACATGCCTAAAACTGAAACTAGCAAGGCAGTTTTTCAGACAGCAATTCATATGTAATGTTTTGTGGTTGGAGAACAACATTTCCATGTTTGCTGCTGTGTAGCAGGTGGAATCCTAGGAGGGACAGAAAGTAGTTTGTAAGAAAAAAAATTCCAAGTCTTTTGCAAAGTATTTACAGTTTATATCTCAAGCCATGTGCACTTGTCTGAAAAAGGAATGGTCATCTTTATTTGTCCAAAGTAAGCCCAAGATTACTTCCTTCTGAAATGTGTGAATAGGCTTATAGCTTTAATTTTTAATAGTCAAGGATTGAATTAGCTAGTTCTTCAGCTAAATTCTGTTTAACTACCAAATTGCAATTTAACACTGCCAACCATCAGTAATATTTCCTGCTAACTTACTTTCTCTAATGATATCCTCCACTTTTTTCTCCTGCAATTTTGGAGAAACCAAACAGAAAAATCTTTGCTTTAGAGCTTTTCTTCCCCCCTAATTAATGCAAATTGTTCTGCAGAAGAGAGGAGGGAAATAGTCACTTCAATATACTTGGGTGAAGAAAATATATGCACTATATTGATGTCAATTCTTACCTACCAAGGTTAATTCATAGCTACAGTGGAGTCAGGGTTTTAAGAATCTGTACATTTTACAGCAGTTCTTACAGAAATTGTTGCATCACTGCCTTCTGATTTGCATCTCTCATACAAAATCCAGTGCAAGGCTTCAGAAAGTAAAAGCAATCTCTTGTACTTGGGAATGCTGAAAATTACTGGAACCTGTTACCAAATGTATCAAACCAATCGTGAAGTTTTTGATAAACAAAAATCTGATCAAAATGGCACAGAAATTAAAAATCTTTAAATTCTTTATTTGGTATGGCTGAGGGAATGTTTTTGGCTTCATGGTTTCCTGTTCCTCTTTTGCATGCTTAAAATGTGCAATACAGTCAAAGAGATGGCACACACAAGTGTCCCGTCAACCTGGTAACAGTTGAGCACATACGAAGTTCTTCGTGCACTGCCTTGGATCCACTGCATTGTCTCAGCCATTCACACTAGAGGTCACTGTGAGCAAAAGATTAAGCTTGCAAAGGCACGAACACTGATGGATTGATTTACAGGACAAAATTTGTGGCACACTTTCCAATTTGAAAGGCTGACGCAAACCCATGTTAAATATGTGTATTAAATATGTTGTTTGAGGGAGACCATGGTACTTAATGTAACCTCATTTACTGACAAACTATTTACAAGCTGTTAAATAAGAAGTTATTCCTATCAAGAAATCCTTAGTGCTTGAATATGTCCAGTTCAATTTTAGACCAAATTTAATCTCTGGTGACACCAAACTGATTCATGATAAGAGTTCCAGACTTTGTTGATACTTGTTGCTGTTTTTTCATGTATAAAATTTGAGATACTATTCTTTCCTCCTAGGAAAACTGCCCTGCTTTCTCTAGACTGTGGCAGAACAATACAACTTTGGTTCAGGTGCTGCTTCCAGAGTTAAGTGAGCTGAGTCCTGTTTGTATTGTGGATTAGGAATGAAATCAGTAGCTGTCTCAGAGTGAAGTTGTGAATAGAACAAATCTAGAACATTCAAGGAACTGAATCAGAGGAGTGCACTCCCCTTTATCTGTTCCAGGAAGTGCGTCCAACCCAGGGCTTACCTCCCAAGAGCTGCTGTGTCAGGCCTTCCCAGTCTTTCTTATCACCTGCGTATCATTGTACCTGTGCCTGGTTTTAAAACCTTTTCCTCTTTCACAGTGCATGTCCACAATTAGAAAAGATGGCTGAGCAGTAAGTGCAAAACTGAACATCTGATGCCACAGAAGTCACCCGTAGCTTCCTTTAGTGCAGGTATTATTTTGAAAAGGAAAATGTTAACCCTTTCCTCATGACTGAGAGAGCTAATGGGAGAATGAGAGTGATGCTTTTCTATAAAAGCAGTGATGATGAACAATACTTTTGTGCTGCCACCCAGAGTACTTGGCACAAGGACAGTGGAATAAAGAGAGATTAAAAGAGCAGTGGACAGGGAATGATGGTCACATTACCCTACATACTTTAGTGTGTGAAAACAGTACTTATGTGGAAGCTACTCCAACCCTGAGGTAACCAGAGGCATATTTAATATGCAGATCTGTGAAGAATAGTCTTCATCACCATCTTCACAAAACTCCTCAATTCCTATTTTAACTGCTTTTTGTGCCCACTTTGTGTTTTTCCTTCAGTTTCCTCCTACCCTCACCTTTTATTAATTCTTTCCACTCTATGTCCATCCAAATGGCACTAACATCTTAGTTGTTCACATCATATTGTTGATTCTCTGGATTCTGTGTCCCTTGTCTCAGTCTGTTTAATGTATTATGCTCTTTCTGACAGAAAATACTTTCCACTTTAAATTACAGAGAGTTTTAAAAAAATAAAATTAAAAAGAAATCTGGTTTTGTGGTCCTTAATCTAATGAATAGTACCCAGATGGTCATGAGGGATGCTGCAGCTTTTATTGCACTAATATTACCATGATGTGATGCTTCCATCTATTAAATTATACTGTTAAAATGGGTGTGACAGAGTAAACAACAAAACCTATTATTCTGAAATTACACCTCTTGTCTTAATTGGTAAGGTGTGGCAAGAAAAAAAGAGATGATTTTTGAGACAGGTTTTAGGACAGGTTATTTAGCATCACTCAGACATTTTCATTTCCATAACATACTTCCTTTCATAACTACTGAAGATGCACACAGCATTTTTCTATGAATTTTTCAGCTCTTCTTACTCTTACAAGAGCACTGCTGACAAGGTTTTTGCTAAGGTTAACATTTCCAAAGCCATCCAGAGTAACCATGCCAAATCTGTTTCTGAATGTGCCACGGACTACAGAAATGGGCTCTTATTCAGAGGTGTTGTGAAAAACATATGGAGCTGAAGGCCATTCATTGGAATGAATCACACTTCATGCAGGTCTGTTTTCTTGGATGATCACTGCTTTCTCTCTCTTCTAGAAAGACTGATTAAATAGTTTTTCCTCTGGACTGATGAGAAACTGCTTGTTTGCCAGCAATGCTGTGTGATTTCATTTCAGTAATATAGGTAAATCAGTTCAAGTTGATGGATTTAATAATAAAATGTATTTTAAATGTTGCTTAGCATAATCTTTTGCTGTTGCAAATTAATTTTCTACTAGACAGACCTTTCTTAAACATTTCAATACTAAACATATGCCTAGATACAGAAATACAAACTTCAAAACAGAATGTGAAAATGTCAGTTTATATTACATGCAGTTTAACAGAGGCAACAAATGAGTTGCTCAGATTATTAGATATCCCAAGTGTATTTCTACAACTCATTGATGATTATATGGAAAAGCAGTTAATTTTAGCCTGTATCTTAGTACTGCACCTCAGATGGTCAGACAGTCATTTCTACTGCATTTCATCATCTTGAGTAAAAAATGTTTACAGAAATCAGCTAAAGTCAAACATCACTCTGTAAACCTTCAAAATACTTGTAAAAGGACTATTGATTCTCTAATACAGAAAGAATGGGTTTTTTACTTTGTTCTTGTTGCAACAAAGTTTTTGTTTAATCTGTGCTGACAGCAACCTCAAGCAGTTAAACAAGTGTCTAGTTCTGGACTCCCTAATACAAGGAACATGGAGGCACTGAAGTCAGTCCAACAAAGGCATTAAGATGATGAATGAGCTGGAGCATCTCTCCTATGAAAAAAAGCCAAAAGAGCTGGGCCTGTTGTCAGAGACTGAAATGTTATGGTTAATGGCTTAAACATTGTTATGAAGGAGTTTTGCCCATTATGGGAAAACTGTATAAAGAAGATGCAATCACCAAAGCCCACCCCACCATGAATATGCCTCCTGAGTGCAGCCTTGGACTGTGGGTTAAGCCGGCTAAGGGAACTCGAGATAAGGTGACACTATTGCTCAATCATCTCAGGTCTAGAGAAAAGCAAACAAGGCTGAGGGAGAAGAATGCACCCACAAGATAGCCAAACCCAGCAGCTGTTCTGAAAATCATCCCTGGCTGGGCTCGGGTTGGGGAGGCCATAGCCCACAGGCTTATCCGCTGTGGCCAGGTTTGCACAGACTGCTCCCCAACCAAAGGGGGAGGAGGAGAGTTTTGGGTGTGTGGCATAACATCTGGTCAGAGGCAGTGAACACCCATCCTCCCTCACACAAACTGGGCCAGCTGTAAAGCCCCCCACCCCAGGAAGGCCACATCCACAGGACATTCAGTGAGGGGCAGCTGAGGGGGTGTCATAATCCATCAAAGACCCCCCAAGTGCTGCCCAGACTGAGTCCAGAGGCCTTGCACCAGAGCACTGCATGGGATGCAAAGGGATGCAACAGATCCAGAGTCTGTTGTTAAAGTGTGTCAAACTTGTGCCCCTCAGAGCAGGTACCTGGGTGTTCCCACCTAGCACAAATGTGCATTAATCCATTGAACCCTATGTTTTCAGGGGACCCTCAGCACCAAGACCAGATGGAGAGGATCAACGGGACACCACTGGGATCCACAGAGTGGTGGTATTTTCTACTTAATCGGTCTCTGTCATTATCTTTCTCTCCCCTCACCTCTTTTTCTATTTCTTTCTTTCTCTTTTCTCTCTCTCATTTACTGTTAAATAAAATCCATACTATTGACTTTGGCATATGGTCACATTTGCACCTTGATTCAGGCAGAGGCATCTCATTCTAAAAATTTTAAGAACCTGATCATAACACCTGTTTAGCCCAGAGAAGAGAATACTCAGGAGCATTGATCAATGTACATGAAGACCTGAAGGGAGAGTGTGAAGAGGACGGAGACAGGATCTTTCCAGTGGTGCCCATTTGCAAGACCAGAGGCAGTGGGCACAAACTGGAACTCAGGAGGTTCCCTCTGAACATGAGGAAGCTCTTTTTTTACTGGGAGGGTGACCAAGCACTGGCACAGGTTGCCCAAGGTGGTGATGGAGTCTCCATCCTCAGAGATACTCTTAAAGCCATCTCAACGTGGTCCTGGGCAACCAGCCCTAGGTGGCCCTGCACGAGCAGGAGGGAAGAGCAGCTGACCTCAGGATGTCCCTTCCAACCTCAACCATTCCACTGATGCCATGAGTCATAACTGAAATTTAAATAGGTGCTGTGCCATGTTATTACAGTACTTCCATGTTTCTTCTCTGTAGCTGTAACAATTTGCAACTGTGATAATGCCAGATGGGAACTCATCATTTGTGATAAAACCAAAGTGAAATCAGTGGAATTGATAATGGAAGTTGTCATCATGTCTGAGTTTGGTTTACTCACAGTAATATTATCTGTATTTATGTAACACATGTGAGTACATAAGGTGTGCGTGACAATTCATTTACTACAAAGGTTTAGTTCGCCTTAACAAAGGACCTGATCAAATTCAGCAATGGCACTAACGTGCATCTTCAGTGTAGGATCAGACTTAAGCAACCACAAAATATTTTACATCAAGCCTTGCTGTTGTGTGGGTTAGTAGCCAGTATGGCAATTTTACCCTTGAACTGAGCTCCTCTGGAATGGCTTCTGCCATGTGTGACTGTGACTGTGCCTGTGGTGGAAAGCAGCAGGGGAGGCTTTATTTTACACTTCCTTTTTAGTTACTTTTCCAGCTACCACCCTCATTTCCACCTGTTCCCTAAGCATGTTACATCTGTTAAGCACCCCCACTAAATATCAAATCAATTGTATAAAGTAATATCTTGAAGGAAAGGTGAATAGCAGGGGGAGCAGATTGCAAGAGAAGTTTGTCATATCAGAGTGAAGTCATACTGTCAGTCTTAAGAAACAACAGGTAACACATGGCTGGTATTGCATGTTCCTGATGAAACCACATTACACTCAGACTGCAAGTGATCTTCTTAAAAGTAAATGTAGGGTTCTTTTTCAAATTTAAGTTTATTTTGAAGAAAACAGAACCTTAACATGTTTGCTTAAACTTGTTTTGTTAAAAAAAAAAATTTGTTATGCCTTCCAAGGCAAGGAAATGACACTGGGGGCTACATTTTTGTGTGGGGATTAAAAAACTCAACAGGTAGTGACCAAGAAGATCTAACTGATATTTAAAAAACATGAAAGCTCCCCATGATCTCCTGCAAACTTGGAACTTGTGAAAATCAACAAATAACTTATTTGAATGACTGCAGTTTAAATTCAATCTCCTACTTTGAATTTGTAGGTTTGTTTGATTGGGATTTTAATTAAAAGCTACTCAAAGTACCACACAGGGACACTGATTTATTTAAAGTAGCTCGAAAATAAAAATTATTTCTAAAAAGTAGTAAGTTCACCATCAAAACAACAGCAATTGACACATAACTTTACAGCTCGCTTCCTGCCCAGAAAACTTCCACATACGTAGCAGAGATGTAGTAGCAGTAACTTAAAGGACATTTAGAAAAAATCAGTTACTCAGTTACCGCCCTTTTTCCCATTCCCTTCGCTCCTATTGCTCTGTACCGAGAAACGCCGCGCTAGGGGGGAGGGTCGGGTGCAGCACCCGGGTTCGCTCACACCGACCCTGCCGCCGCCAGAGCGCTGGAGCGGGGCTGCACCCGCACCCCGGGCCCGCCGGCCCCCACCCGCCTCACCCGGCACCGCCATTTTGGAGCTGCCCAAGCCCGCCTCGGCCGCCTCCTTCCTGACACCCCCTCGTCCCCCACGGATGGGCGGCCATCCCCCGCCCGCTGCCACTGCGCGAGGCGCGGCCGCACACGAGAGCAGCCCCCGGTACCGCCGCCAGCCGCCCCTCCGCCGGCCGGCCGGCCCTGCATGGCCGCCTCCGCCTCCTGCTGCCAGCCCCGCCCGGGCCCGGCGGAGCCTCACTGGAGCCCTCCCTGAGAGCAGAGGGCGGTGAGTGGCAGTGGGGTGGGGAGGTGGCAGCGGCCGATGGGCGGGCCGGGGCCGCCCCTAAGGGCTGCGGGCTGCCGGCGGAGCCCCACTCGGCGCCCGGCCGCCTCCGGAGCTTCGGGGAGATTTGTCATCGGGGGTGTGCGCTGCTGACTTCGCCCGGCCGGGCTCGGTGAGCGTGTGGGGCGGGACCCCGTGCAGGACGGCCCGAGCTGCCAGCCTCCTCACGCCCCTCGCCGGGGCTTCCTGGCCTTCCGGAGTGGCAGGGCCGCCCGGGCACTCCCGGACTTCGCGACGAGCGAGGCCGAGCGAACTCCGGCGCTCCCGCCTGGGAGTGGCTGGCGGCGGTGGGTGCGGAGTCACCGCGGTGGGTGCGGAGTCACCTCCCGCTAGCTTGTGAGCAACCCGGTGGAAAAGTTGGTGGTACCCTTTGTAGGACAAGCTGAGAGTGACTTTTGGGACGGGAGTGTTTTTGCGAGCTGGCTGACTGGGAGGTGAGCCTCTGCTCGCGGCTGTGCTGGAGAGGTGCTGGTGCTGCCCGTTCTGGAAGGAGCCGGACCAGTCCGTGCCGCGCATCCCCCGCGAGGCGCCGCGGGTGCGGCCTGGCTGCGCTCGCCGTCCCTCTTACAAAGCGCTAAGGTCAAGTTTAAAACTGGAGGCACAGTAACTTTTGTGATTGTATAATGGTTAAAAATACTCATGCTGCTTTACCGGGAAGGTATTTTAATCTCTGTATTTTCCGAGGACTGTTTGAAGGTTGAACTGAACTGTGTTGGTTTATTTATAACTTGATGTAGAAACATAATACAGAAATGCATTTACTTGTATCAGTAAAATATTTTCTGCTTTAGGGAAACTTAATTTTGGCAGCCAAAATTACTTGTCAAATTACAAGTAATACGTTTGGCAGTGGCATCATGGCTAGTACTCTTAGCACCCTGTCGTGATTTTAGTGTTCTTTGAGTTGAAAAAGTTGTTAGTGAAGTGGTGTCTTTGGTTTTGGCTATACTACTTTCATCTTTATAAGGACATCTTCAGGTCGGTATTCTGAATTAATTTTGTATTTATACAGAATTTAAAAATACTGGTTTTTGCTGGATACTGTCTACAATGCTCCTTGCAAAGTGCTTAACTTCAGGGAAGTTGCTCTTAAGCAGCAAGGGTTACTATGTGTTGTGCTGTGGCAGTATATGCATACCTTTCTACTTCTGTCTTGTGAAAGCTAAACTTTCAGTAGGGATTTTTATACAAGTTTACTTATTTAGGGAACTTTTTACTACAGAGCAGAGATCCCCTCTTCTTTTTCAGAGGGCTTACAGTTAAAAGGTGTTCTTGTGTAAGGCCTTTCCCTCCCTGCCACATATGAATAAAATTTTCTAGAATTGAGATATAAAGGTATTTAAAGTAAGTTTATTTTGAATCATGGGCACTTGAGTTGGTAGTGTCCAAAAACAGCATCCTTGGTGGTTCCTCCTCCACTTTGCCATGCAGAATCCTACATCTCCTCCTCCTTTCCCTTCTTACCATTGTCTTTCTCTGTCTCCTGATTAGGTGATGACTGTTAACAAGGCCTTCCATATGAAATTAATTTTTCTATTATTCTAGACTTGTCCATTAAAAGTTAGGGCCTAGTCTTTATTTGTAGCATGTATAAGTAGAACATTAAATTCAAAGAAGTAATTTATATGCGGTATTTACAGGATTGATTAATTAGTTTTAGCATTTATTTACACTTAAAACCCAGTTATTATGAAAAAACACAGTCGTTCTGGCATAATGCTGAATATATGGTCAGACTCAGTCAACTATAGCTGCTCATGCTTGGCATTACTGAAGAATGTATAAATAAATCTTGAAGTTGCTATCAGCCTTCTTGCCCTTTTCTAAGCTTTTTGTTCACCTAATTAAACAAATACATTCATATTTCAAATTTTTATTCAGTTTTACATTGTAATCCTGCTGTTTTATAACTAATCATTATTTTCTTCTTTGGCAGCTAAAATGAATTCAGATCCTGATCCCACCGCAAGTCCCTCTCACCCCCAGCAGCATCTTGGAAGGTCCCAGCTAAATGCTGCTCCTGTGGACCATAGCGAAAACAGTCAGAGATCTGGAACATCTTCAGCAGATTCTGCAGCTTCTTCAGTTCCTGGCAACTCCCGTAGCAGGGAGAAAGCAGAAAAAAAGGGTAAGTATGATAGCAATTCTTATGCAAAATTGGCTTACATCAAACACTGGGAGATTATTGTGTGTATGTTTATTCTAAACTCTGTTTAAAGACACTGTAAAGTAGGAAAATAAATTTCTCTAGTTTGTTTTAACCTGTTGTTGTGGAAGAGTCTTTTCTACTGCAGCTTTCTTTGGGCATATTTTCGAGTTTTCCTATCTTAATTTTTCAGGTTTGTGCAAAGCAATAGGAAAGATGTTTGAAAAATTGGCAGGGAGATTTAATTAAATTTAGCATAATAATGTTTCAATTTCATTTCTTTATTTGGCTAGAACACATGCTAACTGTAGCTTTAATATGAATTCTAATGTGGATGCATAAGATACTACTGTAATGTAGACTGAGGGAGTAATAAGCTGGTACACGAAGCCAAAATTGAAGTTAATGTTAGCAGTAAGATAAGAATTTAGATTTACAGTCATCATACACCGTGAAAGGCAGAATGACGAGGTTCTTTTCCCCCACTTGCTGTGAAACCATTCAGTTTCAAAGATTGTGGAAATTTATGGGATGAGAGAAAAGTCTTGTGTGAAATGTAGAACAAAAAATGCCTAGGTCCTCCTGTATTCACCTGCTGAGTTCCACTTTTAATTCAGTTTGTCAGCTACCACTTGTGCAAGATGGTCTTGTGCTCAAGGTCTAGCAAATCCACTGCTCTTTAGCTTTCTTTAGAATTGGACTTTTGATTGTGAAACTGCTTATGTACATGCCCTTGTATTCACAAATATGAGTCTCTCTACTGAAGATAATAAGGCTATCTAAGAGTTTAAAATTATTAAATGTGTGAATATCATGTGGCAAATACCAAGCACAACTGAGCTCTGCTCATAGTTCAGGCCAGTATTATGGCTGTGTCAGCAAATCTATTGTGTGCATCTAACTCAGAATTGACTGTTGGAACCTTCTGGGTTCCCTATTCCACATGGAGGAGAATTTTTTTGGGATACCTGAATTTCTGACGTGCCTCACTTTTCAGGATCAATTTTGTCATCTAACCCATCTGTAAAAGAATTGAGAGATTATGGAGATTTGACACTTCTAACATTAATTACATGATAATTTAGAGTCAGTGCTAATAGGTATGTTTTCTTTCTTCATTTTCCAGTTTCTTAGTATGCTTCAGCAGGGAAAGAATAGCAACTATAATAGGAATATGGTATGAAGTTATCTTGGGCTTAGTTATAATACAATTTGAAAGAGCAATACATAGGTTTCTGTCGGTGGTTCATGCAAGATTCTGGAAATCAATACAAGCTATTTAGTGGTATTTTGCACACAGGTTCTGTCAGGTATTCTTCTCTAGCTAATTTGGATATTTTCTTACTCTGCACAAATGTTGGACTTTTAAAATCCCACTGATTTTTATCTTAGTTCTCTTTACACTCCTATGCATTTGCTAATGATTACTACATATACAGCATTGTATTAGAGATGCTGCTTATTTGTGCTTCAATAAAAGAGGGCTTTTGAGTATTGATGTATTTCTCCATTTCAGTTGTGACTCATTCCTGATTACTTTAAATCTCTTCCCATTAAAATATTACTGGTGCCTGGTGCCACTGTCATTGCCCTTCCTGTGCCCTTCTTATTATACGCAAATATTTAACACAGCAGAATGAGTTACCATTACTGTTGTGTCTTGCTGGAGTCTCTAAAAACCATGATTTTAGTGGATTTAGATAGAAAATATCTTCAATAACATATAATACACTATTTTCTTATATGGCTGTTTTAGAGTTATGCCATTTGTCTTAGTGCTAACAGTTTCCAGAACTGTATTAAAATAAAGGAAGTTCTGGGCATCACTACTTAGAAATGGGCATTTTAGTAGGACTTCAGAAAGAAGTACAAGTAAAAATACAAATTCAAAGATGTGCATGTGAAAACAAATACAAAAGAAAGTGTTATCTCAAACAGAAAATTGGCACTTCAGCAGTTCTCAAAATATAAGAACTGACACAGAATGTGTTCCTTGGAGTCACTAGAGTCCTTACCAATAAATAACATTCAAGTTGCTGATAGGTCTAGGAAAAGTGAAGGATTTGGACTCTCAGCCATGGTGTGTTGTGATTTAGCCTTATGAAAGGAAATGTGCTCCAGACCAAATGTTCTGGGAAGGGCTGCTCTGACTTCTTTCTTGGAAGATTTAGAAGTTGGGTAATGTTCAATAGTCACTAAGATCATGACTAACTCAGAGCGATGTAGAAGAGGACAGAAAAGACCAGTGCACTGATGTACAGAAAGCTATCTCAAATCTTACTGAATGTGTAGAACACTCCTCTTTAATGGTGACTTAGATATCTTACTCAAATTTAAATTACTTCTATTACAAATTTTAAGTTTGTATAATTTTCAATAAATCAACTGTGATTTCTGTTTGAGGAGATGCACACTGTACATCTTAATTATCTGGAAAGGCAGTTTCACCTCAGGACTATCTGCCACACACCCATGTGTCCTTCTCCCACAGAAGGTCACTGGTATCCTGGGCTACAGTAGTTGAAACATTGTCCAGCAGGTGAGGGGAGATCCTTCCCATTCAGTGAGCACTGGAGTGTTTCATCCAGTTCTGGGCTTCTGAGTACAAGAGAGACATGGAGAGAGTTCAGCAAAGGGCCACAGAGATGATGAATGGGCTGCAGCAGCTCTCCTGTGGGAGACAGCTGAGAGAGCTGGGGCTTTTCAGCCTGGGGGTGAGAAAGCTCAAGGGGGATCTATCAATGTGCATAAATAGCTGAAGGTAGGATGCAAAAAGAATGGAGCCAGGGTCTTTCCAGTAGTCCCCAACACAAAGACCAGAGGCAGCTGGCACAAACAGGAGGTTCCCTTGGACCATCAGTAAATATAATTTTTGTTTTTTCTTGTGGGAGTGACTGTGCCCTGGCACAGATTGTCCAGAGAGGCGATGGAGTCTCCATCCTTTGAGATACTCAAAAACTCTGTGGACACGGTCCTGGGCAGCCAACTTAGGTGGACCTGCATGAGCTGAGGGGTTGGAACAGATGACTTTCAGAGGTCCCTTCCAACCTCAATCATTTTGCTCTTTCTTGTAATACTCTTAATAGTGTATCTGTATTTATTATCTGTGCTTTTTCTTCTGGTTTTTCTTAGTATACACTGTGTTTAAGGCTATAGCATCAATGTGAATGTTAAGTAATTTGTTTCCTGGAAGCACACATCACATCATCTATTCCTGCAGCATTATCCATACCTTGTAGTGTAATCCAGCAAATTAAGGAATGTCTTGGCTCTGACTCAGTAAAGCACTTAAGCACACACCTATCCTCAGCTGTGCAGGTATTTCCTTTAGATCAACCTCTTACACTGCCATTTTTTTCTTAGCAGTTTTTCATATATTTTTTTCTATATTCTGCTAATGGATCATTAGGTAGTGTTTATATTATTCCATGTATAATTTCTTTCACAACAGGATGTAACAGTACTTTGAGAGTTTATTGAGCAAATTGAATCTGGGTTTAATGAAAAAAATGTTCAGTCATTAGGGTAATTTATAGATACTGGTTTTGTTGTGTTAAATAAGAAAAGGAGGGCATTTGTAGTTCTACCCAAAAGTCTTGCATTCTACTTACGTATGTTGTTGGGGTTTGTGTGTGTAGGAATGGAATGAATATCAATATGGCAGCTTTCATGTTTAAAAATAAATGTGAAAAAAAAAGGTTACTCTTTGAAGGATATTCATGGGCAGGTAGCTTATTAGTGAGGAAAGCTTATACACTACTAATTAGGGCTCCTGAAATCTTAAAGCCATTGAGTCATCAGGATCCATGTAAGCAAATTACAGGAGAGTTCTTGTATAGCAGAGAGGACCAGTGTCTGCGTGCTAGTGAAGTCTGTTGAAACAGACTAAGACTCTAATCTCTGTAAGACACTGTTATGCCTCTCAGGTGCACAGGCCCCTCACTTTCTGTCCAGGTGCTATATACCCCTTTCTGGTTTCTGTGTTTCAACCACTCTGTAGAATCTCCTTCATTCAGATACAGCCCTAAAGCAGTGTGAAAAGAGAGAGCACGGATGAGAGCTCTGGAGCTCCCAACACCAAATCCTCCAAGTAAGCTTAAAAACATCATTCTTGCTAGTGAAACCATTTCCTCTACTTATACACAAAGCAGAGCTGGGAAAAAAGCACTTTCAGTGTGGTGACTTAGTTACCATGTGAGTATCTGTTACTGCTGCTCTTAATGTTTTTTAAAAGAGATGCCTGAATTCACAGGTAAGTGCCCTGTATTGCTGAGTTAGAAAGTAGATTTATGTGTCCCAGAAGATGTTTTACTTTTGGTTCAGATGAAAGGAAAGCAGAGTTGAGAGAAACTTTTCACAATAAGATGGTGATCAATACTTGACTGTGATGTCTGGATTTAAGTAACTGCTTCAGCCACAACGGTGACATGAACTGGATGACTCTCACCCCAGGTGAACATTTATTGTGCTGCAGGTTATCTGGAAGAGTTAGCATTTCTTGTAATGCTTGAATACATTCAAGCATGTAGTGTCTTTCTTTCACTGTTTGCCAGTGAGCAGGTAAAAGAGGTCATGCTAAGGTACTAGAGAAACTGGGGGTAGCGTGAAGATGGTAATTTTTCATACTAGAGAAACCGGGGGTAGTGTGAAGATGGTAATTTTTCATATGTGCATAAAACAGATTTTTACTGGTTTATTACATCATTCATGCACATTTGTTAGCCAATAAGTTTGGAAAGGTGAAATTGCAAAGCTAAATTGCAGTGCTTGAGGAAAGGTCTCTTAAGGAACTAGTTGGAGTTTTTTTGTCTGTGATTTTGCTGTAATCTCTTGTTCTAGAATTGAGAACATATGGGAAGGTGTTTGTACAGAGAACTTTGCAGACAGAAATCAATTTCTTGTATTTTGTTTGTAGATATACAGAGTTCTGAGTGTACTTAGGTTATGAGAGGGTTTTGTATCTCTAGGAAGAGAATTATTTTATTAATTGACTGACTTTGAATTTATAAATAGTAAAAAAATCTTTTAAACAGTTTACAATGCATTGCAACAATTTACAACGGTGTGTCTGTCTCCAAGGCATTGCTAAATGATAGCTAACAAATAGGGAACCTTTCTAATTTACAAATATTTTCCAAGTGTTAGCCTCTTCCACTTCAGGTTACCAAGAACCTTTACTTCAAAGCTCTATTTTAGCACTTCTGTGTCTTTGCTTTTTGGCAGTTAGCTATTACAAACTAACTCGAGGCAAAGTGAAATGTTTGTGCAAAGCTTGAAGAAATTTCAGAAAAATCTTTGATTATTTGAAGGAGAAGATTTTGCCTTGAAGTGTTAATTACTTAACAATTTATCTGTCAGTTTATTAATGCGCCTTCAGACTTTACCTTTAAATTCTCAGGCTCCTGGAAAACTCATTTGCCAGGCTTTGCTGTGGGAGAGAAAGGATTCTATCCAAACAAAAGTTAATGACTCTATTTTCTGATAAAATTTTGGGACATCATCATTGTTGGTGCAGAACAATGGAAATGGGCTTTTTGGTGTCTGCTGCTGTTGTCAGCAACATGCTGATATTTTTACCCTATATGGGATGAGAATTGAACACCCATTTATTTGAGGAAACATTCTCCATCTTTCCCTCTTCCACCATTTTGAAATACATAAATAGTTTTTTTGGCTGATAACAAAGATGCTATTACTGCTAACAATTTTTTACATTCACATGATGAACCAGATAATGAGAAGTGCCCTAGCTCAGTCTTCATCTATTATTTTCCAGGTGGATCGATTTCTTAATCTCTTTATGATAACAAAATTTCTAGCATAGTCCCAGGGTGCTGGAAGAAATGAGGGTACAAGTGGAGGAGTATATTCGTATTAGTAAATGATGTAATGAAATGGGAGTGGCCCTGTAAATTCTTTGGTGCGAAGGACTCAACATTCCTTTTGTACAAATTTAAAAGTTTAATCTAATGGTTGGAATCTTTCTATTCAGTTTCCTTTGAAAAGGATCCTGTAGGTGTGTTCCACTGTGCAGACAAATCCCTGTTAGAGTACAGTAATCAAGGAGGGACTTGGAGCTGTTGTGTTGCTGGGGGGGCCCTTGCAGCAGCCGCAGCCCCACTTCATTGTTAAAGTCGGAAGGTGAGACTGGGAACAGTAAACTGGGAAGTAAAGCTAATCCTTTGAAAAGTTAGTTAATTATTGGAAGTTAATTATTATTAAGTAGGTCACTGTGCATTTGCTAAACATTTGGAATGGTCCTTTTTAAGGGCCCCTCTGTTTTGACAGCAAATGGACTGGTGGAGTGTCAATGTGGTGAAGTGCTCAAACTGCAGAATTGCTGAAATTCCATGAGCATTTTGCAGGTTGTTATGATAATTTCTGTCTGCACCTACAAAAATATGTGGACTTGGTGAGCTCTATGGTCTCAACTTCTCACATTGCTTTTCATTGTTTTTTTTTTTTTTTTTTTTGGTGGAAAGGGTTAATATTGATGGTTATCAACTAACAAATGACAAAATGCTAATTTACTTGTAACTCTACAGTTTTCGAACTGCAGATTTATGTCAGATTTATCCCAGCTCATTCATAAAGGATTCATCAGAGATGCCTGCATAGAAAAAGCAGCAGGACTGGCTCATTAGTTATGTGTAAAATTGTTTTAATGACTTTAAAAGATCATTGTACAGTAATAGCTATACTAGAAAAATACGGCTTTGGAGAATAGTTTTTCCTCCACTTTTAAAATTTATAGTCTATAATATCGCTCTTAGTCTTCCACCTACATGCTTTTTTTTTATTGCTCTCCTTACAATTTATGTTCATTTTGTGGGGGTGCAGAAGTTGTTCCCATTTCAATTTAATGCTATTTGATGACTTGCAGTTGTGGTGTGACTAAGACTATTACCATATCGACAAATGCATTGCTCGTCCCAGAGAAAGTAGTGTTGAGTCCTAGACTTGAGCAGCTCTGTAAACAAATGTTATTTTCTTCTCTCCCATCCCTATTATTACCTTTTAAAATAGAATGCCTGCCAAAGTATGCTAATATAAGAACTCCGAATTGTTCTTGGGACAAGTAGTACCATCTTAAGATCTGATCATGGAGGTTAAAAGTGTGAAAGAAAAACATGCAATGTACTCTTAATTATACCTAGTTCTTAATACGCAGTTAAGAATCCAGGCTTCTGAATGGATTAAAGGATTCAGCACTCATGGATGAGCAACTAAGCATCTAAAGTTAATAAAACCTTTTTTCAAATCGTTGATGTATGTTGTGCAAAGTATTTCTTCTTCATCTCCAGTCAGTTCCTCTGTGTCATTATATTTGATATGTACAAATCATGTTTATGACGTGACACTTGATGCCAGCTTTTAAGTGGAATGTCAGTCTTTCCAGAAACTTTACTCCTACATAGTTACTGCACACAATACCACTGAACTTTTGGAACTTGTGGAAAGTGAGTAGGAGGATTTCTCTAGAGACTCAGACTGGCTCTGGTGAACACTGAAAGCTCAACAGTACAATCCAGTGAAACAAAAAAGCTCTTAGAATCTGCATTTATTGTTGTAAAATGTACAGATCAACTTTTTTCTAAAAGTACATTGATAATGGAGTACTACCATATTCTACGTGTGGTTGAATGAAAGAGATTGAACATCTTTCCTTTTGGAGATAAGCTTACACGGCAGCCTCTAACAAAAGAAATTATTTTTATTTTGTCATTAGTTGTGTATGCCTTTACTCCTTAGTGTGTCTGAGATTCTAGAAAGCTTGTTTCATCCTGAAAACAAAACCTGTAATAAAAAGCTGTATGCTGTTCCCTGAAATTGTTGAATTTGTTTGTTTTTTTTTTAATTAACTTACCAGATTTCTGCTTACAGAAAGAACTTTTCCTGCATAAAATCCTGTGTAACACTATCAGAATTACCACCATACACTTCCAAGAGGCACTGGAGGTGTTATGTAGGACTTGACTCCAAAAGGAGTACATTCTAGGCAGATTCTCACAAAATGTGTTGCTCTCCCTGTTTTAGTTGATACCCATGGGCAGCCACCCCTGTAAGATTTCATTTTCCTACTTTTTCTTGATTAATTATTGCTTGACAAATATGCTTCCATTATTTACTTTCTATGTGCATGCAGTCTTTTTGCCTGCTTCCTACCCAATGTTCTAAAATTTCCTTCATACTAGCAAATGAGCTACTACTGAAAATCCACCATAAAAGGATTTTCTATTGCTAGTATATTTAATTTGTGAAAATTGTTAATGCAAATTCATTGACTCCTCTAACATAAATTAACTGGTTCATGTTTATGACAGAGTGTAATTTCTGATGATTCAGTCATGCTTTGGGGTTTGGTTTTCTTGTTGCTGTTTTTTACTTTCTGTTTTTTTTAAAGTAGCACAGTAAAACCACATGATTACAATACAATCCTGTCATAGTTTTGAACAGTGCAGTAAGACCTCTACTGACTTCATGAGATGCTGGAACTTTTTCTGACTGTACTGTAGCAAAGGTGAACACTGGATGAACAGAGAACAAGACTGATGAAAGCTGAGCTATAGGAGAATTCCCTTTCAGCAGTTGTCTGAGAATCCCATTCAGTGGTGCAGAGCTGAAAGATGCCAGGGCCTCAAAGTAGTCTGCAAATACAGAGGTTTTGCAGGTGGGTGATCTTTAGCAGCTGGATGCTTGGTTTTTAAGAAACCAAATTATGATTTTTCTTGTAGTTAATTTTGGGTTATTTCTAGAGAAGGCACTGAAATCCAGGGAACAGAACACATTTCAGCACTCTTAAATGCAAACTGAGGATGAAAAATTAATATTAAAAACTGACTGGCTTCTAGCAAGATGATTATCTTTGTAAGTATTTATGGTAATAGTTAAGGTGATGTGGTCCTTTGGTGTATTGCCGTAAATCTTTTGGCACAGGATTCATAGCATGTTTTTTACCTGTTACTGGCTATTTCTTTTTCAGTCTAATCCAATGCTGGGTTACATAGCGGAATTTTAATTTTTTCTCTGATGACACTTTTGGAAAAGAGTGCATTTGTGATTCTGAACTTAATTGTAGAACAGTTAGACCCTATCTGGAAGTACTACTTATGCACTTTTATTAATACTAAGAATGGGATAAGCTTTGCATGTTGCACTTCAGAGGCATATTTTAATGGAAATTCCTAGACAGAAAAAATAAGTAAAAATCCAGCTTCAAGTTTGTCATAATGGAAGTCATAAAGAGGCTTTTTCAAATAGAAATAATTCTATATCTGTCTTTTCTGTGCCATGTCAGTCTCCACCTACACATTCATTTGTTCATCTTACCTTGTAGAGCATGGTGGGAGGAGTGGAGTTTAGTAGTGAACATACTAGTATCCTCTCACAGTAGAAGCAAGTAATTTTCCTTGTAATTCAGACAGTGCTCCCTTTCAGATTCAATTACAGTAAAGCCTTCCTGCTAAAGCAGTAAAATGATGTATGCCTGAAGCTCCAAGTAAGTACAGTGCTGTGCAATGTGACAAAGTTCAGTTCAGACATCAGTGGTCTTCCTGGTATATAGAGACTTTGTTCATAAGTGGGAGAAGATCTAATGTCAAAGAAGACATTCTTCGCTCCCTGCTCCCACCCCAGTAATTTAGCTGGCAGAAATGCCTGGGGATGAAATCTTGTTCCATGCTACTCTATCAAATGTCTCAATTACTCTTGTCAGTTAATAACATGACCCTGAGGGAGATGCCTGACATCCTGTGACTTCTTATAAGTAGAAAACCCACTTAACTTAAGTAGTGAGCTTTTGGAATAAAGCTAATATAAACAAGAAGTGCAGTTTTTCTTCCTCTGGATGCCATCCAGCTTTTTCTTATACCTGAACTAACATGGGTGTGTTCCAGTTTATGAAGGCTCACTGAAGTTGCTGTCAATACTCAGTGCTAATGCTAGAGGTTGGTGATCGGCTTTTTCAGGTTCAATATTCTTGTTCCTTTTCTCATGAGAATCATTTACAGAGTTATTTACAACACGCCTGTTAGAGCCAGGGGCTTTTTCTAAATGCGGTGCTAGTGCTGTCCTTCCTTTATTCAGAATGTTCTTTAGGCTACTTGCAGCATAGAAATTTTTAAAAAGCCTTTTAAAACTCGTAGAAATATTTGGCATTGGCCAAATATTTTTAATTTGTTCATTCCCTTTGGTTTTTGTATTTGGAAAGACATTGAATAGTGTCTCTGTTAACCTTCTCCATTTCATTCTCAGTTTCTTCCCCAGGTTATAAAGCTCTGATAATAGTGCCTTATTAGCATTGAGGTGTTTTTTTCGTGTTACGCTGAGTGATAGTAGTTCAGAGCTTATCATTGTGCGTGCAATGATAAAGTGCCTTCGTGGTTTGCTGCATTTCATCTGGCCGTTTATCACTTAATTAGTCATTAAATCTTTCTGCCAGTTTTGCTTGAGTTTTTTGTAGTTGTTTTTCCTGGATAACACAGAATCATCAACAGATTTTGGCACCTTGGTTATTACCCCCTTTTTTTTTTCATTCATGTACAAATGTATTGAATGATTTAGGCCTTACTTTATATCCCTGTATGTCTAAACTGATAATCTTCCCCCTGGGAGAATGAAAGCTGTGTTTTTTGAATCTTCATATTCTATTTCTTAATATCTCACTTTTCCATGTAACAACCTGCATTCTAATTTGTTTAGACGACTTATGTGAGAAGCCTTTCTCCCTGTCTTTAGAGATGGAAATATGAGCTGGATCCACCTGTTTAACCCAGTATATCTTTTTTTCTTAATTAGGAAAAAAATGGGTTTGTATCTTTTGGTTTCTCCAACTACTTAACATATAAAGTTATTTATTAAATGTATTTAAAATTACATCCTGTTTCCGAATGTATAATTTTCTGGGATGTAGTTGAGGTCATTTTTGTTGCTTTCTGGCCTTTTTGTGGCTCTCTTTTTTGTCAGTGTATCTTAGTTGTGTTTGTTCAGACAAAAGATTAAAGAAACTACATTTAAAACTGTATACCAAAACCTAAAATTTGCAAAATCGTTTGGAAGACTGCCTACTTACCTTTGCTTGGCTTACTTTACTGGGCAACCTTGATAACAGTTTTCACCTGTGTCAACTGTCTGATCTTCTCATGTAACAGTGAAAATGGTTATGTATTTTTCTAGGTGAGTGCTCAGTGAGCTTGGAGTTGTGTTCCCACTGTGTAGGACTGAACATATCATTTGTGTTGTGCATATGCTTTGCTCTTCCTGACTGTTTTCAGTCACTTCAGGAATACTTGCTGAACTATACAATGGGAAGGCCAATCCAGAAATCCTGTTTCGTATCTTGTCATCTCAGATCCCTTATTCTCCCCAACACATGGGTTTTTTCCTCCTCCTCCTCCTCCTCCTCCTGCACATTCCTGTCACTTCTTTTTGTGAGCCCAAATGAATGCTTGAAGTCATGATCATATAAAGTGTGTGTGCCATACAGGTTTCCTTCATACTCTTAGTGTGGGTGTTGCTTAATGCATTAATCTTTTGTTTGATAGAGTTTTCATGAGCTTTAATATTTGCTTGTAAAACCTGTAATTTCTTTTAAACTTATATATTTTGTATGAAAGCTTCATTGTTGCTTCCTGTCTGAGAAAGTGCTTTCAGTTTTCGTTTTATCCTGTTCTCACTAAGTTTTCACCTTTTCATTCAAAGCACTTAGAAGTCCCTAGCTTGTGTTTGTTTAGAAAAAATTATTTGTTGTGCGTGATAGCGTGACTGTCATGGGGCTGGCCTTCAATAACTGTGTGAACAAATAAGATCTTAAGCTCAAAAGATGTAAGAAATTTTGATCCTTTAAAATACAGTTTTTTGCTTTTTTATTCCCTGTTCATGGTCTTTGGCCTCTTGCTTAATCTGGAATTCAGGTGCTGTAGCTGTGACCTAGGAAGAAAGCTGTGTGCACCTGGCCAGGGGGTGATATTAGCAGGCAAGGGGCTAAAACCCCTTTGAGCTGAGTAAATCCACTGCGGAGAGCTTTAATGTGTTTGTGTTGGTAGGAAAGTAAATCTACAAACACTTCTATTATTCAGCATGCCCTCTATTGATTCTTTCTACATGAAATAACTTTAGTAGATTTTTTTGAAGGAAGGCAGTGATTCCTAGTGTTAGAAGAGCACTGAGAAAATTTAGGGTGTGTGTGTATGATCCATTTTGTGTGTGTATATATACAACTAAAAACCTTTCTTTGTGTGAAAGGACTATTACGTGCCTTTAAAGGTTTCAGAATTCAAGAATGGAAGTGTCATACTCAATGTCACTTAAAATGCTAGGGTTTGGGAAGCAGTGTTTGTCTAAATTGTGTGTAAAACATTTTTGCTAAATACGTGATCAGACACTTCTCAACAAGTCAGCCAACTACAGTGATGCTCACATGATGTGATTCAGTTGTGTATGTTAAGGGTATTAAAAGGGTTGGGAACCTACTACTGATTTGTGCTAGAATACTGGGAAGGAAATCTTACGACATCCCCAGTTTATTTGTCTGTAAAGTCTTTTGCATTGAAAATATTTTTTATCTAGATTGTGTAAATCCATTCTTCAAAAACTTGTGTGCATATTGAAGAGTTTGTTGGGTTTTAGTCTTCAGTATAGTTTAAACCCTAAAGATAAGGTTTAGATATGTTATTTAATCTATAACCTATAATGGCATCTTCCTTTTCTGATTTAAAATTTTAAGCACTGGTATCTTGCAGTCTCACTTGGACTAATCCCCTACTGTGGATTGACTGCCTTTTTGTCAATTTAATGGCTAAATTTCAGAGTTAATGGACAATAATTGCTTCCTAGCATAGTATTTAAGAAACTGAAATGTTTCCTTTTTAAACATTTCCTGTTTCTGATCAAAACCTAACAGAAATAAAATGTAAAAACAGTAAAAATGCCTGCCTATGACAGAGTGAATGCTAAATTCCCATTTGAGCTTACAGCAACAAAGCTGGAATCTTATTTTATATGCCAATGTGCCAAGTAATGTGTAAAGCTTCAAAAAGTAAGTAATCTTTAGTTTTCATCAGCCTGTTTGCAACCTCCCTACATAAACACTTGTGTTTGCACTTCTATATTCTGACTATTTGTCTTGGAGTTGTAAAACATACTTTTTACTAGGAAAACAGAAAGTACTCTGTAGTTATGTTTTGCCAGCACCATTGAAGTCTATCACTTAATAACAGGCAGTTTTAGCTTAGTCTTCTTCTGAATGCTGTATGACGGTGAAACGCTACAGGTCTTTATGAAATGACCTGTTTTATTGTAATGAGTCTTTTTTAATAAATGCTTTCATAAAATGGGTTTTTAGAGACAGCTTTAACCTGTTCAAAGAAAAGCCTGAATATCAAAAATGGATATTTCTGTAGGCCTTCAAAGGTTTAAATGCTTTCTGTAGTATGATGACATAAATGCAGCAAAGTCAGAAATACATCTGCATCATACTTTGCAGATCACAAATAAATTTTTTTGGGGTTTTTTTTGAGTGAAACAGAAAAATTAAAGTATACAGTGTCATTTCATATTTTAAACCTAAGACTTTATCACACTGAATAAAGAAAAAAACACACAAAAATTTTATTAATAATGTTATTGTTACAATATCCATTAACTAATTTGTGTTGAATGATCTGTCTCTTGGAAAGTAGAATTATTTACTGGGAAGTGAATTATAGAGCTGCCTGATGATGAGCTAAACTTTACACAGTCTTGAGGTTCTTGGTGGCAGAGTTAGAACTACAGCAAATATTAAGTACTAACCACCCTTGTACACCCATGGTTTTAATTTCTTTCTTTTGTGAATGGTACGTGCTGTCTAAAACTTTGGCGCTTTCACTTGCCTGCTTTCATTTGAATGACTGCAGTGCTTGTGAGCCTTGAATAACTGATAGACTTCATTGGCTTATATTAATGCACCTGACACAAAACAGCTAGTGAAGTCTATTTTAATTGTCATAAGAGATACATGAAGTATTGCAAGATGAATGTTCCTGTCTTCTGGAAATTTTTATATTCAAGACAGAGTAAAATTTGACATTAAAAAGGCACGAGTTTTTAGCAAAGCTGGAAAATAAAAGCTTCCACTGACAGCATTTCCACTGCAGTACTCTTACGTGGGAGGAATACACATCAAGACATTTTCTGACTAAAAACATGCTTAAGAACAAGGGTGATAAGTTATAGTCATCACTTCTTATGGTATTGTTATGGGGGGAATGCATATACTCCTGTGTAGTTGTTTATTCAGTGTTGAGCTGAATTGAAAGAAAGTGTGTGTTGTCCATGCTTGTTCTAAAACCTTGTGTTTTGGACCTTTTACCTTCAGAGACTGACCTATATACCTTATGAGAAAGTAGATTGATAATGGCAGCCATGAAACTAGTCATTCATGCTTGACCTGTTTAACTGGCCTCTCGGTTATCTTTTAAGCAAAGGAAGAATATTGCTGGTTACAAGAACTGTATATACTAAGATTCTAAATTTGATCTTCACAACCTGTTCTTCCACCTTTGCCCTACAACTACAGAATCAACCCACAGGCATATTTTTAATTAACTATCTGTTATTTATATTCACAGACCACACGTGCAAGTACATGGAATTGATAACTGGGTGGGAGGGATTGGGCAGTAGGTTGAAAATAACAGCAGAAAGTGTTTCTTTCCCCTGGCAGTCAGCTCTGTTAGAACAAACATTTCAACAAGTTTACTGCAATAACACCACATTTTTTTTTCTCATTGAAGGAAGTAGTTCACCATAAGGCTGCACATTTTTAATTTTTCTTTTTTTTCCCCCATCTTTGCAAATACCATTATGTACATGTTAATCTGAAATGTAATTGCAATAAAGTAACTATAATCTGATGTTGTAAGACATTCCCATTTTGTTTCTGCAGTTTTCTGTTGTAGTTAAGTTTTCTTATCTAACCCATTCTTCTGAGCAAGAAGAGCTAAAAGGAGTCAAAGCTGTGCCATGCTCTTGTGTGCCAAGTGCAGCAGGAGAGAAAGGAAGAGGCTTTGCCATATAAACTTCAGAGAACTGCCTTTCTTACTAGGGTTTTTATTAGTTTAGCAAACTGCTTTCTGTCGTTTGGGTTTTTTCTTGTGTGTGTAAATTCTACTTAATTAGCTAATGCTGACTTCTGAATGGTGCCTCCTATATTATCCAGAAATATTTGTGGTGTTCTCAACATGTAGAAAACCCTGAACAGGGAAAGAAAAAGGTATTCCTAAAACAGCTAGTACTGAAATTTTGATGCAAAAGAGCTTAATGAATTTGAAAGCACAGGAAGAAAAAGAAAAGTGCTGCCTTGCCCAGCTTGTTTCATTTGAGTGGGGAAGGTGAATGAATATTATGCTTCTTTCAAACAATATGCTCTTTCCTGTAACAACTTGTTTACTGTTAGCAAAGAGCCCCTGAATGATGTTTGCTGGTGTTAATGGTGCCATCTGGAAAACAGGCTTCCAACTTGTTTAGAGTTCACGTTATGTTGGTTATATATCAGGGCAAGGAGATTAAGTAGTTAATTTTGCTGGGTTGCTGTTTACCTATTTTACAATAATATTTTTACAGCTTTTTGTAAAAGACCAAGTACTAAATGAAAATTATTTTTCATTATGTTCCTTTTTTAGCCAGACAATGTGTTATAATCTGGCGTTAGAATTTTTCCAAGTGGAACTTGGCAGACAAAACAGTGGCATGGTGAAGAAGAAATCTTACTTGATGGTTTGCTCTTGTTAAATACATCCATTTTAATGAAAGTGTTGGCTTGTAGCCTGTTCTTTGAAAACAGTCCCAGTACCAGTGATGTTAAAGAATGCAAGTAACCCTGTTCTTCAGGAGATCATGTGGAATGGAGTTTATTTCTTCCTTCCTGCCACCTTTTGTAGAGGAGCTGATACTGCCTGGCCCCTCAGCTGGCAGGGCTGCTTAGCAGCTTCTCGCATTGCTGCTGCCCCAGTCAGGTAGAGAATGTAACTTGGAGTGGATGCCTGAAAGTCACTTTCCTACATCTGGAAACTGCTTCCCAAGCATGCTTCTCATGCTGCCACTGCCCTCAGGATATAGCTATGAAGTGTCACACTGTGTTTGTGTGGGGTAATGTGGTAAATAGAGGTCACACTTTGGTGCTTATTGTAGAATTTGGGTCTGCCTTTCTAACTATAATTTTAGATTGGTTGGTCAGTAAAGCTGTAACTCTGAATCAGTGGTCAGTTGTCCATTTTTACCCAACTTAAAACACACAAGTTGTATTGATTTTTCTTTTTAAAATTTTTCTGAACTAATTTACAAGAAGACGTCTCATAAAAGAGTAGCAGTTCTGGCCTTTGTCAGCTTTGCCATTAACTAATTCTTCATTCATCAAGTAGCATGCACCATGATGTTGTTTACGAACACTGGA
This sequence comes from Coloeus monedula, assembly GCF_965178545.1. Classification (NCBI taxonomy): domain Eukaryota; kingdom Metazoa; phylum Chordata; class Aves; order Passeriformes; family Corvidae; genus Coloeus; species Coloeus monedula. Next base: position 63,239,642 of record NC_138785.1, read on the forward strand.
TATCAGATAAAGGTCTTGAGTTTTTCTTTATGATTGGCTGATAGAGCAGTGTGATGCTTTTGAAGAAAACCAGTTGTTTAAGTCTGTATCTGTTCAGTAAATGGGAAAGAATAAAAATACTAAGTGGAGTGTGGAGCAAAATGAAAAATACCCAAGGATTAGCAGGTGTAATTGTTAGTTTCTGTATGCTCCAGAGATTGAGGAACTGAACTTTCAAATACACTGCTTTAAACGCTGATTACTTTTTCAAAATTCTAGAAAATGTTCCAGTGGTAAATAGAGATTGACAGGTGAAAGACTGAAGTCATATCAAGAAAAGAATAGTAATAGTACAAAAGCTGATCCATATTATATGTTCCACATGGGCTCATATTTATTGTAATGACTATGAATGTTGTATTGTACATTACATTGAATTGTAATGAAAATGAATATTGAGAAAGGAATTTTGTGGAAGTAAATCAGAAACTGTAAACTATGTCATCCTGTGGCATGTACCAAATAATAAGGGTAAATATACTGAAGTACAGTGCTGAGATGGAGGGTCAATATTGTCATAAGTTAATTTCCACTGTTCTTGCAAAACACTTGTGTTGGATTTTTTAGTTATGATTACTTAATTCTTCAACCACATGTAGCAATGATTTTTAAAATACTTCAAACTATTGCTAGTAAACGATGTTCTTTATCAAATTAATTTAGAGGGCATGAAGGAAGAACCTGAAGTGCTCTTTGAAGAACTGCTTGAGAGGGCCAAAGCTGGAGAACCAAAAGCACAAACAGAGGTAATTTTATATGGTTTTTGTCCAGTCTTCTTTGCTCTTAATTCCAAAAATAGCACTGCCTGCTGTAGAACTGTTATCACTTCCTCAGTTGAACTGTGTCTGCTTAGATGCGAAACTGTTCAAAGAAAGGTGATGCCATATGGTTTCTCTGCCTTGAGAAACGCCGCTTCCTTGAGAGCATGAGTGGCTTCAGGTCCAACTCTTTACCATGGAAAAGAACTGATTTTGCTTTTTTTTTTAAAGAAGCATGTGTGGAGGTGTGCAGATAGGGACTGTTAAATGTTGTTGGTTCAGCACTGCACTGTATACAAAGATACCAGGGCTCTTAGGCTGGACTCCATGGAAGAAACTGCCACTGAGGTGCTTTAGCAGGGTCAGAGGTTGGTTGGCTGATGTTTTGCTCATATACCATTTCTCTGGTGAATGTACACATTTTAGAAAATAAGCCCCTCCTTGTTTATTGAAATTAGCTGTGTTTACTTATTTAATGGCAGATAAAATTGAATTAATAATAGAAATTCTGTCCCTGAATTTGTTAGCACTTCAGGTTTTCCCGTAGATTTTAGAAAAATTGTACCAGGTTTCCACTGCATTCCTTTGTCTGGTGTATTGGTCTATTATAAATAGCTTAAAACTGTCTAGAAGAGTTTTAATTTGTGTTTAACTTGGTTAGTGTTTTACCTGAGCATTCTTTTCCAGCTTTGATGCCAAATGGGAGTGATTGCAGTCTCCTACATGCTCATTGGTGGTTTGGATTTTTCCCCAAGGATCACCACTCTTACTGTAAATAAAAATCAGAAGTGAGGATGGGAAAGAAATTCTTTTAAAGCTGGTAAAAAAAAATACAGCAGTGTTAGGCTTGTTCCCCATTCCATCTCAACTGGTTTGAGGGGCAGGCTGACCTCAGAGTTGCAACTTGAGACAGTAACAAATTTCTCACTTTGAAACAGCTGGTAGGTTTGTGGAGGATGAAACATTATCCTTGAGGGAATCATTGCTGTAAAATCCATCTTTTGGTGCTATTCCTCCTTATCAAAGAAAGCAAACTCCATAATATTCTTTCAGGATATAAGTTCCATTTGAGTAAGAATACTCAGAAATACTTAGAGAATCTTTAAGTCTATGATGCATATGTATGTATATAAATGATGGGGTTTATCTCCTTTGCAATTAATTCCACTTTCACTCCCTTCCTTTATCTCTTTAATTGTGTACATTTTCTATTCCCACACAATAATAGGATTCTTATCATAAAATGATACAGCATAAATTTTGCTTCAGCATGCCTGAAATGGAACGCAAAATACAGTAATTTCTTTTTTATGCAGTCACATTTCTTGTTACTTTTGGAGAGAGAATTAGATTTTAGTTTTTAAAACCCTAAAAGAAATTCATTTCTTCTCTATTGTTGAATACATTCCTTTAGAATCAATTAGAAAAACGTATTTTTATTTCTTACCATTGTAGGAGTATGAATGAGAAGCTGAGATGCCACTTTTGTGCTGTTTGTTAACAATTACGAAATTGAACACAAGAAATCAGATGGTTCAATGGCTGTCAACATGTATTACTAAAACTTCATGTATTTTTTTTTTTTAATTGCAAAATAACTGTATGGCAGTTACATAAATAAAACCCCCACAGCTGGAATTCTCTAATGGAGGAAAGGCAGTTCTGTGTCTTTAACCAGAGGATGTCTGCAAGGGGACTGCTTGAGATGACCACCTCACTTAGCAAAGCCGCAGACGGGAGCAGCCTTTAGAGAAGTAGTGTGAGGGTCTGTGTTAAGTTGTTACCAACTACGACTTAATTTCACTGTTTTAACTCATGGGAAAGAGAGAATCCCAGTCTGCTTAAATGACAGATCTGAGGTTAACACCTTTTCCTATCCATTCTTTGTCCTTTGACTGTTGCAGGCCAGAGCTTTGCAGCTGTTTTCAGGTGGTTTGATGTAGGAACTTTGCTATTAAAACCAGACAAGCCTAAAAGCAATTCAGTCATAAAACAGGTGTTACACTATTATTTTGCTTGTGCACTAGCCTTTCGTGCTATGACTAGTCCCAAGATCTTAGTTGATGTTGCAATAAGTGTTTCTATGTCCAAGAGGTCCTTAGAAACTTAAGAGCTAGATGATTAAGTGCTGCTACTCTTGAAGCTTTGCTCAAAATCTCAATGGCTATAAATACAAACATGCTTAAGAAACAGCTGTTCTTGTCAGATGGATGTTATTTGCCATGTAACTTGTCCAAGCAATTCCTTTCTGAAATAAATAGCTGAAGGTACATCTGCAGTTGAGTGATAGATTACCATGCAATTGCTGAAATCTTTTTTTCTTTTTTGTCTCATACACTCTCTTCTTGGGGTGCGCACTTCCCATTGAACTCTGGCATGACTTCGTAATCAATGTTTGGATTACCTAGCCTAATTTTCTCCTTGTTTCTGTATGGTTTTGGATAGCTTCACTGTATGTGCTATGGATTTAATGTCTCCCCAATAATTGTTTATGTGGAAGTTGTTGGAGCACTCACTTAAGTGTATGACACCAGTTAAATGGCTGGAGAAACAACCTTTACTGGAAGAAGAAAGACCTTTCTGATTAAATCAGTGCATTTAATCTACATAAGGATAATGTGATTTATTAATCTTTCAACAGTATTTCTTTAGTCACCTTTAGTGGCAGTAACAAATGCTGCAGTAACAAATGAAAGTTTCAGAGAAACTTTCAAACTGTTATCTTTTTTCCAGCAGAAAATACTCTGGATTTATGAAGCTATACTCTTAAGGTATTGCATTAATTGCTCCTAGAATGTAGCTGAAGTAACATTAGGGGGAGAGAGAGAGAGTGTGCAGTGAGACAAGCAAAAGCATTTCCCAGATTCTCCAGGTATGCAGATAAAATGTCCAGTAGTTTTGGTAATTTTCTGCCATTTAACTTTTTATTGCCTTGTGTTGTGATAAGCAGAAGTGTTTCATACTATTGCATAAATATATTTACTAGTATATTTTCATATATTTTAGTTTTTAGAAGGAAGAAAAAAGGTGGTGTTTTTTTCTTACCTGTAAAACCTGTAATATAGGCAGCTGCTTGGTAATTTCTGTAATCCTGAATAGCAGAATTTTTATATGCTTTTTCACTGAATTTTCTTGATGCTTAAGCAGTATTAGTTTTATTCCATTCACCAGTTAATCATGAGTTTGCTTTGACCTTCAGTGACTGAGCTGCTGTGAGTCAGGGACTGCACTGCTTGAAGCGTGCTTCCATGTCAAGGCTTTGTCAATAGCTTCATCTGAATTTCTGATTGTCACTGGCACCAGATTATATTACACTTACTTTTTCTGGCTCTAAAATGAGGCTAGCAGTATTGTCTGGTTATTGTTGTAGGAGGAAAAGAATTCAAGAAAACTTTTAACATTGGGAGCTTCACCTGATCTTGCCAGATGCCTGAGCACCAATGGCAGCTAATTCACTGACCTGGCCAAATGTGTTGCAATTCCTTCTTGTTTGCAGTTCTTCTAGATCTTTCCAATCAGAAGATCAGCTTACAACTATGTTCTTTAGTGCTAGGAGCAAATGTTTTGGCCTTTTGTTCAGAGAGAATTTATGTTAGCTGAGTTCCAGGGGGTGAGAAGGAAGAAGAGAGAGAGACATAGAGACAAAGTAGAGTGTATTTCAGTAATTGAAGGAATTTTGTTTCCTATTTATTATAGGTGGGGAAGCACTTCTTGAGATTAGCAGAAGAGGAGGATGAAGAACTTAACAATTGCAGTGCAGTTGACTGGTTCATCCTTGCTGCTAAGCAAGGTCGAAGAGAAGCTGTCAAACTGTTGCGTAGATGCCTGGCAGACAGAAGAGGTATGGGTTCTCTGAGGCTTCCTGCTTGCACTCCCACATTATCTGAAACAATACTGTACTCATTTTAACTCTGAAAGAGGGGCTAAAGTATGATGGAAATGATCGTGGCAAAATTGCATGAGTAGTTGCTAACAGACTATTACGATAGGTAATTCAAAAAGCATTAAATACCAATACTGCTTATTAAAGTATTTTTATTAATTATTTGCTTGAATTCCTTCATTAAATCCATGTTTGTTCTTCCCTTCCTCACCTTTAATTGAAGCTTCTTTTCTTTGACTCTGAAGATCATATATAAGCACACACCAGCTATGTATCTGCTGTTGTTTCATTCTTTTGCCCCTCTCCAACCTCTCTTCTAATTGGTCTTTTTCACTGTCTTCTCCCACTTTAAGATTCTCGTCTTCCTTCATGCTGCTTCCCATGCTTGGTCTCTTCTCATCTGCCAACTATCCGAACTCCTACAAGGGGGGGAAAATCCCCACCAAAACAAAAAAAGAAAAACAACTTTTATTCAGTTCTTGGTGCCTTTGCATGTCACCCATGCATATATGCACTACCTTTTGCCTCATCTGCTGTACTTCAAAAGTTGAAGTAAGACATAGTATAATGCATGTCTTGCACATCTTTGAAGTACAGTTTAAACCTAAGCAATGTGCTTAGATTTTGATAAGCAATAGACACAGATGGACATTTCCGTAATTTACTTAGGTGGTCAGAATGTGGCTGAAACTTGCTAATTTTCAGACTAAACTGAGAAAAATAAATTGTGAGCAAATCTACCATTTCTGCATGTGTTTGGGATAAGTGTATAATGTGTTTTTTCTTTTCTTGAGGCATCACTTCTGAAAATGAGGAAGAAGTGAAAAAGTTATCATCTGAGACTGACTTGGAAAGAGCTGTGCGAAAAGCTGCCTTGGTCATGTATTGGAAGTTAAACCCGAAAAAGAAGAAGCAACTAGCAGTTTCTGAACTACTGGAAAATGTTGGGCAAGTTGATGGTGAAGGTTTGTTCATGAACTGATTCATGGTATTGATAAAATACAGACTTATGAGCACAATACAGCTAGAAGCCTAAAGGGCTTTATGAACAATCAGGCACGAGATAATAGTAAATGTATGATCTACTTAAGATAATGTAACTCTTTCAATGACTAAGTGTCTTTTAATAACTGTGCTCTTTGAACCAACACTTGCTGTAGGTCGTGGGTCAATTAAGCACATACTCAAGTGACTATATATTTAAAATATCTTCATTTAGCACTCACTGTCTTTGGAAAATACGTATTTTATGGCTTTGCTGTATTTGATTTTTTTTTTCCTTCTAACAGTCATCCTGATTATACCTCACTAGATGTTTCAATTTACAAATTCAGTCTTCAAGACACCTGGTTCTCTCTGCTACTACAGCACTAAATGTTAGCTATGGCAGTCCTGTTTCCTTTTCTAATACAGTAACAGGAATATAGAAAACTATTGCCACTTCTTACCTATTTATATGTAAGTTTGTCTTTTCCTTACTTTGAGGAAATACCATTCTCCAGATGTTGCTGTGACTGTTTGATCACTTTAATTGACTGCTTTGATTTTGCATAAACTTCTGTTATTGAACCAGATGGTGAGAAGCAGCCTGGCCCAGTCCCAAAGTCCGTGCAGAAGCAGAGAAGGATGCTGGAGCGATTAGTGAACAGTGAATGTGAGTGCATGCTGCTGCTTTCAGTCTTGGCCAGTCGTTTTAGTTTCTGGTTTGCTTTGGTAAACAACGTTGTGCTGCCAGACTAAGAATGTATAGAAGGTTAGGATTGCAATAAACTGATAGTGTCAGTTTGTTCTGTGTGCAAGACAAATAATTGATCTGCATGTGAAGTCACGGAAGACATCACCATTAAAGTCAACTGCTAAAGGGAGTTTGCATGTCGTTTGTTATTTTTATATTCTTGCCCTTTCAGCACTCAAAAGTCTATTCAGCAAAGAAGATTTTGCACTTGCAATATTTTTTTTGGTTCTAACTGCAGTAAGCTTTCTGATTACAGTGAGGGAATTAATTATGCACCAATTCAATGCAGACAGATCCTTCACTCTATTTGCCTTGTTTCCGTTTGCCCTTCCCTTATAATTAATATTTGTCTTTTCATATTTGTTCAATGACTGATTTAGGAAAGATGCACCAAGACACTTCTTTCATTATTTACAGCAGCTTAGTTCATGTATTACGAAGAATTAAATCCCTTAACACACGCAGGGTCAGATTTGTAGACCTGAGTCTGTGAGTTTTGTAAGGTTTGGTGGGGTGGGGATTGGAATTGAAAGTTCTCCTTAGTCTGGCACAACTAAGAAATGCTGATGTGTTGTTGGGCTTTTAGGAGGAAAGTCAAAGTGTTTTATTAAGAAAATGAGTTATCAACAATGCAGCGTGTGTAGTTTTTCAAGAACAGTATTTAACATAAGGTTCAATTATTCATTGTCAGGAAAATCTCAGTTTCTTGAAATGCACTAAGTCATATGTAATAGTTCATGTGCAATCTAGATCTGTACTTGAAGAGCACTTTAAATGTCACAAAGCATATTATTAGATATATTTATAATAGCAACTAATACATCTGTTGTTGAGATTTTGTGAAACTAAAGTGTCATACATGGAATAGGGAGCCAAATATGGAGGTTTGCAGGTTTAAATTCATTGAAAGATTAGATTTACATTTCATTAGATAAATTTGGGCTTTACCTTCAAGGATTGTGCTCATTACACAGGTGACTTGAAAAATAACATTCCTAAGAAGAGTAGAATATTTCAGTTTTACATTAACTTTGACAGAAGTAAAAGAGGAGCAGAGGCACATACCTGTGTGTGAATAAGGGAGTAAGTGATGTGAGAAATAATATTTTGGAAAGCAAGCTTGTGGTCCTGTTAAACCTTCTGTGAGACTGTGTCAGCTGTTTTTGTGACTTGGCTGGCACTTCTGGGAAGTAGAAACAGTCCTTCAAGGAGAAGACTGTTGTGTTCCATTGTCCAGTCATTGTATAATAATGCAGATGTATTTGGGTTCATTTGAACTCTGTTGCATTGGGGTTCTTTCCATTCCTTTGGGTGAACTGGCATGTGCTGCTACTAAGTGAGTGCACAGCAAGTCATTTTGTTCTGGATTCTTCAGTAATTCAGAGAGTTATCAGAAAAGGAACTGGCAAATACGATTTTTTTTTTAAGGCTTAAATTGCAGATAAAGTAACAGGGCAGTAAATGAACCTATATGTAAGTGCAGGCAGAAATTGATGGGAGTATTTTTCTTTCTCTAGGGTGGATGGGGGGAGGCCAGGGAATTTATCATAACCGAACTGAAAAAAAAAATCTATGAATAATAAAGTAGAATCTACAAAATATGCTTTTTATATCAATTTAAGAGACACTTGGGTGACAAAATACTAATGACATTTAAAATTAAAAGTTTTCATCAAACACTTTAAGTAGGAATTAAGCTGTTACTTCTTCTCTAGAGAGCTTTTATCTTTTCAGGGAGGAACAAGAAAGCTGTTACTCTGCAACATTTACTTCTCTGACTCACTGAGTTTCTTCATTTACTTTGCCAGAAGGAGATTCTTCTTTCAGAGTTAGTACACTGCCAATGCTTGGAAAATAATTTTTAAGCCAGATACGTGTTTGCAGATATCTGATCTGGGTTGTCCTTAATGGAGGTATAAACAGAAAATTAGAGGTGACATTGTCAATGGGCAGTTGTTGCGTGCTTGAGAGGGTACATGTCATTGCAGTGGATAGGCCATCTATACATAGTAATTTAGTAACTCCTTCCTTCCCAGGATGTTGCATGATCCCATAACAGTGCTGTTAAGGTATTTTTGTGAGGTTCTAACCATGTCTGCTTGCTGATTCTGCACAAATAAAACTATTTCAGCACTGTATATTTTTTCCCAATAAGACAGTAAATTTAGATGACATATTTCGTATTAGGCTTAATCTGAAGCCCACCAAGACAGCTAAAGAGTCTCACAGATTTCTTGGTGCAAGTAATGTTGCCTTACAGTCTGTGAATAGTAAGAATAGTTAGCAAAAATAAATCCTTTCTTGTTTCTTGGGAGGCATGCCAGATGGTATTTTGTGGGACATAAAGGTTCACGCGTGGAGGAGGGGGAGTGGTAAAATTCCATGCAAAAGGCAGCATCCATATTCTGAGATTAAACCAAAAGAGAGATTGTAAGATGCTGATTTCTTGTTGAACTCTTAAAATTCCTCTTCCTGTAGTATGTATCTTGAGACAAATACTTTGTTTTGTTCCATATCTACAGTGTTTTCAGTATTAAATACTGAGCTATTTATATGGTGCTTCTATAAATGTAGCATATTTAAATTAAAAATTTTCTGGGCCGAAACCCGTTAATCCTCTGATTTTAAATTTTCATGAAGCACTTCAGTTTTCTGTCTCTTTAAAATCTCAAACTAGTATTAAGCAGTCCAGCTTTCATATCTTTTTGTCAGCTGACTAGTTAAATTTACTGCGTAGGAGGTGTGTTACAGATTTTTGTCATTCAATTCTTTCATGTATATAGCAATGTCATTTGCTTTAGTGTATGGAAAAAAATTGTTGTTAATTATCCTCCTTTACAAAATGCATCAAGCTTGTCTGCAGTAGAAACTAGTTAATACATGCTAATGTAGAGAACTGGGTGCAAAGAGTTTGAACCAGTGCATAAATCATCTTCTGTCCTGCCATTTCCCTAGATTTTTCAGAAGTAACCTCATGCCTCCCTTGTACTGACAGGAGTGGATAAAGATCTTCCAGGGCAGAGGGATGAATTTTGCCTCTATGTAAACTGAGCAGGGTCTATTTTGTTGCTGGCTATCTGTTTTAGATCACAGTTGATACCGTTTGGGGGAGGCCCTTTGTATAGCTACATAGAATATTAAATTAATACACTGTAAGTAACCTGTACTTAGTCTCATAGATATAATAATTGTGTATTTCCCATAATTATGTGTTTGTAACTTCTGAACTCAGAAAAATGACTGTTAAATGACAAATCAGAAATCAGTTTTTCAGTTGATGACATACAGATAATTCATTACTGCTCCTGTCCAAGTCTCTCTTTCTAATGCAGCTGTTAAAGATTTCTCTGAAGCAGATACAATAGTTTATGATTTAAAACCATGACCTAACGCAGTAGTCTTTTTTTTCTGTGGAATACTTGCAGATAAGCTACATTCATTCACTCTGTTCTTCCACTTACCAGTATAATAAACTTACTTGCTGGTCTTACAAGATGTAGAGTAGTCATACATTGCTAGCACAAGGAGCTGCTTGTTTTCAGCAGAGCCCTCAGGACAAGTTGCAAGGTAAACCTATGTTGTCAGTAATTCAGTTTTTGTAGACTAGCTTCTGGCAGGAAAGAAAATTATTATTCCAATTCATAATCAATACAGTGTTGTGATAAAATTTACTCCAAATTTTCATTTTATCTTTCTAGCTAAAAAATTTATTGCTTTGGATGACTTCGTTGAAATTACCAAGAAGTACGCAAAGGGTATCATCCCTTCTAACCTGATTATGCAGGAAGAGGAAGATGATGAGTTGGCAGGGAAGAGTCCTGAAGAATTACCCCTACGACTGAAGGTAAAAAGGCAATGTGGAACAGGTTATGTTAAATGGACTCTTGACTTAAGCATCCCAGACAAAATAAGAATGACTTGCACTTCTCTCTCAATACTGATGTTCAGTCTGTATAGACCAGTACAAGAATTGTTGCTGTAACTTCTTTTTGGACTTGACCTCATATATATGTTTTAAGTTTCATACATATGAGTCACGTATTTTTAAAAAAGGGATAATGGTTTTCCCTATAAGAGGACAATCTACCTTTATTATATCTTCAGTGAGGATTTAAATGTACCTGTCATCACTGCCCTATTTTTATTATAGATGTTATTATCTGCTTCCTATCTTTCTAATTTAAACAGGAGCAAACAGGCAGGAAAAATTATCCATAGCATGCAAATATTCTGAGGGGAATTCAAGAAAGGTGAAACTTGCTGTTAGCTTCTACAGCATTTGTCTCTGCTATATCTCTACATAGTGAAAGGAGAAGGGAAGATTAGGGTGCGTGCCTTCAATATTGGCATAAATTTTAAGTAAGGTAGGGGGTGTGTGGCTGCTGACCTGAGGGTTTTTGCTGTAGTTTTGTTCATTATCATAGTGTAGGGGAGGGGAAAAAAGGGGGAGTGAAAGGTGTCTCTTTCCGAGCTTTTGAATGGTAATCGTCCGAAAGAGATGCACTTACAAAGAACAGAGATACCTTCACAAATAAACAAGTTTTTGCCCAAATCATTGGGGCATGTGTTGTCCCAGTTCATCACAGTGCCACAGGTATTTGCTGGAACATTCTTGGCCTTTCCCTTGAACTAATTAATATAAAAAGGTAAGATCTGGGAAAACATAAAAACAGTCATTTTACGGGGGAAGGAGGATGGATTGCAGCATCTAATGTCCATATGTGGTATTTGAATGTGTGTTTGAAAAATCCTGTACCTTTTAATGGATCATTTGTAAAGGGTGTGGTTGGTGTTCAATCCAGCAGTTTCTCTGTTGTCCAGCAACTGTGATGGAAAATGCCACGTAAAATAGGTAGAATTTTAAGATCCTCTACAGTTATTGTTGTGGAGTTAAAAGAATCTGTAAACGTGTAGTAATTGAATTTAATATACTGCTGCCGCTTCCAAAACAGGTTTTGACAGCTGCATCTTTAGATGCTTGGGAAGGATTGTTTAAAGATAAAACTCCAGCTGTAAAGACTTCCTGTATGTGTATATGAATCATATACACTGCAGGAAGTAATGCCTATGCATAGAATGTATAGCATAATCCTTGCAGAATGTGGCAGTTACATGCTTTAAAGTACAGTACTTGCAGCTCAAGTAATGACTTAAGGTACTGCAGGACTGTAGCCATGTAGTTTATCTTCAGTATGAAGTTAGCAGAATATTTGACTAGGAAGCCATTTAATTATATGTGTCAAAGGTAATGAAATACATCTTGCCTGAAATCAAAATCGCCTCTGAGCTTTGTCTGACTGAATTAATCAAAATGGAGCTAATAATCTCAGACACAGTAATCTTATTTTATTGGCAACATTGATCTGAAATATAAATCTTTGCATGTCAGCTGAGGTTAGACAACTGGCTGCTACTGCTGCAGCTAAGAATATCTGTGATGTAAAGATACAAAACTGCTCATTAATAAAATGCTTCTTTCTCTTTTTCCAGGTTGTAAAATATCCACTTCATGCCATTATGGAAATTAAAGAATACCTTATAGATATTGCATCGAAGGCAGGAATGCATTGGCTGTCTACCATTGTTCCAACACACCATATCAATGCTCTCATCTTTTTCTTCATCATCAGTAATCTGACAATTGATTTTTTTGCCTTTATTATTCCATTAGTCATATTCTATTTGTCCTTCATTTCTATGGTGATTTGCACACTGAAGGTTTTTCAGGACAGTAAGGCTTGGGAAAACTTCCGTGCTTTGACTGACTTACTGCTTCGTTTTGAACCAAACCTAGATGTTGAGCAAGCTGAGGTAAACTTTGGATGGAATCACTTAGAGCCATACATTTATTTTTTACTCTCGGTATTCTTTGTAATTTTTTCCTTCCCTATAGCAAGCAAAGACTGTATACCATGCTCAGAGTTAGCTACTGTCTCAGTTTTCTTCACAGTGACAAGTTACATGAGTTTAAGCACATGTGCAGAGCCTTACACACGAAGGGCATTAATGACTGAGATAGCTGCAGGTTGCTTATCCCTATTGCAGGTATTACCTGGGAATTTTGGCTACTTGAAATTCTTAGGTAAAACCTTCTTTACAGTTCCTGTAGGCCATTTCTTTGTGATCAATGTAAGCATCCCATGCCTTCTGTTTTTGTACTTGTTCTATCTTTTCTTTAGAATGGCCCAACTACGGAATTTTAAAGGCACCTACTGCTACCTGGTCCCATACCTGGTGTGCTTTATGTGGTGTGAACTCTCCGTGGTCATTCTGCGAGAGTCCTCTGGCATTGGGCTCGTTCGTGCATCCATCGGTTACTTCCTGTTCCTCTTTGCACTCCCAGTGCTGGGTGTAGGCATTGCATTGATGTGTCTTGTCCACATCATTAAGTGGTTTTTGTCTTTGGAGCTCATGAAAATTGTGGTGACCCTGGTTTTGTGTGCTGTTCCTTTGCTCTTTCGATGGTGGACAAAGGTTAACTTCTCTGTAGTTGAAGTAGTTAAATCTCTCACTCGAAGCTCGATTGTGAAACTCATTCTGGTGTGGATTACAGCTGTAGTGCTGTTCTGTTGGTTCTATGTGTATCGATCTGAGGGAATGAAAGTTTACAACTCCACCCTGACATGGAATCAGTATGGTTTCCTCTGTGGACCCCGGGCCTGGAAGGAGACTAACATGGCACGTACCCAGATTTTGTGCAGTCACCTGGAAGGACACCGAGTGACATGGACTGGGCGGTTCAAATATGTGCGCGTGACAGAAATCGACAATAGTGCAGAATCTGCAATAAATATGCTTCCCTTTTTTATTGGCGATTGGATGAGATGCTTGTATGGTGAAACCTATCCTCTTTGTGATCCCAAAAATGTTACACTGGAGGAGGAGGAGTTGTGTCGTCTGAAGTTTTTGACAAAGCATAAATGCCACATGAAAATGTTTGATCGGTACAAATTTGAAATAACTGTGGGCATGCCTTTCAGTAGCAAAAATGGAAGCAAGCCTATCGAGGAGGATGATATAACCAAAGATATTGTGCTGAAGGCAAGCAATGAGTTTAAAAAAGTGTTGCTGAACTTGAGGCAAGGGAGTATAATTGAATTCAGTACCATTCTGGAGGGTCGTCTTGGCAGTAAATGGCCTGTCTTTGAACTGAAAGCAATCACTTGCTTGAATTGCATGTCTAAACTCTTACCTGCAGGGAGGCACGTGAAAATAGAGCAGGACTGGAGGAGTACAGTGCATAAAGCCATTAAATTTGCTTTTGATTTTTTCTTCTTCCCATTCCTGTCAGCTGCATAATGTGCTCGCATATTGGTTCAGTGGTATTTTCAGTGTCCACTGCATTTACACTACCAAAGGTGTGGCTTCTTAAGAGATAAAAAAGCCCCAACAAAAATCTGCCTTGCTGTAGAGATGCTCAAAAAGTGTGCCAATATAGAGCATTGATTGAGTTTTGCAAGTGTATATACTGTATCCTGACTTTAAACCCTGTATGACTGAAGTAATATATACTACTTGATTATTATAAATGAATGCAGGGGATTGCTGCTAATTGCATGGAAACTGTTTTGTCCAAAATGGATATATTGTCTGTGGTACAACACTAGATGCATTCACTTGCTCAATGTTAAAAGCACTTTACTCTTTAAGTATTCACAATGTGCCCATTTGTATTTTCACATGTATGATTTAGAATAGGTAGCTGACAACAGCTTATGTTGCATTTACTGCTTGTATTTATTTGGTGTTTTCTAGAAAAAGTCATTTTAGAGTCAGTACCTGATGGTGATGTTTGCGTACAGCAATCACTGTTTCACTGTTTGTCCAGAAGATAGTGACCACTGTTTTTTGAAAGGGCACAACATTTCACACCCAAGCAAGGTTTTATAAAGTCCCCAGGCTTTTACTTAGCATTAAATATTGTGTACAAAATTTGCTATTTGTCCTGATTGGTTACACTAAGGTATAGTCCATGCTGGTGTGTGAAATGCAAATACCAAGGCTGGTGTTGAGATGGTACCAGTAATGGACAAGCCACAGAAACTGAAATTGTACCTAAAAGTCTGTAGTGGAAACTGAAATAGAATGTTTGTTTAATTACTTGTATTTTGCAAATAAACATAAAGTACAAACTTGAATTAAATGGGTACAACATTTGTTCATTATGCTTTGACATTGTGACCAGTTTGTGTTGTGCTGATAGCAGCTTTCACTGAAAACTACGATTTAGAATGTTTAAAATATTCTGGTGTGAGATTCTTGAAGTTGCACTTGGCAGTTTTAAAGCCATCAGTGAAATCTGGTGTGCCAGGTGAAGTTTTTGTAGCTGTCAAGTCTACACATACTGCTTCCCACTGCTTTCATTGTGACTTAGAACCTCTCTGGCCACTGTGGCTGCATGTCACAGATCCATCCTGCCATTTCCCTGACTTCCCCCACTGAGCCTGCTTTAGGTTCCTTTTTGCCTTTGTGTCAGTCAGCACCAGGACCAGGGAGAGGGGTTAGCAGTGAAAACATGATAGAGAAGGGGAAACTTCTGGGGACAGTGAGGCAATGACTGCACTCCAGCTATGAGCACCCTCTTGAGCATTACCCAGAGCTGCAGTTGGGAAGATGCCAAAGGCACCTACAGATGTGCTGCCCAGTGTCCAGTCCAGCCCCCACCATTCAGAGCCCCACAGTTGTGCTTCAGCCCATCAGATAATCTATGAAGTAAAATCATGTCTTCAGGGTGCTTCTAGCTTTGAAAACCTGCCAACTAGCTCTTTCCACCTGGGGAAAAAAAAAGGAGTAAGGTAGCAAGTAAATTCAAGTTTTGACAGCTTCCCTTACTGGAAATAAGCCAAACTTAGGCCTTTCTCCTCCTTTTGTTAGATCATCTGTAGGCTCTTTTTAAAATACCCAAACGTTCTTCCCGGCTCTGAAATTTAAGCACAAAATATTTTAATTTTTTAAACTTTTTTTTCTCCTGACAAACATATGAATAAAAGTTTCACAATTTTGTGCATGTAAGGGGAAAAAAGGCGATGGTCTTGGGATTCAGAATTAACGTTAAAATTTCTCCTTTTAGCTTTTACCCTTTGTATGGATATCTACTTAATAACTTACTATGGTGCATTTGTTAGGAGTTGTTACATGTCCTGAAAATGAAAAAGTGACTCAAGTCAGATGTGGGAAGTTTTGCAAGAGGAGGGAGAGTACTTGTTTTCTTTGGAAAGGTTGCTTTTTAAGAGACAAAAGGCTTAATCCTGGTACCTCATCTGTATCATAATAACAACTCTGAGACTTGTTTTTCAGCCTTTTTTGCGGAAATTGTTAGAGAATATTGGCATATAACTTTTACTGAATTTTCAGACTAAGAATTATTAGCTAAAAATCTGGTTCCTTGGAGGGGGAGAGCTCCCTCAAAGATATTCATATCAAATATTGGTCAGATTCAAAGTTAAACAATTACCGTTTGTGCACTTACCTGAAGGAAAAAAAAAAACCAAACCCTAAGCCAAACTCTGAATTAGCTAAATCCTAGGAAAAATAATTCATGTGCTCTGTAGCGAGAGGCTGATGGGGATACTTGAATTTATCAGGTGCCTCTTTTCAGCACAGCTGGGAAGTTTTGCACAGTATCACATTGGAGGTCATTTTCCATATGTTCTCACTTCAGTGCAATCACAAGGGACAGAGGAGGCAAATTTTACTTCAAGACCTTTAAATAATGCCTTTTAATGCAAGTTCTCAAGTGTTTCTCCTTGATACTTTTAAATTTTTATGGGAAAAAGAGGATACATTAATGGTAACATAATGGATAGGTAGTCCATTATCTTGTCGGTCTAGTGTTCAGTGTTCTGAAACCTTTACCAAATAAATCTTTCCTTTCTAAAGTGTAACTTAGCTGACAAGCACAAAATTGCTCAAATTTAATAAGCAAGGTGTTTTTGCAAAGGGTGCCTCTATTTACTTTGTACCTTGCAAACAGAGCACAAAATAATTTGCTTTCATTCCTGCTACAGATCTGTATTCCAAACCAGACCATCTCCTAGGTTGAAGAGACACAGAATCTGGCAGCTGCTGTTAACTATTCAATTAATCCTACATTTATTATTTTCTTACTCAGTTTTCAATACATGATGAATTAGAAACGGTTCCAAAGGCAGGTGCCCTTTCTCTAGGCTAGTAATTCAGTCTTTTGAATTAGTATTAATTAACTGAAGAGGAGGAGGATATTACATGGCTATTGACACTTCTAAATTAGGTTCAGCTGTTCTTCTGAAAGTTCAGCTTTAGCATTTAGAATAAATATTCACTTGAATCTCATCTTCAATGTAACATGAAAAAGTACTCCTTGTTCTCCAAACTGGTACATTCTTCCATAAGCACAGAAAAACAACACAACACATATAGAAATTCTGAATAACTTAAGAGCCCACTCTGTAATGACTAACAGCATTTTGCAGGAGGCAAGAATGTAGAGTTTTGCCCTGTTCTCACAGAGAAATTACTTCGGTAGGTCTGTAGGAATTACAAATGGTTTTATTTCTTAGAACTAATGGGTCTTTTAAGCACCATAAAATAGCTGTTACTAATTGGAAATTTGTTTGCAATTTTTTTGTAATACGCAGTAATAAAAATGTTGCCCAGAGATGCTGTGGCTTCCCCATCCTTGGAGGTGTTCAAAGCCAGGCTGCATGGGGCTCTGAGAAATCTGGTCTAGTGAAAGGTGTCCCTGTCCATGGCAGGGGTGTTGGAACTGGATGATCTTGACAGACCCTTCCAACCCAAACCAGTCTGTGTTTCTGTGTTACCACTGGGGTAGTGCACTGTTTTCTTATATTCTTACACTGAGCTGCCTGTCTGCCTTCTGCCTTCTCTATTTCCACTGGAAAAGGCAAAAGAAGTTTCCAGATTGTGAATACCTTTTCAGTACTTTTGAAACCCATTGCAGCCTCTCAGGGTAAGGCTCACATCCAGTAATGGCTGAAGGAGGTTGAAAGAGGCTACGCTCCAACCTCAGCTTCACAGGTGAAATTGTTTGAACAGCAGATGGATATAAAGGAAACCAACAACTAGGTCATTGAGTTAGAAAAATACTAATCCATGCAGCAAAAATTAGGTGCAATTTGCCAACTTGTAAGGAGATAACATACCTGCTCTGGCACCTCCATTCAAGCAAATGTTGCGTGCAAATAGGATGCCTGGAAACCAAACACAAAATCACATCACTGTTTATATGCATTAAGATGGTTCATTTATTTTCATATTGTTACTCCAAAGCTTTAATTAACTTTTACTCCAGAAAAAAAAAAAAATCATTGCCATCGCTATTCCTCTTATAAATCATAGCCTGATGTGGAAAAGACAATAGTCACTTTCCCCTTAAGGATGGATGTTAAGCACTGAGAAAACTTGTGTTTTCCTCCCCTCTAACTAAGCTTGAACTTCAGGTTTTGAAGCAGAACAGGAACATAGAAACACTGCTTATAGCCTTCCTTTAAAATATATATTATGTGAGTATGGAAGAAAATTGGATATGTATCTGCCCACTGACAGCTACATGAAGCAGCTTCTGTAAGATTCACAACACTAATTTCAACATTTTCATCTGACAATAATTTTCATTTAAATCTGTGCAAGAAGTGATGATTTTTACTGCACATTGTGATTTGAGTGCTAAGTTAGTTGGGGTGTTTCCTCTGGGGTGGGTTGCTGGTGATGGAGCTGAGGATCTTGGCAATCCTACTGAAAAACTACTGAAAAATCTATGTACGTGTGTGTGTGTGTGTATATAATTACACTTCTGAAAATACACCAGAATCAAAAGAGCAGGAGGTTATTGATGATCAGCTTTGTACACAAGAAGCAGTTACATGTGCAGCACATGCCCCATGTGGGCAGTATTTCTTACACACACAGCCGGTACACGCCTTGTTTCTACACCAGAGCCACCTGACCCTTCAGTTTGCCCACACCCAGGTAAGTGGTCCCTAGAGCTGTCCTGTCCTTGGGGCCCTCAGGACCAGATGTGAGCTGTCCCTCCACAACCTCTGCCATCTGGTAGACTCTTTAAGCCCTAACTCCCCTCTCCCTGTTTCCCACATGACCTGTGGGTTGGCATGTGAAATCCTCCTTCCCTGTCTGTCTCACTTTGCAACAAGGAAAATAAAGCAGTGAAACTCCAGTGCATTCTGACTCACTCACACTTGCTTGTCCTGAAGGACAAGCATGTTTTCTTCTAGTTTGTCCAGACAGTGGGCCACTACCTTCAAACTTGCAAAAAAAAGGAAGATCTGTTCCCAGGGCAGTGACAATACCAGTAATTCGTGACTTGGCAGCCCAGACGTCAACAGCCTGCCTTAGGCTGATGAGTGCACACCTGGAGACATGGCACTACCTGCTCAAATAGGGCTCGCTATGCTTCACAAGCTGCAGTAAAAACAACATCCCCTCTGCTGGGTCTGGCTGGATCCTCTGCCCCAACACATTTACAGCTTCCTGCATCCTATGTTAAATTGCTAGGCTTAAGGCATAAGTTGAGTTAAAGTACTGTTAAGTTTGGGTGTTGTTAAGCTTTTTGGCCGTGTTCCTTTTCATCCTTGCCCACACTGTCTTTTGTCACACATACCCATGCACACCCCTAGATAGTTCTCAGTTCATTTCTGTTTTGATTTCGGATTTTGTTTGGTTTTGCTGGTGCTTGCTTTCCCTTGTTGTGTCTTAGCTGCCCTGTAAGTAGTAGAGTGAATCTTGCCAATGAACTTGTTGTGCTTTGTCACTTAATATTAAATCTGACTTTTGCTCTTACCCTTGCCAGTGATTTTTTAAGTGATCTCAAACACTGTTGTTAGTAACATCACCTCCTGGAGGTCTTTGGTGCTCCTGTGTACAGAAAGTGAGGGTTAACATGGGCCATTTCTCCTCCCAGGCAGTGCTGGGGTCTCAATCCTGGCAAATTTTTTCTGTTGAAACTTTTGTTCTAATCACATTATCTTTTTTAAGGTGCCAGGATCTTCCTGACCTACCTCTAGATAATATGCACCAGGTTGGGTTTTTTTCAGGGGCCATTTGGAGAGGCTTGAGTTTCCCCAACTCAGCCTGGCTTGTTCTACATGCAGTGTCGATGGGGTCTTAATGGAGCATATTCCGCAGTGTCTGAGGTTAGCCAGTGGAGTGTTCCCTTCATTACATATCTTTATTGCTTGGACAGTAGGAATGCTGTAGATTTGTGACATAAGAAGCATTGTGCCTCCAAAGCCCCTTTAGTCCATGTACAGCACAGGTTTGGAAGCTAGGAAGAGTGTGGCTGAAGCACTGTGGCCACCCCCACATATCTCGATGGCATCAGGGTACATTGAGCACCAAAGTCAACTAAAGCCGCATGTCTGTGGGTCAGACATGCCAGGCCATTGGATCCACACAGTCCAATAGATCTGATTGTCCCTTTCCTCTACCTGGCTAGAGGCAGGGCCCTTCTAGTTCTGGTCATGGTACACATTTCTCTCTTCCTGTAAGTGTGACCTGGAGGTCCCTTCAAGAGGATTGGTCATACCATCTTCCTGTACCACCTGGAGTCTTGTCCATGAGAGACCAGAGCACCATTTACCCTACATGAGCTTCTTGCATGTAGTCATTCCTCTTTTCAATTCATGTACCCGGGCTGCTACGGAAGAGGTGGGCTTTCCATCCCACTTCCTCATGTCTTCTCCATGCTCATGAAGGGAAAACACTAGACTGCCTCGCAGAATGTACCCTTTCTCCTTGGCTGAGGGATGCATGCTCCGAATAGCAGAGACTTGTTTGTCCTGGCAAGATATGGAAAATTCCCTCCTTGAGCTTGTCTCAGTTTCTGATGGCCCTGTTCAGTTTTCTCTTCCAAGCTTTGGACATGCTCAGCCAGCTTTGTTTCCACAGATGAGGCATGGGCCCATAAGGGGGCCGTGACAGTGTCCTCATAAATCCTCTCCTTCCTTCCATTGCAGCACTGCCAGGTAACGGGAGTACATCTCTGGTCCAAGCCGTAAAAATTTCAACCACATTTGCAACGTGCACTGGACACCATCTGGGCTCTTAGGGAATCCCTTGTCCTCTGAAAATATGATCTCCACACTCCTCTTAGACATCGGATACCTTGCTCCCTTGTGTTCCATTGTGCTTGCTGCACATGGAGGTCCTCCTTACAAAGATATCTATCCCTTAAATTTGCCAGCAGTCACCGCCAGAGGCTAAGAGTTTCCTGGGTTTTCCCAACCCCCTGGCCAATGACCACATCCTGGGACAGGGATCCCAGTTGCCCGGCTTCACTTCCATCCAGAATAGTGTCATTGGCTGAGACATCCCAGATGCAGAGCAGACAGGTAAGGATGGACTCATTCACCTGGCAAGTGAACTCCCTCCGCGGCTTACCCAGGGATAGAGACCAAGTGATGATCTCTGGCTCCATTTCTTCTGCTGGGTGTGAAGGTCATGCTGCCTCATCATCAGTCACTATGTGGACTGATTTGCTTTTTGATTTCCTTTTCTGAACAGGGGCAACTGCTACTGGCTTAGGCTGTCCTTCTGGCTCAGCAACAGTTTGCATGGATGTGGTGCCTCTTGCTTTGTTTCCTCTTCCCTCTGGCTCAGTGTTACAAATGGAGAGGGGAGTTTTAAACAATCTTCTGCCTTTGCCCAGGCCTCTGGCAGTAGAAAGTACTTTTACCGAGGTGGCCAGTATCCCAAAGCCCACTCTTGTTGCAAGTTCTTCATAATGGCTGATTAGGTCTATTATAAAATGAATTATTTATTTGATAGACAAGTTTAACAGACATAAGACTTAAACAGATTAACTTACTACACAGGATAAACAAAAGAAACACTACTAGTAAATAAACAACGCAGCACGAGTGAGGTACTTAATATTACAGCTAGCGAAGAAATAGTATAGATTAGGATTCAATGTATATTACCATCAAGTTTCTGATGGGGCATACATGGGATCCTTCCTCTCAGTTTTCAGAAAAGTATCCATGGAGAAGCATCCAAACCTCGTGGGAGAAGCCCTGCACGTTTCCAGGGAGCATTTAAGAGGCTTCTGTCGCCGTGAAAATTTGTGTAGCTTCTATATTGTAAAGCAGTGTCTTTAGTCAATGATATTTAATTTTTATCTCTCTCTACATCTGCTCTCCAGACCAAGATGTTTATTCTTAGCTGGGGGTCTCAGCCCTCTTGGCACCAGAGATAACCCCCATCAGGCATTTGTCCCAGCCTGTGTTATCTCATCCCTATGCACCAGCTGAGGTGCTGGTAGAGGTGGGGGGGGGGGATGTCCTGCCACACTCAGCCATGGTTTGTGTAGACACAGTTCCTGTTGATGTTCAGGCACATGCTCTACCTCGTCCATCATCTCGGGGTCTTGGAGACCAAAATGTGAGTCATGGCCTGGCCCCTGCAGAGCCTCACAGAGCATTGTACTCCACACACTTCGATGGGTCTGTTGGGAAGTGCTTCTGGCAAAGGGTCATGAGCCTCTTCAGCCCCTGTATGTATTTCCTTTGAGTTTCATCATTGAGCACATGGGCCACGTGCTTGGAGAAAATCTTTTCCCGCCCCGTCCATGCATGGATGCCAACCATGGTGACACCAATAGGCCAGGGAGCGTTTCCAATGGCCATCCGGAGATAGGCATTGTTTGCCTTCACATATTCTCTTTGCAACATGAATTTAATAATATCTGTTATTGATTCTTTGATGTCTGCAGGAAGTGTCCTTTTGCGGAGTCTCCTGAAGAGCGGCCTCAGGTAGGACTCTGTCTGTTTATGGGTGGCACTGATCAGCTTCCCCTGCACTCCCCGTTTCACATAGTCCTCTCTGGCATTCAACTCCTTGGCCCAAACCCCCAGAAGAAACTTCAAGAACTTTGTTATGACGTCCATATCATAGTGATCGTCACCCCATCCTAAGAAGTCTCCCCAAGCTTCTAGTTCTTCAATAGTAGTATTCTCCTCATGGACTTTCAGGTCGTTCGGGGAGTCATCATCTCCTGCTTCTTGGCCACCTACAATTTCATTCCGATAGTGCTGATCAATCTTATCCAAAGCATCCTTCAGGTCATTTCTCAGGCCCTTGTTCACTTCAGGTGCAAGAATTTCTATCTTCCTCAGACGTTGAAACGTATCATAATCTGTTTCTCCAAACAGCCTGATGGGCTCACCCCTCTCTCACAACCGCCTGATAACCTCCTGTCTGGAAAGAGTCATTGGTAACTTGTCCTCTGCTACTTCGAGTTCCAGCACTGGATTTGATGCAACCAGTGGTTTCTCCTCCTCTTCCTGCTGCCGTACCTTGTAGCCACATCTCTGGAAGTAGGCCTCCTCTTCCTTTTTAGCTAACTCACTGCGTTTGAAATACTTCTTATTTCCCCCCAGAAGCTCCTTCTCCTCCAGCTGCTGGCACTTCCTGCTGATCTCCTGCTTCAGGATGTCCATGGCAGTCCCAGAGGTATCAGCCCAGACTAGGAGAGGCAAACAAAACTGAAAATACATTCCAAATTAAATTCATTGCTTCTGATATTATCGTGCCGTAAACATAGTATATTAACAAAGCAATTTTGATTGTTCCCCTGGTCTTAAAAGGAGCATCATAATGGGTAAATAGGTCCCCATATGCCAAAATATACATAGGGTAAAGTACAACACTGAGATGAATACATTGAGCATCATGATGATCAGGGAGTTTTGTATCCCAATACACAAATGCTTTAGAACAAAATTGTAATTCCAATTTCTCTCTCAAGCCGCACATCAGGTGCCAATACATGTGCTGGTTTGAAAGTAAACCAGCAGGAGAAATGAACCCCACTCAATTACCTTAAGAGAAATTTCAGGTTGGAGTTAAAATTTAATAGAAATATTAAAATAAATGCAATGATGTGGGATATGCCCAGCCACTGCCCTGGAGGGATGTCTGCTGAGATAAGAGATTTTGCAATCGCCCAGCAGGACTCCCTGGAAAGGACTTTTGAGTCATGGTGAGGAAAAGTAGACCCACAATCCTTTGGGGGGCCCTATGCAGATCATTCTGTAACCCATTGGTCTATCCCAGACCCTCTGTAACCCATTGGTCCCCTTGCTGATCCCCTGTATCCCTATAAAAGACCAGTTCACCTCTGTAGGAACAGAGCTCGTCCCTGGCCTTCCCTTCGCCGGAGGGAACCCCCAATAAAGCTCCCTTCGTGCGGAACCAGCCATACGGGTCTTCTCGTCTCTCTCTCCGGTCTGGTTTGGCCTAGAGGCTGCCCTGCAGAGCTGAGCTGAAATCATGAGCTGATAATCACTAAAGAGCTGATAGCTTCTGCAAGGGCTCCTCTGCCAGCAGCTGAGAGGAAGATACCAGACCTCGGGCAGGCGATTCCTTTCGGGACCATCTCCCTGGACCGGTCATATCTTCCTGGGTCGCAGCCACGGACCCCACCACCAGCTGTAATACAATGATACACAGAAAACTGGCTTAAACCTACAAAATCAGAGTACAACCTGGCACCCTATAGGTCAGGGTGGTAGCCACAGTCTATCAAGTGATGGTTGCAGTCAAAAGGGGTGGTCTTGCAGAAGTTCTGGTCCTCCTCTGGATCTGTCCAGTGGTGGTTGTGGTAATGTCCGAAGTCCCCAGTTATGTCTGCTCAGGTTCGGGGGGGAGGGAGGAATGCTCAGTACCTCCCCCTGGGCATGGAGTTTCACAGTGGAATGATGTAATACTGTGAGTCATGGGATATTTGGAAGTCCTTGATTGTCTAAGTCGTTGCAGCTGCCTATTCTGCTGATGCCGTTGAGTACAAGATGGCCCATTAGCAGAGATAACTCCTCAGGATGGGAAGCACTGCTGGTGCTTCCCCGGAGGCAGTTATCACAGCTGAGTCATTGGTGTGCAGAAAAAGGAAATACTACCCTGCCTCGTGGGGTTTGCCTTTTCTTCCTTATCTCATTTAACACCCAGCTGGTAGCCTGAGGTATCAGGTGCGCCCTGGGCAGCTACTGCGAACGACCAATCATTACACTTTGTCAGAAAGAGCACCACAGCCTGGGAGCAAGGCTTTTGTGTGAGTTCTGGCAATTCGGTCCAAGTGGAAATGAAGATCATGCTGTGAGCTCTGGCTGTGCCAGCTCTGGAGTCCTGGGGGTACACACTCTCTTCTGTCACAAAACACTCCCTTGCCTTCCTCTGCAGCTCCACCACGGCACAGGGCAGCCTCTCCACAGCTCGTGCCACAGCTGCTGTATTTCCAGTTGAGTTCCTGTGGTGTTGCCAGTGCATCTGATTTTATTCACACTCTCATGTCAGCTGATATTTCTCTTAACTCTGTCCATGAATCTTATAATTACATGTTGGTGTACATTTTAGAAAAACAAGTTTTATGAAAAAGTGGTCTGTATGGGCTAAAACCTAAACTTCACTTAAAATCCTTTCATTTCATTGCCAAGTTTGTAGCTTCATTTGCTTGGCATTTTGTTTGTTATGAGGCTGGATTAGTCAGTGTTAGTGACATCTGCCTTGGCTTTACAGAGACGTCAGTGAATGATGTACAAAGGTAATTAACAATTCACGTTTCCAGTCTTAATTATTGGCAGAGATTTAGTTCTCATCTGCAGTTCGATGTCAGAAGCATTGCAGTGCATCACCCACCTGTTGGTGAGTTATACTTCTTCAGTATGTTCTTTCAAAAGTCAGAAAGCCCAGACCTAGGGCATCCAGGAGGTCATGTCCTAATGCAGGGGCATTAACCTCCAGAGAGAGCACATCTCTGTCTGGAGCTTCGCTGTGCTTGTTTGCTTTACCTATTCAGGAGTTTTTGCAAGAAAATGTTACGTTTTCCAGTTTGGCAGAGGGCAGGTGTCCCCTGGCTGCAGAGAGCAGGCGTCCCCGGCTGGCAGAGACCTCACCCGGCGCTTTGCCTCCTGTGCCATCAGGTGGCACTCCAGGCTCACGCTGCGCTTTCCTCCCTCCGCCGCTGTCTCCAGAGGGACCGCCAAGGAACAAAAGAATCAGGGTCTGGTTTTACTCCATTTCGAGGAGGAAATGCGGTCAGGGAAAAAAAAAATCCTCTTATGAAAAATAGATAACCATTTGTGAAGCCGATTCCCTGGCAGATACAAGCAAAGTTAAACAAATGCCGAGCAAAGGCATCACTGTGGAGTGTGCCTGCAATCCAAGACTGTGAAAAGGGAGGAAAAAGATTTATTTTTCTGTGTGATAAAAAACTGCACAATGATAAATGAACAGCATATGAAACAGTGCAGGGCAAACTTGTGAAAAGTGCAGCCTGGCTGCTTTGCAGCTCAGCAGGTTTTGAGAATGTTGCTTTTTCTAAGATCTTATAAAATAAGCCTGTCAGCACCAATTTGAATTGTCTGGTTCTGTAGTAAAGTGAGTAGTGACAAAATATGGCTCTAATGGTGCTGCTGGTGGAAACCCTGTTTTTCCTGCATCTTCATGTCTCAGATGCAAAAAAAAAATATAATGATAATACCAGTTTATCAGAGCTTAAATCTTTTTATTAACTCTGTTATCAGCACAAAAAGAAACAGAGAAAATCTTTGGCAGAGTTTAATAAAAACTTAGGTAGAAGCCATGCTGATTTAAGGGAAATTCTAACTGCAACTCTTGCTTGAGGTACCCATGGACTATAGTTAACACAAGGATTTGGGGAATGCAGAAAAATTGTGGCAAGATCACACATCAGGTAAAGGCCAATAAGAGAAACCCTGCAATACTGATTTTTCATCTTTTACAAATCAAATAGATAGATGACAGCAGGTTGCTAGAGACATGTTGTTCTATTTTTGTAGATGGCAGGATTTTTGTGCAATAATAGCAAGTTTGGGAACAGATAGGGCCCTGCAAACATTGCTGTTAACCATGGGAGACAGAAGTGCCTGACAGCAGGAGCTGTGTCACACTAAATTAGAAAGGGCTTGAACCAAGCCCACAGAGCCCGTAATATCCCGGGAATCAGTGTGTGTCAATCTCAGCATGGCCTGTCTTTATCTGAAATAATTTCATCACTTTAAAGAGCAAGGCATTTCAACAAAGCATCTCCTCTGTAGTTCCTCTCCTGTTCCTCCCTCCCTATTCATCGCTCATGACAGCAGAGGTGTTTCCACGACAACGTCATGCTGTTGCCTCAGGTGACAAACTATAACTTCAATAAACAATCACTGAAAATAGCTTCAAACAATTAATTAGGTAGTGGAAATGTTATTTTAATAGGACTTAGATGCTTTGGGAGTAGTCTACAGACCAAATTCAGATCAAGAATTTGTCTACAATCAAAGCCAAAGCTGCCATCTGAAGGTCAGGATGGATATCACTGCCTGAATACTCTAAGAACCCTCTTTTAAAAAAAATCGTTCAAGACCAAAACATATTCAATCCAGAAGATGCAATGCAAAACAATTCTGTGTTTGTTTGGGTTTTTTTTGTTTGGTGCTAAATTTTGTTCAAAGCACATGCTGGCAGGAATTTACCAACTTGCTCACAAAAGGCAGTCCATGGCTGACATGCTCCTCATATGTGTGCCCTTGCACCAGTATGACAGGCAGATGATGAGCCCAGCAATTGGTTTTGCAATAAATGGATTTTTCAGTTTTCTCTTTACAGAAGGTGTTTTCCTCAAGTTATAAATGGATGATTCATAAATCTCTCCTAATACTGCTTCTAGTAACAGTTCAATTGATCTTTAATCATTGTTTAAAAAGTGAATCTCCATGGAGTGCTTCAATCCTATAGCCCGAAGTTTCTCTAGCCCGGGGCAGCTCTTCTGTCTTGCAGCTTAGACATACACAGCCGTTAAGTGCAGATGGATACACTGAGTATATGCCTGTGCCTTATATCACAGTCCTCATTAGCTGGGGCACTCTTTGGGGCTGATAGTTGCCTTGGTAGAATTTCTTTTTTGCTTTATTTATTATATTTTCTCCAGAATAGTGCATCTATGAAGCAAGAGTGAGAAAGACAAGGGCTGCCTCCTTTCCTGTCCCATCAAGTTTGTGGGCTGTGCAAAGACCTGCCTTTGCAGTGCCAGATATGCTCCTACACCTTTCAGAGGCTGGTTATGGATTGTGCTTATGGGTTAAGTCCTAGCTTTCTGTGCAAAATATTTTCAGTCTGTGGATGAGGGACTCTGCACCACTCCTACTCTGTATTTCTCTCAGGCAGCTCCCTTTGGAGGGATTAACAGTCCGTGGAGCTCCCTTTGCAGGACAATGGGGTTCATCCCTGTGTGTCATCACACAGCTGGCATCGGGCCACTGAGAACAATGTAGAATGGAATAGAATGTGCACAAAATATGACAAGAAAGTTTTTGAGGCAGAAAATGGTGACTTGTCTAACCTAGCTTTTGCAGATGCCCTGTTGTTTTCATTACAACTTTGTCAGGTCAAGGATGAAATTCAGGTTTGCTGCAGGCATGGTAAGGAAACCTTGAAACTGCTGTTGTATGGGATATCCACATAAAACAGAGAGAGGCCTTGCTCCTGTTGCACAAACCCTTGGAAGAAAAGAACTGAGTGAAACGTGTATCTGAGAACTCATAATTAAGGTACTACCTAGGAAGGGAAAAGATTGGAATTCTAAGCTGTACAAATCAGGGAATACATCCTGCATCACAACAACTGTTGTGAAGTGATCACACCCCTGTGGCTATTTCACTCTGAGTTTTCATTATGGGACTCCTTTATTTCCCCTTGGAAAATCTTGAAGATCTTGCTTTGGTCCTATGGCCGTAAGATCAATACACAAAACCTCAGTGTTTCGCTGCAAAAAGATGCCTTTTTTCCACTCTCTTCCTGCAGGAGAGCAAAGGATGTGGGTGTGGGCCGTGACAGCACTCTCTCATTTGTGCAGGGAAGGGAGAAGCTTCACCCAGGTGCCTTTGGCAGGTGGATGTGCACAGGGCAGTTGTGTCCCTCAGGGGGAATTGCTGTGTCTCATGCACAACAGCCACGTCTTTGTGGTGGGTTTTATAATTTAAGGTTTAAACGGTTAAACTGCTTTCTTAATGCATTGGTGGTTGCTAAGATACAACCTCTCCAATTCTGTAGATCTTCCACTTGAAATATGCACTTTGGCAAACGGGGCTTTCCCCTCTGACAGCCCAGGAGATGGGGAGCCGACAGGGCACTCATCCTTGTGCTGGTGAGAAACTGCTCCCGCCTGAGGGGGCTGGGTTTGGTCCAGTGATGGGAATAACTGGTGGGTTTTACTGACTTCTGGCCACTGTATGTGGCTGAAGGAGGAGGCTGAAGGGGGAAAACATGAGGAGTCATAGGATGTGGTAGAAGGAAAAGCACAGGGAGAACAGGCAGCACAACAGGCTAGGAGGGTGTGTGGGGTAAGACTGGGGACTGACTGTAGAGGAAGCAAGGGAAATCTTTCTGTCCCCTTCTTTAGATAGCCTCAGGCTTCAATTGTCCTTCTTAAGCAAGAATCATCTTCTCTGCTCTTTGATAATGAATAGTGGCTCTCAGGAGTCTGGTTTTGGGACAGGTTTGACAAGACCTTGGGGATAAGTTATGCAGGGAGAGATTTCTTACAGTTTTAGAAAGTGGTTAGGAGATACAGATTTAAAAGTAGCACTAGACTCCTCAAAATTCATTAGCAATATTACAATAGCAGCTCAAAATAGTCAAGTATTTTTAAAGGAATCCTTACAAAATATGTGGAGGAAGGTGGTATAAAATAGTGCAGCTTATCTCTCATTTCATGCTAAAGTAAGTCTTTACCTGAGAGGGTTGCAGAGAATATTTTGAACATGTTGACAGAGCACAATTGGTGCAGCAACATCTCTCTTGAGTTTGCAGATCAATAGCTGTGAGAAACAGAGAGTGCAGCTGTTCATCCTGGAAAGGTGTTAGAAGAGATGTAAGATGATGATAATTGAACCAGCAGTGTTCTCCTCCCCACTGCCACAAGGCAGTCCAAGATGTGCATAAATTTACTGTGAGCATCACCTCCTGTATTGCAAATAGAGCACAATGATAGGATCTCTCCTATCTGTGGGAAACCTCTGCTGCTTTCTGCACCTTCCCACTAAGGTGAGGAGGAGCCTGGTCCAGAGCACCTTGCAGAGCTGCTGGGGGTGTTCAAGCCTCACCAAAGGGAAATGAAACCAAGAACCTGCCAGAGCTGAGGTGTTGGCACGAGGTATCGACAGTGGGCTGTCACTGCTGTCTTGCTTGGGCAGCATTTATATTACAGGTATAGAATGGAGGAACATCAACCTCTTTTCTCCCAATCTGACACCCAAATCCCAACCTCATTTACTTATCTTTTTTATAATTTACAGCGATCCCCCCCCCCCCAATTGTTTCTTCTGTTTGAGAAATGATGATATGATGATGAAGTCAAAGAAGGTGGTGATGGGGTTTCTGGAGTTCTCTAAGTACTCTTCTCCTTGCAGCACAGCCGTATTGCCATATTCACATGCCTATTGCCAGCTGAGGAATTTGGTCCTGTATTTAAAGCTGATCTGCTTGGATCGGGCCATTGCACAGGACATGCACATTAGTAGTATGATTAGTACTAATTTTAAAACAAGGAGTGGCTGTCCAGAACACTCCCTGCATACTTTGATCAAGTCACTGCTGTAGGGTTTATTTGTTTGAGCAGCCATATTACAAAAAGAATGTCTAGTGTTGTCATGACACGAAATAACTGTTTAATGGAATTGTTGGTTTAAGGATCTTGTCCTACTCATTGACTGCCTCAACTGGCAAATGGCAAGACAAATAATTAGCTGTACCCTGCCTGGCTGATCCATACTAATGGCAGCTTTCAGAGCTGAGGGAACTGAGGAGTTTACTCAGCCAGTGCTCCACGAAAAATGCTTTGTCCCATGGGCCAGATTTATGATCTACAACTGCCTGAAGAGTTGTGTTCACTTTCACGTGTAAAAGTTTGATCCTCATCCAACTTGAGTGAGAAGGAAAATAAAATTTCACTGCTAAGAAATGCTTTTTCATGGTGCACTCTGAGAGCACACCTTTCCAGAGCTGGCCTGTACAGAATATCCAGGCCATTTAATGGCTTCACAGAGACTAAGAAACATACCCTGTCCCTATAAAATTAGGCCTATTCCAGTAATCCTGGTTCTGCCACATGAGCAAGGTGACTTCATACTCTATGTTTAGACTCAATGCAATTTGCTGACAAGACTGCAAATGGAAAATAATTCCTATTGGGAGTGGGAGCAAATTGATAATAACGTTACTGAAAATTTGATACAAACGATCCTTCTACTTGCCCTCCCATCAGGGGCAACCAAAGGTTCCAGCCAAAGGCTCCAAATGTTTAAAGCAGGACAACTTGCTGGCAGCAAACAGCAGAAGCAGGTGGGTCACACCAGTATCTCCTCCAAGCCACAAAGGGTTAAATTGCTGTATTTAGCTACTAAGTATGCGTGTGAAAATTTCAAAAGCATGCAAGTGAGCCATCTGGCTTCTGCTCCTTCTGGGTATTGGGGGATGAAAAGGAAAACTGGAAAGGTAAATAGTGTATTGCTTGATGTGTTGATTTTCAGCTGAGATTTCTCTCTTCAGTGCCTAGTCATATTTGTCCATCTAAATGAGTGGGATTGACTGTGTCTTCCCAAAAAGGGGTGAAAAAAATTAGCATGTAAGCTCTGGGGGAACTGTGCAAAGCCACACTCTGCCTCGTGTAACAGCTGAGGAAAATTTATTCTGGACTGCACCCAGAAAAAGTCCTCAGCCTCTCAGTGTGTAACTCGTGTAGGGATGGCAGGAGGCCTCTCACCATGGGCACAAGCTGGATCATCTGCCTGGGACTGAGATTCCAGAGAGCTGCCCCAGATCTGGGGCAAGCGTCATGATCACCACGGAGAGTCAGGCATCAGCTCGGACTGGAAAGAGAATGGTTTCCTACCTTAAGTGTGTGTGCCAAGCCAGCAATTTTTTGGTTATTTATTTCTGTATTATATTTTATTTTCCCCTGTGGTAGAGATAAAGTATGGTGGGAGAAAGCAGGATGCTGCTCTGCTGGTAGCCCTCTGGTTTGTCACCTGGGCCAGTATTTGTCTCATTTGGGAGGCCAGGCCTGGCCACATCCCTGGCGTGCTCCCACAGCTGGAAGGTCTCAAACCTGGTCAGTGATGACACTGTTGGAAAATATACCAAGTTTACAATTTATTTTATAACTTTAGCCAGTTTTCACAGAATCACAGAATGAACTAGGTTGGAAAATACCTTTGATATCATCGAGTCCAACCTGTGTTTGCCTTTGCCCCCAGGGAAATTTCCAGGGCATTGTTCCACCAGGCGAAGGCCTGATGAGCTTAATATCTCAACAGACTGGAAGTAGCCCAAAAGATACCCAAAATGATAACGACCATCAGCAGAACATCAAGGAACACCTATGCCAGACACTGGCCCCTGGCATGGTTGGAGACACCTGGTCCGGAAAAGACTGATAAGGAAATCAGGGATCGAGGACCTAATTAACATCAGAGGTGAAGAAATCCAGATCCAGTAGGAAACCAAATACTAATAAATACATAACCTGGAACCAATGAACATTGAACCAGTGAATCTCTATGGGTTTTGACTGTATAAAGTTTGTGAAAAATCTGGTAAAATTCATGTGTCATGGAATGATCTTCTCTGCACACCCGGGCTATGTGTGGATGAAATTATTTCTGTTGTACATCCTGGCCAGAACAACATCCTGGCCAGAAATAAAGTAATGCCTTGATTCTCTAACACCAAAAATGTTGTTGGAGGGTTTTTGTTTTTCCTGCAGTTTCGGTGACAACACCAATGCCATTTTTTTTACCTGTGACTTTGTGTGTCAATTCACACTGCACATCTCTGATTCCACCTGTAGGAGACTGAGACTCAAGCCTCCTAAAGACCAGCTTGGGCTATGAGCAGAAGAAAAAGCTGGTCCCGGGACTGAAACTAAAGCATGTCTCCAGCTCTGCTACAGCTGCCCACACTTCATCATGCAACACCCTAACCCCACTCATGCATGGTGTTCCCTCCTCCACCTGCCACAACATTTGAAGTTCCCACAGTAGCTTGCCCTCCAAGTCCTGATCCTTGTGACTCTTCCTCCTCCATAAAAGGAGCTAAAACAGCTCTTTCTTGCCTAGCTTAAAAATAAGCGGTGCCTTGAAGTCATCTATTTATGCCTTGTTTTGGTTGTAGTTTTATTGAAAAAGCTGGTATTAACATATTTATATTTTTATTCAACAACAGTTAGCTAATTTGTGCAACACAAAAAATGCAGCCATGAACAACAGCTTTCAAAACAATCAGATTTACCAACTTTACCATCACTTACTCTACACCACTGAAAGCTCAAACTAAAAAGAGAAAGAAAGTTGGAAACGTTCACAATGACGATGTTAACTTTCCATACATTCAAGAAACCAGAAAACCGATCTGTTACTATGATGTTAAAGACAGGAACGGAATACTGGTCTTTGAAAGGTTTCTATTTATTTCCTTTATAATCACTTCATGGTATTTTGGTTGGGTATTTAATTAGTTTTATAAAGCTCCAAAGATATATTCGTTTATTTAATTTTAACATGTTATTTTTGGTACCCAAAGCTGTAACAGAGTAAGGTACTTCAAATTAAAAATGAAAAATGGTTGCATTAAGATCTGCTTTATAATAAGTTATCTACAGAATCTTACTTGAGAATGTTAAAAGCTAAATATATGTTTTACAGTATCTCTAGCTTTAAATGCCAATATAAGCTGATAGCATTTTTTTTTCTTTTTGAGCTGCAAAGATTAATGGAGGGGGCCAAAATTCAAAGAAATTGTATGACACCCTTGAAGCAGTAGTTTGGCATTAACAAGTTTTCTATACAATTTACCACACTCAAACCTTTTTACAAGGGGAAAAAAAAAAGGAAAAGGCAATTTTGTTAAATTTCATTAGAATAAATATGTACATATACTGTCCATGCCTGCTACAGCACACAGTATTTTATAAACAAACATTCTTTGTTCCCTTTAAAATCACCCCACACATTTCATACCGTATGTGTTTAGTGTGGCTGGAAACTGGTGCACATGCGTTTGTGCTTCTACACACAAAATATACAGCATTGATCTAGAAAACTTCAAACAGACAGATTTCAGGTGTGGTGTTGAATGAAATGTCATATAAAAGCTGTAGACTTCGTTTTTTAATTTCTTGTAAGCAGATTTTCACCCACCCTTCCCCCAAACCAAAATACAAAAGCATGCAGATCCCTTCAGCAGTACATTCTCCACTTACCAAGAAATCAGTCCATAATGGCTTAAAGATTTTTTTTCTGAGGAGTTTTAATATGGGCAGATTAACAGGCCATGTGAGTTGTGCTCTTTTATTCATGGTTAGAGTAGAAATCCTTTGGGATATTAAGTTTTCTGCCAGAGCTACTAAGGGTGCAGCAGAACTTTCCTTTCCTGAATTAAGAGGACTTCCTGCCCACTGCACCGTTCCCATACCATTCCTGCATGCCCTACTTTGTGTGTACTTTCCTTTTCCATTTATGCCACTAACCATAAGAGAATAGAGATAGATCTAAGAGCATTTCTTTGGAGGAAGGTTTTGTTTGGTTTGGATTTTTCATGTTTCTCCGGGACTAACTTTGTCTCCCAGAAGTGGCCTCATTTAAAAGCGTTAAAATTCACTGAGCGGTCCTGCCTCTCACAGTCCCATTCTTTTCACAGTTACAGATACCAGGCATTGCCTGTATTCCCCAAAGGCCAGGATTAACATAACCATTCTGCAAACAACAAACAAGGGACTTTATCAAGTGTCTAGCAGTGATGTAACTCTGTTCCCACTCAAGCTGGTCATTTCCTTCAAGGACAGCACTTCTAGCCAAGGTTCCAGAACTCCAACCCAAACGGTAGCATGGGTTTGTTTGTGAATTGCCAGGCTGTGTCTGACCAGCCAGGCCCTCCAGGGTGGCAATGCCAAGTTTTTTAATAGTCCTTACACAATGAAGATACTACTTATTGTTTTAAACAGAGAAAAGAGAACCATGGAGAATAAAGTCGAAATAAGCTGGCTGAGTAACTATACCAGTTTGTCACTTACTCACTTGGGAAGGTGAAGCACAAAATAATGTGATAAATAAATAAATAAATAAGAGAGTACTGTAAAGAAGGGAATGGGATGGGTGAGATGGGGCAGCTTTTCACCAGCAGGGATTCTGCTTCTAGCTCTAACTCTCATGAGGTCCCTCCAATGTGCCACGTGCTCTAAAGGGATGTGGCTATTCATTCTTTTAAAGAGGCTCGGCTTAATTGAAAGACAGGAAAACAGCACTGGAGAAAAAAAAACAATCAAGAGTTTGAGGCAAAGAGCTCTAACAGTATGGTAAATGCTGTGGACTGCAAAAGCAGGAAGGGCACCAGAAAACCACAGTCCTGCAAACCACTAAGACCCTCAAAAGGATGGACAGGAGTTGAGGAGCCTCAGCCCTCCTCAGGAACACTCCCAAACTGAATCAATACCCCTGTTTATTTAAAGGAACCAATACAGACCACAGTACTGGATTTGCAGTCGTGCCTTTTACTCATACAGTTGCAGTGATGGAAAATAATTGGCTTGCCACCAATAACGATACAGGCTGAGGGATGAAAGGATGCAACCTACAAATCCCACGACAGAAGCCACAATTTTTGTGAAGATCACATCCTTCTACAACTCTCAAGAGGCTGGTTTGTAAATATAGAGGGATATTGATAAATCTAGTGCATTTCTGAGTTCACTTTATCCTGAAATATGTACAGATTGTTTGTCGCTGCTATAGCAATGATGTTCTCGGTTGGGTGCCATGCTGTGTGCAAGATCTTCTTAGTAAAGTCCAAACTGTCAACACTGATGTCATCTTTCCTCCGTTTGCCTCCAACGCAGACCCTCCGGGGCTTAAGAATGGCTCGTGGTTTACTGCTCTCCCGGGAAGCCTCCAAGGTAACATCCCGCTTGGTGTTGCGGTCAAACATTCGAAAAAAGTTGTTATACGCACCTGTCATTATCACACTGCAGAGAGACAGACAGAGAGCGACAACAAAGGCAGTTAAAAAGCAGCTTGTGCAAAGTCTACCAACATGGCTGGATCAGGACAGCTGAGTTTAACCTTAGGGTTTCAGACAGGAAAGAATAAGAAAAAAACA
Source organism: Coloeus monedula (assembly GCF_965178545.1). Lineage (NCBI taxonomy): Eukaryota > Metazoa > Chordata > Aves > Passeriformes > Corvidae > Coloeus > Coloeus monedula. The sequence continues at coordinate 63,275,220 of NC_138785.1, forward strand.
GGAGTTTTCCCAGTACTCCCCAGAATTAATGGTTTTCTTCTACCAATGCCTTCCCCTTCCAAATTATTCAATGAAAATTACAGTTACCCCCAATAATGACCACTCCTTGACATCATGATAACCACATCATAAGATAATACAAGCAACATGTTTTAATAAGTCATTTTTAATTACCCTCCAGCTTTTTATGAGTGCTTAAGGATCATATATTTCAGGCTTTTTCCCTTTCTCTGGAGCTTTACCTTTAATAACAGCTGAGTTTTACCATGATTCCAGAAATAGTCTAAAAAAATTCCTACGTATTTCAAATCTTTTGATACAACAGTAAGGTTTAGTAAATAATTATATATTTTAAAGAATATTTTGAAGAAGGGTGTTTTGAAAGGTTCTGAAAAATCACATTGAGTTTGCACATGTAAATTCTTTCCAGATTAAACTCTTTCCCTTGCTGCAGCCACAGACCTTGCAAGTCCAGACATCGCTAAAATTTGTATCTACAATGCTTCTTAGAAATAAACACACTGGTGTCAGGATTCTGGCATCTCTTATATAAAGTTTGAATGAAACATCAAGTCAGGATATATTTCTGGGTCTGGGAGAAGGGGATAGAAAACATACCTCGATCTGTATAAAAATTACCTCATTAATCAGCTTGCAGTTTGAAATAATGGATTGCCAGTTGCTTCATTCCCCTAGTCCCTAGGGGAGGATATTTTGTCACTAACTTTAATGAATTCAGGATTTCATCCATAGCCCTCAGGTTATTGGATTAGCATAATCATGGATTTCAGAGCCTTGTTTGAAAGCTCATCCTCTGTGAACTTTTTCCATATGTGAAACTAGGGCCATTCTCTACTCTTCTATCTCAGCCCCAGGATGGTTTTTTTCTGAATTTCCATTCTGTAAGAGGGAATCCACCCCAAATGGTCAGGTCTCCACAGAAAAAGCTGTACAGTTTTAAGACTCAGGCAATCAGGAACTATTTGCCTTTCTAATAGAGCCCAAAAGAATTTGACGTGTGTGGCATTAATAAACAAATCTCCATCTCAAATGACAGCTGCTTTCACACTTTACTGTTAGGGGGGAGGAAACTGTGTTGAGCAGCAGACTGGCCACGGAAACATGGAGCATATGGGAGAATATGGGAGAACTCACAGGCATAAGCCATACTCTCCACCATACAGACACTCACTAGCTGATTAGATTAGAAGCTCCTGGATTCAGGAGTGCCTTACAGTGTGTGCACAGCCTCCAGCCAGCACTGTCTTGATCTCATTTGGGGCCATTAGGAGCGACTGTAATACAAATGAATGATACACGGGGAAAGCACAAATGTGAGCTGTGCCCCTCACTGCTGCGGCTACAGCTGGGGACTGAGAGCAGCGCAGGCTGTAGAGCTGCTGCAGGGTAACTGGAGTGGGTGAGCTGGGTTTGTACACTGGGAATCAATCACCCTGCTTCCATGTCTGCTGACTGCAGTCGGATGGCAGCTGGTACCACACTGAGCTCTGCGCAGCTCCTGAAGTGCCAAAGGGAACTGCTGCGAACCAGACGGCGCGGCACAGAGACCCAGCGCGCACTGCCCTGGGCGAGAGCTCACCCACAGCCTTCATCTCACGGAGAGGGGCTGCTTCCTGGAGACCTGCAGGAAGCTCGCTGCTGGGGGGATGCACAGGGGCACTTGTCCACACGCAGCCCCATCCAGCCCCGGCAGGGAGCTCCTTGCTGCTCTCCAGCAGTAGGACCCGCCCCTGGTTGCCTGCGGAGAGGTTTCCCTTTCATTCCGCACCCACAGAGGCCTGGCGCAATCCTGCCTAGCAAGGCACAAGTTAACAACCTCACAAGTTAAAAAACAGGAGTCAGTGTGACAGCTTGATAAAATGTATCCCAGAAGCCGCAGAAAGCCTATTGATCAAGATTAGTGCCCATTTCAGAAATTGAATCAACAGCAGTAAATCAAATGTTTCATTCCTTCCAAATCACCATGTCTTGTCATTACAGCTCCTTCTGTAATGGTAATTTGCAACATGAAAAAGTTGAGGTTATTTCATATCTCAGCACTAACATACACAATTTGTGATGCAAACAGTCCAGCTGTATATTTTCTCCCAGGCAAAATTTTGAAACAGGTTCATAGTGCAGGGGCACCTCTGTGCCATGGGCTGCAGAGCTGTGGCTCCCAGGGGAAAGAGGAGCATCCCCCCTGATGGAGGCAGGAACTGTCAAGGAAGCAGTTTTCATGCTGGCAGAGTACCAGTGCACCAAATGCAGAGAGAGGTGTTTGTTAAGGATCTTATTTTAGAAGATTTTGCTTGCAGTAAAACTGCCTTTACAGTCCATTTGCTTTTTAATTTCTTGAACTCTTGCATATTTTTTAAAGTCTTTCTTCAGTTAGATTTACTGCAGTTTCTTTTTAACATATGTGGATGACTACTTTTCATGCTGGCCCTATTTTTCTGCAGTTTAATGGCTCAGTAAAAACCAGCATTATGTAAATGAGAAAGTGCCCATTCTTGTTCAAGGTCACAAACACAGATGGATTATAACCTTACCTGCTGCTTAAAGTAATAAAAGAGAGTAGAAATTAGATGTAATCCTGCAATTTCTTTCTGTTCAGGAAAATACAATGTGCAATAGTGGAGTCCATGCGATAAGGAGATTTTTTTTTATAAATAGTAGAATATAAATTACAGCTCAATATAGGAGGAGTCTGTTCTGTATTCCCAGACACTGCTCTGCACAGCAGTGTTATGATAAGGGCTTGCACAAAACCCTTGCAAGAGAGGCTGTTTCAAGAAACCAAAGCCCTTCATCCAAAACAGCCCACACTACTTCATAGGTGTGTAAGGCAGCAGCCCAGGAAAGCTGTGTCTAACCACCTTTAATTTTCTTTAGAAGGCGGGTTTACAAGTTGTGCTACACAAGGTCAGAGGTACCATCATCTCTGTCATGCAGAGGTATTTAGGACGCAGAACACGCTCCAGTGCACCCCGAGGAGCAGTGTACTGATAGCTCAGGCTGGAGCAAAGCTTCAGCCTGACTGCATCAGCTCAAACCACCACAGCTACAGGCAGCATGATCACAAAAATCCCCAAACAACACCACACCCCACCCTGCCAAACCAACCAAACAAAAAAGCAGGGAAAAAACCCAATGGCTGCAGCATGACTACCACTACTACATTTCACCCTCTTCAGCCCAGCCAGTGCTCTGGAAGGAGAGACAACACCCCATACCGGCAGGCCCCTGCATTTGCACAGTCCCTCATTAACCCTCCTGCGCTGCCCCAGGCAGGGAACACATTTTCCTCTCCAAGCGGGGCTGCTCTGCAGAGCGCCCGGAGTATTCTCTGCTCCCTCTGTTCAAGCTGCTCCAAGCAAGGTCCGGGCAATTCTTCAGGTATGTGTGTTTGGAGTGACAATCCAGAATTTCCTCCTGTCTGCACTGACACTGGGCATGCTTGCTTATCAATGATGTGATCTGAGGCATCTCACTGCCAAACTTCAGTCCTCATGCAGGGTCGCAGTGACCTAGTCTTACCCCTCCTTTTTCTGTAACAACAATGCCAAATGTATTATTACAGAAGGTAAAAGGGGAAAGGGAAAACTCCAGTGCAGACCAATCCCTACTTTGATTGACTTTTCATTCCCTCCCTAGTTACCATTCTGTTCTCTTTTTCCCTTTCTTCCCCTCCAATTCTGACTCTGGCCTTTACCACGCTTTCCAGATAGGTTTCCCTTTCCCCTTCTCTTCCTTTCCACTCCTCTTTTTTCATTTCCATCTATCCTGCTCTACAATTAAAAAAAAAACCCCACCTTATCTACTTCTCTCTTCCTTTTCCCACCCCTCTCATGTCTTTGTTTTACTCCTGTAAGTCTCACTGCTCACCCTTTCTTGGTGATCTCCCCCAGCCCTCCAGTCTTGCAGACAACTTGCTTGGCTGTCCAGGTGTTTTGGCTTGCATCCCCCCTACCCCCCCGCCTTCTTTGGGCTGAAGGCTGGGGAAACAGCAAATCCCTAAGAACCAAAGCTCATTTAGGCAGGAGATGTGGTTTCCAAATCAGCAGAACATTAACTGTACATCTCCCATTCAGCTGAGGCTCCTTTACACTGTGCCATGTTGATCTGGTAGCCAGCAATAATTCAGGTAGGGTTGTTTTTCCTAAAAGTAAATTTTCAATCTGTAAAATTGTCTGAAATAAAGGATTTGAGAGAAGAAAGTTACTCCTGCTTGCATTGTAACAGTAATACTCAAAAGGAGCAGATGTTTACCTATGGATAATGATTTTATTAAATATGACACCAGTATTGTACCACTGATGTTTAATTTAGGGCCAGAGTTTTAGGGTCTACAGAAGCGACCTCTCAACTACTGATGGCTTTGGCATCTTTAATTATCCTAATACTTTTAAACATCTGAGTCTCAATATTTTGGTTTTGGTAGTGACTCTGTTAAATGAAATGCTTCAGCATGGGGTTTTCCCCTCTAAAAAGTTCTGCTTCTCTTGGGTGGTCAACAAATTCTCTACTTCACCAACCTCAAAGGCATCTGAATAGGATTTTCACCATTTTACTAACCAGCAATGAGATATTCCACAATAATTTTTAGGCAATGAGATTTCATCAAACATGTCAGTCACTAAGAATTGGCATATCTCTGTATTTCTCAGATCTGTTATTCCCATACTTCAAGTCAATCTCTTAAATGTTATCCATGTTGCAGCCATCCCTGCACACAACAGCCTTTATCAAAATTGCTCCATTCAGCTACATTCCTGGATGTCAGGGACTGCCCTGAATATTTGGGGATATCAGCTGGAATTAAGGTTTTTAAGGCTGGCTTAAAAACCAAACCAATACTTGCTCCACATTGTTTTATGTTGTTTTTCTTGTTTAGTTTGTTGTTTTGTTTTTTTTTTTTAAACTGATAATTTTTGGGCTAGCTCTGGCCCAGATTAGTCTTCCTAGATGCATAGAAGCTTTTACTCACCTGCAGATTTCTACTGTCTGGAGAAATTCAGCTCGTATCATAGTTCCCCTCCTTCACTGCTGCTGACGAGACCATGGAAGCCATGGGATGGTGTGACAGGACTAAGAGCAGGGCTCGGCAGGGCTTCAAGGACCCGAACACACCAGGCTTAAGGGTGATAGGGAAACCAAACCAGCCCAGCTGCCCTGCCCCTCAGCACAGAAGTGGCAAGCAGAACACCATTCCCTGGGGCAAGAGAGGCAGGGCTTGGACTTCGAAGGTGTGAGGGGAGGAGACTCAGAGAGCAGCTCCCACCAGAGCCTGCCCCCACACTTGCAAATCTCATCAAAGATGTCCCTCAAGGCACCCAGCATGAAAAGAGAGCTTTTCTTTGACCTGAAACTGTCTCCCAATTATATTTTGAGCCCCTAAATTTTCAATATTTCACTGCCATGTGTACCGGTGCAGAAGAGGACATCTGCAGCCTCCTAGGATTAACACGTAAGGTCCACCAGATCAGGTTTCATGACAAGCTGATCCAATAAAAAAAAGGGTCAGTTCCAGAAAAACTCCTAAACAACATTTTTCATAGGAATAAAAAAAAAAGATTAATTATAACAAAGGGAAAGGAAGAAGTACTGTTGCAAGCAATGAGGACCTCCTGAAATACCGGGAAATTTTCCTGTATGCTGGGCTGTGTAAAGTCTGACTGACTCCCCATCACAAAGAAGGAATTTATTTAAACTTCCTGGGGAAAAGGCTGCTGGAAAAACTTGAGACACAGGATTCAGGGTTGTGGCATCCTGGTACAGCTGGCTGGTATAAGACTGGGAGGAAGAACAAGGGATCCCCAAGTACTTCCAAGCTAGTATTTGACATGCCAAGCTTTGAGAACAAAATGATGTCTTCTAGCTCTCCAGCATGGAGTGTGCTGCCAGACAGGAATAGACTCTTAACATCTCATCCAATGGGATCTGCCAGTTCTGCCCAATTAGAGTGAAGGCTGATGGATATTCAGGGGGATGAATGACAGTTCAGTAGGAAAGGACTGACTGAACGGTTGTATGTGGCTTCACTCATCTGCTTGCAGCATATCACTTATCATGGCAGTATTTAGAAGTCTCCCTGGCAGGGGTCCTATACACCCATTCATTTGAAATCTTGAAAAAAAAATAGTTAACTAAGGTATTCACTTGCTATCATGTAGAATTTGTTCTTTTTTTCCTTTCTTTTTTTTTTTTTCTGGCTTCTTTACCTTACAAAAGGCTACAGAAGTGCTTATTTTTTAAGATAAAACTGAAAGCTGTTGACAGTGGGAAGGAAACAGTGTCCTCCAGGTTATTATTAAAATACCTGACTTGGGATGTGAACAGAAGAGCTAAATGAAATTGCTGTGTAAGTAGAGCTCACCTATTCTACCTAGTCATGTAATGATGTATATACAATAAAGATAACATCATTTTTGTGTAATATATTCAACTATAGATAATACGTGCTCATCTGGATGAATTAGTATAAGGCCCCTGCTTGGCTCCCTCCCCTGACCACTGCTGTTGCCAAAGTACATAGTGATTAATGTGCCCTTCAGCAAATGAGATCAGCTCTGTCTGATTGTATTAGTTCCTGTTCATTGGAGTAACTGAGCATCAATCACGTTCTAATCAGAGCTCACGTATGTTGACTATTTTTGTGAACAGCCTCACCATCAGGTTCTATGATAGCCTAGATTAACTTCTTAGTAATGACAAAACTTAATAAGAAGTATTTTCACCTAAATAATAAACACACTTTCATTTTTAACTGAACAATCCTGTCACTACAAATTGTCGTTATAGCTTTCAAGTCTTGCAAAAGATAAAAATAATATGTTTAGAACTGCAGTTATTACTGTTATGTAGATGGATTAATAATCTAAGTACTGCAGCATCTCTTCTGAGTACAATTGTCAATATGCAATTTTTACCTTTAGTAATAGTCCTTTTTAAAAAGCTGCACACTGAAAGACTCAAATTAAGTGACCTTACTGTTCAAATGAACTGTTTTTAAGGGGTACTGGTACCTAAATATTATTTAAATTATGATCTACCAATAAAAAGATATTCTAGTAATGTGTAGCAATACTTGTCATACTCATAAGCAAGGAGCTCAGAGGAGTGACTCAAAAGATGAGCATCACTTCTGATACATTTGACTCTTAAAAAGAAACAACTAAATTAAAGAGAGCTCTTTTCTTTTGTCAAATGTTTCCAGCTCCTCTACTCAAGAGTTTTTTACAGTCAAGAGTAGCACATTGTGTTTAGTGACAGGTTTGGTAATTGTGCATGACTAATAACGCCTCAGTGTCTGGGCAGTACAATAAATGAAGCCCTCACAATCTAATGTTCCCACTTAATAATTACTCCCTGCATTGATCTTTCTGATCTGTCAAGTAGGAATGAAAATATTACGCTCACTTTAAACCCTGATATTGAACAAGAATTCCATTATTACCAGGCAACTACCCAGAGAGCAGTCTTACCACACTAATGAGGACAGCAGCACTTCATCTGGCCAGAGGAGAGAGACTCTAGGCCTGGGAGTAAGTGGCTGCCCATCCTGCACAATGCACTAGGAATTCCCATCAAGGATAAGCAAAATTGTTTGAAAATACCTGAAAACTTCTGGATCTTTTTCAGAGTTCCACAATATCTACATGATTTGAATGCACTGTTGTTCTGCACCAGACTTAGGCAGGAATCAGCACTGTGTTTTCCAATAAATGCTTTAAATTTTGAATTTCTAATAGTGCGAAACTCAAGCAGTAACCACACTGAGAAAACCCTCTGCTAAAACACCCATTCATGTATGGGTTTGGGAGTTTCAGAGAAAAGTCCCAAAACTTGGATTTTCCCCTAAACTTTCTGTGAGTCATTCCCAATCTTTGACCATACCAAAGCCACAACAGCTGGTGCCCAAGTTACAATGACAGCAATCTGGGAAGTATTTTGCTGAGTGTGGTCCACCTATGTAATTTTGAATGGCCAGCAGTCGGTATCACAGGTGATACTCAATGCTGAGTTAATCCTTGTCAGAAAATACACCACTCTGGTGTGCAGGCAATAGAGATAATGGAATATATATGAATTTTCATTTGCACAATGAATGATACAAGGTAAAAGTTCCATTTCTTAGCAAAGACATTGGGCAGGTAGAGGAACTGCGCAAAGGAAAGTAGTCCAAAGAAAAGGTGCCCCTTACCCAGTGTACAGCACAATATTTGATCTTCATTTATGGAACACAGGACTTGTTCTGCACTTCCAAGTTCAGACACTTGTAATTTTAAGCGATGTTGCATATAACTGCTTTCACAGATTTCCTGAGCACCACCATCAGAACAGCTGGGTTTCTTGTATCTCCGCCACTCAGGATGGGAAGACAGCTTGTCACTCTTTGGACAGGTATGAACTACCTCTAATTTCCAGGTTATAACTACCTGTTGACACTCAACATCTACTTGCTGTTGTGTCATTATCATTCACATTTGCCTTAGCTAGATCTTCTTCCTCCCTACATATATCTCTTTGGTATACTTAATATAAGCAAGTAAAATCTTGGCTTCTCCTTTGCTAAGCTGATGAAAACCAAAGTCCTGGCCTCTCTTCTTTAGAGCAGCTGTCTATCTGCTCGATTAGTTCATCAACCTTAAAGATGAGGGACATGAAATGTGTAAATGCAGTTCAAAGGTCTTTGAATAAGAGCCCAACATAATGTCACCACTACTTCTCTCTCTGCTGGATAGCCCAGTCTTGCCCATTCAAGGATCATATTTGCCTTTTTCACAGATGTCTCAGACTGCCTGCTTCACAGTCCAGGCCCACTGCAGGGTGGGCAGGCCTGCTTCAATACAATGAGACAGACTGTTTTTCCCAAACGAGAGGCTGAGCTGAAGGAGCAGTTCCAGGCTCAGTGCCAGACTTCTGCCTCTTGGCTCCTAGCTCTGCTGAACCAAGAGTCACTTTCTGTCACTCAATATTGGCTCCTGTGCTTTCACATGCATTTTGTAGGCTGCTAATCCCTTCCACAGTCACCTAGCATATGAATGTCCCTGGGAGTTGTTTCCAACTGATAAGATGAAGGTTTGTGCTCTTTTTTTAACTAAAATCCTTACCTTGCATTATACTCTTGGATTTTATCCATTTTTGTTAACCCAGTCCTCTTGGGAGCTCAGCCATTCCTGTCCAATATTCCTACTCCACAAAGTACTGCCACCGTTTGCCAGCATTATGGCGTTAGCCCACTCCATCCTTGCTTGCACTCTCTGACTTGTGCCAGTATGTCTCATTAAAACATTCAACAAGATACTATGTCCAAGATAAAAACAAGGATCTCTCCGTCAGTGCATAGGGAAAGGGACTGCTCTGATGGAGGGAGGTATCAGAAGTGCCATTTGGCAGCAGTTTGCAGAGAATCAGAGGGTGCCTGTGGCAGTCCTTCCTCACACCCATTTCCAGTAAATGAACTGAATTTCTGAGGCAGGTCATGTGCAAATACAGGATCACATAAGTTTCCTTAGTGTGTCCGTGGGATTGTGTGAGTTGGCATCATTCTTTCTAGCTTTTGCAGCCTATTTCTGATTTGGGTGAAAATGGACATAATTTGAAGGGTTTTTTCCCCCAGGGCATGAGCCAAGGTTATTAAGGCATACATCATGTCTAAGGCAGTCAGAGACACAACTGCACAAACATACAAACATCTTCTATCAACCCAAACACTGGCGTGTGATGCCGTACACTGATGTGGAAAAGAACCACGGGTAACTACTTTTGGTTTGCTCCCCATCATTGGGGGGGGTCTTTTGCTAAATGAGGACAGAAGGATGGATTGATTACCTGTCTGATCCATTCCACGCACATTCAAACTTGTCAAAGATGCAGTCGTTTTCATAGAGGGAACATAACTTGCTTCTAAGGTAATCATGGACCTGTTTTAAAGAAAATAACTGTTATTCTTGAAATCAAAGAAAATACAAAACTCCCCAACCAGCCCTTCATGTTCTGCTTTATATTCCACATTCACTTTCAAAATATGCTGCATAGATTGGTAGCTCTGCAGAAGATACTGTGTTTAAACTCCAAAGAAGCTAACTGTACTTTTCCACAGCCCAATTAATAGGTGCTACAGAGTTACTGTTGCAGGAAGGCACGAAACATGCTTCCCTCAGCAGCCTGCAGACCACCCCTCTTCAACATATTTGTTTCCTGCTTGGGTGATTTTCTCAGTGCTAGCCTAATTCCCAGAGACATTTCACCAGCTGATACCCTAGATGTGCTAATTAATGTGCAAGAAATCTAATTTAAATAGTAACAAAAATGCCATATTCCAAGATAAGTGGACTCTCACTTATGGCAGAAAGAACATGGCTCTATTAAAAGAACCTGTATGGTATTACATTTATTTTTGTAAGGTATTTCAGAAGCCAAATACAGTACAAAGTTGTACTTGCACAGGCTGCAAATAAGAACACTAATTTAGCCTAAGGATTTCTCATATTTGGCTGAGACTTAAAAACAACACTGTAAATTATCATTTACTCACTGGAAAAGAGGGACTACCCAGCAGAAGACCTCTGTCCTCTAGGCCACACATCTCTGCTGAACAGCAATTATAAAGAGCATGACAACTGTTTCAGTCTTTTGCTGAATTTGATTAGTTTTCCTTCTGGATGATTTGATTTATTCCATAAGGAAATATGGTGGTAGAAAATTCCTGCCTAGATAAATTTACTAATGCACTTCCACTCCTGATATTTTCTTCTAGCTGCTGTAGAAACTGTAAAACAAAGATGTGTAGGTGACCTCTTGGAGAAACACACCAATCCAATGGAACAGGGGTATAATTTAGCTCTGCCATCCTGAGGTTACAGGTTCTTGCAAGCCAGTGAAATTATTCCTGCTCATGGATGCTCAGCATTCTCCTCTGGCCCGAGAGCACAAACATTTCTTCTAGTAAAATAACTTCTATCAAGACCAGATGAGGGACAATGACCTTTCACTTATATTTTCTTTAAACTGACCCATTTTTCATAGTCAAATTGTACAGTATCCAAAGAATATTTGTAATGTAAGGTTATTAAGGATTATACATTTTTGTTATGGATCAATTTTCATTAATAAATGAATGAACACTGAACTGTACATTAACAGATAATGTCTTATACAGCAATTAATTGGCAAATGGAGGAGAACATTTCACAATTAAATGCATTTACCGTCACAGCGAGCAATAGGTCAGAACACTTTTACTATTGATGCAGTTTCCTACATTCTCTGCAATTAAATCCTTTCCTTTTCTCTTACCTAAAACCTTTTTATGTTAACAGTGTAATTTGTTACAGAACTGGAATTCTTTCCTTTGTCATGTTTGTGAACTCCCAGTACTTGGAAGAAATAGAAAGGCTGCGTAAGGCAGAAGGAAGTAGATCACATTTGCCTCCCTGACTGTCATTTCTAGGTCTTTCTCTTGTTACCATTTCCAGCAGCCATCTGTCATGACCACTGTCATGTACACACCCTGTGCAAAGTGTGTCCAACTCCACAGCTTGGAGCTGAGCCTTTCTATCTTCTTTGTCCAAAAGCATTTTGCAATTCCTGTCTCAGACGTCTTACCTTGTCAAGACTGTCAGACTCACCCTACTGCCTTGGACAACCACCCTGTTCTTTATGTGGACCTTTTGATTACCACATTTGAACACATTCAGACCCTCAGAGAGACTATGAAAAACTAACTGGAAGAAACACTTAATTTTCACTGTTTGCATATTCATGTGCCACTACCGAGGGTAAAATCAGATTTGCCTTGTCTGTTATATATTGTTCTTACCACATATCAATAGTACTTGAATGCAAACCAAATTCATTCCTAATTACCAAGAACCTTTTCTTCACAGCAATGTTTTAGGTCTGACCCTCATGAAATTATCTAGCAATTCTGTGCTCCAGACTAACACAGCAACACAGCTACGCAGGGACCTGTTTTACTGGGACTGAATAGACACAACCAGGAATTGCACTGGTGATGCATGGTCCAAATCACTATGCTACAGAGCTTGCCAAAAGTGGATCAAGCTATTACCAGCTATGAATGCACTCACCTTACTGCTCCTAAGGTTTCTGCTGGGGTAATTCACCTGGCAGCACCAGAAGAGTAACCTGTGAGGCAGGGCTGCCTTGCAACACTCAGGCACTGACCATTCCACCACATTGCTCTTTTAGTGCTGTCCAGTGACCATACTCTGCCCTTTTTTCTTTTGTGCAAAACAAACAGGAGAAAATCATGTTGAAACATTGTCAGCAGATAATGTGTTCCGCAGGGCTGCAACAGCTGCTCTATTCAATAGCATTCTTTGAGCCACAGCACTGATAGGAAAAAAAACCTGCATGAAGAATTAATTTTTGTTTGCCATTTTTCTAATGTTAAAATTGTAAGCTGATAATGAAGCAGTACAGTTAGGGATTCTGCTCTTTATTACAATTCTGTGTGAAATCTCCTGTTGTGACCCTCACTATTGCAGCTAGGCAATATCTAAGTGGCTACCATGCAGTGGATGAAATGAGAAATTCAATCTTTTAATGAACACCTTTTAATCTTTTAATGATATACTTGTCCTCATAATTATGTGGATACATAAAATGAAAATGTTAGGTTTATTTGTTGCCTTCCAGTGATCTACCCCAAAAAACCTTTTGAGAAATTGCCAAGTTTATATATGAGATTTAGGTATGTGAGAGAGAGATATCTCTGAGACAAATTATTTAAGAGAGTAATTTAAACCACTTTTAAAGACAGAATTCTCTCCTCTCTGCAGCTTAAAAACATGAAAGGTTCTCAGAGCAGCTGGATCACACGAATTCTATGGAATCCTGTGCTATTGGCTTCCCAAGGCCCCCTGAGTTCCAGATTCTCCTTTAGTCCACTGCAATGCCCAACAACACATCTGTATATTCTTTACAAGGCACTGGATAGATATTTGAAAATGAAAGGCAATCCATAGATTTAAGTAAGGTGGTAAGAACAGTATTATATTTATTTATAAATAAATATTTAGTTGTATTTTTTTTTATTATATAAGGGGCTTTGTTGTTGTGGGTCTTGGTTTTTTTCCTCTATAAACTTCTGACTGCAATTATCAGTACTCATTTTCCCATCTCAGCATGAAGAAATATAACTTTTTAATTGGCCCTACTGTTGGGTGTCAGACTGATTTAAAAGTGGCCAGCTTGTTTCGCAGCTGCCTACATGAGGAAATAAAAGCAGGTGTCAAAATCAAGACAAACAGGTTGGCTTGACCAGCTATTCCTCCCCAGGGACATGGCTGCCTACTAAATTAGCATAGGTATAAAATAATATATTACCTAAGTTCCCAAAACCCGAGATTCTATTATGTTATATAAAACACAGTCTCGCCCTTACCCTCCCACTCCATTTTCATGGCATATCAACATTTCTAACACATTTAGCATTACAAGCACTGCCATTTTAAGAGCAAACCCAATTCTGTAGTCTTAAAGGTAAACAGGCTCAGACTTTCCAATATTAACACATTGAACAGTGAATGCTATACACTGAAATGTAATGGGTGCACTGAAAAACACTGGGGCCCACTCTGTTTACTGAATGCTAGCTAACAAATACTGGAAATTTTTGTTTGTTTTGACAAGAAATGCTATCAAACTCTCATCATGTTATTTTAAAACCAATCTTAATTATAGTTACTGTGAACCAATGTATCCCACCTGCCATTATTTAGACACAGAAAACAAGGGACTGATCCAGCACTGTCACAGGATTGTCTCTCAGTACGCAGCACAAGCCAGATGAATGGCATTTTTCCTACTTTGCATACACTTTTTTAGGTAACTTAACAGTTTTTTTCTTACTGCATTTTCATAACAAGCAGCTTCTGTGTCACAGACATATTTTCCTTCTTTGAGCCAGAGTCAAAAAATGTAAGCTCAGCCCTCTATTGCCAAACATAACAGATGTCAGAGTACAAACTTAGCACTGGCTGGAGCCACTGGCATTTTGTCTGGATAATATCGCAATGAATTCAGGCAACCAGATGTGTGTGTCTGGCATTTGTGAGCTGCTGCATCAGTGGTGATGCCAGGGTTTAACACGGATCACTTCTAGAACTAGGCACAAGGGAGAAACACACAGATCAAGCTGTAAAAGAAAGTTTGGAAATGACAAAGTTGTAAACTCTCAGCAGTCCCAGCAGAAGCTGAGTTCTAAGCAACATACAAAATCTTTTCCTCAGTTACTTTTAAATGTTAGTAGTGAAATACATCATTTAAAAGCAGATGCCAAAGTGAAGAGATGATTTCTCTTTTAGAATAATCATTTCTTTCAAGACCCTAATCCACAGGGAGTGCAACTTTGACTGCCCAGGCTTTACACTTCCTTACTAATGCTGCGATTGCCCTTTTCCTGCTGTAAGGATGCCACTGTGAGGATTTTAACCACCTTGATTAATTCTCTTAGCTTTCTGCTTCTCAGATAAAGTAATGAGAAGTTTACAGAAACATCCAGTTTTCGAATAGTGAGATCCTTTTATAATGTTGCATTTTAAGATGTAGGAGATTCCTACCTGGTACGTTTCTACAGGCTTTGTTTCCATGTTCAGATCCCAAACCTTGACAGTGAGGTAATCTCTTGTAAGCATGTATCTACCACTGTGACTGAATTTGACATCTGACACTGAAGAGATAATTTCTGAAAAAAATGATCTGTTACTGGGGTCTTCTGGTTCTTCATAAACTGTTCAAAGAAAAAGAAGCAAGACAGAAATCAGAATTGTAAAAAAAATTGCTCTGTTGTACAGTCTGAAGTGTGCATTTCTTGTGAAATATAATTCAATCTACCAAGGAACACGATACAGAATTAATCATATGTCCAGCACTTACTTTATTCTTTAAACTTTATATAAAAATACAAACTGTAAGCTTTAAACATTACAATAATTAATGTTATGGCTATGGACTCAAAGCATAACTTCAGGAAATTCTGCAGATACACTGGTTAGTCGACTACAGAACCCTATAGCAAGACAGTTCATGCCTTGCTCATCCTTTCTGGGGTCTGCGTACCCCATTTCCCAACATAACCAAAATCCAGGCGTCCCTGTCACATGAAAGGTATGTATATGTGGTCTCACAACAGTCCTGGCATCTCTGGGAGATGTGTTCACTCAAAGCCCGCCCTGCTTGCCAGAACCAGCTGGCCTGGTTGCAGGCTACTCATTGGTCATGTCTGAAAGCATCTGAGACTAAGCATGAGAATTTTAAAAAGCAATTGCAAATTGCAATTACCTCTTCCTAAGAGGTGAGCATAAAATAGACAGGGGTTTACCATGTGGATGCATGAACTACATAGTTGATGTGCAACTGCTGACAGCTCTGGAAAGGACTGAACTCACTGAATGTGAATGTCAGCAGCTCTGTGCAATCTGACAAGACAGCAGGTCATGAAATATTGCTTACACGATGTCCATGCATGAAAATCCAGCTCTTGTAGCTATGAGATTGGTCATCCCTGTTCAACTGTATGTAAGAATGATACTGGATGACTCTAGCCCTACCTTACAGGTGCCTAGAGCAATTCTGTTGTATTTCTGCAGGTACCTGTGGCCCTGTGATCCAACTGACTTCTATGGTGAACTTCAGTGGAAAGTCAGGCTTTCAGGGTCTTTTAACTCTCAGCAAAATCAGTAGGGTTTTGGGACCTATGCCTAGAATACTGTTTGAAAACTGGCAATTTAGTGAATGTCATTTTCAAGTTTCAAAAGCAGGTGAAGAAAAGCCATGTGATGAAACATGAAAACATGCTGAAAGTAGAAAAATTTTTTACTGTCAGTCAAAACAAAGGTTTTTATGTAGTCCATTGGGACATTTCTCTCTCAATTATTTTCTCCATGACTATGATTCAGACTGTTGGAAGCAACAAGGTTAGCTTCCGTTAGGTGAAATAATGTTCTGCTGAAAGTTAAGGGTGAGTACGTGGGTGAAGTATGTGGGGTAACGCAAAAAATTATGGGCAATTTTCTTTGGGGGTGGGCAGTGGAATGCAGCCAGGCGTGCACATGAGAATAAGGTCTATATTTAAACATGTGCACCACACATCTGAACAGTAATGAACTACTTCAAAAAGGGGAAAAAACTTTTCTTTTCAGATAGACTGTAAACGAACAACTTTAAATAGCTCTTCAAAATTTTGCCTAGACATTCTGCAAAGCAGGTATTTTGTAATTATCCTGTCAGATTTGCAAGAGAAGTCTGATGAGCACAAAGCAATTATCATTTCTCATACTTCTTCCCTTTAATCTGTCCAAACTATAGACTTGGCTGGCAGGAATTTCATCCTCCTAATTATGATGTGAAGCTGCTATTAAAACCAGGAAAGAAAAAAAAAACCCACACTAACTGAACTACACCTTAATTTGTAGCTTAGATAAATTTTCTTGGCTCGATGTGGCTCATCCAACTCCCGGTGATTAGAAGAGAAGTGATATTTGTACATGAATATTCTCTATTTTGTTAATTAATGAGATTAAACCATTTCATTCTTTATCTGCCCCATTTATTGCTTTTCTATGCTTACTGTGTTAAGTATTAGAAAGGCTTAGATTAATTAACTGTGGAACTAACAGAGGCATGAAAGTCTTGTATCACTACAGAAATAAAGATAGCAGTAGAAATTTTAGTAGCAGCAACTCTTTGGAGATAGTTCCTCTAGTCAGCATAACCAGTGCAGGAAAATTCTTACAGGAAATTAAGGAACAGCTCCTAGTGAAAAGAAGAGAAAGTTTAGCAACTACCAGCACCTGCCTGAGCAACCAGAACAGGGCATTAGCCTCAGGAAATGAAGATGAAAAAGAGTGTTCTTGGGACATGGCTATTTCTGGTTTAGCATAAACATAAGCTTATGCACATACTGCAAAAAAGCACCATCTTTCTTCAGTTTGGCTAATACAAGTTGAGAAACTGGAAACAGAACAGCAGTGAAGGGACAGCCTTGTGACATGGACTTCAGGCAACCAATTCAAATTCAGCCCTGACCTCTCCAACGCTGATAGGAAAAAAAACCCATTGATCTAGCCCATGGTTTCCAAAACACATTTTCTGTTTATTACTGTTAAGACTTATCTTTTGGAGGCTGCTCTTACACCCAGGAGCAATCAGTACCCGAAACACGAGATTTCAAATCTAGCTTACTTCTCTGTATCTAAATAAATCTTGTTAGATCTGAACTTTGCTGACATTTGATTATGGATTCTATTATATTCTTTGACTAATTCCATCATTAATTTCTTAATAACTAACACCTACCATACAAAAGGGTATTTAACTTTCATTACTATTGTTCTTGATAATGGTCACAGTGCTATTTATGTGAAAGACACAAAGTTACCTGTCTAGCTACTTAATGAACATAGGAATCACAAATAACATGATGTGCTGAGTTCTCACGTGACTCAGACTTAAATGTGACCTCGATGACAGGACTCTGGTATAGAGAAATATAATGGGATTACAGAGGGAAGTAGAGCAAATCTCTGAGTACAGCCAGTGTTTAAAGAGGAGCCTTCCAGGAAGACACTGTTCCTGCCCCTTATGCCTCCAGCAGATACATGGGTAAACTGGGAAGTCTGCTTCGGGAAACAAAAATGCTCAATTCCTTTCTGCACAGCTTCCTGCTCACAAGTTAAAAACCACAGTAGCTTCTCAGAGAAGTCCAGACTTTGTAGAGAAGGATGGGTTCATTGAAGGATACATGCCAGAGCTCTGTTTTCCTGAATCCTGAAGAAAATCTGTAGCATAAAAATACGCTGCTTCTTTCTTAAAAGGAAGTGCCATCTGCTGAAAAACAAACTCTTACCCTCCTAAAAAATATTCTTGTTTCCTTGTGAATTTCTCTGATCTAATGCAGAATGGAGACTTTCCTTTTCCAGTGGATAGGAAAGGCATCTCTAAGGTGTGCATTTATCATGCAGAAATATATGCAGATGTCTAAAGTTAAAAAAAAAAAATGGCCAGGAACTGCAAGAGTAGGTGGAAAGGTCCATCTCACAGCTTCCCCCCAAGACACTGGCCAAAAGAAAGCAGATGCCTCAGGGGCAGCTAAAAGAAGTGTGGTGCACTAACACCTTGTGGCTCTCATCTGTACTTGGGGGTCACAGGTGCTGCCACCTCAACTTCCCATCAATATGGGCCTGATTCCACACACCTGAAACTGACATATATTGGACAAGATACATCCAATTAAAAAAAAAAAAACAACCCAAAGTAATTTTCAAGTTCAGTTCTAAACAAGTAGCTGGGCAGAGCTTTAATCATTGCAGGGTGTAAATTCTGGCATATGTGAACTTTAAAAATTATCAAAAATAATGCTAAAATTGTCTTATATGGTGGGTGCAGTGTCACAATCTGATACATTTCCTCCTATATATTTCCTCCTGAAATCATCACAAGAAGGAAAACTTGAAGATGAACAGAAATCTGCTCCACAGATTTTGTAAGAAATTCCATCAGTCAGAGGATAAAATTATAAACAGCTTTAAAGACTCATTCTCTCTAGCAAAAAATCCCCACTGTTTTCTTTCTACCTATGAACAAATAATAACCTATGAAAGCTTTTTTTTAAGAGGATACTGTTTATAGTTTGTATCCTGTCCTGAAAACTTCTGATTTTATAGCCTTTGCTGTTACTTAGATTTAAATCATTGGAAATCCTGCACCATGAAATAAATCTCTCCCTCCCTCCAAAGACAGCTGATGGATTTAGAAATTCATCCAGTTCCTGTTCAAGGGTCACTGAAGACAGCTGTGGCAACAGTGAAACAGAGGCAGTGTGGTTACTGAGAGGGAGAGGACTGTGAAGACCAGGGCAAACCAAGTTGGTGGAACATGATAGAGAAAACAATTTTTCATTTTTATTATATAAGCAAGCAAACACTCTGCAGCTAGACTGAATTAAGAACTTATTACAGATAAACTTCTGGGTTCCACTGGTGCACAAACAACAGGTCTATTTCAACTGGACCTGGAAATACCAGTGGTGGATCAGGTAATCTCTCACTGGGCTTTAATTTCATAAACACAGAAAACAGGTTCAGTCCCAGGCCAAATAATTTATCATTTAAACTAAGTCCCCATTTAATTCCAGATCCCAAACAAAAATGGCTTCAATACCTGATTAAAACATATTGGAAAACAGTACTTTGAAACGTATGGAATTTCATTGGTCTTGACAAACTAGCCACAGTAAGAAAAGGAACAAGAACCAATATGCTTTCCTAATAGCTGATAAATAAAAAAATTTAACCAAAATAACAAATTATTTAACTATACTGTAATATTTTTAGATGGCAAATTTGCACTATTCCTGGGTCAGCTGTAATTTGCTCTATCACATATATTTCACCAAGATTAGCATAAAAAACTTAAAACTAAATTTCATTTGAATTTCTATCAAAATATAAATATTCTTTTTTTTTTTTTTTTTAAGTACATGACACTTGTTCATAACATTCAACACAGAAACCATTTTTTTGGTGCCATTTAATTCAAGAAACGCTACATCTTGAGCTAAGCATAGTTCTGGGCTTATCTCCAATGTGGTAGAGATCTCAAGAAGACATAAAAATGGGCAATAGAAATAACCAGAAGTACCAAATTACTTCCACACAAGGAATGGCTAAAGAGACTGGGGTCTCTCAACCTAGGAAAGACTGAGGGAGTCATAATTAAGAGTGGCATGGAAAGGATGAATAGGGAATGACAGTCCACTGCGTACACTGTCTCTTCCAACCCACAAGTAGGGGTCACCACGTGAAACTAGGAAAGGGTAAGCAGAGAGAAGATGGTTCTTCATACTGTGCCAAATTAACGTACTAAAGACTTTACTGAAAGATACTGTGAATGGTAAAAAATATACACAGGTTCAAAAGTAACTGCACAACTTCAAGGAAAGAAAAAACCTCAAACATCCATTTCAGTATTGTTAAATGCAGTAAGTTCACTTCCACTAAGGTCCCTGAACCTCAAGTTTCCAACTGAAGACTGCAGAGCGTGAAGATTATACACTTAGTCTGTTCTTACATTTTCTGTTGATGTTGCTACTGCCAATATTAGAGCCAGAACACTGGGCTAGAAGGACCTCTGATGTGGCCAGCTATAGTAATTTGTATGCACTGTTTAAAATCTATTTTAGGATTTCATACAAAAGAGTTCCTGTGTTCATTCTAAGTGAATCAAGTCAAACTGCAAGCTTCCATTGAAATTCATGGTCTCTTTATGCCTTTTAGCTTCATTATTCATGATAATAATTTGATTTACCATTATTATTTAGTCTATCTTCGACTATCTCTGAATGTTTTATTGTTTTGTATTAAGCCAATCCACTCATACATTCATCTCCCTTGGAAATTCTCTTTCAATAATAGAATATTCTGCTAATGTGACAATCTTGGTCTATACTGATTAATATGGTTATACATGATAAGTAGTTTTTAAATCTGCTTTCATAAGCAATCTAAATACAATTATTTTGTGAGACACATTTGTTTAACATTTTATATTACCATAGCCTGTAGCTGCTTATCCTGTTTTAAACTAAAAAAAGCACCTTTTTATACTTAGATTTTCTACTTGCTTTTATATAATTCAGAGGGCACCTCTTTGTGCGCTGGTCACTTACACATCATTTTCCTTCTTTTACTCAAAGCAAATTTCTGACCCTACATCAAGGCTGAAGTTTCACCTACTGTACAGCATTCCTTTATCCAATGACCCACTATCAAAACTAGGCTTCTCATCAATACCTCTAGAGAGCATGGCTTTTAAAAGTGGAGCCTCAAATCAATATTTAAGAATCTGTTTTACCATCTGCACTGAGTTGCCGCAGCTTGTCACAAACCATGAGGGAGGGTGCATTAGTGCTGAAAGGCAAAGCCAGATCAATAGCTAAAGATCAGTGGGTGGGAGCTTCACTACAGAGTTGCTTAGATTAGTATAACTTTACCAGTGAGTTTGTTAATAAAGAGAAATGGTGTTAAAGAGAGAAAAGGAATTGAAAAAACACAAAGTCAATCTAGAAGATCAAGCCTCTTTAAACCTCGGTCTCACAAAGACTTACGTGCATGTTTAATGCCACATGTTCTGAGCAATCCCAAGGAGTTATTGGGACATAAAACTACTACTGCTCTACACCCAAACTGATGTGTAAGTCTTTCTGATCTTAATATATAAGACTAGTGATAAGTGGGTTTTTTCTCCCCCAGTGAAATAAGATCTTGAAAGCTGGTTTCATGAGACATTAAAAAGCAGTATTTGTTGCTATCAAAAAAATTAAGCAAACAAGACAGGAATTTTAATAGACTGAATAATTAAATCAATCTTACAGCAATTATTTGCTCTATCTGTGTGTGGTTGGGGGAGAGGGGTTAATGAAACACCTCTTCAATCATAAATCATTTACCATTGCTTCAGGCTTTTCTCTTTCCTCCGAGTATTTGATAGCTAGAAGTATATAATTCAGGTTTTTTCTTCCTCAGATTTAATTTTAACATATCTTGCACAACTGGAGGAAATACTATATAGACATAATTGCATTTCAGTAGAAACATTTTTGAATTTTCATTCGCCGTGTTTTAAATGTCTTTATTATACATTCATCCAAACTGAGCAGAATGGAAGCTTTGGAGCCCATGCTAAAGGCAATCTGTTACTAAATTTCAGTGGGATTCCTGCACAAGGAAAGATCCGTTCCAGGATCTAGTTTAGCATGCATGAAATTGTAGTAACAGACCTTTAGTGACAGTCATAATTACAAAATTATCAGGATATGGGCACATTTTTTCATCGGGGATATAAAATCAGCAATGCATATATGCCTTTGTAGTGCATGCTTAAAAATAAATACAGAATTAGGATGAGGAGAACAAGCCTTCATCAAACACAGGGTCAAATAATTTCAGAAGCTCTGATAAGTTTCACTCCTGTCACATGAAACCTTGCAGATTTTGCCTGAAGTGGACATCACTTTGACAGGGGCCTCTCTGTGCACAAAGGGACTGCCTCTCTCTCAGATGATAACCTGACATGAGACCAGATGCAGAAATAAAAAGCATATTTTAGATGTAAAGCTCACACACAAGAAAAACAAGTTGTTTCTTTTTCAGTCAGACAATAAGCATCATTCATTTGGAAAGGTCAATATTAATTAGCAAATCCAGCAGGGATAGTCTGTCACAGGCTTTTTTGTGCATCTGGTTGTTCTCTGTGGCAAATGAAAGATAATCTATATTCAGTCAGAGGTCTGAAAGCTGTCTTGGCTCTGAAATTCCAACCTGCTTTAAACAACTGGTAAATAGAACTAATTTAATTTTAAAGATTCAACATGTTTAAGTAGATTATCCTTGATTTCTGTCTTGGCTGTTTCCACAGTTCTGAATTCTTTAAAATCAAAGGCAATCTCAAAAAAGCCCACCATATAACACAACTGAGTTACATGCCTGACTGACAGGACAGTGGCAATTATTCTTGGGGAAAGGCTGGCATTTCTTTCAGGCCCGGAATTCAAATAAAAATGTGGAAAAGGAACTCTCAATGGAAAAACCATCCCACTCAGCTTTGGGTGGCATGTCTGAGTCAGGAACCAAACTTGGAATACACTCTGCATTGCTCTGAAAACCATTTTACACTTTTAAGGTACTGATTGTCCAACCCATGGGATTGGGATGTACCAGCTGAGATGCTTTGCTCCGTTCAGGGAGAGTCCAGAGAAGATGGCTGTTGGGATTGCCTGCCACCTATAAAGGCTTCCTTGGTCAAAGGGAGGAGGGCTCTAAATGGCTCCTGCTACAGACCCAGAGGTCAGGAGCTTGAGAAGTCTGTCTGTAGGACAGAAAGCACCAACTCATGGTGACAGAGGCTAGTGCCCCCAAAATCTGTGTTTTTAAGATCACCATGGCACACAGAGCAATGAACTTGAAATTGCAACTCCACTTTGCTCCAAGTATTTTGCTGTAAAATTTGCACATGGGTAATGGATAATTAGAAATAGGGTTTAAGTCTACAAATACATATTAAGAAATGAATACTAAAAAACCCTTAAAGCAACATACAGAATTTAAATAAATTACTACTTCTGAAGTATGCAACCACTTTAAGATGTTAAGGGTATTACATGAAATATCAATGTGAGTTATACTCTTGAGTGACTTAAATTTCCATATTGCATGACTATACAGTTTATATTTACCATTTAATAATGGTTTTAATAATTCTGGTGAACTATTGAAAAAGCTCTTTATTTTTTTCTGACTTCACATGCTCAAGCTCAGTTTTCTTTAGCTGACTGCTTTATATTATATGATTTGTTGAAACAGCCATATGTACCCATCTAGCCTACAAGCTGTTTGGAAGAATGATATTAACTCCATGAACATTTATGAGGATCGCTGAACATAATATTAGCAATAAAAAAATAAAAACCAAATTAGCAACTATTTGTTAATTGAACAGTTGCATATTATGCTGTAAGTATATTTTTAGTCAGGATGATCTTACTACAACAGCATCCCTATGCTTGTCTTCCTTGTCACCTTAACCCCATTAAGAAATGGTGTTAAAGAGAGAATTGCATTTATGGAATTTATGGAATTTATGGAATTTGAGGTAGGGGTTAATTCTTTTATTTCTTCAATGTTCCCAGCTGACCACTCTAACAATGATACTTTTGCTGCTGTCACAGATTTCCATATACTGCCTTTTTTTCTACACTGCACTGCCATGCATGTTGTCTCATGACATCTCAAAGGCAATCTTTGGGTGTTTTGGCAAGTACACTATTTAGGTGAAAAGTTCCATATTATTTAAATTAATTCCCTATTTGTTGCTGAGGTTTGCCTTCCATAAATGTTTTAAATCTTTACCTATAACACCGTGGACTGCAACAACACCTTCCTCATTCCCACTCCTCTAATATTCTAAACAAGCAGGGACATTCATCTCTTTGGCACCTCCTCTCCAGAACATTTTTGATGGCATCCTCTCCCACTACTTGCGAAGTCTGATAATAACATGGAACAGCATTATGTATGTACCTGCTCTGTGGTTACAGATTGTTCTTTCCCTGATATACATTTTCCATGGCTACGTAACATTTTCTTGTGATCCTCACTCAGTTCTGCACGATCTATTACAGCTGTTAGAAGAAGCAGTTTCAGGTAGTCCATTAGAGACACAACACATTTTATCACACCTTATCAGTATCTCAATGACCATTTAAAATTCAGCTACTGACCTGATATTCTTTCAGTGCCTTACAAATAGATTTGATGGTCTGAGATAATTTTTCTTAAGGACAGATATCTCCATTACAACTCATCACACAAATTGGCAGCTTGCTATTAAATCTCAGCAGAGGTACCAAGGACGAGTACATATGGAAGTAGTCTCATCTCGTCCATGTCAAAGCCATGAGGATTTATAAGGGAAACCCTGTAGTGCTGCTGTCACTGATGCCGAAAAGAGGGATTTTGCCACTGAGCTTGGAAAACCAGAAATCTTCAAGACATTATAATTTATTAATATCCTGTGTTGGTGGACTTACACTACAGATATTAGTATGTAATTTATTTTTACAGTATGACACTCTCTAAGCCTGTACAAATGGAAGGGCCCTTCCCCCAAGAGCTGAAATGGACTTTATCAGTGCTATAGGGATTTGAATAAATAAGGGAAAAAGGAGTAGATGCAAAAGTTCACAACATATGCTCATTATCCAGGTATTTTTGTAAGTTTTACATTGGATCTTTCATCCCTAAAAATATGCACATCCATTACAATCTTGGAACAGCATCTGAAATACAGCACACAGTGATACTCGACTGTGCTGAGAAAGCAGGGATGTGTGGCACAACATGAGAGTTTACAGTGACTCCAGTTGTAGTGTTTTGCTTGAGAAGTGAAGTCAGTTATGGGGAAAGACTGAAAGACAAGCCAAGCTAGGAGAGCAGGGTACTGATCATGCATATGCACCAGATGTAAACTTAGCAACTGTAAAGAGGAATCAGATGTACAGTCAAGGTACTAGAGACAATCATGCAAATAACTTGGGTTTGTAGACTGTTTTTGATACATCCTTTTGGACTGCTATGGGCTGTATATAATTAACTTTGCTTGTCTCTGAGAGCTATACTGAAACCACTCCAATCAGCAGTACATGGGCCTACTCCTTTTAACACTTTGGAAATTCTACCATTGCTGTATCAATTTTGTACTGTACACACTCAGATTCTCAATGAGCTTGACTTGACTTCAGTGCAGCAATGCTACATTAAATGGCTATTTTCTAACTCATAGATCTGGAAAATGGGGTCTAATCAATGACCATCAGACCTTGCGCTCCCTTCTGGCATAAAATGCCTTCTTTCATCCAGTGTTGCTGTATTGTGGCTTTAATAAGTTCTGATTGGCATTTGGCATTGAGTTACAGGAGCATGGAGGCCTTATTAGCAGGAAGAAATGGAAGTACTACAAAATAAAACAATTAAGTGGGACAGGATAACTCACAGCATTGTGTCAGACTGTGTCATGCTTACATTTCACTTCATGGTATTGAATTCCCCCTACAAGTACAAGGAGATACAGCTAACAAAGGTAAAACACTTCTCTGCTTAGGAAATTGTCCTTGAAGGTTATTTTCTATAATTGCAGACCACATCCTAAGGGGCTCTGAGCATGTGCATTTTTCCTTGCAGTCAAAAGGCCTAGTCATAGGCTTTTTACTATATTCACTTCAGTTTTAAAAATACCTTATGTACAAAATCTGTTCACCACTTAGTCCTCATTTAATTCTTCACATGCTTTTTCCTCTCCTTTTGCCCCAGCTAATAAGATCAGCCTACCTCAAACAGGTTCAAGTAGGCACTGAATGACATAAAACCTCTTATGTGCTCTGGTAGTAAAAAAATTTCTCTTGAATTTCCTTCCAATGTTTCGACATTGCAAAAGAAACTGATAACCCAATTCTGTGAGCTGGAGGTGTCGTGGAGGAGCCCTAGACCTGAAGGTTACTGAAACAGAGCTACCACAGTTCATTCATGAGGTTCTCAGCTTCTCAGGAACCAAGCACATGACGCCTTTGTCCAGGCATTGTCAGTCTCAGAAGATCAGGAACAAACAGGTCGTTTGCATAAGGCAAAGTGCCCAGGCATGCCATATTACTGGTGGGAAGAACCACAGTCTGTCTTCTCTAGACCATAAAGAGCTGACAGTAAGGCAATATAAACATGCATTTTTCTTCAACTTTTACTTTGAGAACAGTCACATATTTTAAAATTTTACTTCCTTCTTACGTATATTTCAGATATGAACTATCATGAATCAGTTGTTCATCTCAAAATTTCACAGACACATAAAATCACGTAGGACAGATAACTTCTATACCAACACAATTTTCATTTATTCTCTCCTTCCCTCCCCCCCCCCCCCCCCCCCCCCCGCGTACTTATTGCATTTCCTCTGAGTCTGTTCTAACATAACATTGAAAAAATACATATAGGGAATACTGGACTACATTTTTAGGAAGGATACCGAGATTTCCTAATTCAGAAAACAGATTCGAAATTTGAAGGCAGTTTGACAATTAAAATCTACTTGCTGCAGCACTCAGAACAGTACTTGTGTATTCAAACCAGTATTCTCATCTACTTAAATACTCCCTCATCCTCTTTGATTTGTTAGGAATCTTCTCTCTTTTGCTAAAGAGTTCTGGGTTCTTCACTGATCCCTGCAATAAGAACCATAAGGGCAACCAGACACAGACATGACTGTTAGTTACCAAGGTCATAGCTAATACTTGCACAGGTGAAATAAAATTCTTTTGCTGTTTTCTTGTCAAATGTGCCTGCAAGTGAGAAACTAATACACTGGGGTATGCACACATCTACGTGCTGTCTGTGAATAGTAAGATTTTAATGACATCTGGGGCTCAATGGAGTAAGGACTTACGCTTGGAATGTTTGTCACAGAGAGCTGATGCCCTCATGTCGCAGAGTCTCAGGGATCCTTTGCTGCTGCTGTAGACAAAGAGATTGCAGTGATGGGGATGGAACTCAGAGGCTGTAATCACTTCCGTCAGGTCCTCCATGTTGGCTGGCTTTATATCTACAATGTCTGAACGGAAGTTTCATCAAGGAAAATGCAGATGTCTGCAGGTAAACCATGACTCTCACTTGAAGGAAGCATGCAAATGTACAGACATGTAATGCTTTTAAAGATATACTCACTTTTTTGGTAGTAGTGCAGTTTTAAATTTCCATACCTGGCCCACTTAGACCAAAAAGCAATGTCAAACTCAAAGTCTGCACGGTTTTACTGCAGATGCCATTAGCAGGTCACCATTTGTCCATGCTGTGCAAACACATCAAAGAAACAGTGGTGCAGGGATATAGAGTTCTCAGCTTCATTGAAACTGACAGAGAGCAGGTAGCTGTTATCTCCTGAACTTGCTACTGAAACCACTGCTCTATCCCAGATAATACAGACTGAGAGGGAACAATGCACAGCTCAGATATGCTCACTCCAGTAAGGCTCACTGGCTTTTATCATCATACAACTTAAGCTAAAAAATAGATGTAGCTTAAGGTAATAGACTGGGGAAAAAAAAGTACTTTTTTTGCAAAGGCACATGTGGCAAACACAGAAGTATTTATGCAAATAATTTTGGGTGAATCTATACTAATATGATTTCCTTTAAAAAAAATTATGCATGCTATTAGGTTTGCTATTTGAATACTTACAAGGAAGTATCTGAAATGGCAGTCTTAGGCTTTTATGTAAATGACGCCCACTACCAAAATCAGGATGAATTTCTGTGACTGAGAATCCTACACCTGAATCATTTAAGTGAACATCATCTGGAACAAAAATACATCAAATATCTACTTTCCCAATCACAAACTTGTCAGCTGGATGACCAAAGATTACCCACGTGAAGGGTAACTCACATGGTGCCTCTAACACTTACATCTCCACTCATACACATCACCTGTCTTAAAACCCAGGACCCACCCTGAGCCTGTGTTCGGAGGAGAAGGCCAGTTCATGGAAGACTGCTTATAGAGAAAAGAATGAAAGTAAGAGTCTCATGAGTGGGCTGTAAGAAAGCAGTAGATACAGAAGCATAAAATGAAAGAAGGATATATATGTAAAGCAGTACATTTAAATAAGATTGTTCATTTTCACATGGCCCCCAGCAATCTGCTACAGATAAGCCATCCAAATGTTAACAAATCCTTCGAACGAGAAGAGGAGTAACATTACCCTATTTTACTGATGAGTTTGTGTGAGAAGCAATAAAGGATTTGCATAAGATCACATGGGAAATGCATGACAGAACAAACTCAGATCTACTGAGTCCCAGTGCAGTGCCTTAAACACAAATCATCTCAGTGCCTGGATTCCCTGAACATAAAATTTGAATCAGCTGACATTCAAAATTTAAACATCTCAGAGGAAAAGATAAATGAGAAAATCTGTTTTATTGATGGCAAGAGAAATCATGTATCATGATACTAAGCCTGTTTCTGTTCCCACTGTGTCCACTTCCCAAATGGAAGACCAATCAAAGACCTTTGATTGATTTCTGTGGGAATGGGATACAGTCTATCATCACATTTACACTCTATACTTTGAGCTTTCCCAAAAATATAGGTCTGGAACACTACAGTGAAATAGTACAAAAGATTCAGAGATAATTATCTTGATGACTGTGCATACATCACACTGTTGTGGTTTTTTTTTTTTTCCCCATATGGTTTAGAAAGGAAAATATCAGCAAAACTATTAATATCTTATGACATTTAATAACAACTAGGAATGAATTAATGTTGCATTTTAACTGAATTCCTATTTACTTGTACTATCACATTTGCATCCATCTCCAAGAATCCATCATGATTAATATAAGTGCAATGAATGTTAAGATGTACAAACATTGATTTATGTATTTTATAAAGCATCAACAAATAATCCTGAAAAACAACAGAAAAAAAACCCCTTTATTCAGTTATGTGTATTTGGTGAATTTGTCTCAAGAAACACCTTTAAGTAAAAGCAATTGCTTTCAGGGATTGAATTGTTTTGTGGAGTTCAGAGAAATTACAGTTACTCAATAGAAGAATTTCACCTCTCAGCAGAGAGATAAATAATTGCTGAGTGATGAGAAAGATATAAAATATAAATGGAGTATGTGAAATAGTCATGGTAAGTATCATTTTTCTGGATGCTGAGGACACTATTGATGAATTTCCTTTCATTGTGTAAAATGAATAAACCTATGTTGAATAATGAAATTAAATATTCTATCCTCCTGCCAGAAAAGCAGAAAATACTTGAAACAGACTGCATTTCCAGATGTGATCTAAATCTCCACTGAGAAAGACCCTCATTTGCCTACTGAGGATCATAGTAAAAATGAAAATTCATCATTCCACTAGATTTAGAAAAATTAAAACAATAACACTGTGTTGAAGTAAACAACCAAGGGACTAGAGAGTCGCAGAAGAGATTTACCCCAAATGCATTTGTAATAATAGACGGAAAAACAGCCTTTGTTTTGACAGCTATAGAACCCAATATATCAAAAGAAGAATATGTCACACAGAAGAACATTGTCCTCCTCTCATGATTTTTGCCATCTATTTGAAAACAATCAAGTACAGCTTGACATGTGATGTGTGGGAACTGTATTTAAACTAGCATGACATGGTAAGGGCAAGCATCTCCCATGAGACATTTCTCATTTCTATTTTTCTATCTTCCCTTTGTGTCTTTTCTTCCTTTTAAGTACAGCATTGCATGGCAGGAAAAAATACTAAAATTTAAAAAAAAAATTGGACCAGACAGTGTGCTTCAGAAACAGGGCGTTTGGTGAACTTGAAAGGCACGAAACAGAGGGAATCTGGCAGAAATTGATTAAATGAAAATTCCACTGCTAAAGAGAAAACTATGGTAACGGCACAAATCTGTAGAGCTGTCTCTGCTTGCCCCTGCAATTGGATCTTGTGGAGGGTTGTCTCCAGGGGGGCATGGTCCTTCTCCCCCACTGCACTCATCTCTGAAATACCAGTCACATATGACTCTTGTTGTACCATATGTGATCTGCTTCATTTTCAGAATATGGATAGAACACCTAAGACCAAAGGTATCTAAGACAGAAAGAACAGAGTGTTCAGTTCACCACTGGCAGTGTACTAGGATATAATTCTGTTCTCCTAAAACAGTCAGTGTTTCTGTGCCTTAACAGGGTAGAAATTTCCCCTAAGAAAATGAAAAATATCTTCATATTGCTTTGACTCCCACACATGCTTGACAAGAGCAAGGCATTTTGATCCCTGGTAGATACTTGCACTAATGGAAGGTTGAACTGGCACCTTGCCAGTGATGGGCTGGAATGCATTGGCAGTCTTTTAATTCATTAACATTAAAACAAGGAATAGAAAATATCTTCTTGCTTGCAAGAAATAGAACAGGTCCTTCCCCCTTAACTATTTGATATCTTACATACCAGATCTGTCCTCCCCTGCTTGGCTCCATGAAACAAGATAAAGCTATGAAGAGGCCAGCAGACTTTCTAGATGCTCTCCACACCAAAATGGAAATGAAAGGTCAAGTACACTTGGCAACTACAATGGTGAGAGATGACGTTCTTACAGTTGGGTTAGTAGAGCTACAAGGAAAGGCAATTTTGGGAAAGGCAACAAAGCTACTCCAAGCAATACAGCCTTAACTTTGGCTGACCATCTATGTTGCCTTCCCCAAACTATTGAAGAACAGAAGTATAACAAAGGAGAGTGAGCAGGGCAGGGCCTGGCTGTGAGGAGGCTTTAGGGAAAGATCTGAGAGAGGGCAAAGAGGGAGAGAAGAAAAACACTAAGAGAGGAAGGAGGGAAGAGCATAAGGAAAGGCATGATTAAAATCCTGCAATGATATGCAGTGTGAGGTATGTGATGTGAGTACATGATTCAGCTACATGGTATGTTTAGTTCTAATCCAGTATTTTTTGCTGCTGTTGTGCAGCTGATAGCAAACTGAGGATAACAGGAGGAAGAAAATTTGTTCCATTGCCTCTGGGCCACTGATCTAACAGAAATATTCCCCTCTGGGAGAAGTCACTCCAGAAAGTTCTTTTTATTGCAGGTTACAAAGTTGACCCTCACCTTGATCCAAAATTCATATTAATCAGACTCCTCCTCTTGATCAGCTAGAATATAAATGAGCATGCCTGCTTTATGCTCATGCCAAAACATGTATAATGAGAATGTGGAAAATACATAGGGTTCCTGCTGAGCAAAAGAGATCTCAGAATAAGTTTCCTTGTATGATAATGAAAACATAGCAGCCTCCTTAAAACAGATTAAATTCCCTTTGAAGTGAACAGTATGCATAAAGAAATAGCTGCTTCATCTTCCCAAAACCATCGAGGAATTCTACAAGAAACTGAATTTTGTAGAGAACAAATTTGCAACTCACAAGCTATGGCATATAAAGCATTGAATCTTCTATCATTATTTTGGAATAATTTTTAAATGACTTGTGGATTCACTGCAAGAAGGAAATTTTTTTTTTTTTTGTGGTCAGAAGAAGGCTTGAAAAAAAAATTACTTGCCCTCTCCCCCTTTATTCAACTGCAATGGAGGAGGAGAGGCTTTCTTTAGAAAGCCAGACAAAATTTTCCATAGTAACTTCACAAGAAAAACAAAACTCTCATCTTTCTTATTTCAGTATATGCTGATATGACACTTCATTTTTATCCCTGCGTGGGACTTAGGTTTTTGCAAATTTAAGCACTTTAAAAAAATAACCTTCGGCGTAACGTATCTTACCAAACCTGGCTGTTCCCTGTGTTTTCTACAGAGGTTTGTTCAGGCTACTAATTTTGTCTGCATCTCACACCTACATTTCAGCCTAGCTCTAGAAAGATTCAGTGACTAATAGTTGAAATCAATAGCAATTCATGGAAGCTGCCAGGGCTTCAGTTTAGAGTAATTGATTACTGTGGTCCTGCTGAGGCTCTACACTTTTAATATAAGCATTTCTCTGAGTGGTTTCCTCTGTTAGTCATTTAGTGCACACTATTTTCATTACAAGGAGGGAACTGTGATGCTTACAAATCAAGCTCTACCAGTTTTACACTTCCTACATGATGGTTATATCATTCCTACACCACACGCCAGCTGAGAAAACGAATTCCAAATGGCTCCAGTCTTCTTCCAGGCTGGGTACATCAGGCCTTGACAACATCATGATGTGATTACATCATTTATTATCAATGAAAGAAGCAAGCCCTAACTCTTAATTAACCATCAACTCACTCCTTTCTTCCCATTTCTTACAGATAAGCTATATGTTTTCACTGTTGAATGATAATTCTACAATAGGCATAACTTGACAGTATGGACAGCACTGAATAGGGTCAAGCTTCTGAATCTCTGTATTTCAGGCCTGTTGTCCAAGAGCCAAGGGTTCCTGGACTGAACTGTCAGTAGGTTAATAGACATGGCCTTTTCTTCAAATTCCAATATTTTACCTTAGGCAAAGAGAGTATTTGTATTCCAAATATATTCCTAATAGCCACAGTGTCAATTTTTTCAATCACACAGCATTTGCCCAGTGCTCCACTAAAAGCATGTACTACATGGGTTTTATTGTAAGCCCAGAAAGCTGCATTTCGAATGATACATTTCTGTATCATTTGACTCTTGTGAACCACAAAAGCAGGAACTGCTGCATAAGTGTGTGCTCCTCTCCACTGTCTGGAACCTAATACGTGTTAATGCAAGGTATCGATCCATACTAAGTGGTACAATGCCAGCCCAATTCCATTTTTAATTTCATGGTCTTTATAACAGTGATTCTTCAGACATCATACTGGAGTTGGGAACTCTGACAACAGTCTCACACTGGTGGTGATTTGCTGAAAATACCAATTTAAATGATGTGATTTTGACTTTATCAAAGGTGCTCCGACAGTGCCATTATGACAGTACAAAGGCTTCTGCATTTTTCCTCGTATCAGGATTATGAGATACAGAAAGAGCAAAAACCACTATGGGGCCTGGTAGCTCTATGTGGCAGGCCAAACCATAGCCAATTACATTAGGTGCTGTGCAAACACAAAGTAAAGGGATTGCTCATGATATAAAGGACATGTACAAGGAGCATACAAAGAAGAGATTAAGTAATGTTAACACAGTTCTGTGGACTTCTGAGGTTTCTTATGTCAAGGATTACAGCCTAAGCTAGATGAGAAAGTGCTGTTAGTGGAAGAAGGAAAGTCATGGTCACAACTAAAAGGCTGCAGTAGCAATAAACTTGCCAGCTATTCAGCTAGAACTACCCATAAAGAGATTTTGGCCATGTTGAGGTTGAGATCTAGCTCATCCAGAGAATGAGAATATATTCAGTACATCCTCCTGTGTTATTGGCAGTGCACTTTTATACAGTGTGGGTAATAAGGTGTCTGCATGCTGGAATGACGCTCTTTGGGCAATGGCCTCACATTTATCCTCAGCATACCACTGTCAGTACAAGATGGCCCATGTCTCCTCACAGTCTAGTATGTAATGCTCCAGCCAGAGTCAAGCCTAATTTTACTCTCTATTTCTGTCTTCGAACATCATAAAACTTACAAGACACGAGGAGCACAAAGGTGAACACTCAGACCCTTTCTATGGGTTTAGGAACCAAGATGTTACTGATTTATCTGGCAGCTGCTAGAAACCAGAGTGCCTCAGGATGATGGGACAAGAGTTATTCAAGAATGTAACCTAAATATCAAACTTCTGAACCAAAGCTGAAACTCCTGGACTTCCTGTCTCAAGTTTCACTTGGAACTGGAGATACTTGGCAAGAAGTTAAAAGTAGTATCAGAAACATTCTCCATTCATTAAGTTTAAAGCAAAGTAGATGCAGTATCAGTGCTAATGTTTTACAGAGAATGAAACTGAGGCATGAAGTGGAAAAGGCTTGGCAAAGGTCAATTTAAGAGCCAGCAAGACCAATAGCTCTGGATTCTGATCTAGTGGTCTCTCTCCTCCCTACCTGCAGCTGTCCAATCATGGGAGTATTCACTCGGTTCTCTTCTTGGTTAATTGGTTTTGAAAGGTTACTATTATTCTCATTATTACATTTTTGTGACTTTCTCCCAGAATGCATACTGGTCTAAAGACTCACTCTGAATTTGAGGGATCTCATTCTGATTTTTGCAATATCAGAATTACTTTGCATTCCTGTTATCGTGATAGGATAAAAAGAGACAGCAGCAAGGAAGCCCTGAATCTCCATTACACAAATATTACTTGAAAAAAGAATCAACATATTTTAAATGTACTTAGTAAAATTTTATGAAATTGCTTTTACTGCCACAAATTCAGCAAACATCAGACTTTGCTGTATTCAAGTTACAGAAAAACAAATCTAATATAGAGGAGAAACTGCCTATGGAGTAGCTGCAACATTTGACCAAGTGTTGAAAGCAGAGAATTGTAGAGTAGCACTGCTAGGAAAGAGACTATTTTAAATGGTGCAAGTCACATTCAAACTTTATCACAGATAGGCCTGCTCATACACATTGCAACCAATGATTTACTTAGACAATAATGAATTTAGAAGTAAATTCATTTTTTTGTATGGAAAACTTTAATTGGAAAACTTTAATGGAAAACTTTAATTTCTTTAGGAACTTAATTTTTGCTTGTTTTTTTGAACAGAACACCCACATTTTCATCTGTAGACAGAGTAACATGCCTGCTTTAGCAACAACCATATGCAGATTAAATTTTCAAGAGCAAAGACATCATTATCTGCAAATACACAGCTGAAAGAAAAGGGGATGAATCAACAGAGGAACACTTGCCTTTGTAAATGCACACCTGCAGTCACTCAGTCACTGAAAGACTGCAAAGTCATATTTAGTTCATATATTTGCATATGAATTGATTATGATTTGTCTGAAACTAATGTTACACTTGGAACACAAATACCAGAAGAGCCTCAGGTACATATAAATTATTAATAGAAGAGCCTTATTAAGTCCGCCAGCTTAGCTTCTCTTAGGCAGTGCTGTTCTACTTAGTATGGTTAAGTGGCACCATGTACTACATAGTGGCAAGGGTTCCAAGAAATGAGTGATTCAACATCAATAAGGGAAGGATAATTTATAAACAAAAGCAATATAATCTCATCATTCACAAACCTTTCCTGAAATACATTAGATGCTTAACAGAAAACTGAGAGGGATCTACTTAGTTTACTGAAGAGAGTCCCTGGTAGTACAGAGAAATATGACATACAAAACTTCCCAAACTCCATCTTAAAAGTAGACAGGGATTTTTTTCCCACATGACTTGGAAATGAGAGATAAAATGTCCTTTTTTTTTTTTTTTTTTTAATGAATAATCTATATGCTAACAGGTAATCCTACCAAGAAATTTCTTCTTGGTAATTACTAAAATCCCATGCAGCTGAGGAAGATCTGTCTCTTAAATAAAAGCAGCCACAGAAATTCCAGCTGAAGAGTATAGACTCTTTAGAGCATTTAGAGCATAAAAGTCTCTCCTTCCCTGCATGCTTGTTATGGGAGTAGTAAAGTGAAACTATCTTCAAAAATAGCCAGATACTTTAAAAATAGCTACTTTAAAAACACTAATAAAAGCTTACATTCAAATCACCTATATTACATCACATAAGATACCTGATTAAAATCATGTGGCAGGACTTATTATCTAGTTGCTTCATTTACTTGAAAGGATTTCCAAAAATGCCACCAGCCTGCAGTGAGTATGACAACAGTCAAAACAGACTTATTCTAAAATCTGGTGCTATAACTTTGTGAAAGTTAATATGGCCTTTATTTACAGAACACTTCTGTTTCAAAGGCCCAAACTACTGCAATTTCACATGCAGTGGAAGTACCAAAGTGCACTCCTTACCAATGTGTACTATGACAACAGAAAACAAAGCAGTGTCTGCATTAATGAGAGCGTCCCAGCTATTTTAATAATGAGAAAAGCTTCTGAGGTTTCAGGTTCTCACTGCTCACACAGAACACAGAGGTACAGACTTCAAGCTTGACAATACCTGAGAAGACCACGTGAGCATTTTTATGACATCTGTCTTTGTATGGAATACTCTTCAAGCTAAAGATTTTTTAGCTAATGAGCAAAGCAAGTTATATTTTCTTCTTTTTTATGTTAATACTCTGAGAAAGACTGTGCTTTGCAAGGTTAATTTCAAGTCCAAACTCGCATGGGAATTAGAATAATTAGACTCATTTAAGAGAATTCTCCCCTCTGGCAGAGCTGATTAAATTATTTATACATTATCTTTTCATATAATTGCACCTAGAACTGTGTAAATGGGGTTTTTTGTCTAACTTTCAATAAATTCATAATACACATTTTTCAAGTTGGATACACCGACTGCACCTGTGACAACAGAGAACGGCTCATTTTCAAAATGCTTCAATGAGAAATTAATCCGGAGGGAAACACAAGCATGCAATTTAAAATCTTCCACAATGACAACACTGATTAAAACTCATCAACTGAAGAAATAAAATTAGTAAGACAATAAATCTTGGACTGAATCCTGTTACCCATTTCCACAGGAATAACTTCATTGACTGCAGTCACATTACACTAAAATATGAATACTACTTAGATGAGGATCAGTTCCATGATGTGACCCTTTATCTGTAATTTAATATTCTTTGCCATAGTTCCGACGTCCCTCTCTGCTGAGGATCTCAGATTCTGGATAACACCTGAAAGCTCTAATGCAATAAACCACTAGGGTGAAAAAAGAAATCTGGGGGTTGATGCTAACATTCATTTCAGCTCTATTAAGTACACTTTCTCTCTACAATACCAAGAAACTTGAGAAAGATTGAGATAATATTTTAAAGGGGATTCCTGATACAAAATAGGAACTTGTTTGCTACAGTCCCTATTAAATTGGAAAGCAATTGGCTCTGTGGACAGCTGTGAAAAGACATCTTTGCACCTATTGCAAAATTTTAAGTAGCTCCTAAAGTTGCATTGACTAGATCACTCAACAAACACAGAAATTCAGTGAAATCCCAGTTGCGTTCTTTAATGCACTATAAAGGAATTCGGAAATGGTTTTTACAGGCTCAGTATTTCACACTGTTCTTTATCATTTTCTACAACTCCAGTCAATTTTCTTTTTCCTTTTTACAATTCACTATACATTTTTAAAAAGTAAGAGTATTCTAATGCCTCTGGCTATGTTTTTCCTTACCTCTGCAGAAATGAAATAATAGGTATGGGTCTCTATATGGGGACAGCTGCATTAGAGAAGACACAGGGCTAGATAAAGAAATCCATTAAAATAATAACATAATCACATACTTATTCATTCAAGTTGTGTATGGACAAGAGTGATAAGTAAGAAAATTATGTATTCTGATGAACAAATTAATATTTTTATTAAAGAATAGATCTGCAGTGCAGTAATTCTCCAAGGCTATAGCTATGCTCAAACCACCTTAAATTAACTTCTTTAAAAGCAACTGCAAAATAAGGAAGACACTGGTCATTGCCAAGAATGCAAAGGCCTCAGCTGTAATTAGGTTTTCACAGCCAGATTCAACACATCCAATTTATTTAATTTGGAGGATGGCTATATAGGGAATATTTCCGTAACTGTCCCATGCCCTGATGACACTGGTATCACACACTCCAGCCATACACTGTCTGCTTTTGCTGCAATACAGATTTCAGCTGTATGGCCAGGAGGATCTCATTCAGGGATTCAATACTAAGATACTGCTTAACTAGCTCTGATATTGCTCCTTTGGCTATCAGTCATGCTCTGTCATCCAATTCTCTCTGACTGGCTGACAGACAAATTCCTAAGATAGGAGTCAATTTAAGGTGATCAGAATAGTTAAAAGCAATTGTTTCTGACAGGGATCCTCTGGCAAGGTGTCCTCTGGCAAGAAGCAAAACCAAAAAAAGTATTGAAAGACCACTTCTGCAAATTTATTCACTGCTTTCAGAGCTCCCTAAATCTGAACTTATAGATGCTTAAGAGATCTCCTAAAAGATGCTAAAAAACTTCTCTGTATTTCTTGAAAACAAATGATCTGTAAGGTCTTTATAGTGCCCACTCACACAGCGTTACTGCTGTAATTACTATCTAGTATTTGAATTACACAGCTAGTTATAAAGACTGCAATTTGCACAACCTCACATATAAATGCACAACTGTTCTTACTCTGAAAACCCTAAAAGCTGTACTCAATTAAGATATTCTAAATAATGATGACAACATCATTAGAAATAATATTGTATCTGAACTGGATGTAGTTTTACCTCAACAGAAGCAGAAGAACCAATTCAGCACCTGTTTTAGAAGCTGTATCTATGCTAGTGCCTACAAGACAGTCATTTAAGTATTCCTAGAAATGCAGTTCTCTGTTGGCACTTTGCACTGGGGACAAACAGAATTTTTCTTACAAATTAGTCTATTGAGAGTTCATGAAAGGCTCTGTTTACTATCGAGATTCTATGCAGTTCAGAGCAGATGACAACTTACAGTTACACATACTTACCTATTTACTAATTTCATCCCTTGATTGACACTAAAAACATTTCTGGTGTGATTTTAATAAAAGAATCCCCACTGCATTTTCCCTAACAGGCAGCCAAAAACACACACCAAGGACTTGTCCAGAGGGACCTGCACAAGCTCAAGAAATGGGCCCAAGAGAATCTCACGAGGTTTAATAATACCAAGTACAAGGTGCTGCACCTGGGTCAGGGCAAACCCCAGTACCAACACAGGCTGGGGGATGAAAAGATTGAGAGCAGCCCTGCCCAGAAGGACTTCGGGGTGCTCGTGGATGAGAGGCTGGATGCACTCACAGCCCAGAAACCAACCATGTTCTTGACTGCATCCAAAGTAGTGTGGGCAGCAGGTCAAGGGAGGGGATTCTGCCCCCTCTACTTCACTCTGGTGAGACTCCACCTGGAGTGCTGTGTCCAGTTCGGGAGACAATATGAATTGCTTGTATTTTCTGCTTACTTAATTCAAACAATCTTGCAACAAGAGGCTATTTTTCACACAATCTTGCAACAAGAGGCTATTTTTCACAATTTCAATAACTCCCTTAAATAGCCTTAACACCATCCTATCTATACAGCACTTTGTTGTGGTCCCATGAGAAGCGCTTTGTGGAGCTTTACGTTGGAGTTTGTTCCTATCCTAAGCCTCAGTATATGACCTATGATCTGTTGCCACCCAGACATACCTTTCCTGACACAGAAATAATAAGCATTAGGAATAAAACCTGTAAAAGAACTACAGTACCTGCTGCTAATCTATTAAATACATTGTAGCAAAACTTATTACTGAACTACACCAGTGCAAATGACCCTCAAGTTACCAGGTGATCTGGTATCTGCAGTTTCATAGGCAATTTCAAAATAATTTCTTTTTAATGCACAGATACTCTAAGCTGAAAGATCTCAAACCCAAAAGTTAAAAGGCCAAGTCAATGGAACCTGTCATTTTGCAGACCTTTGAGAATCAGATCACTTTAAAACAACCTGAAATAGATCATGAATTGTTGCTAAATGAGTAACAATGAACTTCCCTCTACTATAGTCATTTTTCTCATGAAAAACTTTTCCATTGCTTCAGATAAGAGTAACATAATTGGAAAATTCTTGGGAAAGACAAGGGTCTAGAAGGCTTAGGGACTACAACTCTTTTCCTAAATTCATCATCAAATGGCTAAATGCTAACATTGGCAAGGTAAACATTCATCTCTGTGACATTGAAGTTTTTGCTTCTTATTGCCTTCTGCAAGGTCAGAATTGTCATGCATTTTTTAAGACACTAAATTATTTTTCAAGACACTAAATTATTTTTCTCTGTCCATTAAAGCAAGCAACCCCTAGGAACACTTCTGTTGGTACTCAGTGAAACTCCCTCTCACTGCATTCTGGCAGTTTAGAAATCTCTTAAGCAGGAGAAAAGATACACTGATTTCTATTTCTCCAAAACAAAATCATTTTCACAGCATTTCTACATTTCTGTTACCATTTTTACAAGACTCTCTCCTGAAAAGTCTTCCACTTCACCTAATACAGAATTAGAGTATGGATGGAAGTAATGGAAAGCAGGATGTCTCTGGGCAACATTCAGATTCTGAGTTGAAATTCCAGTACACCTATTTGGTTCTCACAGTCTTTGTTTAACTGAGTATAAAGTGATGCTAAGATTGACTAACCTCAATATTTTCTTACAATTATTTAAAAATACTCTTATCACAAAATATTTGTGTGAAGTATGCCAATTACTTCAATAATACAGAGGGATTCAGTTTACAGTGCAATGATCAGCAGATGAGAAATGGCAATGCAGCAAGGAATCTAACAGTTAAGTATTGATACTTGGTGTGAACTTCATATATTCACAAGTTTCATGCTATAAAATTTCTTCTTTTTTAGTTTTTATCCTATTTCCTCTACATACTGTTCTTCCCCATGACTTTGCAGGGCACTGGAGCCCTCAGTCAACATTTCCAGCAGTTTACCTCAGAGTACAATTCAACATTTTTCAAAATGCACAGAATACAGCTGATCGTACTCAGGTGTAAGTTAGATATGAAAATCTTTGGTTTTGCCATTGTCAACTCTTACTAGAAGACTCTTTTACTAGAGAGCCAGTATTCGCTTCTGAAAAAAGTGGAGTCTAGCGAGGGACTCACATCAAGCCAGAACCTAATCAGCCCACTGAAACAGCTTTTTTCCCCCCCAGCTGTTCACATAGTAGTGTTTTAATGAGAAAGGCAAAGCAACCATTTCTCAATACTTAGAATAAGAGTGCTCTCCAAACCATGGGATCAGTGTGCATGGCACCTCTGCAATCCTCTAACTTACAGACCTGATTTTAGCTTTGCAGACATCTTCATTCTCCTTTAATGGGAAGAGAGACAGACACAACGCATGTGGGAGAGGGAGAAACTAGGAAGTAAGGAACAAAAGAACACAAATTTAAGGAAAAGCTACTCAAACGTCGCTAGTACCAACTCAGCTGGAATATGACTCCATGGTATAACATTCACCTTTTAAATACCTCATGGAGATTGATACCTCTTCTTGACAGAACAGGAAGTGCTAACATGTATTACCCACAGCTCTCAAAAGAGAAAAAAGGTCTGCCAGCTCCCAAACAGAAGGTGTGTTCTGGAGGAAAACAGTGCTGTGCGTGGGGGTGGCAGCAGTTTCTCACACCATACAGACTTGCTTTTCAGAGCACAGAAAATGCATCCTTGTGCACACAGCTTGTGCATAGTCATCCTGGCTCAGGCATTTTTATAGAAACACCCTTATCTCACTCAAGGTATAAACTTGCTCAACAAATACCAAGAGAATACTGCAGATCTGCTTTCAGTTTGGCATTCACATAGTTAGCACTGAGGCAAGTACAGGGATTTTGTAAGGCTGGCTATCTTCCCCAGCCTAGGCTGCCCCCAGAGCTCTGTATATGCCCTATATACACACTACATTCAGATGTGCAGTGGGCTGCCACAAACTTGGTCTCCATCAATGCACCATGTTATTTTGAGTTCTTCTATTTTTTCCCTGTTGTTTACTTCTTAAGTAAATTCATTTTCCCAAGATATGGTGCCTAACAAACTGACTATCTATGATATGCCTCAAATACCAGAATACATTAGACTGTAAGAAGGCCCTATGGTGATTTGTTAATTAGCTTAACCCTTTTGGGACACAGAGAAGGCATTTTTTATTAAAACAGGATAACCCTGGACTATATTGATCTGACTGAGAAATGAGTATTTTAGTCAAGATGAGTCTCAAGATGAGCACATCCTGGAAACAGCAATGTTGTTTCCATAGCAATGCCATGACAGCCTCTAGAGTGAAATAGTGCGCTACCAG
Organism: Coloeus monedula; assembly: GCF_965178545.1. Lineage (NCBI taxonomy): Eukaryota > Metazoa > Chordata > Aves > Passeriformes > Corvidae > Coloeus > Coloeus monedula. The sequence continues at coordinate 63,317,228 of NC_138785.1, forward strand.
GAAATGAAGGGAGTTCAAGTGCTATGAGCTACATAGTTCTGTAAGCAATCCAAATACATTCTCATAAAGAATATTTAGTGCAGCTAGATAGTCCAAAGATTGCTGTTAATGGCAAGTAAGCCTTATCAGTATGCTCCTGGCAGTCCTTTTTTCTCATTCACTTCACCCAAGATGACTATCTAAAGGCTTAACCTATGTGCAACACTGCTAAACCATTTCAGACCAAACATTAACAAGTACAGCAACCCTTACCTTACTTCTTTTCCAGTGCAGAATATCATCCATAATTAAGGTCACTGACTCTCGCTCTCCATAACACAACCAAACACATCAAACCTTTTACTGAAGAAAATCCTAATATGTGCTATTATTTACCAGGCTAAACTTCCCCCTTCCTTTTCTCTCACCTCCTCCTCTCCCTTGCCTCCTCCTGCCCAAACAATACTGAGCAGATCTGCTTGCAAGTGGGAAGCAATGTACAGAAGTCTTGCATACTCCTCATTAAAATTTAGATAGGCATAGCATAAACTCACTTGACTGCTTTTCACCCCAGTTAGTGCTTACGCTAATACAAAAGCAAACCAGAAAAGCATTAGTTGTATTTTATCTAAGGCTTTACCTAAGAGAAATATTCTGGTCAAATTCTGCAGAACTGACTTAAAATATTTTCCAAAGATTAAAGAACTAATTTAAGATCTCCATCGCTCTGTATTTTCAAAGAAATGAAAAATTATCAGTGATTTGTAAAACTGCTAAAATGATGGTGATAAACAAACTGCTCTCAAATTAAATTCTACAAGGCAAAGAACTTTACTTGTAAAACACCTTAGCAGACTGCTGCTGATTCAGTCTTTCTCCAGCATTTCCCATGCAATTTGTGAAGATGTTCAGACATGAACTGAATGTCCAGAAACTCTACCACTGTATTTGTTGTTTGTGTCATTGTCACAACCAGCCTCTTGGGTAAACAGATTGTAGGTCATTATATGTAGCAGTGCTGCCTCTGAGGGAAAATAGAAAGACGAATACTCATTCCTGCCAGACCCCTTATTAACAAAAGCCACTTCAAACCAAAATGTTTTCTATTTATTGTTTAAAACATGCACTTCAAGGAATCAAGCCTTGAATGTAAAACAGCAAGATGCTTCATTTCCCTTTTGCATTCAGTAAAAAGATGTGAAACAAGCATTTTTAAAACAGCCTCAGCCTCCTCCTGCCTATCCCCCTAAATGCGTTACTGAAGGCACCAAGCCCAGCAACATTCATTTATAATTTAAACTGTTTGCTTGGCAGAATTTTTTCACCTTAATATGTCTAGTCTTAATTGCAACTGGCAAACCCAGTGATTTTACCAGAAAATCATCTGCTTCCAGGAGATTTGTAAGTTGGTCTTCTGAAGGACAGAAATGCAGTTTCAGGGACAGATGTTGTTGTTGTTTTCCAGGGAAAAACACGTCCCTGCAATTTTACAAGATGTACAGGGCTCTATATGGACAGAAAGATACCTCTTGGAAGACTGATGCAAGTTTAACTTACTCATCCCCTTCTTCCAGTTATCATGGCCTCCCAGTTAATTTCCCAATACGAGCAATATTCTGTAACTATCTCACCTTCTCTTGGAATGCCTATGTCAAAATTTTTGTTTAATCAAAGAATTAGGTAAAAGTAATATGCCTGCTGACCTGGTTTTGACAACTGAGTAGAGACAAGTACAGCTTATATTGTCTGAAACAGTAGTGGATACAGCCTCTAACTCAGCCTGCTCTCCTGAATACATACCGGCATCCAGCCACAAAAGCCAATGTGCTGCCACCATGGGCACCTTAGCAAGAACATTTTGCCCCTAGAACTGATTATCCTGTTACCTAGTGTTATCTTCTATCACTGCCTAAACTCTCTCATCACAGTCCTCACAGATTTTCATTCAAGTGTAAAAGAAGCAGCAGTATCTTTATCCCAATCCAAGACAGAAATCCAAGTATTCCAAAGCCACTGTTTCAGTTACAGGAAAAGTTTCCTATCCTAAACTCAGAAACACTCTTCATTTCTCTCTCCTCATCATTCTTAGAACATACTTAGAAAATGAGTGTGTCATTATAAATTTTATCATATTTTAAGAGTTAAATCAATGAATCAATCAGAAGTTTTAAAGCATATTTTATCAGCAAATACTCAATAACAGGAATGTGCTAATGCTTGAAACAGAGTCCACACAGCTATTCATTTATGGTGATATTTCTGTCAGTAAGCTCTTAGTGTGGCAAATGACACTAAATCTCATGCTGTCCTCATGAAATATAATAACTATTTACTTGGTTTTTGAAACTTTTCAGGAACATTTGTCTTGGCAATCCATAGTTTATAAAATAGCTTTTAATAAGACAAAAGGAATTGCCAAAGGCAACGCCTTATCTTGCATAAGCATTCTGGAATGTGATCTGTGATCATACACAGGCGCACAGAGATTGCTGTGCTTGGTCTGACCCACTGCTCTGCCTTAGAAGAAAGATGAGGACACAAAATAGAGGAGAACACACAGCAGAGTCACATGTAAATGTTTTCAGGACAGAGAGAAGTCTGAAGGGTGAAGCTGCTGTGAGGAGGACACTGTCAGTCACACTGCTACTCCAAATAGGTGTGCTGGCAAATAATTTTCATCTGTCTTACTAAGGAATGAAGTACAGTTGCTTGGATATCAAGGCAGACATATCTGGACTTTGAAGTCCCACATATAAATTGTTCCTAAATAAACAGTCATATTAAAGAGGGCACCTATTTAGCTTGTTTAATCTACACAGGTGAAAGACAGAAGAACAATGTGAGTTTAGAAACAAATTGAAAAGATGTTCACTACAAACCCCAGCGTAAGGGCACCTGTCACTTGATCCTGCAAAGGTAATTTTTTAAGGACATTAAGAGTTGTTTGATTTAAAGACCATGTTTCCTGTGACATTAGCAAAGTATGGGTTAAGTTTCCAAGATGAAACCTGGCCCACAAAGGAAGAAATACAATCACCAGAGTCAGAGAGAACACCCCATCACATCGGTGCCTTCTCTTAGGAAATCTGCCTCAACAGGACAACTTCACTTTGACATCTAATAGTCCCTCATGTAAACCCACAGAGACATATTCTTCTAACTCTTTTTGATACACTCAAAAAGAAATCGGCAAAGGAATACAACATTCTGACCTGGCCCCATAACCTATTTCTCTTACCAGTCTATTTATGTTCTGCAAAACAACAGAGAATCACTTTTCTTGGCTACAGTCTCTTTTGCTCCCCCTCCAAGACACCCTGTTGTAGTGCAAGGGGCAGCCTCACAGATGGCTGGAATGATTCCACAATGGAGCTTTCAGGAAAACGCCAGCACTTGAAACAGCAATGCCTTCACTAATCACAGGCACAACTCACACAAAGCAGCTGAACCTCACCCCCAAACTGTGCACATCTCAGGCATTAGGGTTCTGGGAAGCAGGATGATGGAGAATGGGAGGCAAGATCAGGGAAAGGACTGACCCTGCAGCAAAACAAGGTGCAGTAGCTCAGCATGAAATGTCTTCAGGAAATAACAGTACAGAGTATTTTAGTCAGGTGGATAGCTACCATGCAGCTGGCATCTGCTTCCTATTTAAATGTCTTTCACCAACACCATCATTTTTCATTAAAAATTCCCTGATTTTTGCAATCTCTTAGCTGTCTCTTACAATATCTGAGCATTTTCTGTTACAATTACTGCAGAGATTCTGGTAAGTAAAGGTATATTTTAAAACCTGCAGAAAAATATTTTAAAATAGCTGTCTTAAGCCCTATTAATAACATGAACACTGAGCAAGGAATCACAATAAAGGATACTGAAACTCCTATCTGTGATAGCTAAATGCCAGAGGTTAATCCTGAGATCATCAGCTGACATGTATGTCTCACAGTCACTGTTGACGGATATTGAGTTGACATGATAGGTGTGACCATTAGCAAAGATTCTCCGGGGAGTGACTTCTACCATCAAATCCATGGGTTTCAATACAGGCACCTGCCAAAAAAAATACCAAAACACAAACCAAAAAGGGAGTAAGACAAAAATACTCTTTACTAGGATGACGAGAATTCCAATAGAGAGAAAGCATTTAGAAGACTGCGATACTATAAAACTTTTTGACAGTGTACATAAGCTGAATTTCCCCATGAATTAGTTGCTGGACAAGGCCTTCCTTGCCAAGGAGGAAGGGAAAGACAAGAGAGCCAGGCAGAGCGATGGAAAGCCTGGACTGTGGGAAGGGAGAGACTGGCAGCTGCCACAGGACAGGTCAGTCCCACTGCAGGAGCTACTGTCTCACACACACAGGAGGCTCCGGCAAGCAGTGAAGCACTAGTATTTTGCTTTTGCTAAAGGGTTTGCCATTAGCTGTAGATCATTTAACTGTATTTGTTTTGCTACTTGATATCTCTCTTTGAAAAAACTCAAGTGGTGAAAAGGCTATAATCTCAGCAAAACATAATAAACAGTCTTGCAAAACAAAGCCAACATGACACACTGTACATACACATGTACCCCTGAAAAGCCAGTATCACAGATTATCACTTGTCAGTGTGCCCTCGTTATTTCCCTGTGTCATTTGAAAGTCATGCTTCAATAAGTAGACACTCAATTTATTCACTATCAATAAAGCATTAAACACTATAAGCTGTGGTCCATGACTGGGACTATTTGATGTTGTTGAACATGCATCAGAAATATCATACATCAATCCACAAGGTAGTTTAAAGAGGAATACAGAGTAGTTAAAGATCTGAGTTTCACTTTCTACTAAACGAACAAAACAAAATTCAACCTTGAATTACAGAATATCTCAAGTTGGAAGGGACCCACAAGGATCATGGAGTTCAACTCCCACCCTAAACAGCACCGTCCCCAAGAATCACACCTCGTGCCTGAGAGCATTGTCCAAACGCTTCTTGAACTCTGTCAGGCTTGATGCTGTGGCCACTCCCCTGAGGAGCCTGTTCCAGTGCCCAAACACCCTGTGGGTGAAGAACCTTTTTCCAATATCCAACCTAAACCTCCCCTGACACAACTTCAGGCCATTCCCTTGGGTCCTGGCCCTGTCACCCCAGAGAAGAGATCAGTGCTCGCCCCTCCTCTTCTCCTCAAGAGGATGCTGAATTCTCAGACTATAAGAAATCTGGAATAATTTTGTTTGCCTAATCATACAGAATAGATAAATATTCCATTAATGTAGTCATCTTTACACTTTGGAAGCTTTTTTTCCCAATAGACAATATTGGCTTGTTTTAGAGATGGAGGTTATTTGTTTATTTTCAATAATAAAGACATTCTAGTGTTTATACAACATAGCCTTCCAGTTCTAACCTTTAGCCACTTCCTTTGCCACAACATCTGGAGTGAATTCAGCCAAAAAAGTCTGAGAGCAAAAATTTACATTACTGTGTAGATGATGGATCTCTTCTCCCAAGAAACAAGTGACAGGAGAAAAGAAAATGGCTTCAAGTGGCACTGGGAAGGTTTATATAGGATATTAGGAAAGATTTGTTCACCAAAATTTTTGTCAAGCACTGTAAGGGGCTTCCCCAGGAAGTGGTTGAGTCACTATACCAGGAGGTATTTAAAAGATGTCTAGAAGCAGCACCTGGGGACACGGTTTATTGAATATGGTAGTAGTGGGCTAATGGTGGGACTTGATAATCTTAAAGGTCTTTTCCAAACTAAACAGTTCTATGATCACACATGCTTATATGAGTTCCATGACTGCATCTTTTCAGCAATGCAGAATCTCAGGTTCACCAGAGCACAGATTACTGCAAATCCCATTCTTAAAATAATTTTTTATAAAACTGAAAAAGAGATGAAACTGAAATTTGGTGTACTGTCTTTAACTCAGTTGCTCTGAATGTGGCAAGAACCCTATTCAAAATTAATTACAAGTAAAATGCCTCCAGCAAACCAGGTTAAAAAACCTTTTATGAAAGCACATTAAATCACACTAAGAGAATTTTATCAGGAACAATAAAACCAACAGGAACTCTCAAAAATATTTGGTCAGTATATCATACAGCATTTGTGACCTGAAAATATACGGCAGATTCAACAGAGTTATCAGTCAGCTAAAGCTTCAGTAAGAATAACCACACAAATGACTAGCATTAGGTACATATTTAAATCCTTTAGTGAGTTAGCACTACCTTTTTCATACAGAAACAACTAAATTTTGGATGTGGACAGAAGCTTACCTGCAGTGATGTTACTGTAGAAAGATCTTTAAGCTTTCCTTCTTCATCTTTTAAGTTGTACCCCTCTGGTCTCTTATCTCTTTCAGTAATTTTCCACAATTTGATTGTTTTATCTTTAGAAGAAAAGACAAGTAACTGTCAGCATAGGAATTCTGAATGCAGTTACTCACCTTTCACAATATATTCCTTAAAGAAGTTTTTACAGCTTGGTTTAGACAGGTCCTGTGCTGAAATAGTCTGGGTCACTTCATTCTGCACATCCAGAAAATGTTGCCAACAGACAAAATACTCATAAAGCACATCCCATATACTCACACCGAGTCAGGGGTTCCTGGCAGCTGACAGACTGTGCAGAGCATGTAGAACACATGCTGCTTGTGTATGCAACCTGGCAGCTTGCAGGTGGAAAAACCCAAACTACTCCATGCTCACTGCTGAAGCTCAGTTTAACAATTTGACTTGGCAAGGAAATAATCTCAGTATTAAAACCAGTTTGGCATTAATGCCAGTTTGCTAGGTTATAAACAGCACAAGAACAGCATGGAGTACACAGCCAGACCAATGATGCCTTTCTGGTCCAATGTGGGAACGGGCAGTGGTGCATTGGTGTAACATCAGGAGCCCCTGCAAATGAAAGGCTGTGTAAAAAACGAGGCATTTCTCCCTCCTAATGGGAAGCAGCTGAGAAATAAGTGAGGGAAAGTTAAAAAACCCCAACCAAGCAAAGAGAAATGTGTTGCAATGACAAGAGAGAGAAGTAAGGAGAAAAAATATATTAATCTTGCATGGAATGGAATAAAATCTAGACTCTTCCTTTTTCATGACGGGTGAAACATATGATGAGAGAGTAACGGCGTCTCTCAGTTAGCAAAGCGCCTCTGAATCCAACAGACATGTTTTAAACATTTCACACTGTGTTTGTCTTTGGGTTTGGTTTTTTTTTGTAGAAGCTGAAGCTGCAGATTTCCTAATGCTGATTGTCCACTCCCACTGTGATCGATCTCCTAACCTGCCAACTCTTAACGCTTCCTAGACTGAAAAATCAATGCCAACTCTTCTCCTGCAAAAAATCTGTCCCTGAAATTCTGATGGTTGTTTTGCTCATCTGCTTGTGGAGCAGCCAAAGTCTTTCCAAAGCTTCTGCCCTTCAGCTGCCACCACTGATTTATTAACCCCAGTTCCTGCATCGTTTCTGATTTTATCCCACTTTCTTCCTTTACCCTTCTTTCCCCAAGTACATAGCAGAGCATAATCATTTCCCCAGTGTGGCTGATCAAAATACTCCTTTCAAATGCTAGTACAAATCACTTTAAAGACAGGATATATGAAAACATGAATTGATTTGCATTTCTTTAGCAAGTTTAACTTTGAACTTTTTTGTTTCAAAATCAGTCCCTCCCTTACTCATTTTTTTACGATTATGCATTTCTTAACGATATTGATATGCTAATACACAAGCAAAAAAAAAATCAGAATACAATTACAATCAATCTCCAGAACAAGAGGTTAGTTTAATCTGCAACTAAAAAGCTCCATTTAAATATTCAATAAATTTCACTTGTATTGTATATCATGTTAATTAATTATGAAAAATACACATGGGTCATGTCATGCACTTGGTTTTTTTGTTACATGTAAATAGTGCCTTCCTGCTGATCTAGTCAAAAGAATTATAAATATAGCATTGTAAAATGAATTATAAGAAAAAACACAAACAATTTTCCATCGTTAGACTTGACTGCTATTAATAAATCTATCCCTTTCCTGAGTGAAAACTATTTTATTAGCAGTTAAGGATATCATGTGTTGGTTTTCTTCTCCTTCATCCACTTCTGGACTTTAAATACTCCTTAGAAGTTTTAAGCATGCCTATATTTTGAAAAATATAAAAAGAATAGAAACATTGCTGTGAGGTTAAGCATTCTGTCTCAAGGGTGTTGTGAAGTTAAAATTAACTAACGTCTGGTAAGCATTCTGAAATCCTCAGATGAAAGGATCTGTATGGGCCAAATTCTGATCTACCCTATGGAGCTCACATTGAAAGTGGCCCAAATGTATTCTGGTACAGAAGACACCAATGAATCAGAAAAAGTTGTTATTATTATACTACAAAATCAGTTCAGTTTACAGTGCAAACTACAAATTTGCTAACTGCAAGCACTGTAAATCCACAGTGGGATTTGAAAGCCTTGGTGATTTCCTTCCGTCTCCTAAAGGCTCCATTAATTAGGATGCCACAATCGAAGCTTAGCTGATAATTTGTTGAAAACGTGGACTGGAAAGGAACCAAGATTGCAGAAACAATTGCAGAATCAACTTCAGACAGAAGTCCTCCTTGGAATGACAGAAACAGATTTGGGCAGTTGCAGACCTGCCAAGTCTCATATATTGAGGGTTAGATTTAGCCTGACCCTCCCCTCATGTTCCTGAACAGCAGGATGCTCCCTCCAGCACATGCAGTGGGCACTGTCCACCTGAGCATGCAGAAGGAAAGGATGCTGTTTCACAAGTCTCATTTTTCTGCAAAAAACCATGCATTAGATTCTAAATTACCAGAGAGCAAAATATCAAAGATTGCATTAAAATAGCAGGCTCAGAATTTAGTAAACAAAGATCAGTATTCAAGATATTTCTACAATCTGTCCAATGCGAGGATGTATGACAGGTAATGCCTTCAAGTTAGGAAACATGCCATTATCCTTTTTTATAGGCATGGAGTTGATATACATTGTCAAAGGCTTCTCCCAGGTAATCTGTAAGGCAGTGAATAATTCAACAAGGGCTGTTGGTACCTGAAGTTAAAACCACCTTTAAGAATATGCCAGGAGGTGAATATTCAGACTTCAACCCTGCTGTGCCAGGAAGCGAGGAACCCTCCTTGGCACACACAAATGTTTTGCAATTCAAAGCCAAAATCCAAAGCCTGTGCCAGTGGAACCATTTCTGTTCTCCTCACCATAAAGAGTCTGCTGGGATGCCCCAGAACTAAGGGGGAAAAACAAAGTACTTTTCCAGGTCCTAGGCTTCACTGTTGGTTGAAACTGGATTAACCACAGCAGCACTAGGACTGATTCTTTCTTTCTTTCTCCCCTCTCATGACAGTATGAACGAGAAAACTCACATCATGGTCTATTATCTATAACTCTAAAAGCTGAAAATCTGAGGACTTGGCTGTACTGCTCTGCGTTTCTAAAAACAAACTTTAAAATGAAGAGAGAGGTTTAGTTTTAATAATCTGCTTTTGTATCACAAGCTTGGAAGAAGCCATTCTTAGTTATCTGAAGAAGGAGGGGTATTTTGACCAAGGGAGAAGAGTAGAAGTAAACTCCCAAACTTCATAAGGTGACTAATCATTAAATTAGCATAAATCACCTGTCTGTAACAGATGTTTCATTCCAAATAACCAACAGTGCCCTGAAAAAGTCAAAGACAACTTTAAGTAGAACAAACTACAAAATATTAAAAAATTACTGTCTACTTTGAATTATTGTAAACATTATTTAATGCTATATATTTTAATGTGAAGCAATTGCTTTGCCCTAAAGTGTCAATTCACAAAGATGAGATGACACTATGTTTTATCAGCAATTCCCAGTTACCCTCAAACTTCTACAACAAAAAAGTCTTTTCTGATTACCTTTAGATCTAAAATTTAAAACCAGGTATTTTATCTCATGCATCATCTGCAGTAATAAAGTTTGTAGGTGTCTCAATGCTTCCTAAATGACACTGTGCATGTTAGGTTACACTCAGTTTTGACCCGAATTTCACATCAGAATATCCCCTCTTAGTAGTAACAGTACCTTCTTTATTCAATAGGCCTTAGACATGCTAGAAATGAGTCAGTATGAATATCCTATTATTATTCCTACTGTCTTCCCAAGATTTGTGTACCTCTTTAAAACTTAAATAAACTATTACGATAATGAATGAAAAGAAAAAGAAATTAATCTGTCACCTACATTCATTTACACATCTACAAATAATAAAAGTTATTACAAATACAGCAGAAAAAATTCTAAATTTCCCATGAAACACAAGCTGCTGAATAAGGTGATGCCTTTGTCACAAGATCTATTTCAGAATAGCACTGCATATTAATAGAAAAATGGATAGCTCTCTAAACATCTATGAATAATCAATCAAAAAACCCTCATGATTCTATGAATAAAATATACAAACAACAGATATCAGAAGCAGTATGACAGTCTTGGTAAACTCTGAAAGAGGAAATTACTAAAACAGTAGATTAAAATGAGCAAATATATACCGTCAGCACTAGAACACATAGAGCAAATACTGCAAATACTGATATGTCCTGCATACTCTCATCAATCTCACCATTTGTTGATAGAAGTGAGTGAGCTGCATTTTGCTGTGGTAACCACTTGATCTTGTTTATTTTTTCTTCAATCTCCAAGCTCTTCAGATAATCAAATTCAGGTTCATGGCTCTGGAAAGTGCTGTAAACATTGTACTCCCCCTGATTGTAAGGCTCATTTTTACTCTATGGAGAATAAAACAAAATGTTGTTTATGACAGCAATATATCTTCATCTCTTAGGAAAGGTGTATAAGCAGCCTTATAAATATAAAAATATTGAAAATGTAATTTAATTTCTCACTTAAAACATTATATTGACAGATTTGTTTCAACAAGAATGAAATTTCCTGTGAGTATTGAAACATTTAATAATAGAATTTTTGAAGAAATGTCAACTATTCAGGAAAGATTTCTACACAAGACACTGCAGATGGAGGGAATTTACAAGTGGAACATAAAGGTAAGCGAAGGTATTGTTTAAAATGGAATGGCACCATCAGGCAAAAGCTATTAAAACAAAGCAAAGTAAAACAAAAATAACCTCTTTTTTTTTCTTATATTGGATTTTGGAGCTTTGAATCATTTTTGTTTGGGACAGCAAACTTAAGAGTTAAAAATCCTTACCCTTTTTCATTTTCTCTCTAAACAGGTGGTGCTCTGTTTTACTGAATCTTGAGATTATAAACAAGTTTGTTAATTCAATTCAAGTATTAAAAATTAAGCCAGGTTTTATCAGGCTATTAAGGACTACATTGGTGACTCACATACCTCAGGTTCCCTTTGGAATATAACAACTCGACCCCCCTTGTCACCAGTAGCCAGCAGTTCTCCAGTGTGGTTGAACTCAACTGTAGAAATAATATCAGCTGGAGGAAGAAAGAAAAAAGGCAGATTTTAGACTGCTGCTACAACACAAAGTCACTAGAAATATCAGGCACTCCACAAAAAAATGCAACAAATGAGGGATTTGAAGGAATACAAATGAATTCACTAACACAAACAGGCTGCATGCCGTTACAATCTAAGGTAGCTACACAATGAAACAAGTGCAAACAGTAACCAAGCAAATTTGTGTTTCCAGCACATCTGCAGCGTGAGGGAGGAGAAGCTCTCTGGAGAGGTTATGCTTCAAGAAGAGCCATCTTGGGTGGCTATAAAGCTTTTTTTCAGTATTGGCAAAGAACAAAACTGGCCTCCTACTATATGCTCTAGCAAGGACGAATATAACATCAGTTCTCTTGCATGTATTATTTATTCCACAACCTTTCTGGTGATTTTAACATAACCCCCTAGCATGAGTTTTCTCAAATATATATTTGAGTCAAGAGTGCAAAAGCAAAGTACATGCAGCCTGTCCTACCACTGAGGAATGAAGGCGAAACCAGAACTGTTCACTGTGAAGTGCTGGCAAGAGCCCGTTCTAACCACTGTTTTCAGAAAATCCTTTCAGCACCGTAAAAATGTGTCATCAGAAGAAAAAAAGAATCTCAGTCTCTCTTTTCTGAATTCTCAGCTGCTTTTCCCTAAGCAATTTCATCAGTTTAAACAAGAAACCTCATCAAAACCTGAGGCCAGTCTTAAGCACATATTACTACACATGAGCATGAGAGGGAGAAAGAGGCTGTAGCAGCTAAAGAACTGGTTCTTCTGTTTGAATGACAGTACATGCTAGAATCATAATCCGCAGTTAATCCTACACTATTAGCATAATTTAAATTAAAATGCCTAGTGCAATAGTAAATTAAGAAACCATCATCTATACAATCACAGGCAAATGCAGGGTATTACCCAGAGATTGCATGTATGAATCCTCTATAATGATCAGTATTCACTCATCAGAAACATGGGCCAGATTTTAGAAGCGTCAGTAGTTAGGAGCTCCCCTTTAGGCATGAAAAGCTGCAGTTCCCAAACACGTTCATCATCCATCAGTTTATAGTGAGAACAATGAAGTGACAGTGGGCTAAGCTCTTTTGAAAACCTAGCCCCAAATGAGTTCACAAAAATTCAAAGGAATTGAAATAACAAGTGGATGTACCATTTACTTGATACATTTTATGAATTGAAAACATCTGTTCCTATTATTCTTTTAATAAACTAGCAGTTTGGTGTTAGACAGCTTCTGTTGCCAGTAGCTCTCATCAGCAACACAGCCATCAAAAGCCAGATTCTTACTCAAATATTATAAACTATTTACCATCTAAAAAGGAAAACTTTGCCCCAACCACAGTAAAGGAAAATATCTTTTCATTTTTTAAACAAATCTTCCCCATCAAATTCTTCTAAATCAAACCAGCATTCCGCCTTTATTTCCTCCACTACTCCATATATAAAGGAAGAAAGAGGAATCATAAATGGATATGCTGACTTTGAGAAAAATGGCACAGAGTATTTTGGGTCTGAACCCAAACGTAATGACATTTGATTTTTATGTGGACTTACACAGACTGCATATTTCATAGGTAATAACTACAAAAGCCTGAGACTCACTAAGGTATAGGAAAAGGAGAGAGACTCTGGTTATGTTTTATGATGCTCTGGGGCTTGGGATGGGTGGAGTTTGACCTCAAAAAAAAAGCTTTTTTTTTTTAAACCTAAAAATCTAATCAACTTTTCTGGCATGTGAAGTTCATTCATACTGCTTCCAGTGGAAGAATACTTCTTGGCTATTTTCCCCTTAACCTGAAGAGTTTGTACAGATAGGAGGTGTGGTCATCTGCTTATAAAATGATACGTGCATGATTTTACTCATTCAAAGCTGTATTTCACCCCAATCACACAGGCACAACTGCAGAAGCCTCATACTGACACTCCTTTTAAACTGAGGCTTATCTTAAGCATGCAATGGGCAAGAAGGGTAAATGCAGAGGGAGGAATGTGATATTTAAATATGTGTGTATGCATGTGTATGAGTCATGTACCTAAGACTTTCCCAACAGGTCACAAAAGAGTAAGACGAAGTAACTGCAAAAGGATGAATGGCATTTGAACTTATATGTGTGAATACACTTGCTCTTGGCCTGGAATACCTCCACAACATCACAAAATACTCTTCTCTTCAGTGACAGTGGTCATAAAACATACTGCACTTTACAGAGGGCACCAGTCAATGCCCAATAAAGTCCACAGCAGTATTTGCACAGCCTTCAATAATAACTGAGCCAGATTGAAATAAAACAGCTCTGCATTTTCTTACTATATCGCATTTGTCATTAAAATACCATGCACAGTTAAATGATTATTGTTTAAAGAAAAGGACTGTGGCCAGTGTGTAACAATGTTGTTCTGAGGCAAAATTCTGACCCCCTCCCAAGGTGTTTCTTCCAGATACATCTCTCCTACCTATTAGAAAAACTAATCCTGAGCTGGAAACTACCTATCATTTTCAAATTAACTTGTTCTGAAAAAGAGCAGATCCGATATTATGACCTTAGAGGCTATGTAGCTTGTTGGTAAAAAATTATCCTTGAATTGGAAGATCAGTTTTATTGATCCTGTAAATAACAGCTGAAAACAACAGCTATCTGTCCCCTGAGCACACACCACCACCCACCACCCCCAAACGTATCCAGCCAGCAGGTGAACATCAGTCATGCTGTTTTCTTACAGAGGATTAGCCAGGCTGGCTCTTCCTAAAACAGAGGAGGTAAGGACAGAATCAATCAACAAAGCTCTTCATACTCTGCTGCAGGACATTTCCCATAGTACTTATTAATGCTGTAGCAACATCAGCCACTATTGTCCCAATCCTACAGACTCTCCCACTCCAGAATGGCCCCTGAGCACACAGAGCAATTAATTCAGAGATTTCACCCTCTCCAGGATATATAAATGCACCACAATGGAAAAGCTGATGAATTTGCATGTACAGTAAGCCCTTGGCAAGGGATGGCGGAGATGAAAGACTCCTTCCAGCCTTCTCCTACACTACACCTTCCATATCTCTGCTGGCAGTGCCAAGCTTTCCACTAACGATTAGGATTATCACAGATGGAGATAATTTACCTATTAAGAATAATTATGGGTAACCTCATTGCCAAACGCTTACAATCAAACTGTAAATCCCATCTTTTCTCCAACATTAATATTCCTACTCCACTTGTAAATTTTCCATTTTGTCTATGCAGAAATGTATATAAATTTGGATTTAAAAGTCAAGATAGTCAGTATTTTCCCTCAATATACACATGCTGACTGAGAAAAGCAAACCCAAAACTTTCAAAAGACAAAAATACAGGCATAAACACCTGATTATCTGGTCCACATCCAGCCACAGCAAATTGTTCCAGTACGTACACTGCATTACAGACTTGAATCCTGAGACTTATTTTACATATTCACAGAAAGATATCACTTACTCTACACAGGAAGATATCACACTACTTTACAGCTTAAACTGTCAAGAAGCTTTTCCTGATCCAGCCTGAAGTATTTAATTCACTGACTCCTAGTCACCCTTGCCCTTTCATACCTCACTAATTCCTCTGCAGCTTCACAATTTGCACTCCTTAAATATTCTTAATGGCTATGCTGTTAATGGCTGCTGCCTAGGTTGATATATTCAGTTTTTGTGATAGATCTAAGTCCATCACTGTACATCTGGGCACATCAAGATAATTCAAGCTGATTGTACTGTCCTTTCCACAACTTCATGAGTGTTCCAGCAAGGATGCAGGCAAACAAACCCTAGAGCAGCCCTCCCTCAGGCTGAGTGCAGGGATGAAACAGAGCACAGGTTAATTTTGGCCTTATTTCACACCATTACATACTTTTCTATGTTCACCTTCTAGTCTTTTACAGCTTAATTTAAAGGAATAAGCTATTAAAAACCATACAGAACACAAACAGGTCCAAATACCTCTACAGTAAATTAGAAAAACCTTATCTATATAATCAATCTTCCCATCATTTTGGGGCACTCCAGCATAACAGCATGCGATTTTCCACCTAATATGCACTCAGTGAAGCTAAGTCTGAACACACTTACACATCTTCATATAGTCTTTTGATCAGAAACTTCAAGCAACTCTGTGGAAAGTTCAACTGCAATTTTCATGTGTTATTTTTACTAAGAATTTCTACCTTTCTGGAACCTTTCATCTGAAGACCCTGGTATATTTTGTTTTGCTTCAGAAGATCAGAAAAGCAAATAAAGTTTTGTAATTATTTCGTCCAGCACAGAAATGCAACTTTTTGAACAGCACAGCCCAAGTTTCGCGGGCAAACATCATGCAACAGTTCAGGGAAAAAAAGATCAGAGAATATGATATTCAACTGAATTCCAGGGTAATCCTGATAGAGAATTAAAGGACTTGGAATGGACCAGAACACTGGAATTAACAACAGAAGTCTTCTCTAAAAAAAGCTTTGAAATCCTACCAGTCAGAACAGGTCAGAACTTCTCATTAATATCACACCCACCATAGTCAGCACAGCAACACTGCCACCCTGAACTGACTGAATCAGCATCTGGGTCAGGTTTTTGTTGTGTGTGTTCCCAGTGGCTAGCAGGCAATCTTGTAGTCTACGTTATTTCAACCAAGTTCTGACCTGGCCTAACCTTGGTTTGTGAAATCCAATAAGATCACAGCACAATCTGGCATGGCTGCAAGCAATGTTCAGTCATACTGATACAGAAGTCCCTGAGGAGCACAATCTGGAAGAAACAACAAAGAAGCCTGCAACAAAGAGAACCATAAAACAAAAGGACAAATGGCAAATAAAAGAGGAGCAGCATTACAGTATCTGGAATAAAGGGAAGGCCAATACAAAGAGCTGTGCTGTCAGAATTTAGTCTAGACTAAGTGTTAGGGACCGAGTCCGGAGAGCTGGCCGGATAAACAACACGTACACCGGTAAGATTAAGCATCGTTCTCCCTTTATTGTTCAACTATGCAAGCTTTTATCTACTTTTGCAAAGATTCACGCCCAGTCCCTCTAGACGGCCTCCAATCAGCGGGGGAGCCGACCAGTGCATAACTTTGCCAAGGACTCTCAGGGCTGCCTGCAGCCAGGTGTTTTCCAGGCCTGCCTGCAGCCAGAGGCCTGTTCAGGGGCTTTTCCTCAGCAACCCTGGGTTGTCCAATCTTTCCAGGGGTATCATATGCCCCTGTTCCATAAGGAATCCCTCTACACATCCCCCGTTTTCTTTTTGGGCAACCCAGGTCTGGTCAATGATCTTTCGCAGCCCTGCTTTGACTCAGGAAAAAATGCACCCAAATACTATTAAGCCTATTATAACTACAAATAGCAATCGGCAGCCTTCTACTACCAAGGTACACAGCCATCCGGTGATACCCAGACCTTAAGCCAGTCTCCAATAGGGTCACCCATCTCCCGAAGGTTGTACAGGCCCTTCTGGAGGTCGGAGAGGTGCTTGTGAATTGCGACAGAGTGGTCAGAAAGATCCATACAGCACATACCCTGGAACTCTTCACAGTCGTGGCCGTGGGCTAATAGTAGAAAATCAGTGGCTGCCCTATTTTGTAATACCACATGCCTAATGCTAGTAACATCTGTGCTTAGCTCGTCAAGCATCTGCGAAGTTATGTTTAGTTCATCCCTCTTCGCCGCACCAGAAACAGGCTGCTCCACCCATCTGGGGACCAGGAAGTGGGCCAGCAGCCCTCGCCCCCTTTTTTCTTTGCACCCCCCCCATCAGTGCTGCAGCAATGACTTGTCCCTGCTTTTGCAGGACATTTTGCAGTGTTGTGGTAAAGGCAGCTGTTTGAGACGACTGCTCCACACACCTAGCACACATGAACATCTCGTCTACTCCTGCTCCCTGGGGCAGTGTGGCAAGAATCATCTTAGTTTGCCTATTAGCATTTTCAATGGCAAGGGTCTGGAACATTTGCTCCTGGAGCTCTTTGGAGAGCTCAGTTACGTCCTTCAAGGCTGCTGACAGACGGTCAATGAACTGACCATATGGCTCCAACAGCCCCTGTCGGACTGCCGCATACAGAGGAGACTTCTTCTTTTCGGGTACTGACAATAAGGCTTTGTGGGCAAGAGTCTGTAACAACTGATGAATGATTGTGGGCATGGTCAGCTGCGTCACTGTCGCTCCATAAGCCCCGCTCCCAGTTAGCACGTCAGCTTGGAGTGCATACAGTGGGTCTTGTGTATCACCTTGGTGTTTGCTAGCTTCTTCTTGTGCTAGCCGCTTCCACATTCACTCCCAGAGCAGGAACTGTGAAGGGGTCAACAACAACTGTGTGATGCTGATGCCATCATTAGGACACAGGACATCTGCTGTAAAGATAAGCTGCAAGATGCAACGTGTAGCTTCGGACCAGAGGCCGTGCATGGTGACCGTTTGCTTCACCTGCTGCAAGATCTCCCAGTCATGGGGCTCCCACCTTGCAGTGTCCCCCTGTATCAGTACAGGGCAGGCTAAGGCATCTACGGCTTGCCAATCTCCTTCAATGATTGCGTTACGGACAACTCCGTTCCATCTCCTTCACAATGGATCAGTCCTCGCCATCGGGGCTGATGGAGGCAATGGCTGCACATCCTCTTGCTGGGAGGGAAGGGCCGTAGGCCCTGTGCCCAGTTCTCCCAACGGGAACGGAGGAATTCTGGTGGCTGTCTTGACCGGTGGGTCCACGGGACGCCACGGTGCTGATAGTGTGGTTTCGCAAGCCTTAGCCTCCAGTGCGTCCTAATGTGCAGACAATTCAGCGAGCTTCTTCATGCATCATCTCTTGGTGCTTCTCCTCCTCTTGGGGCTGACCCCCGGCAGCCCTGGCTGACTCTGCCTCTGCTGGTGACAAAGCCATAGAGGCTGTTTTGCAGTCGGATGATGATCCACTGTCCAGTAGAGCCGGGTAGCGCGCTGCCATTTTCGGCCGGAAGCTAGGACTGCTTGCTTCTCCTCTGCTCGCCTGTGCCCCACCCCCCAGAGTCAGGAGGCTCCGCTTCCGCCTTCGCTTCCAGTTCTCCCTCAGGCTTCTGTGGGGTAACTTCCTTCCCCGCCGGGTCCAGCAGCTCCCGCAGCAAGCATACAGGTGCTGATGTCCCCTTCATTGGCCGACCCGCGGTCACTCTGAAGAGTTGTGCAACCCTGGACTCTGCCCTGGCCTCCGGCCGCCACTCCGTGAGACTCCCCTCTCTTTCTTTTCCGGTGCCACCACCCACCAGGGCTTCCATGGCTGCCGCGGCCACCTTCCTCTCTGCTTTCATTTCTGTGAGGGTATTAGTCACAGCTCTCCATGTTAATCCAAGAGCTTTAGCTTCTTTACCTTCCTTTCCACTCTCAATCGTGGACTGCCACAGTCTGTTTCCAACTTCCCACCACTCTTCGGTCAAAAACAAAAGTGAAGTGCATTTCAAAAACCCTTGTTCCCGGGCCCATATTATTAGGGCATGGAGATCTCCATCTTTTACAGTCTCGCCTCTCTTAGGCTGGCTAGGAGATGAGTGGCAGCCTTGTACTCCATAGCTGTCTTACCTGCGGGGCTTGCTCGGGCGTGCGAGCTCCGGTCTCCAGCACCACTCAGCTTTTTGCTGGGACACTCCCGCTCCAGCTCTCCAGGCTCCCCACCATCGGTGTGATGATTCGGAGTCTTGCCATGTTTAGGCGAACTGCATTTAAGCGAAATAAACTGCATTTAAGCGAGTAAGATCACTCGAGTCCCTGCTCGGGCGCCAGGCGTTAGGGACCGAGTCCGGAGAGCTGGCCGGATAAACAACACGTACACCGGTAAGATTAAGCATCGTTCTCCCTTTATTGTTCAACTATGCAAGCTTTTATCTACTTTTGCAAAGATTCACGCCCAGTCCCTCTAGACAGCCTCCAATCAGCGGGGGAGCCGACCAGTGCATAACTTTGCCAAGAACTCTCAGGGCTGCCTGCAGCCAGGTGTTTTCCGGGCCTGCCTGCAGCCAGGGGCCTGTTCAGGGGCTTTTCCTCAGCAACCCTGGGTTGTCCAATCTTTCCAGGGGTATCATATGCCCCTGTTCCATAAGGAATCCCTCTACAACTAAGAAAGAAAAAAAAGTAGGGAAAGAAAAAAATAAATGGAAAGAAAAAGCTTACTAACTTTTTTAAAGCTGAACTTTCCAAGATTTCCTCAAACAGCTAGAAAATAAAGTACGCAAAACCGCAAAGGTATGAAGGTCAGATGAGTCCTTTTCTGAAATTGCTGGCAGAGAGATCCTTGACAACTGAAAAAATTCCTGCTTGAAGTAGCAGTCTCTGCAAAGTGCATTCACTGTGGGCCACAGCAGTGTTATTCACCATCTTGGATCCAGGGATCGTAGGACATCAGAAAGCATCCTCAAAATTCAAGTAAGCACAGTGCAAACTCTCCCACATCACACCATCCACCTTGGCTGGGTCAGATACTTAACACTGAGAACCAACACACCAGAAAGCCAACCCTACTCTTGACAAGACAGACAAGACACAGCATCATAGAATCACAGTCATCAAGGTTGGAAGAGACCTTTAAGATCATCAAGTCTAACCATCAACCCAGCATTAAAACTGTAACCCCTAAACCACTAAACCACATCATCCAGATAGAAGTTCCTTGACCTACACACAAACTGCCTGATCTCCTCTCCAAGGCACCAAAACAACACAGGTTATGAGCACCAGCTGGGTGGCCAGATGAGGACAAATGAGAAAAAGGAAAGCACAAGAATGCAGGAGATGGAAAGAGAAGGAGAGAACATGCAAACATTAAAAAGAGCATGAGGAAGGGTGCGAAAGAGCACACCTGAGAAACTACATGCACACATGAGAGCTTAAGAAAGCATGAAAGGAAATGCTACAACAGAAAAGTAGTTTGAAAATAAGGATCTCTCTGCCCCTTTGCCCCTAGGATTATTTGTAACTCTGGTAAATCTTTAACTTTGTTTTTCTTCCTCATTTATTATGGCTTAAAGTCTGATGAGTTTGTGCTCGCTCCATGTTAGATGTAGGGACAATGCAAAACACAACAGGAAGCTGATTTTGGCTAAGGCAAGCCTTGAACACAGATGCTGCTAACAGCGGCAACAGTGGAAAAGCTTCAGGAATCACTGAAAGAAGGTGATCAGTTCAAATGAAATCCAGAGATTGGTGTCCACTACACTTCACATAGTTATTTTGTTAACTGGCACGTTGCCTAGCCTCTCTGCTAACACAGGCAAATATATCAAGGGCAAAAACCAAGCAGCCCCATTTAATCTTGTCATGCAAGAACAAGGTTTATCAGGCTAAATATCACCTTTCTTCCTGAGTACAACCTCTTCCTGACATGAAATCCAAAACCACACAGTCAAATGCTGAACAGGTCTTGAAAGACTCCTTGAAACATTCCTTGAAACATAACCCATTCAGCTAGGGATGGTAGTACATAAAAGTCAAAAAACTCCAAAGAATGGAAGCAACAAATTTTTCTTACTTCAAATCCTGGCAAGCACTGAGCTAATCTTTCCCTTTTCTTCATCTTTAATCTCCAACTTTGGGATTTTAGAAATGCTACACAAACACACCTTGGTGGCCTGCATCAGGCCTAGGTGACCATGAGACCACCATGAGACTGCTGAGTTTCACAAGTCCATTCATCCCCATCCTCAGGGACCAAGGAAACACCTTCCCATGATGAACATCTGAACATATGTTCAATGCTCACTCAAAGAGAAAACTTACTTGAAACAGAATCTAGAAAAACCAAACCCAAAGTCTTTACCCCCTCCATGAGTACTTATAACCACTGCGATTTATTCTTTCCAGCCTGGAGATTTAATAGAGTTGGGTTTTTCCTCCACTTTTTTTTGCATGTGTTTATTTTAAGGGCTTAGAAAAATTTTCAACAGCTTTTTAATCACATGCTAATTTCTAGCTGTATTTCTCAAATTAGAAAAATCAACTATTAGAACACAGTGTGGAAAAGAACTGCTTACAGGACAAATATGTAAAATAGATTATCTGGGTTCAGTGTTCTGTGCTAAAAACAGCACTTTATACTGAATGCAAGTCACTGAGATTCAGTGTTTTGTAAACTGACCCTCCCACATATGTATTCCTCATTTAAAAGCTCAAAGCCCTTATTTCAGAGGTTCTGGCACCCATCTCCCACCTGCAGAGTACAAGGCTTCCAGGAAAAGAGGCCCAAGAGACTTGACCTTCTGTCCACTGAGGTAAATGCACAGTTTCCCACCACTTAGGTAGTAAACAAGGTCAAGGAGCATTTGTCAGATGTAGCATAGCTGAAAATTAGGACACATTTCTCAAAAAATTGGCTACAGTTTAGGTGCACTTCAGTGTCTTCATGTTCAAGGTGACCTGCTTAGACCAGCAAGGTTGCAAAGGCAGAATGGCTAATTAATATTATGAATATTATCCTTGCTGAAGTCACCAAGTGCACTGCTTTATGCCTTCTTAATCTGAAACATGCAGTGGAATGATAAAAAGCTTCCCATGAATCCTTTTAATACCAGTTTAGGGCCCCCCAATGGTGGCACTGCACCCCCGTAGCACCCAAGCAGCTTCTCTGAGCCGTGAGCCTGCAGCCCTCCCTGAGCACTAACAGGCAATGCAGGGGCTGCTCCAGCTCTGCTTCCAGCAGGTACCTCAGCCACTGGGGATGGTCAAAGACAGGAAGCTTGGAAAACAATGATCCCTCCACCCTGTTCAGCCTGAACAAGATGAAAAAAAAAAGGCTAGAAAGCCTTTCAGTACATCCAAACCATTTGGTAACACTGCCTGTATCCATTCTTACAAGCAGTGCTTAGAACTAAGAAAAGACTGCAGATCAGTATCTATTTTAGCATAAAGATATGCACAGAAAGCTTCTAAATTTCACATTTCCTCAAATCTTCTTCACAGCTTACACTGTGTAACACATGCTAGTCATTTACTCTTCTGAGATTTTGGGGCGGCAGGGTAAAAAAAAAAGGAAAAACAAAAAATGCAGCCAGATCTTTCTTTCTTTGCTGACAGATGAGACCCTCATCTAAGCTAAGGACTCAGAAACAGGCTTGAAACATTCCACTTGATAAACATGAGCACATTTAGAAAATGTGTCAGTCCACTCCTCTTACCAACCCATGCTGAAGGACAAAAGAGAAAAAATTGCCATGGGCATCACATCATGCATTTACAATTTCCAGAGAGGGGTTTAAACTGGTACCCACAGAAGGAAGCCTGCCTGAGCTGGGAGCTGCTGCTCAGCTCCATGTTACTTCCCACCGAGGAGCTGCACAGCCTGGCTGTCAGCTACAGACAGATTAGAAATGGTGCTGCCAAGTGTTAAAAATGCTAGGCAACCGGGTTATTGAGAGCACAGAAAGACCTTGAACCTCGCCCTTCATTTTGGAGCAAATATAAGCCAAATATGGAAAGTGCACAAATTATTAATATACACCAATTTTACTTTTATTGTCAGAAGTGATTATGCTTGTGCACAATAATTACAATGATTTACAATAAGAAAATATCAAGTTTTGTTAAAAGCCTATTATAAAACAAGGACAAAAAAATCCCACCCATATTTAGAATTTTAAAGGAAAATAATTAATTTAAAATATATCAAAGTCTAATGAAAAATCATCCAAAATTTAAAATACACTCAATAACCAGATTCAATATGAATGTTATTTCCATATATTACATACAAACTTCAATAGAATTTCACTGCCAGCTGGTTCTGAACTTTCCCACCCCAACTCCTTAACTGAGCAATTAAATTCCAGAAGCAAAGCCCTCAGTAATTCTGTCACAGCAGTTCTCATGTTCAAAGCACTTTCCAGGCATTAAACTCCACAGCAACCCAAGGAAGTCAGCAAAGAAATGTCAGCATTCCCATTTTACACAAAGGAAAAAAATGAAACAGATCCTCCAGAGTTTTTATCCAAGATCAGAGAAGCAGTTTTGATTATACACATACTGAGGGACACATAATCCATGCTGTGGTTTAGCGAAACATTTCTATTTAATAAAGCTCTTAATCACTTGTCTAGAGACTTAAATGTTCCTATATTCAGCTCAATGAGTATGCATGTTGCTAAATGAATATACTGATGGAGTCCCAACAAACAAAGCCTCACAACAGCATGCACTCACGGAGAAAAAGCCCAGTGAACAGGCTTTTGGGTGAAGCTAGGGGGATATAATCTTAAAAATCAAGAAGGGGTGGAGCTAGAAGCTGGGCTAGAGCCAGTCTTTAAACACAGAGTGATGACAAGGCAGGCAGAGACACACCAGCCCTATCTGCACTAGCAAATGAAGAGCTCCAGAATGTTCTTGGGTTTTGCAGTGCTATGAGTCACACTGTTAAAGTGATAAAGAGAGGATCTTGAGAGGCTTTTGGCTGTTATAAATTGCTCTCCCCCAAACACCATTCTGGCATGGCTCAGAGGCTACAAGGCAGGGCCACTTCTCAACAGGCAGCGCACAGATGGCCACCATGGTTTGGAAGCTGCAGAATATCACCCTCATGGGCATGAGCCTCTCTGTGCCAGCTGGTCCCAGTGCTACCAAACATCCAGTTTGCCCAGGCAGATGTACTTAGGAAGTGCAGCTCATAGGAATCAGTGTGGCACACACGCAGTAACATTCACACTCAGCTATGCCAGATTATATTAGGGTTTCCTACTGCAACTGGCAGAGGCTGAGGTTTCCCAGCATACAAGAGGCTTTGGAGCCTGTAGAACTAGCACAAGGAAAACAAACTGTGTTTGCTTTTCTCAGTCGTAACCCAAGAGGGTGGATGGCAGTGTTTAAATCTTCTCATCAGAGACTCTGACTACAGGACCCAAATAAACTATATTCAAATACCGTGAGTAACATACAGCTCTAACTCATCCTTCACTAGACGTCTCCTCTGTGATTCCCAGCAGTGGACCAGCAAGCTAAGGTCACACACAGGGCTTGCTGCCTGTCATGGGAGCTCCATGCCAAGCCATGTAGATACTCATCTAACATTAGCATCTGTTTGCTTGGCAGGCTCCAAAGGCAATTCAGCTGACAACTCTGAATTTGCCTCTGGGTCTGTCACAAGATCATATAACTCTGGGACTTCTGGGAATACCTAATATTTCTTTGATGAAGATCATGCACATCATAATATATTAGCTCCATGCTAAGCATCCCTTGAAATCAGTGTTTGTGACCTCTCAAAATTATTCAGATAGTGTGGCCAGTTGAAGTGTATAAACTAAAGCCAAGTTCAAAGATTGTGCAAGCAGCTCTTGCTTGCATCAAGATCTCTTCAGCAAATTTACATAATGATCCCAAGAAGACAAAAATTAGATTTTTCAGTGTTAATATGGGTTGCTGTTACTGATGGAACACCAAATGCTGCTCCCAAGCTTGTCTAAAACGATCAGGCTAACTGTATCAGCTTTACTATCACCCTACTGCTTTAAGGTTGATATGCATGTGAAAATGATACTAAAAAAAAGGCTTGCACAACTTTATATTGGTCTAAAAGCTCATTTCCTAAGATTCAGTTCATAAAGGGCAAAAGTCTTTAGTTTCTACCTATATACACATACATACATATATATAAACACATATATAAAAATGCACACACATACATGTATGTACCCAACTGAATAAATGTGAGGAAAATGAGATTACTCATGTGCTTAAAATGAAGAGCATGCTAAATCACTCTATTATGTCAGGAAACAGATGAACTCCTGGCCCTGAAACATTGAATTCTAGATAGCTGGAGTGTGAAAAACCCAATGTTAAATTTGCCCTCAAGTTTAAATGCATCGTATTTCTATAATTACTCATTAAAAAAAATTACTGAAAGAGCAGAAGACATTAAAAATCAATGCACCTTTCCCCAGTCTGTGTCTGATAAAGAAACTTCAAACACTGTTAACAGCCTCAGGAAATAAACATCTCTGTTTGGGGATATTCCCGATGGACATCAATTACATAACAGGACTAGAGCAGCATATATTACAAATGCTATGGACAATGTCTAAAACAGGAACCACTTACTGGTCAAGCAGTTTCTGGTTTGTTGTTTTTTTTTTTTACTTCCGAATGTAGCAGCATGCAGGGAACACAGTCATTATTGTAGAACAGCCCTAAAAGCTCCTTGCAGACTAATAGTGCAATACCGCAAGTGGGAAATCAGACCATTCCCACTGTGTTTACAGCTATGGAACACAGACTTCAAAGCTTCAAACCTATGTTTTAACACTAAGCAAAATCAGTCTTTCTTCATCAAAAGGTTAAATGCCAAATGTAATTTTTTCCACCCTATCACTAAACCGGAAAAGTAAAAAACAAAATCATCTGGAAAAATAAACATTACTAATCAGATTTCTGTCTCCCATACAAAAACAGACCTAGAGGAATTTCCTTAGGAGGCTCCCCAAATCAGGGGGGCTTCAAAGCAAATGGTGGTAGCTCACAAATCTGCAGGCACCTTCCCCAAGGCCATGCCTCCTGAAGCCATATTGCTTGAGAGCTGCTAATTTGCAGCCCACATAGATAACATTTAGACACCTAAGCCCTTGACAGAAGCACAAGGCTTCCAACCTCCCCTAATATTCTTGAAGTTGTGCCTTGCAATCATTGTTGGTTGTTAAAACACAGTCCACAGTAATTACTGCTGTGCTCTCAAAGCAGAGCAGCCTTTGCTGCAATACAGCAGTTCTGAGATATGAGGCCAACTGAAGCCTCAAGTCTATTTTAGTCCCACTATAATTATAAATTATGGATATGTAGTCGAGATGCTTCTGAATATTTGTTTGCATGAGGGTGGTATTTATGCATTGCAGAGGAACACTGCAGAGGAATATCTGAGCTTGAACTGAATGAAGTGGCATCAGAGCCAATGTAAAACAGCACAACGCTGTGCCCGAGACATTGCTGCTCTCAGGACTCACTGCCTGTTCAGAGCTAACAACAAAACATACCTTTTCACCATCCTCCATTAAGCCATGTTGACAAATCCATCAAATACAGAATGAAGAGAAAAGGTGTTGACAGGTTTCTCCAAGGCAAAACAGAGGAGAAACACACTGGTTAGTTGTTCAAAGGACCATGATGAGGGAAAGTATTATTACCCAAGTCAGAACCACAGAGTAGATGCTGGAAAATTTGCCAGACTGGTTGAGTGGAGACGGGGACATTGTCTTCCCCATGCCTGCACCAGCATGCAGCTGCCATCAGGCCTCACGCTGCTGTGAAGGGGACAGATGCAGACCCTGGCACCATTTCCTAACCCTGGAAGAAGTCGACTCACTACAATAATTTTTTATCTTACATTGCTAACGCTATTGCATTAGTGATGCAATATTTATCAGCAAAGTAACAAAAACCCCTTTTTTTACTTCAGAAAGCAACACATCACTGTAATTTTTTAGGAATACCACCTCAGATCAAATACCTGATGTTTTTAGTTTAATAGCCTCCTGTGCACTTGCATAATTACCAACTAATTCTTTCAGAAAGAGGTTTGCCTCTACACATGCTCTGCACTAACTGGAGGGTCCACTGTAAAGCAGTAGCATATTGAGTAGACTGTAGGTACTGAGTACATTTTCTACCACAAACAATAAGGAGGATTTCTGCAATCGGCCTCGCAGAGGGATCTAGATAGATTGGAGCACTGTGCTATGATGAATGGGATGGAATTTCTAAGTAAAAATGTCAGATTCTGCAAGAAGGACTGAGTAATGCCAGGCACAAGTACAAATGAGGAGAAGAGCAGCTGGAGAGCAGCCCTGCAGGAAGGGTCTGGGGGTGCCGGCCAACAGCATCTCAGTGTGAGCCAGCAGTGGCCATGGCAGCACCAAGGACAAACCCTGTCCTGGGGTGCACCAAACACAGTTGGTCAAAACAGGCGACTGTCCTGCCGTGCTCAGTGCTGGGGTGGCCTCACCTGGAGTGCTGCGTGCTGTGCTGAGCACCACTGTTCAAGAGGGGTGTTCGGGTCTCTGAATGCATCCAGAGGAGGGTAACAAAGCTGGTGAAAGGGCTGGAAGGAATGTCCTGGGAGGAGTGGCTGAGGACTCTGAGCTTGTCTAGTTTGGAGAAAAAGACACTGAGGGACGACCTCATTGCTCTCTGCAGCTTCCTGTTGAGAGAAGTGAAGGGAGAAGTGCTGACCCCTTTTCCCTGGTATCCTATCAAAGCTGCATCAGGGCAGGTTCAGACTGGACAACAGGGAACATTTCTTTACTGAGAGGGTGGTCAAATATCAGAAGAGGCTTCCCAGAGAGGTGGTAGATGCCCCAAGCCTGTCAGTGTTAAAGAGACAATGCCCTTAACAACATTCTCTAACTTTTGGTCAGCCCTGAATCAGTGAAGAAGTTGGGCTACATGGTCACTGCAGACCCCTTCCAACGTAAGTAGTGTATCCTATTTTAATTATTTATTATAATACCTATATTTAATTATGGTATTCTCCGGATCACAACTGTCATGTACTTTTTTTCCCCAAACACTAAAAAGAACCTAGACATGAAGAAAGAGATGTGTCATATCATCATTTTGCAACACAGATAAAAAAAGAAAGATGGAAAAAACAAAATTATTTCCTCAGGATGCTGTCATTCAGAGAGGATCAAGTCAACCTCCTAAATCTTAGTCTGATGCCTTAGAATATACAACAAATTACTGTCTGTTAGCTGTTCATGAGAGTGTTCTTGAACCTCCTCAATCTTCAATCAAAACGGGGACTTATATTATTAGAGTGAACTTTAATTGGAATCAACAGGAAATTGTTTAAATAATGCATCATGCCAAATTTTAATGTGCTTCCTGAATATTCAGAAAATGCGTTCTCTGCACACAAGGTAAAAATATAAATTTTACCTTAAAAAAAAAAATCATGTGTCCTGCCTCAGAATCTTAAGAAGAGAACTAGCTCTTATTTCATTTTTCTATGGTTAGAATGGAGGCCTGAAAAAAGCAGCCAAGGCCTGAAAAATCTATACATCTGTGTCTCTTCTTAAGTCCTACAAACTTCCAGACTACTTAAGGCAAAAAATCCTTGCAGAAAGACATGAGGAAATACAGGGACACTACTTTAGGCTAAAATAACCTACCAGAGGGAAGCACCTACCAGAGTTTTAAAGGCTCAATTCAGCATTCCCTAAAAGGACTGCAGAACTTTACCTGTATCCAAGTACACTCACACAGGGAAGCTGAAACAGGCAGCAAAGCTTCTTTTTCCAGTAATTTTGCACATAACTTTGAACTCCTTTCAAGAGAAGAGACCCTTTTATCTGGCTTCTTCCATCACACATTGTATACCCTGGGAAACTGTCTGCAATAAACATCCAACCATCAAGCAGTCACTAAAATATTTCTTTTTCAGAAACTAGGCAAATGAGAATCATTATCATAAAGGCCCTACTACGAGAAAAGAAATTTATTGTTGTACTAATGTTCCTCCCGACGATGTGAGATAAAGAGTCTTTCAAAAGACGTCAGAGTAGTACCTGGCCTGCTGGAGCTAAAAGCATACTGATAGCTTCAGAAAGTCAGAATCAAACCATACAAAAATCTGTATTTTTCTGGTAAAGGAAAGCAGGACACTATGAAGCACACAGAAAAACTTCCAGCTCTGGATGTTTTTTTTTCTTAGTAACTGACAAGATTTACTAGCCAGCTGGTAAAATAATGAAGGAAAGAGGCCAGCGAAACTATACAAAACTAAGAGAAACTGCCTTGTACTAATTAGAAAAAATGTACAGCCTGATGACACTTTATAGACTTCAATTACCATACTCGGCAGGAAGGAGCTTTCAAACATCTGTATGATGATTATTCTCCACTGGGATGTCATTTACAGTGCAAAGTATTAAAAACAGGGCCAAAAAATCAATTATAATCTTTGTAAATGAGCATATTTTTTATCTAAGGGATTCGAACTTGTATGTGGAAATTGGCTTTAAAATAGAGACAGAATTTGATTTGACAATGAAAAACAGCACCCCCTCCCCATCTCATTTGCACAAAATTAAACTTAAGGATCATTAAGATAATAATTTGTATATAAAATGCTAGAACAAAATATTATTTGAAGTCAAGCCTAACAAAGCAATGGCTAACCACTGTTTTTTAGGTAAACATGCAGAAATACAGTCCATCGACCAAGATTACTTGGATGATTAAAGATATGTACACACTAGACAGGAACAAAAAATCAGGTTTTTTTACAGTTCTAAACTGTTCTAAACAATTATTTTCATATTTACATAGAAAAACACAAATATGCAAAAGTAATAGGCAGAATAGGAAGCAACCAATACCCAGTGAAAATGCTATTTCAATTGGTCCCTATTTAATACATTACAGTCGAGAATTAAGTATTTTAGCCTATAATAAAAGGAGAACAAAATAATTTGGAAAAACATAAATTACCAGACAAAAATATAAAAATCTAAAATTTACCACAGTAAAATAAAAAGGAAAAAAAAAAAACCCCCACAAACAAATAAAAAAGGTTGTTTGAATGGATTGAAGGTTTTCTTTTCTCATTTACTGATTTTCAGACATGGTATTTATCTCAGAGAATATGCTTAGAAGGTATGAGAAAGTAATGCTGAGAAAATGGCCAGAAAATTTACCAGACATTTCATCACAATCTTTAATCATGGGAGAAAATCTGGCAATGTTAACCTGACTTTGCCGATCACTGTTGACCAAGCACCATGAGTATTTTGTACAGAAAGCAAGATGAATTTAACTATCCTCTTGGAGGCAAAACTTATTTGTCTTTGTAGGGGCAGATTAATGACCTATAAACATACAGCCATACTACAAGAATATTTTAAAGCATGAACTAATGGAGAGTGCAGACACTTGATGAGTAATGCCAAAAGCATGCCATTCCTGTGCTCTAAAGGTTGTCTCCTGGTAATTAAGGAGGTACTAACCTAAGGTGTTGCATTTGACCTTTAAAGCCCTAAGCAAGCTGAAAACCTAGCCAAGAGACCAGGCTTTCTGTGCTCTTTACCCCTCTTTCCTTTTTCCTTCTGCTTTTACAGCAGTGATTAGAGAGAATCTGTCAGTCCCCCTCAGCCACTGTGTCATTTGGCCAGACAGGACCTGGACCTATTAAACCCTCATTCAAACTTCACAGCTCATTTCTCCTGGTGGGTACCTGGGGAGAAACTAAGAGGATACCCAGGAAGAGTTGTTTTATGAAGCTACCTCTCTGTTTTGTAGTAGGTTACTTGGCAGATGAGCAACTTGAAAATGCTAGTGGTACTTTTATGGTTAAGGCAGTTCAGAAGAGGATGAGATGCCAATCAGCTGTGTGTAATCAAAGATAAGAGGATGGAAGATGCTTTCACAATGCCTGGGCCTCTTCATTGACATGGAACATCATGGCTGTCACTGGTGTTCTGGAAAAAGGAACTGCACAACCTATTTAATATCATGTGTTCTGCAGAATTAAAGTAAAGTCTGAATTTCACAAGAAAATTCAAGATAACTAGGTTAATGCAGGATGTCTGCAGCAGAATTTCAGCTGCACAGCAGTTTCAAGCTATTTTGAGCAGCAGCAACTACTTACTTAAGTAGAATCAGCGAGAGGCCACATTCCCTATTGTTTGGGAATAACAAAGCTGGAACACCTCTAACAGGCTACCTAGGGATTACTTCAGCTAAATGCAGCTTTGTTATCAAAAAAGAAAAGAATTTTTTTCAGCCTGACAGCACCATAAAAACTCTTGTTCATAGTGAATGACACATGAACAGAGACTGGTGTTTATAATTTTCTGCTGGTTAAAGACTCATTCTTGCTCCCATTGAACTAAATGAGGCAAAACTGCCATTGATTTCAATCAGATTGTCAGTAGACCTTAAAGATACTAACCATCAGCACTTATTAATATGGAATTATCAGCAGAAAACATATTGACTAGTTGATCTAAATACTTTATCTTCATTCATCAAAACACTTAATCCAAATGAACAGAGACAGAAAACTGAACCCAGAGCAAAGGTCAGGCTGAACTTACAAATTGCAATGACTGCTGATACACATTACCAGCAGCAGCAGCAGCAGCATAATGGGTATTGTACCCAATCAAACCAGTGGACAGAATATTAAATGGAGAACACACAGCATGCACACACCCCCACACACCCACCTTGCAGTTCAAATCCTGCCTCAATCACAAACATCCTCCACCTTTTCATAAACATGAAAAAACCATATAAAATTCACAAAACTGTCTCCTTATCTGCTGAAGCTTTTATTATAAAAGCCAAAAATCAACTTTTGTCACTATAAATGCTACAATTCTTGTAAAAAGCTCTTAAACTCCACTGGTATTATTTTAACTTCAGAGAAATAATTGATGTACTATAAAGGAGAAAAAGAGTGGTAAAAAAATCTGAATTTAATTATATGAATGGTATTCTGTATACACTTAATTGCATAGCAGTAACACAACCACTTTCATTACTCTTTATAGCTTCAGATGCCCATTAGCACAATCCCCAAGGTTCCTTATGAATAATTAGATTAGAAAAGGGGGACTCTGATGAAACGCAATAGGATGCGATGCTTATGAAACAGCACATCTTGAATCCAGATGCTGACATGACAACATCATGAAGAGCTAATTTGCACATCCAAATTAATACCATCATGATGATAATATAAAAGAAAGATATGCATATGAAATGAGCTACAGAAAATAATGTCAAAAAGAATTGAGGTACTTATATTACAAAAATACATCTTTTTGACATTTTAACTCAGTTGGAAAGGTGTAAATAGACTAAATGTCATATTCATGAGCATAGATATACTTAAACAAACTTACTAGAATTTAATCCACTATTTGGCAACACATGGGCAAGCTGTTTAATAAATAGTTGTACCCATCAAACATGTGCAGCACTCACATAAACAGGTGAATAAATTTCATCACATTATATAACACATCTGTTTCTATTTGATACACTGAATATTTTTGTATTGCTTGATGCTTCTTAGGTATATACCATCAACTAAATCAGCAGTGATATATTTTTGAAGGATCTCTGCATGGGGCCAAAAAGACAGAAACAAACAGGGTTTAAAAATATTTTGAAGAGAGTCAGATATTTCTGCAGCTGTCCTGAGTTGTATGTCTGTGTATTTACATGTCTGAATGGTTAAGAAACACCTCTCTCAAATACATGTAACAGAAAATAATGGCATTTCTGCAGAAAGGCAAATAGGTCCACTTCCACTTCTGTGTCTCTGCTCCATGTACAGATTAAACCACAAGTACACGTTACAAGGCAGACTCTGCCATTTGCTACTCAGACACTGATGTCAAAGATGGCTCCTCTCTCCACATTTTACAGCTTGTAATATGCACGGATCCTGTTTGCCCTATGCATTTGAGAATGTGTTCTGGCAAGGCTAGCACATTAGTCTAAAGGATTTTAAGCTTTTAAGAAAAGTTCACATCAAGATGATGAGATCCCTTTAGAGTGAAGAAACATTATCATAAACCCAGAAGACATGATAACATTACTGAAAAATATGGCAGAAACATAAGAAGGATAAAAGTAGATAGATGGGACACAAGCAAGAGGCATAAAACTGGAGACATATTATAGATATGATAAAGCGACAATTTGAAACATAATGACTGGAAAATTTCTTGTGATGCAAGAGTAAGGAAAACCTCACTAGATAAAAAAAACATACATAAGGCTAATAATAACAGTGTTCTTCACTAAGCATTTAGGAACCTACTACAAAGTATCACTGAAACAAGGAGATCAATAGGATTCAAGTGATATATATATACACTCATGCACTTACCCACAAAATAATTATAACAATAATGACAATTACTGGAAATAACTTATGACAAAATTTTACTAACTGGAGGGCATATAAAAGAGAAAGGTATATCAAGAAAAATAAAGCAAACCCCACAAAACCAAAACAATTCCCTATCTTCACAACAATCATCTCAACACTGTGGAAAAGTAAACATTTTTCTGGACAAATGATACCCACTTAGAATGGGATACTAAAAGGGGACGAACAGCAAATCTTTCTACTTTGTGCATTTATGAGGAAGAACGCATTATTTTTGTACGTAATACTACACCTACTACATGCACAACAAAAATTACAGGTACTTCATTATTCATTCTCACAAAACACTTCCATTTAAAAGAAGTCTGAAGTGCCAGCTTCTTCATGACCACATCCCTACAGTCTTTGCTTATTGAGATCGATCAAACACTGTTTAAATCACTAGGAGTTCCTTCCAGGGACTTCAAGGGAAACAGTATCAGGACCAAAATCTATGAGTAGAATACGTTAACCAAAAATCAAACAACCAGCAAGACACAGAGGCAACATGCAGTGAGGAAACGTATGTGAGGCATAAGTGAAAGCTTTTTTGGTATATGAAAGCATTTTCATGAGCTCTTGCCACTGTAACCTTGATGCTTCCTGTATTTATCTGCCCTTTTTTTGTCACCCCTTGCTGTGCACTGTGTAAGTTATAAAATTCTGGTGGCATGTTCTTTTTAATCACCTAGAAGGCATCATACGCTCCTGTGGCACTGAAGTGAATAAATAAAATGAGGCCTTTCATTTTGAGAACACACAACTAACAGCTCTTAGTCATGATGTATGTTCTACTTACCCAAATAAAAGCCTCAAATCAATGCAGTCCTTCCTTCCAAAGGCAAAATATTAAAAAGTACATATGTTTTAAAAGCTCCTATGCATCATCCTAAAGCTGAAGTTGTTGACAGTCTCTAAGTGCATAAATTCACAAAACACCATGCCTAAAACCAGAGCTGGCACACTAGTTTGTTCCTCACAGTGTGCCCGCCACAGTTTGTGCTTTGCAGCAGCACTGAGACCCCTTTCTGGATTTACATGATGCAGATGAATGACATTTTGGTTCCCTTTACCCCTCATCTGATTTCCTATAATTCTTCATTTTCTGCACAAAGGTTGGAAGTTCTGCCCCAAAATATGCTACTCCTGAAACACTGTCAGATGATTTAGGGTAGTTTTGGCAGACACTGGTTTGTAAGTACATCAGCCTAGGTCTGTGCAGTAATTTATATGGTGCTAAGATCTAATTAAGTCCATGTACAATTTCATACATGTTTTATTGCTAACTTTTCTTGTGGAATGGTCTTACATGAAATGCATGATACAATATTAGATCTCACTAAATCAGGAGATACACATAAACTATCTAAAACCTAAAGAACACAGATACTAACCCAGGATGTCATCTCAAAACAGAACACCAATTCCTAGCATGAGAAAATTTGGCAGGCAGTTTCTGTGAAATATTTTACTATTTACTTTACTAGACACCAAAAAAGTATAATAGGTAACGAAGGGTAAAATAGCTCTGGAACAGGCCCTAAGCTTTTCAGTGTTTTCAGACTACAGTCAGAGAACTGATGACAGATCACAACCACCCTGGCAGCTGCCATGGCTTGGCAGAGCTGGGACACCACATGGCATGGATGGAACATGTATTGTCTTAATATAGTAGTTCTAAACATAAATGTTTTAAAGATATTTAAACACATTAGTAGGACAAAAAGAGGACAACAGAAGGTTGGTTTTACTATTACCTCTGCTATATCCCTGCTGTGCTCTCTTCTTACATTAGTCTAAATTTGCAGAAGAAACATGCAGGTTTTTTTAATATAAAGAAATTATGTACAGATAAGATTTGCAATAAAGCTCATCATTCATTCCTCCTTTCTAGTCTCTTTATTACCCTCATTCATATTGCTTTTCTGTCTACAGACCTGTGCCTCGAAGTGCTTCCTCAATTTCTCTTGCCTGAATAGGACTGTGGGACTTATCTGAAGGGTAATATTAAGTCGCGCTCATGTATTTCCAAGATTTTATGTATGCATCCAGTCTCTGACTTTTGGAGATCAGAATTGGAGCTTTAACTGTCCTTCTCTAGCAATCAACCAAATGCATAATTTTCCTGGACTTGTGATAACACTTCAGTCTATTTAAGTGCATTCACAGAGCTCAGTAGCATAAGTTGTTATTAAAAGAAACTCTTGGGAATCTATATGGTTAAACTTTCACTGAAGCCCCCATATCTTCACAGCCACCTAGATTTTACACTTGCCTAAACACCATGCACATTAAAGAGAGATGTGTATTAAAGACTGTATCTTCAGGTTGTCATAATATCCTGCCTGAAATAAAAAGGAATGAACTCTTAATTTAAAAACTACCCAGACAAAATCCAAACTACTAGCAGTTGGGAAAGATAATTATTGTCTCCCTCTGCTTAAAGCAAAAAACCCCCAACAACAACAGCAACAACAACATAAGAAAAAGCACACAAGAAGAGCCATCTCACACGTCTTTAGCTAGATCTGGAATTTGAGAAATAAAAAAAGTGCCAGTTGATGAATTACAAGCTTAATTAAATCTGGGATAAGACATTTTAGAGCCCAAAGGAAAAGTGATTTGCTGAATGTCAGCATGCTCAGATGCCCACCAGTGAGCAGTCCCTCCTCTATTCCAGGGTTTCAGTGAAGACAACATACATGTCAACCACAGTAGAAGAAACACAAACTAATGAAACTGTGTGTAAGCTGTAATTACACTGTCTCAGTGAATGGCACTTGGGGTATTGTGAACAGATTGTACATGTTACTTCACACAGGGCCTAATGAAGCGTTCCCTGTTCTACAAACTTCACCTCTTGATTTAATTAACCTTCATACCTATACATGCACTTCCTACCAGTCATAAATGTTGGAAACCCCTTAAATCAACAACAGTGCTTTTGAGCTACATTTGAAAAGTAACAGAGGTTCAGTTTTGTTCCGTTTGGCAGCTCAGAAGTAAATGGCAAGGAAATTTTAAGGTTCTTAGAAAATAATAACTCATATGGTGAATTTGTAACTAAATCACCACTCCTATACATGACATCGAATCCTTTAAATGAAATTGCAATGAAGCAGAATTGATTCATTCACAACAATAAAAAGTAACTAATATTTTACTAGAAGAAAAATAAATATTAAAATAATGTAGGAGAGCCAACCTTATGAATACCTTTAGATATTAAAATATGTTCTGTTTTGCAGAATAAATTAGATGGCTAGCTCACATCTTAGGTTTGTAGGCATAGCTTTGCCGAATACAAATATATAAATATATAAAACTAAAGCATTTTCACCAACCCTTAAAAATGGAAAGAACACTCACCACTGTTGTCCCAAATATAAAAATCATCTCACAGACCATAGCAGTTAATCTTTTACAAGTTTAGGACAGAGCAGGCTGCTTACAGCCACCCTCCAGGCCTCCCATTAGCCTTCATCTTCACGTTTGCCAGGACCATTTCATAATTTTCCTCCTGTACAAATTCCTGCTCAGACTCGAGCACTCAAGGACAAATCTCAACAAATGCAAAGGGAAGCTCTGTCTATTCTCCTGGCAGGACAAGCTGAAGAGGAAGGGAAACGGCAAACCCTCATTTCGCAGTTCTCTGCTAATGAAGGTCAGCATTTTCTGCTGCCCTTGTGTTTTTAAGGAACAAAGAAAAAGAATTGCACCTCACAGAGGCACCTCAATGACAGAAGAGCTACCAGGGCTGCTCCTGGCAGGCAGGGCTCAGCTGAGTTTCCTTCATGAAGACTTGGTAGCTATGTAAACGACAAAGCAAAATTGACACACTTTCTCTGCTTCCCTTCCACCGGGATTAGAGTTTGCATAAGATACTTTATATTTTACTTCTTTAAAAAATCAAGTTGAAATTACTTAATGCACACATTACAAAAACACTCAGAACTGATTTAGAGAATACAGGCTGCATTGGAGAAATATTAGTAAATTCTACACAACACAGAGAGCAAGTGAAAGCTGCAGAGATAATTTATGTGAATCTCCAAAGTCATTTTAATAGTACCTCTCATAAAAAATTAATCTGCGAAAGTTAGCGAGCATGACACAGAGGAGGAGAACCAGTGGACTGGATAGAAGTTGGCTGAGGGATAAAAGGGAAAGTTTGCCAGGCACAGAAAATGAGGACTCTCCTTGCATCTTAAAATTGAATCTTCTGTTCTTACATCCAGCTCTAAAGACCTACATTACAAGCAAAAAGAAGTACAAAGACCTCCCTAAAAGCCTATGAAGCAACACAATTGTTACTGTAAAAAGAACAAATCCAAACCCACATAGAATAGAGCAGAAAAAACCTCAACAAAATGCAACAACATTTATGGTTACATTCGTTACTCCAGAAGAGAGCTTTCAAGGAGGGAGCAGAAACCTGTGTAATAGAGGCCATAAAGCAGGGTTTTAAATTAACTGAGCATTCAGCCAACCTTGACAACTTAAACAGAAGGTACCACGTCTGTCCTTTTCCTTCACTGGAGCTATGCTATTCATGAGAATCTCAAACAATGTCAATGTCATTTTGGCATAAAGGATAATAATAATTGTATTTATGATATATCCCTCCAAAGCTGCGTGTGAGATCACTCTAAAATATACCATAATACATAAAAATATTTAGTGTATTTTAAACCTGTACTTACTATTTTTCACTTCAGTAGAAAATTTGCAGCTACTCTAAAGCAATGTAGTGTTCTGCCTTATACCATTTTATTGAATAACTAAATAAACAAGTATGTTGCTCAATAATGTAACAAGAGGAGTAGCTAAGCACACTTGCTTACCTCCCTACACAGCAGCTACTTACTCAAAGGCCATCCTTCACCTTTGTTATTCCCTCCTTGATTCAGTTCTTGGGGCCTGGCTGCATGGTAGTAATTTGAACTTCAAGGTACCAAGATGTAAAGAAATACTTTAATGCCACAAAGTGCCACACTCCAGTGAGGACAGGGACACAGAGCATGACAAATGACAGTGCAATTGGTGTAGAATGGTTGGGGGAACATTTGATACAGGATACACTTGGAGCTGCTGTGGTGGTAGCACAGATCCTGTTGGAAATTGTCCATCACTACACAGGCTGTGGTCTCAGTTGACAGCAGGGATGCTGAAAATCCCAACTGAGCTTTGCCTCTCACCTGGTAGAAAGCAAAACTAGAACCAATGCCTTCAAACTCCTCTGGTCTAAGCCTGAAGCTAAAGGCTCTCAGTTTCCAAGGTGGAAACTCGTCATGGGCAGTCTCCACTCGATTCCTGCCATTTTCTTCCCCTCTCCTACAGCATTACCAAACAAGGTGGCCACTCACAAGCCATCTCCACATAGAGCTCAGCATAGGCTCAGGAATTCGCTAAGAATCTGAACACATCTACAGCTCAGGATGCTCCACAGATTCACTCAGAGTTTGAGTCCACATCAATCAGAATTAAGTCAGAATTGGGTGACTTCAAGCCAAGGCATTTATGACTTGCATACTGAAGCACTCTGGGACCCTGTGTTTCAAATCAGAATCTGCATCACATTTTTTTAGAAACCTCTATGTGCCATGTGGTACAGGCATTCCCATTTTTTTTCAAGTTTAGACAGACAGCACTGACCCATTAACTGTGTACCCACCGAAGAGGAATAAAAAACGATGTATTATTGAAGACTTAACAATACTGGAAGCCACAGGGCAGCAGGTGAATCTTTTGGGGATGTCTCCTTGCACTCTCTTATCCTCCTTGCACAACTAACTCACAAACTCCTCTCACAGTACTTCATGTGAAAGTCACTGCTACCCAACTGAGAAGCAAGGCTGCTGCTGGCACCTTACAGACCGAGACTCTTCACCAGACATTCACAACTCTAAGGGCAGTATGAGCAGCCAGGCTGCCGTGGCAGGGACCTGGCTGTGTGGCAAAGATTGCCACAGAGTCCTTCACTGATGTATTCTGTACACTAACACAACTATGAACAGTCCTGGAAGACCTAAAAAAATCAAGGAAATGGTCAAAACATGGTAAAAAGCATTTTTGTTCAAACTTATTTCCAGCATTGAAAAAGTAGCTATAGCTTTTATAAACATCAACATGGAGTTTCCTTACAGTGATCACTTTCCCATCTGGAATGGTGAAAGAGTAACACATAGGGTATAATCCTGGATTTGTGAGAATTTTGAATGAAAAGGTAGAGAGCTAAGCTCATAGTAATTTTAACACCTTCAGATTCCAGTAACTGCAAGGTGCTATCCTGGGCAGACCATTGGGTTTGTCAATGTAAAAGTAGGGTAAGTTTTAAGCAAGGACAGTGGCCTCCCTTATTTCTTACAAAACAAAACTCCAGATGAACAACATGCCAGAATTCATGTAGCACAGACAAGAGCACGGGCTTCTGGGTCTATAATCAGTCTGCTTTTCAAAGCCCAAAGCTGTGAACTAATTTATGGCCCCAGTTCACTCGTATTTGCTACTACAGCAAAATTTAAAGCCAATCCAGCTGATACCTGGCTTCACAGGAAGGGCTTTTCACAGACCTAAGTAAAAAGCCTTTTTCCACTCTAACTGATACTATCATAGATCTTACTCAATAACTAAACCTAGATTCCCCCTTTTTGCTGTTGTAATACAAACAACAGGTGTTTTGTTTTTCCTGGGACTCTGAAAAATTAAGCGTCAGTGAATGAAGGAGTCCTCTATTTTCTTGTGTACCATAAAAATAAATAAAACTTGATTTGCAAAATCCTAAGCTGTATTATGTGCACTGCTTCAGACTGCAGCTGAATGGAGGCATTTTACTCTGGTCCTCAATTTCAGAATACAGTGCAGAGCAGAATAAAGCCACAGACATGGAAAAGCTATTTATAGTGCACGTGCCCCAAGGAGATATAGCTAATAACTAATTCATTGCATATCACACATTTGAATGCAATATGAAAACTTCCCAGTTACTTATCAGCACAGGAGAAAAGACCCCACTGTGGCTTTCTTTAAAATAATTAAGGATTCTTTACCAAAACATTTTAATCAAACTAACATCTCCACAGCAGTCTTTTCTTTCCTTGCCTTATAGCTATTTTATTAGGAGGTTCATACCTACTAAGTTTTGATAAAAGCGCTGATATAAGTTTTGATAAAATGATGCTCATTTTCCTAGGTAACACATTTCTTTATCAAATAGTTTTCTACAAGCTGGATTAAAATCCAATATATTACTGGTCATATCAGTAGGAAACAAATGGAAAAATCTGCTGAAGAATTCAGTGAGCTGTGTAACTGTAATATCTGCGTATGATGAGGTTTTGGGTTGGGCTAGTTTTTTGCTGTAGAGAAAACAGATCAGCTAAGTATTATTCCATGGACTAGATTGCTGAATATTTTATTACAAATGATTAAGAATTAAACAACAGACAAGAAAGATAAGGATTTGTAGTACTTGAGAGACATCAATAAGCACACTGAGCTTCTGTTCTGCTGCAAGTGCAGCAGAAACAAAGCAACAAGCTGACACAGTGCTCAGTACAATGACGGCCTTCTTGTTTCTCCACACCCACAATTTTTGTTTTCTTTTGCTTTTCTTCCACATACTGACACCAGGTGTTGTAACAGCTTGATTCAAGGAGAGTGTCCCAAGAACAGTGTGGTTTCAGCCAGTTCTGGTGCCAAGAAGGTATCAGAAATAAGCTGGCAGAGGAGGCTGTGAGGAGCCCCAGCTGGTGCTTCACAAGGAGCTACTATTGCCATGGGACTCTGATAACTCTAAGAGAAGAGTAAGGGCCCTTGGGAACAAGAAGGAATAAAAAAAATCCAAAACACCCCCACCAATACCATAGACTGTCCGGTGGCTCACACTTAGCAATGACCCACTATTTAATCTGGGCCTTCTGTTACTTCTTAATTAAAAGGCAAGTTTTTGTTAACAGGTTTTATGCTTAAATTAGAATTAATTGATATCTAGAACAACGTGAATGAACTCCACCAATTTGTAAATCAGTGCCCCTAGGGCACCTAGCTTTTACTGAGTAGCATGGCAACATCCCAATATTACCTTTACCACAGCAGAAGCAGCATGAAAATTATTTGTAACACAGTAAACGTAGACTGTAACTAGATATTGTGAGCTTACACAGCCTTTTATTGATGTTGTAGGATCAGTGAAAATGCTGGCAAACAACACTGAAGAATATATGCATAGATATCCTAATTACTTAAACATAACTTCCTTTCTGTTCATCAATCTTAACAGAAACAAAAGTAGTTACCTTGTACACGGAATGTTTGTTTGCAAATTTATCAGTCATGAAGGTCAGTGGGTAAAACTTGAATAAACATATTCTAAATCTTCAATTAAATTTAACAGAAAGAATGCAGATCTCCTTCAATAATCCTTTTAGGGCTTGGGGGTTTTTGCCTTCAGCAGAATATTCGATAGCATTAGAAAGCACAGCTCAGTGATCCCTGAATACCCATTTCCAGAATCAGACCTTTCATAGAAAGGATACACTACTTTGTCTGTGTGCATTGCTTTTACTTAGGAAATTGAGAGAAGCTGACCTGAGGGTTTTTTAATTTTAGATTGAGAGAGGGCTTCTGTTTTGGGGTTTGGGGTTTTTCTGGTTGTGTTTTCACTTCTGTTGTTTGTTCATTTCACTATGTTTACTTTGTCACATGTTTATTGATCATATGCTTTAGTCTGAATCTCTGTAATATGCAGAAAAGAAGTATGTCCCCACTGTAGAGCAATCGAGCAACAATGTATTAACTAGGATCATTAAAGCAAGCAACGTAAATTATACTGGCAAATATCAGACAACAAAAAGTCGCAAAGTGTAGTTATAAGAGGGTTTAAAAATAACTACTATGCAAAGTAGCATCAGCTGCTTGTTTTTCAGTCTGAGCTAGAGCATGTCCAGACTACCTGCAACACAAAATATGCAAAGACTCTACACAACTTCTGAAGGCAGAAATTAGCTTAGCTGCTTAGGTTTCTAAATATATTAAGGGTACATCAGCTATTGAAACCAATTGCCACTTCTTAAATTTTGCTCACGCAGCATTTAAAACTTTGAAGAGCACAAGTGCTATCTAGTCATCATATTAATTCTCTAATCGTGACTTCTCCCATCAAGTAAGTGGCAGATAACTTTTTTATATGTTAATACTTAAACTAATCTTTATTAATTGCTGCCCCAATATAAACTCACTAATGGCTTCATTACATCAATAGGTGAAGAAATAAAGCCCTAACAGAAAACACTAAAATCAAATAGTATAATAAAATATAATATAATACTATATTGGATATACGCTTTTCTGTCTTTCCTTCAAAGATCAGAATTACCTACTTTCCCCAAGAAATGCCAAGTATTTCACTTTTAACTTTTAAAACAAGGGAGCAGTGCAAAGCGTGTACATTGCCAGAAATGCAAATTCATTAATTATCAAACCTGTACATTTTAATGGCAAAAACCATAGCACTGCATATCAAAGAACTGTGACAGCACATTGGGTTTGGAATCTTCAAATGTACAGCATAACACTGTTTGAGTCAGCACCTTCTCTGTAACACAGGGAAGTGAAAACATCTTTTTGAAAGAGCAAGAAGAGAAGGCTAAGCAGTGATCTCCTCCTGAGGTGTATTTATAACCACTGCCCTGCAAGGGAGCATGGTTACTGATCATGCTGTCTCCTGATGATGTACCAATACAGGATTCTGATGTGCCAGTACATCACCTTGTCAGAAGCAGCTCGAGCAGCAGTAAATAGCAGCACAGTGAGCACGTGCTCAGGGACCTTACAGTGCTGAGCGTACATAAAGTTCCCATCAGTGTGCTGCTGCTGAAGAACCAGCCCCTGAGCTGCTAGCCATGGTTGCTCTGCTTCCAGACGGGCACGCAGGGAGAGAAAGTGAACCACTACAAAAGCAAACACCACAAAACACTGCATTATATTCACTGCTCGAACAGAGCAAGGCAGAATAACAACAAAAACTTTCTCTCCTTTACATTCTGTCTCAGTGTGTGCTTCTTACATTAGTACAGCCAATCCTCTCCCAAACCAACCTAGAAATTTCTTCCAATGAACACTGAAATCTGCATCCTCCACTTGTGTCCCGTGATACTTATCCACACAGAGGAAGTGGACTTAATAGCATGAGTTGTATATCACCACATTTTAACTCCAGCTAGTATCCAGCTGGGGCATCTTGAGTCTCATTTTAAAAACTTCAGTTATATATGAAGACCTTTCAAATAAAGGATCAAGCTCTGAAAAACAATCACATAAGAAACTCACTTGCCAGTAATACTTCTCAAGATACCTTTCTATAATTTAATTAATTCACCGAGTAACTACTAAGCCAATATAAAATCAGTCTGTGATTATACAGCCAAATGCAAAAGCATATTACAAAAAAAATAAGCAAATTTCCAATTTTTCACTGCTTAACTTCATTAAACATGCTTCTCATTTAACAGTAGCAGCATCCCTGGGTGTCAGGTATTTCTAAATTCTGAAATTAGTGACTATTAAAACCCTTTCAGTTATTATCTGGATTTTAAAACCATCCTCAGCATTTCACT
Organism: Coloeus monedula; assembly: GCF_965178545.1. Classification (NCBI taxonomy): domain Eukaryota; kingdom Metazoa; phylum Chordata; class Aves; order Passeriformes; family Corvidae; genus Coloeus; species Coloeus monedula. Next base: position 63,361,202 of record NC_138785.1, read on the forward strand.
ACTGTTGTGGTACTATCTATGCTAAAAGAACTTCTTCATGCTCTAGTCGTGGTGCAATGTGGGGTTAAGGAGAACCTAAGCCATCCTCTCTTCTCTCATTTATCAAGGGCTGGAAGATAGACTGTCCACATCCAGCACTTCCAGACCAGACATTAAACTCGAGCCTCACGCCAAAGCATATGGTTAGCTTTCATTTTCTTGCCAGCTCCCAGATATTTGCAATGTAGTGCCCACTTTTTCTCTTGAGAAGGAACCTTTCTCAAGTCCTTTCCTGTTCTGAAATTATTTTATTGGCAGCCAAAAATTTCCTAAGGATTGCAAATAAACACAGAAACACAATATTTTAAAACTTAAACCCACCGTAAAATACCATCAGAATTTCCTAGAACTAAGAAAATTAATTTACCTCACATTCAATCGGAAGGTATCCCTGCCCATGGCAAGAGGGTTGGAACTAAACGATCTTTTAGGGCCCCTTCCAACCCAAACCATTCTGTGGCTCTGTGATTCAAATGGTTTGACCTGCCCAGATGTTGAATAGACAGATTTAAAATAGATATAAAGACTTATCACAAACACCTGGCAGTGGAGAAGATAAGGAAGAATTTGACATAGACCACTACAGCCAGCTGCATATCACAGACTGCATCAAACCCCAGCAAAAAAAGATCTACTCATCTTCCTGTTCTAGTAGTGATACACATAGAAAATTTACCAATTATTTGTGTGCCAAAAGTGTGACCTGTTGCTGTCAGTTGAAAAGACAGACATATTTTTCAATTATTTCCTGTATTGTACAAATTAGGCAGGAAAACTATTGAAACCTTTCACTAACCTCTCAGCAAATATATATATTTCAAAACAACTACAGTCAAAAGAAAAGTCATCTATAGACCAAATTTGCAAGGTCGAACACCAGTGGCACCCATTCTTTAAATCTAATATTCTTTTGCCAGACAACAGAATCCAGATGTTATACAGCAAATTCCAAGACATATAAAACTCACAAACTGAGTGTGAGCTTTTACTGTGGTCAGCTGATGGTTCAGTCTGTGGTTGGTATGGGATCTCCCTCGGCAAGGCATGGACATTCACAGGGGGCCAAATGTACCAGCCAATCTGAACAACTGTTCACTGGAGAATCCAGATTCTCTCTCAAGTACTTAGTGCACTAGGAAGAAGCCACTGGAAAGATTTGTTCTCTGGGTACAACACCAAAATAAGGATAAAGCTCAGCATTTGAAGGTGGAGGCAGCAGACAGCTGCAGCCCAATAAGGAGCACAAATGAACCAAGAAGATACACACAGAAAGCATCCCCCCTGTCTTAGAGCAAAAGAAAAGACAGCTTTGAAGTCTCCCAACTCAATATCTAAACTATACAAAAATCGAAGTTGTAATAGTCTGTACAATTGGATTAATATTCCTCCAATGTCATGCTCAGATAAGACATTTTAAAAAACCCACTTAAACAGTCTTAATTTTTAGGTGTACTACTCCAAAAAGATCTTTAAACTGGTAACATTCTGTATTATGAAAGTTATGTCCCTGTAGTTCAGGAGAGACACAGGTAGGAAAGAATATTTTCTCATCTAAAACAGAAAAGAGAAGTTCTGACCTCAGAAAGCAGCTAGTTGGCACTGAGATTGCTTGCTCATTCCAACAGCTAGCTAGAGATACCACAGCAGACATAAAAACTTCATTATTAACTATCATTTAGAATAGTACTTACTGATCTATTTTTTCCTTTGGATAATACAGATGTTATTTTATACTCAAAATCTATGCTTTGTTAGAACATAGCCTGTTTTCACTTTATGACTGCTGAGCATACGAAGTAAAATGATAATGTGTCAAAAAGGAAGTGGAGTTTTGATTTAGGTTTGCACTCTTCCATGGGTAGTAAAACCAAATAAAGTTGTGTTGCTAACAATCCCACTGTCTTGCCACTGAAGCAAGTTTGTGAACCCCATGGGAGGCTAAGTTTCCCACCAAGCCGCAGACTTGTAAGGAACTGTCAACATCAAATGCCAGAGCCAGGCCAGAAGTCTCTTTCAATTAATTTTTTTTGAGAGCACTGGTGAAGAGATAGTCCACGAGAATGGGGACAAATTGTACTGTCACAACTACCCAAAAAGCAACAGAATCAAGAGTCAAATGACATCAAAAATGGTTAGTATACATGACTGTACCTTGGTCTATCATTTGGAAGATATAACTTATCAGTGCAAGCAGTGCAGCTTGTCTAATATATTTAGGGCTAAGCCCAGATGGATTCAGTCAAGGAAATCTGAGGATTCTAGATGCCACCAGAGTCGCCTTGCGCACAAGCTTCCTTATAGCTTTCCCTAAAAAACAAAGAAATTCAAGACAAAAATGGTGAAAACTCTTCTCATCTAAGGATAATTTTTCAAGCAGGAACAAAACTGCTGACCCTGTAAGCAAGCAAGCACCTTGTTCTCCCAATCACTTTCAATAATAGAAAAATACTTCCTCAGTGGATGTTCCCAGACTTGCAAACATGAGTTACAAGCTGCAGCCCAGATCTCTCTAACTCCTATGTTCACTTACATCAGTGAAATTAGCTGAGACTCAAGAGAGTTTCCTCTCTCATTCTCATAACTCCAAAGAAGTAGAAACTAACTTTAGAATTACCAGCCCTCATCTAAGTCACTGAAATAATTCAGTACCTTGAAAATGCCTTAATGTGAAACCCACTGTATAGCTGTTGAAGGAATTCAACTCATATTAATCAATTTACCCTCCATCAACAGTTCAACAGAATGCTTGTTGAAGCAGTTTGCAGAAGCATTACCTGCTTCAGTCAATAAAATTTAAAATGGAGCCTGCAAAATCACTCTACAGGATCTAGAGAACAGGTGCTCTTTCCCTTTTAAAGGCAGGCTCTTCCTAATGAAAAAGAAAAAAGTGATAAAGGAAAAAAAATCACACAAGTGTATAAATAAAATGCTCTATTTCATAGACATACACTGAATGTAAATCATCTGAATATAAGGAGAGGAAATTAAAGAACCGGATTTTATATTAATATTGGTATTCAAACCAAAGCAGTACAAAGTATCAGCCTCATTCCAGGTGTGTATAGCCAAAGACAAAAATCTTATGGACACATGAAAAAATTTATTCTCCATTTTAATTTGCATCTTTCATTTTTCAAAAGCTTTTCTTTTCTAGGAGTTACATCAGAAAACAAATACATGCAAGCACTGAGTAGGAAAAAAAGAATATCTATCATGTATTTCAGGTTGATTTCAATGCTTATTTACACATGTTTATATTTAAATTTGCAGAGCTTTGGAATTCAGAAAGACGAAGTGCTGTATCAAAGCAGTTCTTTTTATTAAGGCATTTGTCATTATGGGAATCTAGTCCAGACAGCAGCAATCCATTCAAGTTAGTTATTCAGGTGTGTATTTGCATGCACCACACTCTCCCATGTGAGAATTTTCTTTCTACTTGTATTTTCACTATTAAAAGCAGTACTTCTAATAAACAGTGAATCTGAATCAAGCCCACACTATTCTTTTGGTGGACATGAGGTGAGTTCTCTCGGTATGTAGATATCACATCTCTAATACATAATTTCCAAAATCAGTGGAGGTGCAAAACTTACACCAGTAAGGGACTGGTGTGCATCACCACTTGCAGATTCAGTACAAGCGGTGAAGAACTATCAGTCTGTGTCTGCAACACGTGAATGGTTAGCAAAGCAACATGGAGCAAGCCATGGCTTTGAACAATCCATCAGAGCACAGAGTATTCTTTATATAACCAAACTTAAGCACACTTCCCATCTCTCACAGTGCACTTTGCTTAAAAAGGCAGAACTCTACTAAATGAAATCCCACTCTTTATGACTTGCCTCAGAAGCTGGGTGGCAAGTAGACAGGAGGAATTATTAGCCAAGGGCAATATCTAGATGAAGTCATATAGGAGAATACACATACGTTAGGGGTGACCCAAAATTCAACCAATATTAATATCTTGTATAAATGTTCTTGAAAAAGTATTAAAATGCAAGGGCCACCGCGGAAATTGCTTTCAAGAGTTTGAATATTCTTGTCCACTTTCTGGCTTAAGAATTTTAGATGCTCAACATGTTTTAAATTATATAATTGATTTTTCTTGAATCAAGAACAAATTAAGTTATTTCTAGATCTTCTATGTCACCACTGCAAGAACTAATCTAAGCATTTATTTGCAGCAAACAATTATACAAGAACTCTGACAAGTTGTATTTCTATTTCTCTAGAAGCCTTTTGTTGAGGCCTTTACATTTACATTTCAAACCATCATCCCTCAATAAAGTCACTATATCCCTGATATCAAGTGAAAATCCAGACCAGGGACAATAATTGTCACTTATTTAATGGCAATGTGCTTATGAACATTTTGATTTCATAGTCACCTTCAGGATGTCTTCCACAGTGTTTTAATACCCAGAATGGTTACAAACTAGCCTTACTTTTCAGAAATGCCCTCCATACATTTTAAGTGCATGCCACCAAAAGGCTGTATCCAAGAAAAACAAGCTCTCATTCTTTGCTCTCCCTCCTGTATCTACACGATAGCTTTTTTTTATAGCTGAAAAATCAATATAAAATATCCCATGTTTATTACAATACAAAAGTATCTGCCATACTCTAATGGCATAAGGACTACTGGTCATTTGTATGTATCTTGCAATATTCCTTTACAGTAAGTTAAAAAACACTAATAAACAATTAAAAACTCATATAACAATAAAAATCTCAACTGAAAATATCAGAAGATAAAATATCAATGAACTCTGTAATTAAAATCCCATTTGTAAAAAGAGAGCATGCTTAAAAACCATCTCCTCGATGTATGGTTTTTATGTACTCATGCATCCAGTGGCAATAAATAAATGGGAAACACCACACGTGTTAAATTTGACCATACAAACCCATAAACTCAAAATACATTTCTTGATCCACCCAGACTTTTCTAGGGTTTTTGCTTCACTGAAAAACATAGGAGATTGTTCCATGAATGTTTTTTAAAGCATAGATTTGACAAAGAAAAATTAATAACTGACCTAAAAAGACTTTAGCCTGTTTAGCTAAACAGTCACGGGAAACAACCCATGTTCTACTTATTAGGAAAAAGGAATCCCAGTGCAATAAATTAATACTTACTCCTTATTATAAGCAAGGAAGAGTTTTACTCTTCCTTTTATTTTCCTGTGACACGACTGGTTTAAGCTCTGCTGGTTTTCAGTTTGTTCTGGTTTGCTTTGAGGTTTTTTGGTACTATCTTGGAAGCTGGATTTTTCATAGTTTGCTGAGCTGATGCAAATCTTCATCTTCATCTCTTGCAAAGTCATGTACCACGTTCTTGGAAACCTGTGTTTCCTGAAAATCAGAGCTTTACTATTCTGCTTTACTATTCTGGTGGCTGCACAATGAGGTTTACCTGGGTGTCCAGTGACAGTGAGGAATTCAAACATGGAAATTGAGCTATTATGAATGTCTAAAAGCTCATGGTCTCTACCAGCATCATTTAAAGACTCTCCAAGATTCAACTTCATCACTTAGTTACTATTCTTAGTCAAACCCCTGATAACTAGGAGGTGGTTTTGTTCACAGCGAGAGCAGAGCTATCATTATTCACTGCCAGCACCTTAGTCCACAGTGGGACATTATTACCTGCATGCAGAAATGAAGGGGTAGCACGTAAGGCTCTGGGACAGCAAACAAAAGCTCTCATGACACTTCCGGGAGGAAAAGGCAAAGGCTTCTTCAGAATATCCTGCTATCCACAGGGAAAGGACTGTTCCCCTCTATTGTACAGAGCACACAGACAAAAAACAATTCTAGAGGAAATCCTTTCTCTGTCTAGTTATTTCCATAATCAAATATGTATTTCCAAATACTTATCAGGTGTATTGTTTACATCTTGATGGGCTTTTAGTATGTAGCACTGTTTTTTTCAAATGTGATTTCTAAACTTAAATCTAAAAGTTTCATTTTTTGATATAGGCATTAATTCAGCAGGAAGTTGCTTTGTCTAAAACAAGCTCTGTCTTTTATTTGTGCTGCTGATACAGTAGCAGACCGGGTAGGTAGGACAACTACCCTGCCTTCAAGCCAAGAAGCTTAAAACCTTCTTGGACCAGCAAAAGTCCTCCTGTTTTGAATAGTTCATCTGTCACAATATACGTCTCTCTATCTTGTCTTTCTTTTATCCTTGTAGCACTGCCAGGTACGTGTCAGCATCATTAGAACTTCAAAAGCCTTATAGATTATCTAGCAGTTGTTCAGAATTTTCTGATTAGCCAAACAGCAACACTAAAATTGAGCAGACAAGCAGAGTCTGGCAATTCTCTATGTGCTAATAGCACCTTGTCAGAAACATACTACCATTTAGTAACACAATGAAAAACAATCAAACATGGATACAGAATTTAAAAAAACTAATAATTTTTTAGCTAGGAATTACTGATACCTTTGGGTGATAAAACAATATAGAGAAATTAGTTCAGTCATTCAATTTTTACCATCATCCTGGAAAAGAACTAGTGCCTTTTACCACCATTACTAGCATTCAGTAACACATCACAATATATACCATATACATAGACTGGGATATTTTCTTGAAACTCAAATTCTGCCTTTCTCCCAACCTCTCCAGATTCTTCAAGCCAAAAATACCTGCTCTTTTGACACAGCTCTAGCCTATGTGACCAATTTCTTATTCTGGGCTGAATCACTACAAAAGCCAGCCGATTGGTTAAAAATAAAAAAAGAATGCTGAATACCATAGCAACTGGCTTGCAGCCTTGCTAACATGCAGGAAGGATTTTTTACTTGAACAAGAGCTACAAGTGAAAACACCAGGCCAAAATCAGATCTGGCATAATATCAACAATGCAACAGAAAGAAGTTATTTGACCCCTCCCCAGTCTCTTCCCTGTAATACCTTTTGTACAGCAGCAAATCTTCAGATTCCTATTAAAACACAGTTCAGAGAGCAAATTAAAACGTGTGCCACAGTATTGATTTTATATATACATCAATACATGGCAGAGTCTTTGCAAAAACAAATAGGACTAAATGCTGAAAAATCAAGTTATGAAAGTAGAACAATAATAGAGCTTGATCTTCACTTTTAATTAATAGTTATCTCTTTCCATAACTAAAAGGATTAAAAGTTTCTGAAGAAACATCTCTAAATACAGATAACACTACCTTGCCTGATATAGTGATCACTTTTAGGAATATCAAAGTAGTCACTTAACATCAATACCCTTGAAGAATTGTATCAAATCTATAAGGAATACATTTGAAGCAGCATATTGCTCTGGAATTGCTGCAAGAGTATGTGTTCAGGGCAAGGTATTGGCAGGGGGTGGGCTCTGTAAGAAGAGACCAGAAGCTCCCCCATGTTGGACAGACCCACTGCTGGCCCAAGCTGAGCCCACAAGTGGCACCTCTGTGATGACAAATTTAGAAAAGGGTAAAAAACCTGTTCAGCAGCTGTGAGAGAGAAATGAGAAAACATGAGAGAACCAGCCCTACAGATGCCAAGGTCAGTGAAGAAGGAAGGGGCAAAGTTCTGCAGGCACCAGAGCAGAAATTCCATTGCAGCCAATACAGAAGACCATGACAATGCAGGTTGTCCTCCTGCAGCCGGTGGAGGACCACAGTGGAGCAAATATTCACTCTGCAGCACATGGAGAACACCAAACTAGAATATGAGGAGGTGCCCTGAAGTAAACTGCAGCCCATGGAGAGCCCAGACTGGAGCAGGCTCTGGACAGGAGCCATGGCCCATGCAGGAAGCCCACGCAGAAGCAGGTTTACAGGCAAGAACAGTAGCCTGTAGGAGCAGCACATTCCTGATGGACTGTACCCCATGGAAAGGATTCATACTGAAGCAGTGGAGAAGGACCCATGTGGGATAAGTTCATGAAGGACTGTATTCCTTGAAAGGGACCTCACGCTGAAGCATGGGAAGAGCATGAGGAGAAAGAGCAGCAGAGATGAAATGTTATAGACTGACAGCAACTCACTCCCCATTCCCCCTGCACCATTCAGGAGTGGCAGAAGGTGGCAGGAAAGTTAGGAAGGAAACAGGGAAGTTGAGTCTGGGAAAAGAGGGGGGCAAGGGGAAGGTGGTTTTCGGTTTGGTATTTTATTTTTGGCACTAACTTTCTGTATTTTTAATTAGCAATAAATTAATCTTTCTCTAGTCGAGTCCGTTTTCCCTGTGACAGTAATTGGTGAGTGATGTTCTCTCCTTATTCTTTCATCTTACTTTCTTCCCCTGTGCTGCTGAAGATGGGGAGTGAGAGAGCAGCTTGCTGGGCACCTGGCAGCCGGCCAAGGTCACCCCACGACGGAGTTCTTGCACTTGGGGAAAGGCATAAATTCCTCCCTCAACAACTTAGGCTATGAGTCTTTGCTTTGAAGTAGAGGTACCCATCTGTTCTAGGTCAGCTGTAATAGGTATTTACTGCATTGCACAGTGAAGAATCACAGCCCTGCCTCTTCTTCAACCGTGTTTAGGGCGGCTTTACTCAGGAGACTCTCTTTGCCTGCGTTGTAAGGATGCTCAGTGACTTTGGCTTTACAGGCCAGGGGAAATCTCAGCCCTGCTCCTCTTTGGGCATCATTTAAGAGGTATTCAAAACCTCCTATTAAGCATTATCAAGTGAAGATGACAAGACAAATGCCCATAGCACAGCTACCTAAACTGCTTTTAATATTAGGGTTGATTTTTAAATCAAGCCAGAGTTAAGTCCATAACTCCACAGTATCAAATTGATTTATTTGGTCTATAAGCATAATTTCTGAGATTTTACTGGTATTATAGAGTGTTACAAGCCACCCACACCCATGAAAATCCATGTACTTTTTTTGAAATTAAAATGAGGGGAAGAGCCTTACTTTGGGTTCCTGAAAATAGTGGCCTTGTTTTCTATTAAGGAAATAATGAACTATGGGGTATCATATTAATATGTTTTCTGTATCTGACAATGGCCAAAAAAATTTTAAGGTGTTTGGAGCTCCAAACTCATGCAGTCTTACAGGAAAACTTTATGTTCCCAAGAAACTCCTACATCAGAGACCACAGACCTGGAATGAACAAAACATACTTTGCTTTTGGGAGGTGATTCCATCATACTGATGATAAATTGCTTGATATGTTCTATACATGTTGAAAATGGGCACATTTCTGTTTCATCTCAGATCTCTGATGTATCATAATTCAGACATGAAATCAGCCTAATTTTAACCATACATCTGTGCTTGATATGTACATATCTCAAGATATATTATAAATGCAGACATATATATATAGGATGAATACAGGCTTTGTTAAACACTATCTCAGAAAGTATGCATGCCCTTTATCTTCTGAAAGATACTTACTTTATTTCAAAGTCACACTTTTATTTACTTCACATTCCATAAAACTTTGAAAAATTGCTAATTTGGCTCCACAAACAGTAGACGTCAAGAGTAGAAATAAGTAAAAGCAGGACAAAGAGAGCCAAAGAAACTCAGCAAAGCTACATTCAAAGTTTTAGTTGCCCTTGATTTTAAAACACGTGAGTTTCCAGTACTTCCTTTGCTCATCAGGTAAGAATGCTTGATGGGCTGACCATCACAGAGTGATCACTCTTACCCATTTCTCATACTTTCAGAATGGGATTTTATGGCTAGCTTCTTTTGATTTACCTTTATTTTGTTTACAAGGGATGAAGCAAGTAATTTTTTTTCACTTGAGCACTATCCAGGAATTCACATCAGCTGCTTTCTGACAAAATATGAAATAGTACTCTGTGGTTACTATTACTCATGCAAGCACACATTTTCCAAAAAAGAACTATACATAAATGTATGCTGGAAATACTGATATGCTCCTGGAAGTATGGCCCTAGCATGTGCAAGATCAGATTTTGTTCTCCTGCCAGTAATTCTATTCAATTTATGTCAATGACAATCTATTCTGTTCCCCAAAACTGTGAATTTTCTCTGAAGAGTTTACAATCTCAGGTCAGAATCCAAATAATAAAGAGGACAAGCCAGAAAAATCATTATTCATTCTGTTTATTTAAATGTACACACTCACTCTTGCCTATATAAATCAGAAAAATGTGGATCAAGGGCAGTAACTTTTTATAACAAAAAAGGTCAGACTCAAGGAGGACTGGATACAAAACTGTCAGTGACCTCAGCACCGAAACAAATCCTCCATGCTCAAATTGGCATGAAATCCATGACAAAGATGCAGCACAGATCCAGTGACTGAAGCATACGATGATAAGGCCTGAACTAGTACTCGAGAGTAACCATCGTAACAATGGCTCCAGCTGTTTCCAAGACTTTGGGAGAGGGCAATACAAATGCTCAGAATGTCAAAGGGAATGCTGATATTCTGTTACCTTTCATTTGCCTAGCAGAAAGGCATAATTTCAGCCTAAATACTTCCATTGTTCTTATTAAAATTTATTATGACAAAATTATTATTTAGACAAAATAATTATTGAATAGTACTATCAGAAATTGTAAAACTAACTTGAACCACCAGTTTCTGTATTAAAAAAAAGTAAACTGCTTAGGAATACATATCTGCATGTCAGCCCAACTGATGGGTGTCTGGAAGCAACTCATTCATGGGAAGGAAACTCAGTGATAACACTGTGGAAACTGCTCCTCCTACTAAACAGTAATGCTGATAAATCTAGGGTCCAGGAAAAGTATTAAACACAAAAGAAGGTATCTTAGCACAAGCACAGTATACTCAGAAAAAAATTAATCTTCATTATTACAATTCAGTTACAGGAAAACATCTAAACCATTAAACAGATGTCAGCACGCTGAGTCTTATGTTATTACAACCTTTTAATGTAGAGCCTCTTTCTTTCCCGTAATATTTAGATTTCTGAGTTCAACAGTGAGTTGACCTAGGCAGTGCAAGCTGTTCTGCAAACTAAAGATGTTTGCTTGGTTAGTCTCAGAAGAAGCTGTGTTAAACCAGGAATTTAAAACAGACAGGTCTATCCAAACACCTTGTCAGAGATCCCCTGCATTACAGACAAAATCAGCAGCCCTATTGAAATATGTAATATTACTCTCTCTGAGAAGTTTTTCACCCTACCATGGAAATTACAAACCACAGCAATGACATGACCTAAATTGCCAAAAGACACCTGTAGAATTTGTAGCTAAATAAGAACAAAGACTCTTTATTTTAGATCAGTGAAAAGTGTCCATCTACACATGGTCACTAGTATAGAAGACAGAGTCAGTATCACTTCATTCAATTTTCTGTAGTCCAGTTAAAACATACAAACAAAACAGTGTGTGCAATACAGTTGGTGTGTGAGACAGAAAAAGGAGAAACAAAGAAAGAGAAAAAAGGCTTTACTTTTATTGTAAGTATTTAGTGTTTGTATTATCTCTGGGACATCTCAGACTCTAAATAACAACATTCGGAACATCCACTGTCTACATATACCACTTCCTCTAAGACGCAGCTGTTTTGAAAAATTTTTATTGACTGCTTGTAAAGTGACAAAATACAATCAATGAACTGTAGGCACCTTTACCACATTTGCTCTTCGTAAATTCCAAGGTCCATTGTCATAAGGGATTCCTGTAACCAGCCATCTGGGATGAAAACAAAAATAAGTGACAGGCATCCCTACCTCCCAGTCCATCTCCAGAATCAACCTCATAGATGCTCTCCCCTTCCATACTGTCTTTAGGATGCAGCAGAAAGCAAGATCTTCCTCAAATGATTTTCTCAGGCTCCAGAAGGAAGCTGAATCCACCCACTCTGCAGCCAGCAGGTGATATCTTTCAAATAAAAACATAAAAACAAAGCTGTTTAGCCACCTCTGGTATACAAGAGATTAATTTAATTTCATTTAATGTCTCCCTTAAACCATCAACTTTTCAAGACTGTGTGTCAGTTCTACATCCAACACTGCAGCTCCTTACATCAATACAGTCTCTTCAGTGGGTATCTGAGCTTCTTTTCCCTTGTAAATTCAATGGTGATTCACAGTTCAAACCCTCCACCCAATATAAAGAGGTTACATCAGTCCAAATTCCAGGACTCTGTTAAGGTGGAAAGCCTCAGCACAGATCCATGCTCGTTGATGGCCTGACAGGACTAGAAGCAATATACTATATACCCACATGATTAGCTCTTCTCTGGCACACTGAGAGTACTGTGAAAACAAACTACATGCAGCTTGCAAACAACTACACAGACTGAAAACACACAGATCATGTGGGTTCACTTTCTTACAACTCTTATGGTTATTTTAAATATAGGTGGAGAGAGAGTATCTCAGTTTAGCAATGGATTTGATTTGCAGATGACTATCAAGAAGCAAAGCGTAAAGATGGGTGTGAACAAAAGAATAAACCCACCTCATGGTTTATTTAAGAGAAGGACAATAAGAAAGCAAAATTTCTTTTCCTTAAATTGAGCCTAAATAGCTGATTGTTTTGCTATGAATGTCCTGTGTAGCTATTAGTTTTTACCAGCACCTTCTCTTTCTGAATAAAAGAGAAATAACTGACAATTAATTAAAAGAGGTACTAAGGAGTCAGGAAATATCCTCACATTAGTGTGCCTTTGGCAAAAAGAGACAAAAAGCAATCATGGAGTTACTAGATTAGTTTTGCAGCAATGGAGAACTGTCATGTGTCAGATGCTCATGATCTAGACAGCAAAGCAAGAATGAGCTCCAACAGTGTAAGATTTGCAGTATGGTTATTTTAAAACAAAGGACAGCAGAAACCAAAAGGCATCCAAAAAGAGCTCTCTGCCACAAATGAACTCGGACAGGCCAAGAACAGAAAACACAGTGAGAGAACAATGAGCAAGTACATGAATGATGTGATACATAAAACTGTTCAGCTATCAGTAGCTAGTCATGGAGCAATGCATTAGCTGTTTCCTTGCCAGTTTCAAATGAGCAAATAACAACTAATTTATATTTGCAAGGCCTTCTCTTTTGCTTTTTCCATGTCACTAGGAAAATAATCAAACTGGCCCATGCAACTGTGTCTTATTAAAGGCGTGGAAAAGAGGAAAAAAAAATTTCGGATTATCATGAACTGCCCTGCATTCAACATTAATTCCCTTCTTCAACTTCCTATCAACAAGAAAGCAATAAACACTACAAACAAATCTGTATTCAGACATCAGGTAAAAGAAACCAATAGTTCAAGTATTATGTCATTTTGTTGACAAAAAGAAGAGCATACCTAGAAGTCTCACACCCGATGACCTCTATTTCTTCAGTTCTTCCTGCATCTCTCTCAGCATCTGCATGTTTTTGTAGGTTTTCCGCTGGTTGAGCCAGTGTAGGTGTATGCCATGTAACAGAACATGCATGGCACTGTAAAACACTGAGCAGAATTCCAATGGAGTCAAACTTGTAGTACAGCCATATTATGCTGCTGATGCCTCTTCTTAAACTTGAATCAGCAATTAAAGGTGTTCTTCTAAATCCATTTGCATGTTTTTCAGAATGTCTGCTACTGCAGTTTGCCATAGAGTGAAGACTCAGAAAGGATCCACCATAATGCTGATTTTTAGTGATGAACTACCCATTGCAAAAATTTGGTTAAAAAAATATTCCATACTCTTAATTTTAAAAATATGAAAATACATACCAAATAAATAAATGCAACACAACAGTAATAGCATCAAGCTCAGGCTGTGTATTTACACCTGAAATATGTACGCTCCATATGCTGATTTAGGATACTCAGAAGAACATTAACAATCATAGATCCTGTTTATAAAAGCAAATGCCCTCAAGCAATGAATACTGGATCCCCATGATCAAAGTTCTACTGTCAGTGTCACAGGATTCAGTACTACCTTTTCTAAACAAATGGGTCAGATGAACAATTAACCATAATTTTAGAAAGTCAATCACAGCCCTTCAAATGTAAGAACTTTTCTTGTAAGTTTGCTTTTGGAAAGGTCGTCTTATTCTGCTGACATCTGGGTTTTTATGATGAATGCTAGAGTCCTCCTGCACAGTAACAAAGAAACACGTTTGTATAAAATAACTGACCAAAGGACATTGTGCACTGTCTAGAAACTAAGCATTACATTTTTACCTGGGCCTTATGCCTGCATATGTGGAGAAAAAAATTTGTGCCCAGCATAAATGCCTACTTCTACATCTACTTAGACACAGCTGTTGCACAATCTAATATGTTGACTTATCTGTAAACAAAAATGTGTGTCCTTATGAAAAATCCATCAAGTGTCTCATTTTTGTCTTATCCTGATTAACTAAATGAAGTCTGCAAGCCTTTATCAAAACCTGTACGTGTAGAAAGTACACCTACAAGACAGTCAATGCACAGGGGTTGATTACTAAAATTAAGTACCAGCACTGAAAAACACAAGCATTTCAGTGCAAGATTACTAAGACAGTAAGTGGAATCAAAGTCTCCACTGCCTAGTTTGAAAATTACTATTATTATTCTTATGGAAAATTAAGATTAAAAGAAGATAAACAGAAGAAAACCTGTTTTTAAATAATTATTTTATTTACATTTCATTGTGAAACAACTATTCTTTATTACATGCTTGCTGTCACTTCCCACTTGGCGTCTGTACCAATATTGCTTTTAATAGCATTTCATTCACAGCTGAACCTTTGGGGGGTGGGGGGAGGCACTGTTAGTAGATACAAAACCCCCTGTTGTTCTGGTCTGTGGCTAAGAAAACTTTTAATTAAAAACTGAAAGCAACAGTACTGAGCTGCTCAAATGTAATCACAGCAATGGAGTAACCACAAAGGTGGAATTCTTAGTAAATAAGTGCTTCATGCTTGGCTGTATGTTTACCCCATACACAACAGAGAGAAAAACCTGAAATGTTTCAAGTCAGTCCTTCCACAAAGAAAAAATTCCGAAGAAGAAGAGCAGAGAAGGAGGAGTAAAGTTGTTTTAAAACAGAATGTAGCAACAAGCTTGATACTTTTAAATTACAGAGCATTTGAAACCTACATTATAGGACTCCTTTAGTCACATAGTTTCACTGTTTGGAAGCTTCTTGATCATCTTGCTCATTCAAGTCCTTCTCCCTACTAACATCATACATAATGAGACATCATATGTCTCATTTTCGACCATCAAAACAGAGAATAAAGCCATGTGACCCAACCATCATTTGGTGCTGTCTTCTGGTCCTTGATGAAAATGCTATCATGAGAGGAAAAAAACCCAATGAATATGTTTACTTAAGTCTTAGGGAAGTCTTAGCAAAGATATTTCTGGTGTTGAGGGAACACGACACAGAAGGAGGCTCAGGAAGAGTCTCACCAAGACCAGTTGTTCACAACTTCTGCCTGAGTGTATTTCTCAGAACCATCCTTGTCAGAGCAAGGCAGTGGGTGGTGAAGGGATGAAGTTGGGAATGCATAACTACTTGCATTATTTATATATTTTTCTCTCAGAGTGGTTAAAAAAGCCTCACTGCTGTTTTAACCCAAGCCAAGGAGTTATGTTCCCAAGCAGATGTGCAGACGGAAGACCAATAGACAACTGCTGTCATTGGTCGCCTTCTTCAGACCAGAGCCCGGCTCCAAGTGCTGATGCATCCAAGAAAACCCAATCACATGTAAATGACTGCAGTCCCTTGATCTTTCTGAAATGATGTGGTTCACCCTCTGGCTGCGGATATAGGGTTTTGCAGTATTAATCCCCACTAATGTAATGTAACAATACCACTGGAGTATATGTACATTTTGATAACAGCGTATGAAGAAGCACAAACTGTGTTACAAAAATCCAAGTACGATAAGAATATTCATATTTGCACACTTTAAACCTTCAAGGAACTTGACAAGTTTAATTCTCCAATTAAAGTCAGAGACACCGCAGTTTTCTAGATTTCATATCAAGTGCTGAGATAACAAACATGCCAAAATTAAAATGCAAAGGGAAGACTTCAACTCACAGAATCTCTGAATAGTATGGACTGAAAGGACCTTGAAGAAGATCATCTAGTTCCAACCACTTACCACGGCCAGGGACACCTTCCACTAGACTAGGTTGCTCAGGCCCCTATCCCTGTCTTCAAATGCTTCAAAGGGATGAGGCAACCACAACTTCTAGGGGCAACCTATTTTAGTGTTTCACCACCCCCACAGAGAATAATTTCTTCCTCATATTCAATTTAAACCTTCCCTCTTTCATTTTAAGGCCATTCCCCCTTGTCCTGTCAATATATACCCCCGCTAGAAGTCCCTCTCCAGCTCCCTTGCAGCCCCTTCAGGTACTGGAAGGGCACAATGAGGTCACCCCAGAGCCTTCTTTTTCCAGGCTGAACAACCTCAATTTTCTCAGCCTTTCCTCACAGAAGAGGTGCTTCAGCCCTCTGATCATCTTTGGGTGTCTAAGTCACCTAGCACACTGCTCTGCTAACTCAAAGACCCCAGCAGTCTCAAATACAAGTTGTGGGTGCATGTTTCCAAACAAAATTTTTCACAATTGATTCCTACATAAGCCCAAACTTCCAGGCTGCAGCTAGACAGACCTTTCTCAGGTGTACACT
Organism: Coloeus monedula; assembly: GCF_965178545.1. Lineage (NCBI taxonomy): Eukaryota > Metazoa > Chordata > Aves > Passeriformes > Corvidae > Coloeus > Coloeus monedula. The sequence goes on from NC_138785.1 coordinate 63,377,793, forward strand.
GTCAACTCCTGCCCATAAATCTTGGAGGGTGGTGCCATATCTGCTTCTGAAAAAATAATGTTTCTCAAAGTTTACCATCAAATGGATCTACAATGAATTATCAGTGATCTCTCAGTCCTGTGTCTCTGCAGGCAGCCAACCTCACATAAGGAGTGCTGCTAAGCTAGTTATTTTTGCTTTCTCTTCATTTCACTCATTTGTTGTAGGGAATTTATTCAAAGTTAATGAATCAGTCCAAAATTCTTCATGCATATTTCAGTGTTTTTCAAAACAAGAAACCAACATTTTAGAAATGGGCATAAATCTTGTATTCAGTCAGGCATGACCATGCTTGAGTTGTCCTGCAGTAATACACTAACAACAAGCCTTCCTGACTACCAGACTTGATAATCGTAATTCCTTCCTAACAAGGCTTTCAGTGAGACTTTATTATTCAGAGACAGCCTGAGATGAATAGATTCACTGTATTTCACCACAAAGCTGCATTTTTTTGAGGTATCTCCATACAGAAATCTCAATGAAGTCAAAAGGAAGTTTTTTATAGACATAGGCATTTTAAACACTGACAAAACCCTCACTTCTCAATACGTTAAAATAAGCTGCCACTCAAAATTTTGCAAAATACAGTGAAGTGCTAACTGGTTTTCTGGGAGCAGCCATGAAAAGAGATCTGTGTATTCTAATCCCACAAAATGCAGTTCAGGGAGGGGATAAAAATCATTACCAACAGATGAATTTCACAACTTCATTCCTCCAAAATAGCCATCTGAATTGGCAAGAGGGGTGATTTCTGAGGTACTTCATTTCCACATGTTTTCCATAATAAAGTTTACGTTTCAAATACCTGTTTTATTCACCAAACTGCTTTACTCCTCCCATCACAAAGCACTTGACTTTCCAAGTGCTTTTCTTTATACACATATTGTGACCACTGTGAGAAAGTTATTTCATGCACTAATGTGCAAAAGGGTTGGCAATTCAGCCATTGTTTTAGCAGAACAGACTAGCACAAAACCTTTGACACAGTACTCCATTGTGGGCCAGTGCCATAAGGTACAGTGTGGACTGTGCACTGCAAAACAAGAATTTCCACCAAGCTAACACAATATTCTCTATTATCTTAGAAAAATAATCTTGCAATCTGGTTCTTTTGCTAATAGCAGAAACAGTAGCTATGACATGTGCAGAAGCAGTAGAGGCCAAGCTAGTATTTTTTTAAAGCCACCTGCTGATGTTGATAGTGATCTGGAAACATACACTACATACTATGGTTTCTGTTCTAGGCATACTAATTCAATAACAGAGGGCAGGATATTATATCAGAAATATTTTCTTTAAAGATGTGTCTAAGAAGCCAATTTCTCCAACTTGAGCTTTAGTACACAGTCAGTAGGAATCTGTGTATTGCTGCAAGGATTAATGAAAGAGTGAATTTGACATTTACACAAATTGATTTCTGCATACAGTTAAGCTCTAATACTGTTACCAACACAAAGCACACCTTAAAAGCACACCTTAAAAGCAAAACCCAACATGACAACCCACAAAGAACATCATAAAAACACCCCCAGAACATATCTCCTCAATAAAGTAAATTTTCAGCTCAATCTAAATATAGTCTTCAGTTTAAAAAGATAAGTGTTTCACATTAGAGACAATGCTAACAAAACAGCAGAATTTTTCTATTTCTAGTAGGACTGTCTGTTTCCAAAGAAGAGAAGCTGTATTTATTTTGAAACCCACATTCCTATTGCAATTAGCAATGACTCTAGAAGCATATAGTAAAAAAAAGGACTAATCAAGGTATTGATCAAAATAGGATTTGATGGAAACTATACACGAAATCTGAACTAAAAAAAGAAAATCATAAAAAGAAAGCACAAGTGAAATAAAAAAAAAATCATCATCATCTTCATTACTAGCTTAGTTTTATTTAGTAGTCTGCAGCACAATACCCATTTTTTAACCCATTTGCTTTCCTTAAGTTTTAGCTGAAGGTCTAAATGAAGCATGTAATACATACAGAGTATTTTCTCATTTGCTTTAACATTAATTTTCAAGACAATGTTGAAAAGCTGAATTTATGCCCAGCTGTGGTTTTTATAACCAACTAAGAGAAATTTAGTTTGTATGCTAGAGCAACTGTGGAAATCAATTCTTAATCTATGACCTTGCTTACCACAGCTTGAAGCCTTGCAATAAATAAATGCCTTGAGCCACACGTAAGAAACATTTGGTGAATCAGAGACAAATAACACAAACCTATATGTGTATATATAGTATTAGAAAGGTCATATAAAATACAATATAAGCTTTTTTCTTGCTCTAACATAGTAATGTTTGAAAGGCAGGACCAGGCAATTGTCTGCATTAATATCCAGGTGAACAGTCACAAGTACCTATTTTCTTTTCAAATTACAGTGTTCATCCTTTTAGAGGACTTCTTGTAGCCCACCTTTTTTTTAGTGTGAAAAATGCTATAATGCTTAGAAATCTCTGAAAAATATCTATTTTCTTTGTCCTAGCATATGCAAACTCTTTCTCTAAAGCACATTTAAGCTTCCTTGTGAACACTGTGCAGCATTTCATCACCAACAACAGGAAAACACATGCCAGAGCTCATGTGTTAACCTGCACTTAGTCACAATTACCCTCTTTTATAAGCTGAATCTCTCAAATCCTCATCCCATATGGTATTATTTCTCACTGGAGTACAAGCTAAAAGAAAAAAGAACCTATAGTAATGTCTCACCACTAAAATTCAAAAATAAATCCTGTAAACAAACCTGTTCCTCCTTAAAAACACACCTTCCATTCTTCATGTATTTGATTGACTGTAGATTTTAAAATCAAGCAGTACAACATAGTGCTAGTTCAGCTAATTTCCCTCTCTTGATTGTCTCCTTCCTGAAACACTGAAATTCAAATGTGACTGTGACTGACACTCCTTTTGAGATTAGCATGGCATTATTAGTTTGCACAGCAGGTGGCCAAAGTAACTGCTGGAAAGGTTTCCTTTATTTTAACCCTAAAGGATGTAATCTAATACAAAACGAAAGAATTTGGAGGCTCACAATTACCCTTGAATTGGAATTGTACAAAGAAACCAAAGCAGAAAGACTGTTTTCTTTAAATAAGAGTTGCAGTCAAGGTAGATCATTAGGTCCTTTCTTATGTTACATTTTCACAGATCCTGGGACGCTTGATATGCAGAAGAAAAGCTAGACTTACACTGAAATTATCAGGCTCATCCTACTTCGTTCTACCTACGAGCATAGGCACACCTAATTAACATCCACAAAACTTCTCAGGAGACTTCTGAACTTCTGTCCTCAATGTATGGATTTATTCCACTCTAAGGGCAACTCTTACAAGTATGATGCCAAGTATTTATTGGTCAGAACTGATGCCAGGAAATAGAGAAACTTTCCAATGGAACACAATGGTTTTCATACTGAAAAATAAGCTGTGTTTGCACCTACCCCAGAAGAAACTACTCTTACCAACAGCTAAAGAGCAGGAGGAAGTACAATCTCGTGCATGCTTTTCTCAAAAGCAGGAATTTTAGCTTGGCAGTGACTTTTTAATACCTAGCTAGAGTGATACACTCTCATTTCGAACGGAAGCCTCTCAGGTAACAGCAGCATTCTGCAGATATAAAAGCACATGCAGGTCTCAAATTCCCAAATATTTTGAATATGACACTAACTAACAGAGATCTCCACAGTGGTTTATGGGAACAGGAAGCTCTCAGCATGGCCACTGCAGAAGCGGGGAAGCCCACACAGCCTTCCTGGGTGGCCACCAGCTGCACAGCCTGCAGTCCCTCACCAAACTGAGACCCACAGCACTGTGCAGCAGTCACTACCAACTCTCTACCCAGCTCCACCTGCTATGTCCTGTCGGGCATTTTAAATTAGTCTCCATGTTACAGTCTTAAAGGCAGTTTGTTCTAACTGCAGGAGAGTTGCTTGGTGTATTAATTTGCATTGGCAGAAACTACTTCCCCCCTAACAAACAACAAATTTATGTTACAATCTGTAGCTGTTTATAACCAATGACCCTTACAAAACAAGTTAAGATTTAATATTTGTGAAACAAAGCAAAGTACTCACTGATGGCTTTGTATCAGCATAAATGACTAATTAATTTAATCAGGAAGCTCAAAAGATAATGAACTTGATTTATTATAAACACAGGGGCTTGCCCTCTTATAAAAATGACTTGCTCTGCAGTTCACGACATATTGATTTATGGCACTACTTATAATTCTCTTATTTTTAAATTTGATAGTGGGTGAAAAATGAATTAAAAGTAAACTGGAAAAATACACATTCCCAGTGTAACTTTACTCAATTCCACAGCAATACTCATACATTATGTATATCCCAGTATTTCCACCAACAGTAAAAATACAAAACTATCTGAAAAACATGCAGTGAGTAAAAGATTCATTTGGTCAAGATTACAGAAAGAGTAATCTTTGGCTTTCTCCTACACGACCCCTCATTATTTAGTGATACCTGACATCTGTTGCTGAGACCAGCTGAACACAATTCAAATCCGGTCTATCCAGGAATAACTGAGAGAGTCATAAAAAAATCTCTGAGGATAGATTATGAATCAATTACGGCTTAGAATTCCACCAGAGAGAGAGAGGGAGAGACTGAGTCTGTCTGGAATCTGGTAGACGAGAAAATAACATCTTTGCAGAAAAGCCACTTTGGAGAGCACTTTGCTCTGTCCTGACCCCTGCACCATCAGTCCTTTACCTCACTGAAGGGCCATTTGTGGACAGAGAGCACTTAAAGCATGTCAGGTCCCCATGACAAGGTTTACAGATTTACTGCATTACATTCAAACTACACAATACAGTGATAAATTTTACTGTGCATATCTTTTAAATAAACATTAAAACATTCATGTCAAATCTACCTACACTAAGATTAAAATGGTTAGGACTGTCACCCATGTGAAGTCCTTTAAGTTTCTCCAAAGAAAATGACTGCCATAAGTTTTCTCTTTCTGCATATTTATGTTGCAGATTTTTGAGGAACCCTCAGGTGCATTTCTATGTATTTTGCTGAAATGTCTTTCATAACTCACTGGTAACCAGCAAAGTTCTCGGGCTTATCTTAAGTTTTTTGAGTAATCACTGGAGTGCCAGGGTATTCAAGGGCACTGTTACACAACTGAGTATAAGTACAGTTTCTCAATTATTATTATTGCATCGTTATTTGCAGAAAATAATTACAAAGGGCAATGTGAAAATATACTGAATGTGAAGAATGTTTTCAGGGACTAGACGATCAGCTCAGTCTACATTCAACTCTGGAGTTCAGCTAAAACAAACCATATTCCTCAGGGCACTGCAACAAATGGATTATCATAAAACAAAGACACTTGGCAGCAAGGTTCCTATTACAGCTGCTTCTTGTGCTGACCAGTCACCATGACCTCATGTTCCCCTGTTTTAATACACCCTCACACTGTCTCTTTCTTGTCTCATACTTAACACTACATTCCTCTGGGCAGAAACCACCTCCCTGTGTGTTTACAGAACCAGCTGTGCCTAGTGAATCAGTGCTATCACAGTTTAAATAACAGGAATGATATGCATCTGATTCTGGTTTAGGGAAGAGTTGAACAACACATTCAATTAAGTCTCTGCATTATCAAAGGCCATGGAAATCTTTATTCTTGAGGTGAGGATTTTTCATATTGTATTGTCATTTTGGTATCTTCTTTCTACCTTTTTCAACCTGAAAAAAATTTAGTCACCCATCAGTTCTGATATCTTTGCAATTATTACCACAACCACATCAAATGCGAGCAAGAGTAGTATTTTCACCAGCACTTCTGTAAAATAATCTCTTATTTATCTCCAGCATTTCTTCCAAACCTTGTGGCACAGAGTGGAAGTCCCAGAATCCAGACTGGAATTCCGAAATTTGAAAGATATCCATCACAAGATTGCTAAAAAATACCTGCTTTGGTCCATGAGAGGCACACAGGACCAACCTCTGCTCTATTCTGTAACCACTCACTGATGACCAGATACCAAACCCCACTTCTGCAAAGCTCCAGAAAACCACCTGCTACTGCAGTAATTATAGTAAATATAAAGACCAGAAGGTATGGGATACATACCAATGTAAGACACAGTATCATCAGGCTTGGTTAGCTCAGTTAGCTCTGATAGCCTGTGAGAAGTCCGGGAGTTACTTATCCAATGTCACACTACAATCATGGTTGTCTGAAACTGCAGACATAATTTTTAAGGACCACTGATTAAGATAGGTTATCTTCTTTGTTGGATTTTTAACTCATGTAAATGCCTTACAAATAAAGGTGCCCTCATTCTATGAAGTGAACCATCTGGAGTTCTTTTTTTTTTTAATCCACAGTGTTAGAGGTCAGGCAGAGAAAAAGAGTTCAGGGGAGGATTTGGAACAACTAAAAAGGAATGAGAAATATGAGTCTAAAAAGAATTAATACAAAAGAGGAATCCTTATCTGCAAAATGAGGTTCAGCTATTTTACACAAAAAGAAACCATTACTAAATAAGAAACTAAATACAAATTCGCTGGTTAAATCTGGGTTAATGTGCTCATTCTGGCTGGGGTAATTTTCTTCACAGTAGCTAGTATAACGCTATGTTTTGGATTTGTGCTGAACACAGGGTTGATAATACAGAGATGTTTCTATTATTGCTGAGCAGGGCTTACACAGAGCCAGGGTCTCTTCTGCTTTTGGTATGGCCACTCTGACAAGGAAGTGGGGGGTGCATGGGAAGTTGGGAGGAGACACAGCCAGGACAGGTGACCCAAAGTGACCAAAGGGATATTCCAGACCATGTGACATCATGCTCAGTACACAAAGTGGGGGAAAAAAGAGGAAGGGGGGCGGACATTTGGAATGATGATGTTTGTCTTCCCAAGTTACTGTTACATGTGATGGGCCCTGCTCTCCAGGAGATGGCTGAACACCTGCCTGCCCATGGGAAGCAGTGAATTAATTCTTTGTTTTGCTTTGCTTGTGTGCGTGGTTTTTGCTTTCCCTATTAAACTGTCTTTATCTCAACCTATGAGTTTTCCAGCTTTCACCCTTCCAGTTCTTTCCCTGATCCTGCTTGTGGGGGACTGAGTGAGCAGCAGCCTGGGGCTTGGCTGCCAGAGGGGGTGAAACCACAACAGTTCTATACAGAACTATTATGGCAGTGAGAGTAGTGCTACAGAGCAACATTTACTGGCAACCTGAAGATCATCCCAACCTGCAAAAATGTCTTAATTGTGCTATCTTCAGAAGGAAATGTTTTAGACAAAAAAATTATATTAAAGCTTATATTTTAAAAGGTACTTCTGTTATTGCAGCAGTAAGACTGGAAACTCACTCTCCCAGGCATTTATTTTTGTAACAAACATTTAATTTCATATTTGGTTGTGTTTGAAAACTCTCATGGAAAGCTAAGCACTCTGCTCTGCTGCTACTGTGATCTCTGACACAAAAAATGATATCTCAGAAATGGTATCACTGAAAATGATAGCTCAGGTTCACTAGCAGGCTTGTTCTGCTGAGCTCAGCAAGAGAGAAAGGCTGCCTGGTATCAGTCACTCCTAGAGGCTATTCTGACTTGCACTTGCTGGCAAAAGTCCTTCAAGGACCATCTGCCAGCCAGAACAGTGGGGGGCGGGGGGGGAATCATTCATGTGCACACTCAGGTACTGCCAAGTCCTTCCCAATTCTCAAAAACTTCTAACAGTAGAAGCTACCACAAGCAATATTTAAGATGTCAGTATGCCAGTTTTTTCTTCTGTGGAATCCTCAGTATAGAAGCACTCCACAAAAAGAGACAAAGAGGTTACATAGAAAGAGGAGAAGAAAACTGAACAGGAAAAAGAATTTATCTTTTATGCTCAGAATATTACGGTTATGGTCACAGGACCATGGTCAACATTATCAAGCACTGCAGGATAACTATACTGAAAAGATACATCTCAAAAGGCTTATTGGAAAGGCAGGGGGACACATCAAATATACACAAAAAATGTTTGCACAATAAGCTCATATCCTCAAAATTGCTGATACAGGTCTATTTATTTAACCTATTACTATAAAAACACATAATAATCCCAAAGCATTCAAAACAGGAAATGCATAGCCGCTTATGTTCCAATAAGAGAACATTCTGTTTCCCTCAATCAGATTTAAAGACGCAGATCAAAGAGAAAACATCTAAAATTAAATGCAAAACCTTATTCTGATTTGAGAAAAGAAAAAAAAATCATACTGCAAATACATAGATATATACCCTTTAAATAGATGTACATACATACATATTGCAAAGTTAAGAGATTAATTGGTTTAGCCTGTCCTGTTATGTGTACCCATTCCATGCTTCCAGTTTTATTTTTCTGTAAATGCGCCCTTGAAGGCATCAGCTTATATAGAAGGGCAACAGCTGTTCAGCTCTTGGCATGATTAGGATTTTCTCCCTCTATGGTATTGGACAAAGAGCATGGTGATCCTAAATGAGCACACCCTACAGCTTTACTATTAAAGCCTTCTCTTCCTTCCCACCATGAATCTCTGTTGCTATCCCACTATTCATCACACACTTTAAGTGACACCTAGCATTTAGATTATACTGAGTCTTAGACACAGCCTATGGAACAAACACACTTGAAATTAGTAATACTGACTTCAGTGAAATGTTTGGTTTCATACCACAGTGCTCTCTGCCCTCTAGCACAGTACCAGATCTTTTAAAAGAGTGAGCAATGACAGAGGTTTTTCCCTATCATCAAATCTTCAGTTTAGGTTTTATGTTTACTTGGCTCATGGAAAGAAAGAAAGAAAGAAAGAAAGAAAGAAAGAAAGAGACATACTTGGCTGTCCAGATGAAGCACAGTGTAACTGGTGACACACTGTAGACAATGTAAAACAAGTTCCTGCTCTGCAAGGAAAATTCCAAGCTAACCAGTAAGCCCCAGTCAGGTGAGAAGTAGATCTGCTTGCTGACATTGTTTATAAATCTCTCCAGGATGGGAGAGGCTTTAGTTTTGTTTTACAGTGGCTTTTGCTGATCTGTTGATATCAGTCACACTTCCACTCTCATTTTCATGCAGCTCTACAGCCAATTCCCTGAAACACTGGTTCAGCTTTTTTTTTTTGCACATTGATACTACAAAACTGATTCTGTGAACAGGGAAGATGTTTTCTGTACCTAACATTAACACAGTAGCATTTTCTTTATTCAGGTCTTCTTCCTGTGAAGGGAAGTCACCGGCAGGATCAATGTGTGGAATAGATCTCTGTGACACAGCCTTATCTCTTAGCAGAGTTTCAGCACACAGACTCTATGTTACCAAGCTAACAGCATAAGCAAACGAGTACAGATATTAGGAAGAAAAATACCATCATTAGGAAGGCATTAGAAAATAATGTGGTGCTCTATCAGCACCACAGATTAAAAAATTTTATTACTTGCAGGCAAGGCTCAACTCAATTTGCTTCCCAGCTTCCTTTACCTTGTGAAGTGTTCAGCTCAAAATCAGCATGAGATCTACTCAGAACTTGTGTCAGATTCCAGTCCAAGTTACAAGAAAACACACACTTGCACCATCTCCAGCAACAGAGATTACTCCTCACAAGAAATCCCTATACACTTACTAAGAGGTTCAAGGGTAAAGGCAGCAGGTTCACAGTGCACTTGTCACAGTCACTGCACTGTGAGCTGTAAAACCAGGAAAGGCAAAGTGCACAGGCCATAACATCAGTTTTCTTCTGCACAAGCATTTAGCCAAGAGGGTATTTTATGGGGAGATGCAGAAGAAAGCAGGGGGAGGGAAGGGAGAAGCAGCATCAGCATTAATCTAGCGGCACCCACCCTACAAAGGCCCCAAAGGTCTCCCAGTATGCTCTGCACTATCAGGGACAGCACAGCCCATCAGCCACCAGGCAGGAGTGGGGCATGAGACAGCACTGAATCAATTACTTTGAATCAGACCTTCAAACTATTGCCAACCACTCAGAACTTGGGAGCCAAACCTCAATTTAGTACAAACACAAGAAATAAAACCAACCTAAAATCCTAAGAGAAACACAACCCCAACACCTATTTACAATTGAAGCTTCCTTTCCAATTACACATCAATTCTTCTGAATGTTTTTCATAATTCTGGAGGTTAAAGAATACTGTCCCACTGTGCTCTACCTGACATAAATATGCAGTCTTTACTCCAGCACTCTTACAAAATGAAGTAAACTAGCACAGAGACTCTTTTCTCACAGACCAACAATGTTGGTACAAACACTAGTAAAAAACCCCTCAGAATTTAAAAAAAAAGAAAAAAAAAAAAAAAAGGCAATTGCTACCCAGAATAAATGTAATTCTTAAGTTATCTCCACTGCTTCCATCTTAAAGAACAAACAGGACACTGCTCTTCCAACCTGGTCACAAACAGCCAAAATACATTTTTTATTCTTTCCTACTCAATTATCAAATTAAGCTTTTTTTTCTTTTGACAAACCACAGAGCAATATAAATGGCACGAGGTCATTCAGCACTTAACACACAGATAGGATCTGATAGACTGTTACAGCAAAACCTCTAAATTCCAGCTAACAACTCAGCTTGTAAGAACAAATCAGTTTTCTGGGATTTTAATCACTAGGGTTTTTTTCATTACAGATTAATAAAAATTAAGGGATTGATTAAAATTTAAGTGCTTTTTAAGATGCATCTGTCCTTTAAAACAAATTACGCTTTTTCCTGAAGCATATTCTTAATTTTTTTAAAAAAGAACACATTTCCTAATTTGCTTCATCTCCCTATAAGAGTCTAGAGTATTTGATCAAGCAAAAGAAAACCTACAAAAATCCACAGCCTCCTGGCACAACAACCATTAAAGTGCACGAGAAATTCACTATCAGTTCCAAATGCAGAGTAGATGAGCTTAAGAAAGAAACTGCAAACAGTATTTAAGTGCAAACAAACCTTCCTTTTTCCCCAGAAAATCTCAAGATGCTAGGGTCTCAGTATTTACTAATTTTTCATTTGCTGCATACTAAAGTAGAAAAAACTTACAGAAAATTTAGATTTCATCAGCCTCAATACCCTTGAGCTGTTAGATCTCATCAGTCTTCCTAGGAATCAAAAAATGACAAAACCAAAAACCATGGGGTTTTGTAGTTGATTTGATAGTTTGACTTTGTGAAAACTCACCTCATTTTTGAGTCAGGATTTTACGGGATGCAGAGCATGATGGTTACCTGTGTCATCATTATGATAATCAGATGGCATTCTCTTAAGGCTCCTGAAAGAGGATTTACATTCTCTATCACCTTTTCATTTTCTGTCTGCATATCTCATCCCTGTGTATGCAGCAATTTTTTGGTTGAACTGTTTTCAACATCTGAGTTCAAATACTCTGCTACAAGATTAAAGGTGACACTCTCAAAAGCAATTTCAATAGGCCTAAATTTTCTAGGCACTCAAAAGAAAATAATTAAATGGGTGAAATTGTTATTGTGGGACTTGGGGGACTATTTGCTTGTTTTTTCCTTGCACAGGGTCTGCTACAAATACATACTACCTGCATTACTGGAATATCCAAAGACTTAGGCAGGGTCAGCTTTATGTGTGCACAGAAAAATATATTACCCGCCCTGTAAGAGCTCACAGCAATGGTTCTGCAATGAGTTCCATGTGTGGCAACACTTAAACCTTTACAGATGCCATAGTATTGCTGTAAAATACTAAACAAATTTAAAACCAAGCATTTTTCATGTACTCTGTTATACAGATTGATAATGGTATCTTGTGGCAAACTGGACTAAAACTGTGAACCCAAAGACTAATAGAGGGTAAAAAACTTAGTCCTTCATGAAACCCAAAGAGACACGTGACAAATCCCTTCCTACAATCCCAATAATTCTAAACAGTAACATGATAGAAGCCTGTGAAAACTATAAGTCTATGAAATCTGTTGCACAGCCTGATAGTTGAGCAATGAGATTTCATTTCTGGTAACTTTGGTACTTTAGCCTCCCTTTTACTTACAGATGCCAGTGGCATAACATTTTGATTAGAAGGCATTTCCTTCTGCTGTATCTCAGTAATTTATTTTTAGAAGTCCATTGCTGACACATAAAGCATGTCTAAGTGCCTCAAAAAACCACTTCCTTTTGAACAATCTAACATTACACAGTTCCTTCCAGATCATCACACACAGACTAATGAATTCCACCCTAGCTCCAAACCTGCTAGGGAAATGCTTTTCAAGATGTATCTCCAGAAGACTGGGAATAGGCAAAGTCCCTTCTGGTTCTATTATAAACACACCTATATTATCTTCACAGACTGAAAGTCAAAAAAGGACCAACATTTTAGCCTGAGGGTTTCCCAACTATGCAAAGACCACACATTATTCAATGTGAACCAAAAATGTTTCTTATTCCTTGTTTGCAACCTCTGTCTCTGACACTCTGACACTTGATCCAAAATTCTGACTATGTCCCTTAAACTCTCTTATCTAGTGGTTGGTGAAAAAAATGAGATTGTAAACTGAGCCTGAAGCCTCAAACCAATTTACTGCATCTTCAGGAAAATATTTATGTACCCTCTTGAAAGACTGGTTTAACCTTCCTCTACTCTCAGTCCCTGGGAAGAAGCTCTGAGAGGCTATACAATCACTAGGATATAACTGGAGGTAAAGACAAGTTGATAAGGTGGAAGCTCTTAAGACAGGGATCTGTAACTATGAACGTAATGCCAAAGCCTCTTCTCATGTAAGCAATCACAGTAGAAACAACAGATTTGTGTAAGGAAAGACTCCAGGATCAAGGAGTTCTGGGATGCTCTGGGCCATGTGCTGGTTTACAAGTGCGCTACTTTAGATCACCACTACTCAGTGTAAATATGCAGAAAAAAATCAGACTCTGCATTAATTAGTAGTCACAGAAAAAAGATGCAGAGACAGAAAAATGAATATGGTATGAATAAATACTGTGTGAAGAAAACAGGCTCCATGACCATTCTTTTGTGTTTTACTGAAAATGTATTTTTGTACTTGAATTTAAAATAAAGTCTTTTATAAAAAAGGTTTAATTGTGACAAGGTATATAATTATCTTCAAAGTTTTACATGGCAGAGAGGGAGGTTTGAGCTGAAATTCTGGACTTCAGTATGTGGGAGGCCAACCCCAGACCTCTCTACAGCTTTGTCAACATCAGTAAAAGATTAGAAATCTGTACTGCACTCAAAAGAGCTGAAAAAAAAAAATCCACATGATTTATTGGCACCATAAAAAGATTAAGTAAGGTGACTTACTAGTAAATATCCTAAGGCCATGTATTGTCATGACAAGGATCCTCAAAATTGTTCTCCACTTTATGGACCAGTCTCAAATGACTTCTCAACAGGACTTTGTCATTAATTTTAATTATGAAAGAAGTCAATATCCCCTGCCTGACAAAATTTTTAAAAAAATTAAAAGTTGGGAACTGTTTTAGCTGTATATGGAATGAATACTATTCTGACTCATATCCTTTAAAGAAAAAAAATTAAGAAATCCCTTCAGGAAGTCTAGTTTGACTAGGAAAATTAACTCTTCTTACTTTATGATCTTGTGGAAACAGACAGGAACAACACTAAGTTTATACAATTACTGAATTGTACAATGACCTCTTGTTATCATACCTGTTTACAAACAGCCATAGAAACAGAGTTAAACAAACTTAAGGGCCTACACTACAAATGACATTCAAGTCATTGCAAATCCTTCACTCAGCAATTGAAACTAAAAAAGTAATCCCCATGACCTAACAGGCTTGCTAAGCCTTTGTTTCCCATTTTCTCAGATTTATTTCAGTATTTAAGAGATGTAAATTTGAATGAAAACAGAACACTTCTCACTGTATTTCAAGTAGCTAGTACTTAAGTAACTCCTGGAATGTATAGGAGAATTCATTTTCCAAACTGGTAAGCATTCATTAGTTTTGCTCTGAAAACTTGCATCAGTCATTAATTCCTCTCACACAATTTATCACATATTTCTGGTTTGGATGACAACTATCTATTGTAACTGCAATACATACTCTTTATTTTCATATACTGTAGAATGTTGCATGTCTAGCTTTAGATAGGCAGATTTCATTAATAGTAAAATTATCTAAAAACGAACATTAGTTTACCAGCTTAATTGATGTTAATATCTAAATTACATAGTGATTATGAAAAGAGAAATGGTTAAGATATGGTTTTGCAAAAGAAACCTAATCATTCATTTAGATACTGGAAACCAACACACACTTTCTTATCAATTTCTGGTGCATTTCAAAGCATGCCTCCTGGGCTAGTGCCCTGCAGCTCCTCTTGCACACATAGCTGCCACCAGTAACTATTCTTCTGTACCACATTTACAACCAGGCTGCATTCAGTTATTCACATGCCACTTCAGAGACGTGTACATAAGCACTGACAAAGTCTTTAACAACAAAACAGTGCAAAAAGAAAAAAATATACAGGTGCCATCCAACCACAAAGAAATATCAAAATGTGACAGCAGTCAAGCAGAATAATGCAACCTCAACTAATCCAGCCCACGCTGCTTTATGATACATAAACTGATTATCTTAAAGACTGGTGGTTCACTCAAGACAAGGGGTCAGCCTCCATCCAACAGCCTGTCCTGCAGGAACCACTGCCCTGCAGCAGTCTCTGCACAGACAGAGACTCTTCCTCCCACTCACCTCCAGAAGTGACTTCTTCAGAACTGGGCTGAGGAACATTGGCAGGACAGTGTGGGGAAGCTTGCATTGCTGCCGCCCTTGCTATACCTGTCCTGTGGAGAAATAGAGGACTTAATTTCCAGGGCTGTCAGACAGCACCTTCCACATTACAAGTGATGGAAAAAGAAATTAATTTGAAAATGCCCGATTTGAGTGAGTACATTTTGGGGTTTGGTGAAGAACCCCCAGTTCCTACTGAAGTATTTGGATTATTTTCACATCTTCTGTGCAGCTCCGTTTGCAGCAAGCTGGATTCTTTGGTTCATGAGCTGATGACGCTCTTGCCAGTTACCTATTTAGCAAGCTGAGATATGGTCATTGAGAACCAACATAACAAGACAGCCTAAATAAAATAATTAAGGAAATCATATTTAAAACAATCTCTGAACTCTGACATGAACAAATAACCATTGAGCAGCTCTCCCTTCTACCTCCTTTTCAAAACAGCAGTTTTATACTCTTTATACATTTCCGTTACAGAAACCATTACCATATGAATTACCTAACAGAGGAACAGTTATTTTGCTTGTCCTGTCCAACCCACTCCATAGAGCAACTTTATTTGACTTCCACATTAATCTACATAGGGTTACCACAAGAATCGATCCTAACAAACACCTTTTTCCTTTTTAAAGGAGAAAAGGAAACTTTCCACAGTTCTCATGGTTTCCAGCAGGGACAACAGCTTTCAGCCACCAGTTTTTAGTATGACACATTCAAATGATTTGTATATCCCAAAGTGCAGTGCATTAGAGAGACAGAGACAAAAATAATTCTATCTGAAATACATGAATAAATCATTCTTTTGAGCATGGTGATGAATGCAGTATTTTACAATTTCCAAACCAACTCTCTAAAGCTCTACTAAAACAAGTGTGTTTGTTCCAAAAGTGATCTCTGTACCTTTCAGGAGAACCATGGTGGATTTTTTTGGAGGAAATGTCAAGTTTAGACACCAAGGACTGGAAGCTAATGACCAACCATTTTATTCTGGTATGAGTGTGCACCAAATACTGATGTTCACAGGCAGGAACAATTTCCAATAATTAATTGGAAAAATATCAGCCTTCATTGCATTTGCTTAACTTTGGTCAACAGCAATGTTAATCTTGCAAGTGAACTGAGAGACAAGACAAAGCCTATACATGTGAGGTTTTTATATATTATTCAGAACTGCTGAAAAGCATGGAAAGCAAGACAAGAAAAATGTAATTATAACATGGCAGAGCAATTCTGCTAAGGAAAAAAAAACTAACCGAAAAAACCCCCACACACTTGTATTACATCAGTTACTTCAACTGAAGAGTAAATGTAGGGGTAAATAGAATTGTTCACTTCTTACTTGGGCAAAACAGACTTGTGCATCACTCACTTCCTTAACAAAGTGCCAAACAGCCTGTTCTCTTCTTTGATTTTTTTTTAATGTGGAACTGCATACTATTTTTCTCTAAAGTTCACCCTTTCCAATATATTAACCCCTTCAAAGCAATGAAACAGTTTGTGTCTCTGAATATCTGCTAATTGGAGTATAATTACAGCTGTCTATGAGCTATGACTATAATCAGACTTTGGCCAAAATATTTGAAAGAAATCTCCAAGAGAAATAATAACAACTGGTCACATATATAATATCATATTTAATAAAACCAGTATTTAAATATAAAATAAGATACAGCAGGTTGGCTCAAATAAATAGGACTGATTAATTCTGTTCTGGGCACTACAGATCAATGTCCTGTTCACCTTCTAAGACAGTGATTATTTTCAGCATTAACAGG
This sequence comes from Coloeus monedula, assembly GCF_965178545.1. Classification (NCBI taxonomy): domain Eukaryota; kingdom Metazoa; phylum Chordata; class Aves; order Passeriformes; family Corvidae; genus Coloeus; species Coloeus monedula. Next base: position 63,394,364 of record NC_138785.1, read on the forward strand.
AATTTTAGTAAATCTGCTCCTTTTCTTTGTGTGACAAAAACAATGGGTATCAGAAAGAAGCAAAATTAAAAGAATGTGACAACCTTAGGTTTTATGTGTTGCCTAAAGCCCTTTCAGAGCCACCAAAATCTGTCCCCAAAAGCCTGTGACACGTGGATAATCTAGATATTACAGTAACAATGCATTGATATCACTGATCAGATCTCCAGAGAAAAGAATTCAAATAGTTTGAAATATTTGGCAATATCTTCTAATAAACACTGAAAGGACTAGGACTCCCAATATATTTACCCTCACTGAAACGCAAACTGGCAAATGCTAAAACTGGGGGGAGGGGAACCTTTACAACTGAAAGCAAGAGCTGAAATGGTCACAGTGCAGATTTTTGTTTCTTTACTTTAGTAATCTACAAAGACATCTGTGCCATGGTTTTCACACTTTGAGGGTACCATTTATTTCAAAAACAAGCCTTAAATGTTCAAAAACAAACATTATGTATTAATGCCTGAAAGAGCCTTTCCTTTGTTTACATCCTCCTGATTTTCTCCAAACAAATTATTGTTCTCCAGCCTCTCCTACAGTCTACATTGACCTATGTACACCAAGCACTTCAAGAGGCACTTCAACCATATGGGATAGTTCTAATAGGTAGGACCACTTTCACTGTCTGGGAGAGTCATTCATGGAATTAAAAAAGACAACTTTGTCTCAAGAGGAAGATACATTCCAGAGATTACTCCAATTCAAACAGAGAGCTCTTACACGACAGAGAGCACATGCTATTTTTAGGATGAATATGCATCCTGCCACCAAATCCAAGCTAGAATACCTCGTCTCCCTCCATGTTTAAATCTTGTGTAGACTCTATTGTGTACATAAAGGGACTCTAATCACTTATCACCTCCACCAGAAATTTTCATGTGAGTCCTATAGAAATCAATTGTTTTTCTACAGTTCATCTACCCATTGAAAAATGAAGACAACCCACCTTTCAGTCTCCATGACTGGAAAAAGAAATGGTGAGCAGTACATTGTGCAGGCCTTTAGATTAATGAATCCATGCATCTAGGGCTGCACCAGTGGATCCCCAAGTGACAACATTCAGCTGGTGCTTGAACATAACCTTTCCTACTCACTGCAGGTGTGAGAGGACTGTAGTCCCACCTGGGTCGCTCCAACCAACCTACAGCTGAATCATGTCAGTCACCACTGTTACAGAGCCCATACTTAAATCCCAGCACCCAGAAATGATACTGCTGGTACCCGAACTTTAATCAATAGTCTCCACAGAAAAAAGAATAATAGCAGTTTCAATGTACTGCATGGTATGGTTTTGCTAAGAACCTATGATTTTTTTTTACACAAGCTAAAAAGAATATTGATTTCTTTCAAGTCCACTGCACACTAAATATAATTTCCACTGTTGCTATTTGAGATATGAGATAAAAATGCCATCTTTCTCACTAAGAAAAGAATCAACAAGTCTTTCCTGAAGCAGAAATGCCTAAGGCTATTTAGCATATTTCAAACAATCTTGGCAGCTGGAGGTAGCCAAAAACATACACTAATTCATGAAAAAACATACAGAAAATTCACTTTGGTGCCAGCCAAGCTTAGGGTATGTTCACTTTTCACTGTGGACTGCAAGACATTGCCAATCTAAAACATCCACAGTGATAATTAACATTAAAACTCAGTGCTTCACCTCCAAGTTACAAACCATGGAAAAGCCGTAAAGCAAAAAAAAAAAAAAAAAAAAAAAAAAGACTCTGAGTAACTTCAGGAGGTTCACCAAGAAGTGCAAAATTCTGCACTTGGAGTGGAAGAGCTCCAGACATCTATCTGAAAAGCAACTGTCTGAAAAGCAACCTGTGGTGATCCTGGATGCTAGGCCAGATATGAGTCAACAGCGGGTTCACACCAGCAAACTCCATGCTGGCCCAACACTAGGAAGAAAGTGGCAAAGTGGCCAGAAGAAAGAGGGAAATCATGCTCCACTAACCCCTGATGAGGATACACGTTGAGCAGTGAGCAAGAATACAATGCTCTTCCACAAGTGACTGAACTAGATTATGACAAAGCTAACCATTTTTTTAAGACTGATAATTTGAAGCGAGTAATTCTGCACATGGCACACAATTTTTCTTCCAAAAAATGCAACTGTGCAAATTCTTCAGCCATAGTCTGTTCCTTCATAGCGGGTTAATCTTTCAGGTTTGTCCTCAACCAAAGAACTCTGGGATGCTCTTAACAGGAATCACCAACTACAGGAAGACTCCACATCAGCTCAAGTATTTACCTAAATGTTCTACACATAGCTCAAAGACCCCTCTGTGTCATTATAACACTGTGAACTTTCTGGAATCTGTAAAAGCCTAATTTAGGAAGACAATATCAACCTAACAAATAAGCACAGACCCAAATGGGCAAATGAAGAGGAAGAATTACTGTTTTCTTAAGACATACATTTTTTTAAGGTTCTGGTAGAGACAACCCTGAAAAGTATCTATAACAAAGAAAAATTATTTAAGGGCTAAAACTTTGTTATTGACATTCATGAAATATCCTGTAATTTTTTTTTTCCAAGACATTTAATTATACCTTTCACACTACTCATGCATTGAAAGATCTTCTGGTTAGCATTAATTTGAATTCTATTGCCACATAAATTAACACAACTTAGACACATTTATCAGCCCTTTAAATAACAAAGTGATGTGTCCAGGCAGCATATTCTTGAAAGGAGAAAAAGACATACAATTAAAACCTGAACCGCAATTACTTTTCATTTCAGAAAGTTAAAAAGTAGCCTAGAGCAAATTACCTCCAAGAGAAAATCTGGAGAGCAGTTTTGCTTCAAGCAAAGACTTAACAGTATTTAAAAGAAAACAATATACAGCATGAGTAAATCATATAGCAGACAAAAGGGTCAAAGAAAAATAAATGGGTTGTACTCAAGTTAGTATAAATCTGAATGTATTAAGCTCCTAAGGAAACTTGCAAAGACAGTATTAAGGTCACAGTATTCAACAGGGTAATTTTAACCCTGATTTTAACCTTGCATTTAATAAATCATATTATGCATTAGAATTTTCAAGTAGATTTCCTAACTTATTATGCAAATGAACAAAATGGTAATTCTAAATAGCTGTAGTAGCTACAGAAAATCTGGTTCCTTGGTTAAAGGATAGCATATGGTTTACTGATAAATAGAATTGCATTAAACCCTAAGAAAACTGACTAACAAATCCACATGATTTTATGTTGTGGTGAACCATGGCCAAAGCCAGGGTCAGCCAGATCAAGTAGACCCAAAGGTCCACTGGTTTGATACTGCCACAGCCCAAAAGCCCTGAGCGCTCACAAGGCTGTGAAAAACACATAAATCCGTGCCTTACCATTGGCCACAGCCCTCCCTGCCCTTATTTCTCATATTTGGTTGTATTTCCAGAGAGATGTGTGTTCTTCAGTTGTTAAATAGGTCCTTGTTATCCCTCCCCGCCTACCACTTCTCCCATTTGCTGTAATTCCTTCTCCCTGGCTGATGTTCTATTGGTTACTTTGTGTTTTCCACGCCTGTTTCATGGGGGTACAAGACTCCTCCAAGCCATGCAGCTTCGACTTGGTTCTGTGGATTTTTCCCTGCAATAAACCCCTTCCTCCACGAAGGAGTCCCTCCACTCTTTTCCTACCTCCTTGCGTGCCTTCGACACCGGTGGGCAAGGTCATCCCGAGCAGATGCTTCGCTGGCCCTCCCCTGCCGCGATCAGTTTCCATCTGTCCTCGCTCGAGGCAGGCAGAAGATTGCTCAGTGCCTGGGACATCATGCTAGCCATCATGGCACCATGGCAATTTTACCTCCCAGAAACTTTTGTGCGAAACTGAAGAATGTACTTACATTTCCTGACAGCAGTAGGAAAATCTAAGCTTTGTAGATTCTAACAATTCTGAATATGGTAGATGGAGTTCAGCCACATTTTCATCTTTACCTACTGTTGTCCTAAAGAACGAAGCCCGCAATGGTATTGAATCTGTGAAGATTTAGCACACTTGAAACTTCCAGAAAGGTTTCTGGGTGCGTGCTAAGATAAACTCTTCAAAAAAAGTTCTTGCAGTAGCAGGGGTTATAAACTACATTCTCACACTATATACAATGTGGTACTGAAGACAAAAGTGTCTAGGGTTACTGTACAAAGCAGTTAGAACAAGCAGATGCAGAGATTAAGACAAATTAATAGATTTATAGATGCAGGATAGGTGTAGAGGTGAGGCACTGGAGCAGGTTGGCCAGAGAAGCTGTGTATCCTCCTTGAAAGTGTTCAAGGCCAGGCTGGATGGAGCTTTGAGCAATCTGGTCTAGTGGAAGGCGTCTTTAAGGTCCCTCCCAACCCAAGCCATTATACAATTCTATGAGATTAAAATCATGACTCAAATCACAAACAAAATATATACATACATACATATATTTTTCTGGACTTACAATATGTACATAGAGTACAGAGAGTACAGTTATGCAAAGCCATGCACCCAGATCCAATCCCACTCCAGCTGGTGCCAGGTTCTCAACAGACTTCATTGGATACTAAGTCACAATTACACAAATGCTTTTAACAACCCACCAGGATTTTAAAGATGGTCTTGTTGCTCTTTTATAGAAACACAGACCTTAGTGTCCTAACAAATCTAAGTAATGCATTTCAGTTTTTTAAAACCTACCAGAGTAAAAAAAAAAAATTAAATTTTAAAAAATTCTATTATTTAGTCACTACCATTTCTCATGAGAGGCAGCTGTCATGTCTTCAAAGGTGTCATAAACCATCAGAGACCCCCAGAGTTCCCCCTGACTAATTTTTGGGGCCTTCCACCAGAGGACTGCATGTGATCCACAGTGTTACATCAGACAGTGTAAAAGTGCCCCCCCAGTAAGGGAAGGGTTGTCCAAGAAACCTGAATGTTTATTAACCCATTGAATTTTGTGTTTCAGGGGCTTCCCCCACTCCCAACTGATCAAGATGGAGACCATCACTTCAATCAATGGACACCAAATAACCACAATCAAGCCTCCTTGGTAGATGGGTAGATATCTTTCCTCTCCACTATCTACTCTTACCCTTTCTTTCTCATTCTTTCTTTTCCTTATGTATTTTCTTAAGTGGTATCTTTATACTTTCATACTGTTATATTACTACAGACAGAAAATAACCAAAATGGCTACATACCTCCTTTCCATTGCAAGTACATCAATCTAAAATAATCCCTACATAAACATATATATATATATATATATATATATGCTTATGTAGTCAGTGTCATTTCACTCTAATCTACTGCAAGACATCTATTAACAAGAATCTCAGTCACTCTCACCTGCAGGGGTGAGTCATAACAAACAGTAAACTTAAAAACCTTATGATAATATGTTAACCTGTTCTTCAACCATGTCTGTTAATATTAACATATTTAACTGGGACCTTACCCTGGAAGGACACCAGGCTTCCCCAAAACTCAGAAACTCCTTTTCAATAAAATGGTGCAGAAGTAAGGACTCTTCAAATTTAAAAACAACCTTTGCCCTGCACCTGAGGGTCATCTACAGATCAGTTAATCAAGTCCAAGATGATTCTGAGTCACATCTGTGTCCTTTAATGACAGTAAAAGAATGGTACTAAGGGACAATCCCAGGTCTTGCACTCCTGAGATTCAATGGATATACACACAGACAACAGAAAGAACTTGGCAAAGAGTACCAAACAAGTTGTGGTTTTGGCTGGACACCCCTTTTTTTTTTTTTTTAATAAAGATTCCTGGAACTTAAGGAGTAGCAAGTACTGCAGATAAAAGCCAAGTATCACTACAATCATGTCAAGCATCAAACAGAAAGGGAACAATTGTTGTCAAGGAAGGAATTCTGTGTCCTTATTTCTTTCGCCAGCAGTGCTTGGATCTACATATTCCTGATGACTCTGAAGTCTGAGCAGGGAGTACTACTGCCAGAGAGAAAAATGCTGAGAATTTAAAGCTTTAGTGTCCTGCTTGACACAGATATGGAACAGTTGCCTTCTGGCAAGAGTTAAAGCTGGTATGGAAATTTCACAAAAGGAATTAAAAGATGGTCTGGAAAGTGGCCAAGAGGAGATCAAAGGAACTTTAGCAGTATGAAGACACATACCAGAAGCACATGAAAAGGAACTTCAAGACAGACCATTAGGTTTAAGAGTTAAGGTTACCCATCTGTTGCCTGGGTAGAAGGCTGTGTGAACCAGGGGAAAATGTGAATTACTCTTGTAAGATATTTAGTCCAAAAATATTCATGCTCTCTTACATACTTTCCAGTCTTGACCACATGTCAGATGTCTAGAAAAACAGATGTATTTTAGATTCAGCCCAAATTTTGAACTACAAGAACTGATCAACATGTCCTTCTTCCTGTTCTTCAAGTGTGGTGTGTTACTGGACCTGAGATTCAGACTGGGGAAAAAGACTATCTGATAGCCAGTCTGATGGCTATCTGTGAGTTAAAAGATCTTAAATACAGATAAACTACAGCTCATGTCTTAGATCACATTTATTGTTGTAAATATCTAATATAGGCATGAGTAATCAGTTATTTTACAGAAACACAACATCAAAAGTGGACAGTTTTTAAAGCAGCTAGCTTTGAGAGCAGAAATGGACCATCCACGGATATGATCTGGGTCGCCCCAGAGTTGAAAAGAGGAGCTCTGGGGATTCTGAGTTGGATAAATACTAAAGGGAATGCTGTACTACTGCTTTTAAGAACTAACATATTTTACAGGAGGTTACACAGGTGTTTTATCCCGTCTCTACCTTAGCCCGGTGTGCTACTACTGAACTCTGTCAATAAACTCTGTTCATGCTTCCACCAATAGGAGCAGTTTGTGAAAAATAAAATTGGAGAAAGGAGAATCTTTCTGTGCTCCATCAGGTTTCTCTGCAGGCCACAAAACAAGGAACTGAAAAAGCAAAGACTTTTTACATAAACTCACAAGAACCACCACTTACAAGCTAAAACACAAGACTTCAACAAATTCTTTGTGCAGGACATGTAAACAGGTGAAGTTACTATTTTTATGAGAAAAAAACTGTTCTCAAGTTGCTTGAACTGTGCAGCAGCTCTCCTAGTATCAGGTTGAACCCATAATGGCATGTCCTAGTTGAAATGTTTAGGTATCTCTTGCTGTCACATGTAGTCAATCTCATCTAGCTACTTGTATTTTTTTTATACTCGGGCATTAGCACTATTTCCCTAATATATCTTGCCATGCAAAGTCCTACAGGGTTTCACTTATACATTAAAATCTCGGATTTTGGAGTCACAATTTCTGGACTGCAGTGCAAAACCGACAAAGGCAAAGTACAGGAGACTCTGGTAAGTTCCTTTATTCCTTCCCTCAAGTTCAATTATTTGGGTTCTGTTACTATGATAGAGTATGTCTGTGCTCATATGTGGAGATATACTCACAGCTTTTTACCAGCTAGTCTCATAGTTCAATGCCTCAGAAAGCCTCGGGCAGCCTAGAGAGGCAGCACGGGCAATCCGGCACTTCAGTAGCTCTAAAAGCGGCAAATGGTAGCTGCAAATCTAATACCACCAGCAGAAGCAAAGAGGGAGAAATAGAGCTTCTGGTTTGCCTAACTTCTGCAATTAGAAGCTTTCAAACAGAAAACAGAAACACACAGATGTTTGCAGAAAGGGGTGCAAAGCCAAAGAGGGCAGGTCCCCCCTTGGTCCTTTCTTTTATTCGGAGAAGGGGAAAGGGGAGGACTGGGGGCAGAGCTGGGGTGACCGGCCAATCAGACACTGCTAAAGAGTTTGAGTTACAGTTGGTTTTGCCTGCTCTTGGAACAAAGGAGTTCAGAACACATGGCAGAGGCAAATGTCTTGGGGAGGGGGAAGGGAAGCTCGGAACAGGCAGCAACAATTCCCTATTTTTTTTTCTTTAAAGCTGGGTTGTAACTCTTAGTAACTTAAAGTACATAGAACAGTAACAAAACAGCAGTGCAAAACATAATTGGAATCTATCATCCCTACAACTCGACAGGACTTAGGTTGCCCTTAAACTAGTTCCCCAGTTAAAACTCAGGGGGTTAGTCAGGACATCTATGGTATAGGGCATCAGGACAAAGATTTACAAAATACAGTGCAAAATGTGAGTGTAAAGCAGTGCAACTTAACTTAAGGGATTAACATCAAAATCTGCAGTAGGGAGTTTACTTGAGGGTGCAAAATCAGGATCTTTTTTACGGTGTCTCCTCCAGGAGGCAGTTTTAACCTCCTTAACTTTTGAGGAAGTGACATAAGGTTTTACCCATTTCCCTGGGATCCACCTCAGTCCTTGAGGGGTAGATACACTGGCATACCCACATCCCCAAGTTACAAGTTTGTATGGTCCTTGGATTTTTTGAGTCTCTGGGTCCCGGATCAGGACTTCTGGACTTTCCTTCAGTTTCTGTCTCCCAGTGTTCTGGAAATGACGGTAGGTGGGAGGGTTCGGATCCTCAAAGGTGCTGTTCAGGAAGTTTATGGTAAGCAACCGCTTGCTGAGTCTGAGGACAGGTGAGTTGAGTTTAGTGGTCCCTGACTGTTGTAGCAGCATTTGCTTGAGGGTTTGATGGGCACATTCAACAATGCCTTGTCCAGTTGGGGAGTGGGAAATACCTGTAACATTCTGAAATCCCCACTGCTGATGAAAGTTTTTAAACTCCTGGGAGGTGTAGGCAGGTCCATGATCAGTTTTTATCTCCTCAGGTATACTGAGCACAGCAAAAGCTTGGACAAGAGGTTTTTCAACGTCTTTATCCTTTTCACCAGCATGTGCAGAGGCATACATAGTACCAGAGAAGGTATCAATAGAAACATGAACACGTTTTCATCTCCCAAATTCAGGGAAATGTGTGACGTCCATCACCACACTTCACCACTATTAATGCCTCTGGGATTGACCCCCATGCCCAGTGATGGAAGCTGTAGCTTCTGGCAGCTGGGACATGTTGCCACTATTGCTTTTCTCTGTGTCTGCGATAGATGAAACATGCGGATAAGAGCAGGAATATTTTGATGGTACATGGCACGGCTCAATTTTGCCTGTTTAAAAACTTGGAGGAGCTTTGGTAAGTCGGCTGATAAAACTGTGTCTGCTGGCATAGCCAGAGCATCAGCTCTATGATTACCCTCTGCAATAAATCCTGGCAGGTTTGTATGTGACCTCACATGCATGACAAAATAGGGACGCTCTCTGTGGGAAACCAGATAAATTAGCTTTGAGAGCAAATCATAAATTTTTTTGTTGGAGATTTCTTTTAGGAGAGCATGCTCAGCTCTAGCAGTTAACTCCAGCTACATATGCTGAGTCTGTGACCAAATTAAAGGGTTCTTTGAGCCTCTCAAATGCTCTAATGGCAGCTGCTAGTTCAGCTACTTGTGGTGATCCCTGGATTACTTTGATGACAGATTCCCACTTTTGCATCTTTGGGTTTTTCCATGTGATCACGGACATTTTACTTTTTCCTGAAGCATCTGTAAAAATGGTAATCGCATCGAGGGGTTTTCTACTTTGAATCTCTCAAGGGAGGAAAGAGAATTTCAGATTAAACATGTCATGTTTTGGGTAATGACTGGAGATTTGGCCTGAGTAACTATCTAATACAAATTGTAAATTTGTATTATTTTGAAGTAGGTGATCTAATGTGTCTGTTGTTACAGGTAAGTAGATGCATGCAAAGTCACATCCTGCCAGGGTGCGGAGCCTTGCTCTACCCTTCATGATAATTTTTGCCATTAGTTCTTGTGGCTGTGTGATGGTTTTAGGAGGTTGGAGTGGAAGGAATACCCATTCAGTTATGATGAGGGGTTCCTTCTGTTCTTTGTCCCACTGAAATATGAGGCCGTGAAAGTGTGGTACCTTCCCTAGAATGACAAGCTTACAGGGTAGGGAGGGTTTGTCTGGTAGAAATGATCTCTTGTATCTTTTTGAGAGACTGCCTTGCCTCTTCTGTCAGGGATCTAGGGGATGCTGGACCACCTTCCCCTTTTAACAGGTTTGCAATAGGAGCTACATCCTCTGTGGTGAGTCCTAACCAGGACCTTAAATACTTCAGTGTCCCACAGATCTGTTGCACTTCCTCTAGTGTTTTTGGGTTATTATTAATGGTGACGGGTGTTGGGGTGATAGAGGTTTCTGTGATTTTGAGTCCAAGGTATTTCCAAGGGCTTGTTCACTGCATTTTTTCTGGTTGTAATTCAAAGCCCTTGGCCTCTAGGGCCTCAATCACCATGTTAAGTGTCTGCTCGAGATACTGATTATTGGGAGCACATAACGGCACATCATCCATGATGGCTTTCTCTGATTTAGCACAGATAGGAGATAGAATTTTAGCAATATACTCTTGGCAGAGAGTTGGGGAATTTTTCATACCTTTGGGAAGCACAAGCCAATGGTAACGTTCCATGGGAGTCTCATGATTAAGAGATGGCACAGAAAATGCAAATCGAGGGGCATCTGCAGGGTGGAGTGGAACATGAAAGAAGCAATCTTTAATGTCAAGAACAGCTAAAGCCAGTGTTGTGGGAGCATTGAAGGTGATGGCATACCTGGTTGAAGGGGACCCATGTCTTCAATAACCTTATTGATTTCTCTAAGATCTTGGAGGAGCCTATATTTGTTCTTTCCTGGTTTTTGTATTACAAACACAGGAGTATTCCAGGGGCTATTAGTTCGTACAATATTCCCTTTAGCCAATTGTTCAGCTACTAATGTTTTGAGTGCCTCTAAGTTTTCTTCTTTTAGCGACCACTGGTTAACCCACATTGGTTCATCTGTTTTCCAAGTTAGCTTTTGTGGTTGGTGCTCAGCTCCAGCGGCCGCACGGGAAAATTTTGTGTCTAGGGGTGATATCAATTTTTGTTCCCCACTGAGATATGGCATCCCTTCCCCACAGGGTGAATTTGGTGTCTAGGACATATGGACGAAGTGTCACTATTTGTCCTTCAGGACCTTCAATCTGAATGGTGTTTTTGGATTGCTTCAAAATTTGGGTACCTCCAATCCCTTGTATGATGCCCTGAGATTGCAATTCCCACTGCACAGGCCACTTATCAAATGGAATGACCGACACATCAGCACCTGTATCTATCATCCCCATGATACTGATTTTATGTGATCTGTGATGGAGCTTACATTCTACTACAGGTTTATCATTTCCCAAAACCTCCGTCCAACAGATGGCTGGGATATGACCATCTGTGGGCAGGTATTTGGGCAGTGGAATGGCCTGTGCAATGACTTGACCCTTTGCCATAAAGTACAGTGGATATATACATTGTACAATTAGGTTAGAACACCCATTCTGATCCACTTTCATGAGTGTGGGTGTAACCTCTATCCCAGCAGGTGTTTCCCAAGTGTCCCCAATAATAAAAAGGTATGTAAAGTCTGGCATGTGATCCACATTCTGGAATGAGATGGGTATCACAGTCTGTTTGTTGTTGTTGAAATGGTGTGCTTTATCACAGGTTACCTTAAACCTGAGTCCAGAAGTCCAAGTTGCTTTGTCTGCAGCCCTATTTATGTCGGAACGCGGAGCTGTTAGGACGCGTTGAGTCGCTAGTTTCCCTGCTGTTGACCTGGGGAAACAGTCTTTGGAGAGTTTTTATCAGCAGTTATAATTGCTCTGCAATTGCGAGCTACATGTCCCTTTTTCTGACAACGATAGCATACAAAGTTACTTCGAGATTGAGTTTCCCCTGTACCCATAGCATTCTCCACAAGCTCCCCCACCATCCCCACTTTTTTCAAAAAGGGAACAGCTGTGTTCAGCTGCACCTTCTTTGTACAGACTTCAAGGATGGATTCAACAGTCGGAGGAGGATGCAAAGGAAGAGCAAGGATGACTTATTTGCAAGCATCATTCGTATTCACTTGGAGCAGTTTGAGTAGGAGCACTTGTTGGAGGTCAGGATTAGGGACCTGGGAAAAGATAGCTTTGCACAAACGGTTATAAAAGTGAATAATATTTTCATTTGGCAATTGTTTGATGTTGGTATAATGAGATGTAGGAGTCTGAGATGGTAGTAATGTTAAGGCCTTTTCAGCAGCATGTGTGATTTCAGTAAGAACTGGATGAGGGATAAGTATTGCTTGTTTTTGGGGATTTGCAATATTATTGTCATCAGATAAAAGGTCTAATGTGATATAATTATTGTCACAGTCCATGTAATTATCTGGAGTTTGCCACAAAATTTGCAATAAATCAGATAAAATTATTTTCCATTGTTGTTTCCACAACACAAAATCACCAGGTGTGAGAAGAGTTTGCATTATTGTAATTAAATCATGAGGTACAAGTAAGTGAGTTGCAAAAGTAGCACTTAAAAGGCTCTTTAAAAAATTACTATGCATACCAAACTCCTTAATTGCCTTGCACAAATCCTTAATATTAGAATAACGAAAAGGGCGTCCAGCCATGGTTAGCTGTTGTGCTAGTACGAGAGAGTGCAGTAGTAGCAGCAGCAGTTACTTCCTGGTAGCCATGGGTTCCCAGATTTAAGGGGGTACTCACACGACTGTGGGAACCTGGGGTTGGACAATGGGAAGCAGGGGCAGGGAGTGGAGGGGCAGGGATGGGGAGTGGAGGCAGGGACGCAGCAGGAGGAGGGGAGGGGTTGGGGGCGGGGTTGTGGGAGGCAGGGGCGGTACTTGAGCCATGGGTGGGAACAGAGGGAGGGGTGAAACACGATGCTGTGGGGGCAGGGTTTGGGGCAGGGACAGGTTCCAACACGGGAGTGGGAGGGGATGGGGACAAGAAGGGATTTGTGAGGTGGGGGAGAAAGGGATTGTGGGAGGTGTAGTTTGGAGATGAAGAAACTTTGCATCCGCCATTATTGGAGACAAACAAACTCGGAGAAACGGGGTTGGGGGGAGGGGGTTTTTCCCAACCTGAGAGCACGTGGCAATGGCTGTCCCTGGGAACAAAATCAGGGGAGAAGGGGTTTTTACGTGCGCTTAAAACATGAGGGCTAGAAACTGGGGACAATGGAGTGGAGAAAAGGGTTTGGAAAGGTCCTGGGACGGGCTCCGGATTCCCATCCAAGGCAGGGTGCTGAGGAAACACGGGTGAGCCAGGAGGACGATGGAACTCCTGTGCTGAGAAGCAGTCTGCTCTAGCTGTGTTTTCCAGTGTAGGGGAAGAGGGGTCAGGGACACAGGGGTTGTAAGAGGGTGTAAGGGAATTAAAAGAGGATTTCTGCGGTGGCTTTTCACGTACTGCTTTTTTCTTGGCAAAGTGTAACTTAGTAACAGGAGAGGAAAGAATTCTGAAACTGTTTCGTCGCCTGAACACCTCAGAGAGGAGAGTTTTCTCCCCCCCTCATCCCAAAATTCAGAATATCTCATGTCCTCGGAGGTCAGATTAGGAAAGTACTGAAAAAGTCATCGTACAAAAAATTGAACTAGATTTTTAGGGTATTTATGCCCAGTACAAGAAAGGTAGCTTTGAACTTGGTAGTATATTTCTCTATGGTGTGCAGAAACCTCAGATCCCATTACGAATGCAGCACCACAAACCTCAGTCCCAAATCGCAAAAAAAGAGGAAAAAAAAGAGAAAATTTGCACAGGCACCAGCTTAAGACAGAAGCCCCTAAACCAGCAGGGAAATACTCACCAGAATTCTGGATTTACCACAGGAAAGCTGGTCTGGAGGAAAAAAAATAAGCAAAAAGGGTCTTCTACTTTCCAGCCGTTCCCTCACCACGTGGTGTGGGGGACAGTACAGGCTGAGGCTCTGGGCCCGCTGTTACGCAAAAAGTAACAGCACGCTACAAAGAGCTGGCACGGCAGGATGTGCAGAGCTAACTCCAGCAGACACGCAGCTGCTGGGACACCCTAAAAGTCTCTCAAAACTGAGGTTCAGAGAGAGCACGCTGGGTGCCAGATGTGGAAATATACTTACAGCTTTTTACCGGCTACGCTCATAGTTCAATGCCTTAGAAAGCCTCGGGCAGCCTAGAGAGGCAGCACGGGCAATCCGGCACTTCAGTAGCTCTAAAAGCGGCAAATGGTAGCTGCAAATCTAATACCACCAGCAGAAGCAAAGAGGGAGAAATAGAGCTTCTGGTTTGCCTAACTTCTGCAATTAGAAGCTTTCAAACAGAAAACAGAAACACACAGATGTTTGCAGAAAGGGGTGCAAAGCCAAAGAGGGCAGGTCCCCCCTTGGTCCTTTCTTTTATTCGGAGAAGGGGAAAGGGGAGGACTGGGGGCAGAGCTGGGGTGAGCGGCCAATCAGACACTGCTAAAGAGTTTGAGTTACAGTTGGTTTTGCCTGCTCTTGGAACAAAGGAGTTCAGAACACATGGCAGAGGCAAATGTCTTGGGGAGGGGGAAGGGAAGCTCGGAACCGGCAGCAACACTCATATGCACAAACAAATTTCTCAATGAAGATTTTTAGATCAAAGGTACTTAGCAAGAGGGACATTAAGGACTTCGAAATATTTGCAGCATTTCAGGAAAGGAGACTGCCAAACTGAGTATATTTTAAAGAAAACAGTGTAAATTCAACTGCTAACAATAATATGACTGAGTTCAGTCATTAAAATGTAAAATATAGGAATAGCTTCCTGTGCTAAACTTAATATAACTACATCCATCACGTCTCATCTGTAATAACCAGCCTGATGTTTGCTCTGTGGGGTCCAAATCACTAATCCTTCCCATTTACAACTTCCTGGCTTTCAGGAACAAAAATAATTTTCTGTCTAAATATACTTACACTTAAAAGTCAGAAATGAATCCCTTTGCAAACAACTCTCCACATTGGCAATCGCCTTTGTTAGTAATTATTTATAGTGCAGAAGCATCAAAGCTTTCTGCTTTCACATTTAACATTACTACTATTACTACCATTTCCCAGGTACATCCAGGACAGCCGCCAAACATTTTTCCAGTGTACTTATAGTTGGTATTTCCTCCCTTCCTTCTACTGTGCATAAATATTGCAGAAGCCTTATAATAAGGTGGTTTTGAAGGAGCACAGCAGTAAACTTCACTACTCTGTAAGTCTTTCCCACACTGACCAAACCGGTGCACACTGAGCAGGTCACAGGGAGCAGCAATGGGACCCTGATGACAGATGGCAACTTTGCACCAGCAGAAGACAGCACTGCCCACGGCCACCCGTGCTCTCAGGAGCAGGCAGCTGTGGTGGTTCCCTCCCTGACAGCAAAGGACAAATATAAACCAGGCCAAGTCTGCTGACATTTTCTGAAGAAGCCTCAGTTGGTGGGCTAACCATCCCCTCTTTCCCTGCTGCTCTGATACTTCCCCTGAAATAGGAGAGGCTCCAAGAGCAGCAGGGAAGGAAAATGGGCATCCCAAGCTACAGACTCCTCTGGAGAATGGGCAATTTGCTGACAATAATGGCAACCATGTCAGTTTCAAACCAAATCCCAAATTTTAAATACCTTGAAATTAACTTGAAGGTATGAAGAAGTAAAAGATATTGTCAACAATCTAAACAAAAAACCAGGGAAAAATCAACACAACAAAGAGCTGTTTGTCTGTACCCTCTACAAATCACACTCAGCAGTAATTTCTGCAGCACAGCTCAAAGTTATGGCAACTAAAACCTTTCACTTGGATGTAGTGTGAATTCTTGCAGACAGTAAATCTTGAAGTTTTAATATAATTGGCTGAGTTGAAGTATCATTGCTGCTAATATATGCAACTTACTTGTCTTAAAACTAGCACCTTTTGTAACATTTACATAGTAACACAAAAGGCCTCTGCTCTGTTTTCTTCATCTTTCTGAAATGCATGCGGAAGCACAGAAATGTCTACTCTATCAAGTAAGCACGCATTTAATCCTGGAAAATAAAATCCACATTCAAGGAAACAGTTTGTCAGAAAGCTGCAGCTCATCACCACCATAGAGGAAAATCAGAAATTCAAGGACACTGCTTCTCACACCATGGTGTAAGGAAAATTTTGCTCCAGTCACAGCCAAGTCTCACTCCCCTGACCAGCAAACACTGTCACACATAGACCAAAACAGACTGTCAGTCATACAGGACTTGAAGGACAGTGCCCTACATACCAGCTCTTACTGTCTCCCAGTGCTGAAACTTCTCCATTGCCATTCCAGTACTTCGAGATTCACATTTCAAGCACAGCAACTGGGAGGAATACAGACACACCAGAAACATGCAGTAGCAGTCATCCACAAAACTTCTGTGAGTGTAACACATACCGTAACACAAGTGCACACAACATGCACAAAATCATATTCATATTGCACCTGAGCAATGAGAATAACCATCATCCATAGGACCACTACTTGACTCTTAGTAAGGCAATCCAGGAAATTCTGTAAGATGTAATAATTCACATCTACCTATTTCAAAGAGACTGCATATGTGAATTCTGCTTTGAGCTTCACTGCTGATTAAAGAGAATATACTTGACCTAAATCTTCCATTCAAAAGAAGACTACAGAATACACATCTGACTTCATCTTGTACCGGTTATTCCCACATCACAGATCTGCATGCAGCAATAAAAGATATCAAATCAAGCAGGGTGTCAAACTAACATGTATCATTACAAGAGTCATGTGCTACCTTGGCAGCCAATTCAGGCCCACACTCACCAGACCACTGTGCCTACTTGTTGACTTTTTCTACTTAATTATTATTACTGAATTTATTAGTTGAAGTTTTCTTTTTATCACAGCACAATGTAGAAATAAAGACATTCTATCAGAAATTATTTATGAAATAATAACAGATCCTGATTTACAGCTATACACTTATTAAAGACCTCATTCCAGGTTCTGTCAAATTGATACCTCTCAAACAGTACAACATGATGTTTTTTTGGCTGGATGAAAGTTTAGAAATAAATTATTGATAATTGGTGATCAGCTCACTGATTGAAAATTATTTTTAGTTTCTATTTGAAGTGTTCATTTAACATCTTAGAATCAGGAGGAATAATATGGAGTCATTAAAAATTGAGGAAAAAAAATAAACAATCATTTAATTCAACTCTGATGATCTTTATTTCTACTAGAAACCGGCCCAGAAACTGGTAGAGCATGTTATGGCTGCCTTTAATGCAAACACTACTACCACAGGCAGCATTAACCTCAGAATTTATGCAAATGGTGGTTTTTTGTAGAGTCATTAACTATTTGCAACACCTGAGTCACGGAACAACAAAAGCACTGCAAACAGGAAGAAGTAAGGTAACACTAAGCAATAAGTTCTAAACAAACTTGAGTTGAACTGGAACTAGAGAAAAATAAACCAACTCTTAGTCTTTTACTTTCTTCTGTACTCTAAGTAAAACACATAAATGTCATTATAACACAGATGTTTGCACCCTTTTCTTCTCTTTTTTGTAACAGATCGATCAGTGAATATGAAAGAAAAAAACACTGCTATATTTAACAATACAGATTTATTACGAATCTCATCTCTATGTACATTTGTATTACTTGTCTTTAACTGGCAAAATACAGTCTGCTTTCATTTGCATTCAAGTAATAACAAAAACAGGAACAAGAGTTTTTCAGCAAGGAAATATTCTTGAGGAAAGGAATTCTCTTACCATATATAAAGCTGCTTTGCTAGGTGGGGGTTTTGTTCTTGGGAAAGAATTGGAGAACTTTCACCAGGAACCAGTAATATAGACCACATTCATGATTAAGGGCAAACTTAGCATTAACCTAAGAACTGTGGAAATAGTTGATCAGGAAAGTGCCTCAATATGGCTAGAAGTTCATTTAAAACCCTTTCTTGTTTAAAAAAGTCCCAGAAGTCCCCATAATAACTTGATCTAATTTTCTGAGTTTATTACCTTTCCCTGGCCAAACAACTACACTGAGATTAGCCAGCAAATACTTTGTGTTCTCTTAGCATACAGTCCTTGAGACAAAGCCTATGGTGATTAAATAAACTGTGGATGGAAAGTTTCAAGGATACAACTAGTAATGATGTAGTAGTTACACAGCATAAACAGTAAAGATGGATTACCTTTTCATGGCTGTAATAAAAGACAGCTCTTCTTCATGATAAAATATTCAGTGTTATTGTATGATGTTTCACATTTTAAACTGATGCAAGAACAACATCTATTATTCTCTAAATTCACCATTTAAATATATGATATATTGCTGAAATGTCTGAGATTTACATAGAAAACATATAGAAAATACACTGCGAAGTACAGTTTCATAATGATACATACACTAAATAAACTGTTCCCATGGTGAACAATGACACTCACTTTACCTGCACAATGTTGTTTAGTTTTACACTATTTAATACTTTTAAACTGTCAGTTTCAATTAGAAGAAGATCTGGCAGAGACAGTGAGCTTGCATGGATCATATCATATATCTATGCCTGCATTTTATCTTACACACACATTGCACTGTCCATGTCCTGAACTTCTGTTTTTAAGGCTTATATGTCACTCAATCTATTACATGTAACAGTTATATAGTTAAATATACCATAAACATTTCTATTTATGATGTTTCTTGTCTGCTGGCACCTGGAAAAGCTCCTGATTGGTGGAAGTGGGTTCTTTTTCAGCTCCATGTTCTCATTCTCATGGAAGGAGCTTAGCTGGTTTGTCATGTAGCTAATATTCTAGATTGTTCTTTTCTTTTGTTAATACATCTTATTCACTTCTCCAGGACCTCTGGCACTATACAGCAACCAAATACATTTATTATTTAGATAGTGAGTGCAAAATCGTCTGTTGATTACATATGCATGTGAAGTGAGCCAAGGTTGCCATCAGTCCCTAAGGGCAACCCACCAAAACCAATGACCCAGCATCAGAGATCTATCCCTTTGCAAACAGGGAAAATTGCAGCCCAGCTTAATCCCACTTAGTAAACCTTTACAGGGTACATGTGACACGATGAATAACTGTCATCGGGAGAGCAAGACATTAAATGAAGATCCAAACCAAGTGCATGCCTTGGAAGCATGTCCTGCACCTCAGAGTGGATCAAAATTTCCTCTCAGGATGATCTAACAACCAGACCTTAAACAAATCCCATCCTTGAAGAGGCAGGTCTTCTGAGGAGGCAGTAACAAGTTAACACTAACATGTGGGAATGCTGGGAACAGCAAACTAAGCAACTCCGAAGTCCCAGCCTAGGATCAACCATCCTAACCACAATCCTGATTTATGATTTCTTCATAAAATAGATTTGGCAAAATAGAGACAACAATCTTACGAGTGCCTAACAGACACAGTATGAATGGAGTACTTTGAATGTGTAGCTGGTACGGCATCACGACAAGAGCTGCTGGCAGTGTAATTCACACTGGCTAAATCCATACTTCCTTTTCTGGGCTTGTTGGAGTGAATTGCTGCCCCATGTCACCCATGCAGACATTGCCTTAAATATCTGTGCTGTGCAGATCCAAGCTTTGAGTAGTGCCAATGTTTGATTTTCCTGGATGCTGAACCCCACATCCAGCTACAGGTTTGAGTGAGTGAGCAAACAGATCGGGCTTCAGTGCAAGCCAGTGTGACAGCAATGCTCCAGCTCTGCCTCCATGGCTTCACCCAACTAAGCCGCATGAATAAAGATTACAAAGTCAGCAACATCACTTGGATGGAATAAACCTTATTAATCCAAATCTTCAAGGCTACCCACAACATTCATCTGAATATCACTGTGAATAAAAGAACCAAATCCGTGCACAGAAAGACATAACTGTATCCTGTTTAACAAGGGGAAAAGTTATGCTTTTACAGGGTTTACCCCTATTCTTACTCGACTCAAGGAAAAAAATAAGTAACACAAGTGACTAGACTAAGAATGAGCAACAGTTTCCAGGGAAATTCTAAAACTTTTTCTAAATGAGTTCTGTAAAAAGATTAAAATCATCAATATTCACAACATAAATCCTGAATTGCTGGAGGTTGAGAGGAAGAGTTACCTCTTATACTTTTCTTAGTAAGTAGAAATCAGTGAACTAGACTGACCAATGGTGAACCTGAGCCAGCAGAGTGTACTTGTTCACTATATTCATCCAATTAATACTTCAGGTATTAAGATTAAGATCTAATTAAAATTATATTTGAGATGTTTAAGAAAGAAAGCTCATAGATAAATTTATGTCAGATGAAATTTGATAATTTCCTCTAATCTTGATTACTGGAGAAGAGAGATACTAACTTCTTTAGTTAAGGCAAAAAGAAAAGGCCCCAAAATCTGTTTTCATTATCTGCAGAGGACTTTTCTTTAAAATCATTAGGAAAAAAAGGAGGGGTTTTATCCTCTATAATAAACATTTCACATGGTTATCATTCAGTGTGTTTTATACTGCACCAGTAATTCTCATTATTCTTCAAATAACATATTTGAGGACATTAATACACCATTAACATGATTAACTTTTTCACTGACGTTAAGCCATATAGAATCAAATGGCACAATTTGGCCATATACATGACTAGACAGTGCAGGTCAGCTTCTGCCCCACTGCACCAGTACAACTCCACTGACTCCGCTTCCATTTCCAGGCCTAGACCAAGGGAGGAACCTGTGTCTCTCCAGAAACTGGAAGTATAAACAACTTTTTATTCCTTCCTGAAACAGAGATATTCCTTAAAAAGGCAGGGATCAATTCATATGCTAGACTTGTCTGCATGCAACCTGTAATATGCCTTCAACCACCAGAGAAGCATTCCTCCAAACAAATTTGGGATCATGGAGGTGAAACACACCCTTTAACACAGTTTGGCAAGAACAGTGAATTTTGCTCATTATTTCCGTTAATTGTTAAATCAGTAAAAAACGGAGTAACTGAATAAACCTGGCAGTTGACTAAGAGTGGCACCATTGATTCCTGCAACCCACCAGGAATATAGCAACCATACCATGCAGTTCATTGCTCTGAATCAGATCCTGTGTGGCTGATCCCAAGGCCCTGAGACAGCAAAGCCTATCAGCAGTCCTGTCAGTTTTACCATTAATCTTAAGCACAGGTAACACCAAGGGAACTCTAGGACTGTAGGACATTCTCTGCCCGCTAAAGCACACAAGCCTCTTTTATGCCCCTTCCCCCCTCACTGTCCACAATATTCTTGCCCTCTCCCCCACAGACTGACTGTACAGTAACGGAGGATCATGTTTCTCCCATCCAACCCATCTTCTCTTCCCGTGCCTCTCCTCTCTCCTCAGTGCTCCTACAGTTGCTGTGGAAATAACACATTTTACTGACCCAACACCTCCTGGGCAGCTGGTTCCCACAGCTGTGGTGCAAAAGGCAATTAAGATAAAACACAGCTCAGCAATGAATCACAAGCCTGAACAGATCTCAGAGGTCATCTAGTCCATTCCTCTGCCCCACGGGAGGCTCGGCTATCCCCATGTCATTTCTTACAGACATCTATGTCACCTGCTTTTAAAAACTTCAGCGATAAAAATATCACAAGCTCCCTAGGCAATATATCCCAGTATTTCACCACCTTTGCAAAGTTCAATCTTTCCTCACAGCTCACATTTTCTAAGCCTCAGATCCTTTTCCTCTCTTTCTTTACAAGTGTCACCAGATCTTTTCTATTTTCATCACACAAAAAAGTCCATTCAAGCAGTTTGCTTCAAAAATTACTTTTGAAAGTAATCATTGAAAAATTTACTGTATATTACTGCCGGAATTAAATCACCTTTTTCCACTGTGCAACCATAACGTAATTTTAAAGACTTTAAATGACAAAATTATTCATGTTCTGCTTGTTTTAATGCTATATTGTAGTTGTGCGTATGTTACAGGAGAAGTAGGGGCAGGTAGCCACTACTGTCATATGTATGTCTATAATGCCTATTACCAGAAACAGTATAACAACAAATCAAAAAAATTTTTGATATTTAAAAACCAATTCAATTTTCCAAAGTCATGGTAAAGCCACATTTGTCACAGATAATCCCAATCTTACAAAATAATGACCTATCAAAGAGATGAAATTTGACTTTGGTCAAGCAAGCAGTTTTGTTAGGAACACATTCAGTCCTAGCGAGAGTTGAGAAAATCAGATTTGGCTCACAGCTTTCCTATACCCTGAATTCATATGTCATCTGATTGCTTGGGCTTTTTTAAATCACTGAGAAAGTAAAACAGAAAGGGAAGTAAAGCAATACTATAGTTAACCCACGTCTTCATGATTCTTGCTGGCTTTACTTTCTTCAGTGAACAGTTAGAGGAAGAAAGTACATATAAAGGTTAGAAATACCTTCTTTTGTAAATTAATTTAATCTGCTGCATGGAAGAGCAAGGACGGAGGACACCACTTACCAAGATTTTAATACTCTGAAAACAAGATAAAATTTTAGTTATTCACAAAAAGCAATGAACTGGTAGATTCTCTAATACACTGGACACAACACAGTATTTCTTCATTTTAAATGGTGGATTGCAAAAGCTAAAGAAAAACTTGGATTGGACCCAAAGAAGTGTAACAAGGTAACACATTATTGCCTTTCTATTGTTCCTTCATACAGCACTTAACATGTCACAGGACCAAATGCAAAGCCTGTGAAAGGACTGAAGGCCTTTACAGATGAGAAGTCTTAAAGTTCTTTCACAGAGCCAAATCTTTAAACAAAAAAATACAAAATCCCACAGAAGAACAAACAAAGCACATTTTAAGCACCAGTTTAACTAATGCATTCATTATGCATTTTAAACAAAGTGTATCAATGAGAAATTAAAATGTGTGATGCTCCTCTTTGAGCTGAAGGTCTCCCTGGAAAAATTTCACAGATAAATCCATTCCCTCATGATTTTGAAGATCTTTTCAAAGGTGTGGTAATGTCAGATATAACAGATGTGAAGAATTCTATTACACCTGACAAACTCTGCATTCCCAACAAGAATTACACTAGTCAGAGATGAAAAACTAACACTTTGCTACTGAGGATTTCAAGAACAGATGCCAACATATTTAATGATGACTTCTGATCACAGGAAAAATATAATATAGGCCAGCACTGGTATTTGAAGCGTATTTTGACCCATTTCAGACAAGCCCCTCCATGTGCAATGACAGAACATCCACTCCTTATGATCCAAGTATCAAGTGAAGATAAAACATGAGAAAAAATCTAACACTTGCATCAGCAGTGTCACAAAAAATACTAAAATCCTCCATGTAATTTTTAGAACACCCATGACATATAGAAGAGGAGAATACAGATTTGCAAAATCCACAAGGAATTATTTTCCTCAGATTGTAAAACTGAGAGACTTGAATGTTCAATTTTTAACATAGCTGCACATCTGAAAATCACCATGTATCAAGTACACTGCAGTAATTATACTTGCATTTTGCAGAATCTAAGGCATGAATTTACAAATTTAAACAAAGTTTCTTCAAATGTTATTACAGGTGACAAATCTCAAAACATAAATAATAATTCTGGAAAAAAAATTAACCAAAACTTCGAAACAAATTTAAAAATTGACTGAAACATGAACCAGAGTGCAAAGAATGTCCTAGAGGCAAGATTAGAAAGCAATTACACCAGTCACTGGTAACAGTTACAGTACACAGCATTTTTAATTTTTCTTCTGAAAAATCTGCCTTGTGGTCCCAGTATGACAAAATCATCCTACTGTTTTCTCTATTCTAAAAAAATTAAAATCATCAATAATCAAGAGAGCATCAGCTGATCACGTTTCAGGATGCAGCATGGGAGTATTAAGTGACTGAGCATTGATCAAATGACGACAGATTCTGGAGACTGTGTCTCCAGGAGTATTGGTTGACCCTGATGTTAAGTGTGTTCATATTATATAAGCCTACACTGGATTACTGGTTCTGCTGCTGAAAAGTGCTGTTAAAACTGCACATACAAATACATTTGCAAAGACAAGCACCTATGAACACATTTCTCCTGTTCAATCAATCTTAAAATGGCCTACTCTTAAACCAACTTTCTGGCAAGGAAATACAGACCAGTACCTGACCCAACCATTTCACTGTTCTCAAGGTAAATTCTCTCAGCATTTAATGTGTGTCACCTGCAGGAAAATTCCTTTTATGTAATAAGCTAAAAGTCACTGAATGATTTTAAATGAAGGTGCCTTTTCTTTTCTCATGTACCTTGCACAGACACAGGGGATGGAAAGAAGGCAGCAGTATTTCAAAGGATGATGCTTACATATCCCTTCTAAATGTATACAGTTCTCTAGGGAACAATCAACTCAGCAATGTCTGTAATGCTTGGGCTATAATTACCAAAATGAGATGCATAACCTTTATTACACCAGCAAACAGTTAACTTTGCAAATAATTTCTCTTACTTCAGTGCTCTCAAATCTTTCATCCTTTTTTTTTAAGTAATCAAGTGCTTCCAGTCTTCCACATTGCAGCTACTGTGCATTCAATGCCAGGTGCTGCACACCTCACTAGCAGAAACTCAGCACAATGCAAGACCTTCTCCAGCCCGTGTAGTTTCATATACTGCTGTAGCATGACAGAATGTCTCTGGGATTTAGAAAATTCAGACAGATTCTTTTGCTACATCCCACAGAAAAACGCCTTGAAAATCCCCCTGTTTAAAAAAGGAAAAAAGGAACAGCCTGCATCTCCAAACATGACAGTGCATTCCTGGCATAGAATATGCAATGCAAGAAGAGAAAAATGACAGTATTTATGTTACCTTCAGTCACATAGTTGTGGTCTCGCAGAAAGCTGTGGTTAATTTTCCGTGTGTCCGTGTCCTCGCCCATTTACAGCAGGATTACTCAGCATGCCTATCCGCAGTGGACTGATAGCATCAGCAGAGGTCGTCACAAGAGCACCATCCATGCTGCCACTGCCTAGCAGAGGCGGGGAACACACCGGGCCACTGAGCACAGCATAATGAGAGCTACTGAGGCAGCACAGATTGGGGGTGTGCGAATAACGAGCGGGGAAAAAAAAAAAAAAAAAAGAAGAAAAGAAGGGGGGAAAAAGGGAAAAAGAAGTAGCGGGAGAAAGCCGGAGGGAGAAACGGCTCCGAGAAATTACGAATGCAGAAAGCCAGTAGGGAGCTCGCGTGAAGGGAAAAGAGGCACTTCTCCCACAGTTAAAGAATAGCCCCGTCGCTTGGCCAGGTACTCCGCGCACAGGTGCCCCCGCAGCGCCGGGTGCCGGCGCCGGGCGCTGGCGGCGATGCCGGACTGCAGCGGGAGCCGCCCGCAGCGGGCTCGGGCCGCGCCGCTGTCACACGCCTGTGCTGCATCAGCGCTGGCCCCTCCCCGCCCGCCGCCCGCGGCCCAACCGCACCGCATCTGCATGGAGCAAAGTGAAAAATGACACTGCAGGTAATTATTTTAGCTCTTCTGCCGGGGCGATGGGCAAGGAGAACAACTGAGGGAGGGGGTGAGGGAGAAGAAACTTCAAGCCGATTAGACGCGTTTGCATCGACACGTAGTGCACACGAACATGCGGCCACGATTTTGTGCTAGTCGTACTGTCATCTGCAGCAAAAGCAACAGTCGTTCAATGTCAGCCTCTATAAATATTACCGAAATTGCCAAATATATGCCTGTGCAAAAGTATTCGTCAGAGGCAAGGCAACCATTCGGAGGATGTAAGATAATATAACTGTTATTTATCTTTTTTACTCCCGGTTTTGTAGATAAATGTAGAATTACAAAGTATTTAAAAACAATCTCTCTGGCTTCCCTGTACAGGAAAGAAAAGCTGGACAAAGGAAGTGTTTGCAGGTCATTGGATTTTCTTAAACCTGCTACTCTTTCAGTTCATTATCCCATCATCTCGGAAAAGCAGTGTTGAAATATGTATACTCAGAAATACAAAAATAATTAGAAGATGAGAATTACTCACTTGCATTATAAAATAAAGCTTGCTCTTTAGTCCAAATGTTTAATGGTTTATATTACAGCAAAATTATTTCAACTGAACAGACAAGAAGCTTCCTTTAGCTTTTGGTATCTATTCAAGAAACCACAAACTGTTTGCTGCAGAAAGTATGTATTCGGAAAAGGTAAGCACCACTAAAGTTTAAATACTGGAACAGAAAACAAATGGCTGTATATCAAAAGCACCACTACAGCATGACAAGGGAGTCGACAATCACAAAACCAATTGAGGAGAGAGAACAGTCCTGTGCTTTAGGCCCTTGAATTGAACATGGAAAGTACAATTCAGCTGTCAGCATTACTACAGCATTTTGTGTAACACTGGATGAATTTTTATAGTTTTTTTGCGTTTGTTTTTCTTTCTTTCTAATGAACTAGGACATACAGTTCTTGAAGGAAAATTCAAGTACCCTGCTATTCCTGTAAGCTGGCCTGTGACTGAAAAAAGTAGAGGACTATGTAGAAACTTGCTCAGACATAAACATCTAATTTCAGGATGAAACAAGGCTGGGAGGGAAAGAATAGCAACAGAATTACCTTCTTCCTTTTCTCATTAATAAAGCAAAATAAAACAGAACCATCACCAACCTGATAAGTAAATATTGTAAAATCTTCACATTTGAGCAGGTGGGAAAGTAAGAGAAGTTACGCAGTACTTGCATCAGTACAGAACACATTTTACATGTATGTGGGTTTTGGGGGTGACAGTACTAGAAATGTTACTTCTGCATTGAGAGCATCAGTCACTACTATGGCAGTACTGGCAGCTCTCCAGTATGTGCCCTATCCTCTTCATGAAAGAGGAAGGAGGCCTTGAAAATACTGATATTTAGATTGGACAAAATGGCTCTAATCTATGTGAGGGAGCTGGTTTATCCTGCCATTCCCTGACACATTAGGTTCTCACCTTGGAGTTGTTTTTCCAAATACAAAAGGGTCTATGAGCAATACACACTGCACACTAAATCCCAACTCTGCTGAAGTCCTTGACAAGGAGTGCCACAAACAGCCAGTTTGCACTCAACTATTTAACATGACAGTTAGACCAGTCTGGGTCAAGAAAGCACTTCCCTTCAGCATCTGTGCAGGAGACAAACTGCCTGGCCTTACAAAAGTAAACTAGATGCTTCTGTTAGGGACCTAAGCTCCCCATGTACTCAGTGTCACTTAAACCTCTCATTCTCCATTTTCTACATTGGATGCTTAACTGCTCAGTCAGGCACCCAAGTTATATAACAGCATTAGAATCACAGAATCATTTAGACTAGAAAAGACCTTTAAGATCATCAAGTCCCACCATTAATCCAGCACTGTCAAGGCCACCACTAAACCATATTCCTAAGTCTCACATCTGCACATCTTTTAAATATGTCCAAGGACAGTGACTCCAAGACTTCCCTGGACATTCTGTTCCAACTCTTGACAAGCCTTTCAGTGAAGAATTTTTTCCTAATACCCAATCTAAACCTCCCCTAGCACAACTTGAGGCCATTTCCTCTTACCCTGTTGCTGGTTGCCTGGGAAAACAAGCCAATCCTCACCTTGCTAAAAGCTCCTTTCAGGTAGTTTCCTGAGCCTCCTTTTCTCCAGGCTAAACACCTACAACTGCTCCTCATAGGACTTGTACTCCAGACCCTTCACCAGCTCTGTTGCCCTTCTCTGGACACTCTCTAGCACCTCAGTGTCTTTCTTGCAGTGAGAGGCCAAAAACCAAACAAAACTCGAGGCATGGCTTCACAAGTGCTGAGTACAGGGGGACAATCACTGCCCTGCTGGCCACACTATTCCTGATCCAAGCCAGAATACGACTGGCTTTTTTGGCCACCTGGGCACACAGTGGCTCATGTTCAGCTGCTGTCAACCAGTACCCACAGGTTCCACTTTCCAGCCACTCTGTCCTCAGACTGTAGCACCACTGGGGGTTGCTGTGACCCCAGTGCAGGACCCAATACTAGGCCTTGTTGAACCTCATAAAACTGGCCTTGGTCCATCAACCCCATCTGTCCAGAATCCTTTGTAAAACCTTCCTGCCTTCCAGCAAATCAAAAATTCCAGCAGTAACCAGCTGCCAGCTAGATATAACTCCACCCAGCACCACTCTCTGGGCTCAGCCATCCAGCCAGTTTTTACCCAGAAAAGAACACACCCATCCAAGCCAAGAGTTCTCCAGGAGAACGTTTGTGGCAAACTGGGTCAAGGGCTTTACTACATGTAGGCAACATGCACAGCCTTTCCTTCACCCAAGAGGGTAATTTCACCACGGAATGAGATGCACTGGGTCAAGCAGGACCTGCCTTTCATGAACCTGTGCTGGCTGGGCCTGATCCCCTGATTGTCCTGTACGTGCTGCACGATGTTGCTCAGGATGATCTGCTCCATGACCTTTCTTGGCACTGAGGTCAGGCTGACAGGCCTCTAGTTCCCTGGTTCCTCCTTCCAACCCATCTGGTAGATGGGCTGCACATTTGCTAACCTCCAGTCAACTGGGACCCCCTCCTTCCAGTTACCCACGGCTGCTGGTAAATGACGGGAAGTGCCTCAGTGAGCACTTTCACCAGCTCCCTCAGTTCCCTCAGCTGGATCCCACCCAGCCCCATAGATTTGTGTGTCTAAGTGGTGTAACAAGTCACTGACCATTTCCACTTAGATTATGACGGCTTCATTCTGCTCCCCATCCTTGTCTTCCAGCTCAAGGGCCTGGGCACCCAAGAACAACTGGCCTTACTATTAAAGACTAAGGCAAAAAAGGCATTAAGTACTCCATCTATTTCCTCATTCTTTGTCACTATGTTTTCCCCTGCATCCAAAACAGAATAGAGGTTCTCCTTAGCCTTCCTTTTGTTCCTGATGTATTATAGAGTGTGGATTCCTCTGTGAAGGTAACACTAAGAAGCTTCCTCCTATTGCTGTGATGACTCCTAAAACGGAAAGAAACGTCACCTTGCAGGGTATTTGACCCCAAAAATCAAGCAGCACATTTGAGTAAAAATGCATAGGAACAACTCGTATCTATAAATACACAGAAAATTAATGTGTTCTCTCCTTTCCAGGAAAAAGAATTATATAGAAAACTTATTATTGAAAATAAATAGATAATAAATTTGCAAATGATGGGTACAATCTCAAAAAAGTCACACTGACAGTCTGTAAAAAAACCACTGAAAGCATTTTCTTTTTAATACTTCTAAATTTCTGTGACCAAGGTGTCTGCAATTTCTACGGTGGTGGAGAGAATTCTGCCCTTCTTGTTGTTCCTGCTCTTTCATGTACACTCACCAATAACTGCCCTTTATTTGTCCTCAGTCAGTTCAAACTTCAAAATTTCTATGGTCTGTCATTTAGAGTCTACACTGGTTATTTGTTAGGTGCAATTTAAGCAGTTAGAGGTGTTTTCATTTTTCCTAGGAGCCAAGTGGATATTTTTTTGTGAAGTCAAAATAGTAACTCCCATGCAGAGATAATTTTCTCCACTCACCATTTGAATAAGAGAGGTTTATCGACAGCTTCCTTAGGAATCACATCTGGGTCAAATCACACTTACCTTGTTTTTCCTATTTTAAAGTTCAAAAAAAATCTCATAAGGAGAAATGGAATGACGAGGAAGCCTTTAACAAAAACACCAGACAATATTCCCAGTGTGCATGCAAATGCTTTCCCTAAGATTATGAGCCAAATCCTTACTGTGTGGCAAATATTAGCACTCCACTGACTTAAGTAGGTCAGTTCACATGAGAAAGATTAGCAAAACTCTGCTCTAAATTTGTAGCACAATGCAAATTTGTGAGCCAACATTTGCAGATAACTAGCTGCGCCATTTTAAAATGCTACTTATCAATCCCACCTATAACCTACATAATTTGATCTGGTCAAATACCCAGGGAGAAGGTGGTGAGTAAGAAAGCTTTAATCAAAAATACATCGGTTATTTGGACTTTCATGGCAGTTCATAATCCTACTCATAAAACAACCCTCTAATTGAGCTGAATACAGTACAAACAGAGAAATAAAAGAGCGTCCTATCTTAAAGAATTTATAAGTAAACTATAAAATAGAAGAGCTACATACAGATCAGCAGTGACATTTAAGTAAACGGTGAGTCAGTAATGAGGATGGAATCCTGGTTTAGAGCTTTCTTCAAAAGAAGGTCATTAGAGACTGTGGAGAGAAGCAATAAACTGGATTCAAGAGGTTGAAAAATAACTGCATAACAGGAATAAAACGAGCTTAGACATAAATGGAGAAGGACTGGCCAGCAGGTCAAGGAGAAAAGTAAAAGACAAGGGCAGACATGACACAGATGCCAATACAGGCTGTGGGTGTCAGTAAATGAAGCGTTAAAAGGAGCACAACAAACAAAAAATGGATCTGCAGGAGAAAAATCTCATAGGACATGAAGAGAAAATATTTAAAGAGAGAAATAAACCTACATTTCCCTTTCTCAGAGTTTTGGGCAGAAGAATTGAAGAAAGGGGAAGGTAGAAGGGAAAAACAAAACAAAAAAACAGTCAACCAACCAACCAACAACAACAACAAAAAAAAGCCAGAAATGGAAGCCAGAGGCAGTAAGTACCCCGAGAAAAAACTATTTATGATACAAACGGAATTGAGAATGTGAGGTTTGGTAACAGTGTAGTCTAACAGTAAGGAATTGAAGAAGATAGAACAAATCTTTGGCTGAATGACTGTCGATAATGTTTGCTCATCACATTTCCAGCAGGAAGCTCTGCAGCAGAAGACAGAGAGGAATTAGGCATTAGAAGGCAATTTGTCCTGAAGGTTTACTGTGTAATTCTATTTATAAACACCTGTTGAATATATGGCCATCCTGTCTTGCTCCTGCAGAACATTCATGTTCTTCTCTTAAACACATTTTCCTAAAAAGACTCTGTTTAGCTTTGCCAGACACTGAGACACAACCTTTAATAATTAAAACTCTCGATATCTGAAACAGAACATCATCAGGTACTCCAAGTCTGCGTTTTACTGCCCCCAAATTCATCACTCCATCTGAATTAGAGTAATTAAGCTTGAACTGCAATTGAAAGAAATAGTAGTTGAATATTTAAATATTTTGTCTAACTATACTTTTTATACATGGATCATTCTGTACTTCATTTAGTAAAATACACTGGCTTTAAATGAAATTATACTGAATTTTGAATCAGCACAAAACTTTAATTATTTTTAAAGAACGAGACTTAAAGCACTGTGATGATAAAAAAAATCCTTATAAGCTGCACAAATTTCATCAAAAAGACTATCTTAAGATATTACCTTAATTAAATGTTTGTGACATCAGAGGAGGTTTTTAAGAGCTTTGACAGTATTTGCTTCTAACCATATCCTAGTATCTGCAAATTGTGCAAAATAGTGCAAGTTTCTTCAAAGAAGGTAACACATACAATTAGCCAGCTGCAGGAAAAAATACAACAAAATATTTAGCCAACCCTTGACAGTTATAGCTCATTGCATCTGAACAAAAAATATTTATAACCACATGTTGTCTCCCTTTTTGCCTATGTACAGAGATGTAAAATGCCCTGCTACTGACTTTTTCAGCTAGGCCATGGGTAAATTAGTTTTGCTGTTCATTTATTTATTCATAATGTCCACAAAAATAACATATAGTACAGTCATAATTCTGTTCAAAATACTTTCATTTAAAAGGACAAAGCAACAAGGAATGTGATAAAAAGCTACTGCCTTAGACTTCCTTCAGCTCTACTCAGCTTGACAGGGAAGGGACTCAGAGGTCTCAGTCAGGTGTAAGACAGCAAATTCACTCCCTTGAGTTTGTGTAGTTTTCTTTCTCAATATTTGAAAATCCTAAGTTTAAAGTAATAGCTTTCAAGGTAGCTTCCTCTGCTACCTTGCCTTTCTTAGTACTGCTGTGCAGAAACCCAAGCTAACTTTAAACAAGTTAGAGCTTTACAACAGCTCAGCCCTGATGGCAGAGACAAGAGCATGAGCTCTGTGCCTCGGAGGGAAGTTACCCCACATGTGATTAAGGCAGCAACAGTACAAACATCTTTCCACCATTGCTTATTTTGAAGTCATTCAAGTACAGTTTATTAAATGATGCCTACTTGCGAAGGAATTCAGCTAATGGCTTTGTGATATTAATGAATGTATCATAAATTATGCTGGTAAGAGTTTGCCATAAAAATACGTATCTGCATTCCCATACATTTCTGAAGTCCTTTTTGTATTTGTTTAATAGCTAATATAACATAATATACAGCACTACCATTCCTTTTTAGATTATTTCTGACAAAAGCTAAACAAAAGCAAATAGATACTGCCAAATGCTAACATAAAAAACAATAGAAGAAAAATTGTATCAGTCATAGCTCTCAAGTAAAAATTAATTTTGTCTAATTCTAACACCTCAAAAGTAATAATTTAGAATCTTTACATTTACAGCATTTAATTCATATTTCACTACACGGTCTTCAGTCATTTAATATTTAATATTTAATATTTAAAATTATGATGCAGCCCAGCAATTTTAAAAAAACTAATGACTGCTATCACAATTGAAAAAATGCCATTATTCAAAAAGGGGAAGTTTCTTCAACACACTACCTTTCACTGTGTTAAATCTAAAAATAACAGCTGCCCAGAAGAAGTAATTTATTTTTAGCCTACATACTCCAGACAGAGAGTAAAACTAATGCCTCCCAGCAGCTGGTGATTCTGGAAAGCAAGCAATTAAAACTTACCATTGAGTAATTTAAATTACAGAAGCCAATTTCCGTCAGTGTCTTTCACCCTCTCTGTTCAGGTGAATGTTGCATAAGGATCCTGGGCTGAGGCAGTGCTACTTTAAGATTTGCAGAAAGCCAGAGCATGGGATGAACTGAATACACACCATGCTCACTGTTTTTCACACAGGAGCCAGCAGTTTTGCTCTTATTTTTCTGTGATGTGCTGATGAGAGTTGTGAAATTAATCAATATGAAGAGCTCTGGGCCTGATTTAATGATTTTTACTAACTCAGAGAATGCAGCCAGGATATTTGGACATAAGAGTTCCTGCAAGAAGGCTCCCTGAAGCAAAACAGATGCCCTGAGCTATGACACTCCTTTTCCCCCAGGATGCCCCTCTGTGATACAAGTTCCTCTCTAGGGCCACGGCATCATTCTGGCTGGAATGGAGGTTTCCCCATCCTACCACAGCAGCTGCACACCACGACCCTCTCTGTGCTCCATAATGATATGTTAATCCAGTCTGGCAACCTACACTGGGCACTGCTCTCAGATGTTTGCCATGAAGAAAGGAAGAATTTGGAAACATAAACAGTTTCCTATCAACTGGCCTGAATCTGGCCAGAGCAAGCCTGCAGCAAAAGAGCTGGAGCTGTATTAGAAACAGCAACTACATCTTTGCCTGGCCCTTTTGTGGTTTAAAATCACATCTCAAACAAGTCCTGTAACCTATCAACTAGTGAGCTCAAGGAAGCAGGTAACAAAAGCATGCACAAATTCCAGGAGTGAGTTCTGCACACTCTAGACGCAAGTTTTAATTTAGCAAATTTCAGAATACTGTAACAGATTTCAACAGGATCTAGGTTTAGCAAGAGATGGAAAGCAAGGCTGCAAAATTGTAGGGGAAGGAAAAGCAGAAAGAACAGACAAGATGCCAAAAGGAGATGCTGGCAATTTTCCCAGAACTTACTAATATTGGAGGTTAAGCCTATTCAATGACTGCAGCAGGAATGGGGAGAGTGGTCTGAGGGAAAGAGCACAGGATGAAGAGTAAAAGACCAAGCATTAATGCCATCTGTGAGGCTTTAGCCACGTCATTTATCTTCCTTATTCTTTTTCACTCTTCCACTGCCTTGCCTATTTAAACCAAAAATTACAAGAGCATAAACACTGTCTTCTCTAGTACAGTCATCACATGGAGACTGATGCAGGACCCTTCAGCAATGCTGATACTTACGAGACACTGCTCCTAGCTAATGAAGCTCATCTGTTTGTAAAATAAGCTTCTGCGTCCTCTAAAACATGAGGCAGATTATTTACTCCACTGCAAACAACATCACAGTAAAAGAAAAAAAAACCATAGGAGAAGAGTTCAAGTTTCACATGGAAAACCTCTCAGTGACAGGGCCTGCCACTGTACCAAGCAAGCCAGAGACCTTGGTGGACAAAGGAAAACAGAGCCTGAGGAAGAAAGTAGGGCTGGGGACAAGTGTTGAAACAAATGCTTCCAACCTAGCCTTTAACTTTCTCCAGAGGTTACTCTGCTCCGAAGTTTCTCAAACTGAAATGCTAATACAAATATAAATATATTCCAAATAAGAAATATTATGTTAGGTTTGGTATCATTGCATTACATGCTGGACAAAGCATACTACTAATTTTTCTAATTTAGTTTAGGTTTAGAAATACTTTATACAGGTGTTAATTAACTCAAATACAGCATCACTTGCATGTTGCCTCACACCTAATGTATGAGACAGCATGTACTTTGTTACTGCTGTTTGGTATGTATGGATCACTTTCTCTCTAAAGAGACACCCTATGACAGCATCCTCTCTCCAAATTACCCTACAACTTCAGTAAAGCTCACTACCATGTTCTCCCGCTGTGCAGGGGAGAAAAACTCTTTAAATGTCTGTCTCTACATGCAAGTCTTTAAAATCATGCTGCATATAGTTTATTCGAACTAAAATTTTTATGTTATGCCCTTTCTTGCTCACAAAAAGCAGAAAATCTACCCACACTACTAAAAATTTATGAATTTGTAAAGCAGCAGTAGATCCTAAGGAGGATGGTTAAAGTCCTGCTAGAAAGGGCTAGAAATCACAAAGGAAATGTTTCAGTGGCTGTTCATGATGAACAGATCACAGGCATCAGAGTGTACAGCGCCAGAGGCTGCTGATGGGGACTGTCACAACAGTGGAGCCTCAGGACAGAGCTGTGTGCTGCCTCCCTGGCAAGTCACCCAGCACACTGTCAGAAATGCTCTCCAGACAAGACCTATCACTGCACAGCCAGGCAAGGCTGCAATTACAACACTAACTTCATACCCTAAGACAAGATGACCCACATCTCAAGTAACTTTTGTAGACGTCAGGCTCTGGAGTGGGACATAAAGCCTGCTGAGACTGAAAAGCCTGGAAAGAGACTAAGAAGAACCTACACATATATCCATGGTGCAAAATAATTACAAAATTGTCACTTGAAGGCCCTGGACAATCCAGAGAAATGTTGCTTAAAACACAGATCAGAAAGCGCCTGGAAAAGGAATTTATAGCAGGGATACAGGCACTGTCAGAACTTCTTTATACTGTGTAGACATATGTGTGTGCATATTTATCCAAGAGAGGAATTGGGAAGAGAGGGAGAAAAGCAAGTGAGAACAGTATTCAAACCCATGCTAAAGGTCTTATTCATCCTTCCTGAATAGCAATAGGCCAAAACACACATTTCAGCAGTACCCTGGTGTGGCATCTGGGTGATCAGACTACCACACAGTCAAACCACAAAGAAAGGAAAACAGCTTCCAAAGAAAGGAAGACAGCTTCCAAAACTCAGCATTCTGGAAAGATTAAGCTGATAAGATACAGAGAAATCTCGAGAGATGGGGCTTGAACAACTTCAACAGAAAAAAAAATCCAGAGGAAAGAGATCAAAGCAAGTACAAAGAAACAAACTTTCCACACGAGATCAAGTGAGGAAACGGGAAATTCTTTTCAATACTATGGCCTATCACAAAATATCAGAAGCTGACTGAGAATTTGTAACACCTCTAAAGTATTTGTCAGGAACTGTGGTGAAAGGACAAGGAGTAATTGCAGGTGCAATTTGGTGCAAATCGAAAAGGGTGCAAATTGAAAGACGAGAAATTTAGGTCAGGTATTACAAAGAAAATTTTTCACTGTGAGGGTGGTTAAGCATTTGAACAGGTTTTCCAGGGAGACTTGTCAATGCCCCAACCCTGGCAGTGTTCAAGGCCAGGCTGGGTAAGGCCTTGAGCAACCTGGTCTAGTGGGAGGTGTCCCTGCCCATGGCAGGAGGGCTTGGGACTATGATCTGTAAGGCCCATTGCACCCCCTTAACATTCTATGATTCTAAGACTTTTCAGACTTAAAAAAATAATTAAAAATCAAATCAAACTAGCAGATTGTATTCACTTTCACATTAAAATGAAAACCACAGGCACTCTTCCTACCATTTTGCTAATTCAGATTTCAAAATATTTCAGGTAATAATAATTCAGGAACAATTCCTGCACATGGCAAGTCTATTAAATAAAATCAACATACAGGATCATTTCTTACTAGTTTTGAATTCTACACACAGTCATACAAAGATGACAGCTTTGAAGGGAACTTAGCCCAAAAGACTATGATTTTCACAAGACCACAGAATAATGACATGGCATCTGACAGGACATTTAACCTGACTCCTTCTTTTCACCAGTGTAATTAATTAATTCAGATAGGCATAATGCAAGCAACTTTTTCTCCAGCCTTACACCACAAAGAGCACTTGCATATTTCTATATTCTATAATAACTAAGGTGACATGCAAATCCAGCCCTCTTGAAGCACCTGCAGATCCCAGCCATCCTTGGCCACAGAGGCAAACAAAAAAGCAAAACAAAAAGTGGTTCTAGAAAATGACAGAGTGCTAGATTTTTTTCTTGTACATAATATTTACTGCAATAGTGCTGAAACAGCCTCAAAAGAGAGGAAAAAACCTAGTTGCATCAATATAAACAATGATTTTGCTGTTAGCCTTTCCTTCAGATCATCCAAATATTTAAACTACTGTAGCATCTGATGTACAATAACAAATACTGCACCTGTTGTAAGAGCTGAAATTTCTGAAATAATACGTACTTGGCAAAACTAAAGCTAAAAATAAATTCAAGCTATTAAACATGGGGAAAAAACCACCAACCCACAGGAAACAAACACATAAGCATTCAATGGTGTGAGAAAAAAAAGTAATTTATATACAGAAATGTAGAAAGCAAGCTAGTACTGTGACATTAAAAGTGTGCAAGACACATTAAACCTAGAATTTTGAGGAGTATGAAATCCCATACTACATTGCAGTAAACAGCAAATGCACCTAAAGGTTCTGTTCCACTTCTGGCCACCCTCATACCAACAGCAGCAATCAAAATTCAGAAAAACAGAACAGATCACAGAGGTGATCTGACACTGGAATTTGAGAATTCCAAAGTAAACAATGACTGAGAAGACTCCTGTAGGAATAAGCTGAAAGGAATGGAAACACAAACATCAAATGAAATCATTTTTATTTTGGCTCAGGACATAGTAAGTGCAGATTAAATTATAGGAAAATTTACAAGGGAGAGTACAAGTGGAAAGCTATTAATTGATTTCACAACCTAATGAAGGACTAAGCACCTACAAATTAAGTGCTGCACTGAAAACAACAGCGGTGCCTGGCCCCAAAGAGAATCTGGAAATGTGGGATGAAGTGCTTTGCCTACCCAGTGTGGAAACTGCCCACACAGGGGGAACTCCCTAGAACCAGCACCCCGGAACACTAAACACAAATGTTCATACACTCTTTCTAGAGTTTAGAGGTCTCAAATAAGGTCGCGAAGGAAACATGCTTGCTGATACAAGATCTAGAGCCTGAGTATGAATATAATCCTAACAGTTGGTAACACTGAGTATTATTCCCTGAAAAAAATGGGAGACAGTCTTACTTTATCACATAATTGTGTGCTGCTAAGTCATATGGGAAATACAGTATCATTTCCTTTTAGTTCAAGAGAAAAAAAATCTTGATAGGGACATTTACCGTATTTCCTGCTAAAGTTGCACCAGGCATTAATAAAAAATGTATTATTTGTAGAACCAGAAATTACCTTGAGAAGACATCTGTGTCTGTGATGGAAATGCTCACCACGGCCAGGAAATCTCAAATTTTCGAGCCAAACTTGAGGTCAGTTCTAAGTTTTTGCACTAGCAATTACTTTACGCAACAGAAAAACAGTCATTTGAACAGGATCTGGAACCACAACTGCATGCAAAAGTGTGTAAGAAAAAATTCAACTTGGCAAAGGGGAACAGGAGCCCTCACCCAACAGAGGCCAAAATGCCCCAACATAACCTGCTGTTGGAGAAGAAAGGTCTGCTAAGCAAAACCAAGACCCAGTGCATCCCTAATTACTTTAACAAAAAAGAAAGAGAGGAGTGGCCACTTAATAGTATAATTTTTGCTAAACTCTGCAAAATTATATTTAACCATACTTACAGCTAGACAGGGATTAACACAGTTGCTGAGCAAGCATAAATGCTAGGTCTTAACACATCTGTCGTCTGTAAGAGAATGAACTAATTTAAACTAATGAACTGCTGAGACAGCGTGATGCGAAGACCAAAGCATGGGAAAAGTAATGCAGTAATGGTACGCTTAAGACAATTATAAATCAAAGAAAAGAGAATGATGTCTCTAAGCTTCAAGGAACAACTACCTGGGGAGGAATGAAGAAAACTATCTATGAGATACCATACCTAAGGGCACAGTGACCAGTGATCTGAGGACAGAACAGAAGCAGGAAAACAACAAGTGAGTAGTCTGGGAAAGCAGGGAAGTGAGCTGTGGTTATGGCAGTTTGGCAAGAATAAAGGCAAATTCAAAAGTCAACATGGTGGGCACAGCAGAAGAGGATCAACACTACAGACCCCAGCAGCAGAAAACTGACTTTTCGTAGAGACATCAAGGTTTTTCTCTGAAACACCTTGATACACCAGGAAGGATGTCCTTCAGTCCCTCATGCCCTGAGTGCAGCTGTAAGAGAGGAGGTTGGTGTTTCTTATCAGTTGGGAGGGCATAAACACCTTAAAGTAAATATGTCTACCATAATCACAAAATCACAGAATCACAGAATGCTTAAGGTTGGAAGGGAGCACTGGAGGTCACCTGGGCCAACCTCCCTACTCAAGCAGGGTCCCCAAGAGCACATTACTTGAGATTGCATCCAGACGGCTTTTGAGTATTTCCAGAGAAGATGAAATTACATATGCTAATGACTATGGGCTGTTCCTCAAACCCACTGTCATTTATGTAATCTCTCTAGTTACAGAATTCCTCTGTCAACACCCCCACTGCCATTCTTACCTCATCATAACGTGCCTCATGGTCTGATTGCTGACACTGCTCATGATCCTGACTTGTTCTGATTATCCAATAGCTAAGTGCCACTGGTTTTTAGTTGTCATTGCTTTGTTTTGCCCATAAACACTGTCGACCTGTAAAAGCTTTTTAAAAATCCTATCTCCTTGTAAAAAGAGTCTTCTTCCTTTCCAGATAATACTGCTGCACACCCCCTCCATCAAAGCTAACCCATATTAACACAGTGTCAAAAACATAACACAAAGGAAATACAATTGCATTTTTTGTTAGGCTAAATGTATGCATGCAAGAAATACTCTAAGCCTGGCTTGAGCTTTCAGGGTAATGTCTTAGTTTCAGAAACTCAGTGAAGAAATGGGAACAACCTGGTAAATTTAGCCATTTCCACAGAGGCATCCTATGAGCTTAACTACATATATTCAAGTATATTTAAGCAGAGAGCTAAGCACTGTTTAGTATCTAACTATAAATCTCATCCTCATACTAGTTAAGCACTTCTAAAAATTTTAATATGCAGATATATTATAATTTTTTTTTTCAAATAAGATGTGGCAGAAACATCTGGCAGTATGCAATTTGCATAGTTCTATTTAAAGAAATTTAATCTAAAGATTTCCTCAGTAGCACTCTTAGAAGTGTAATTTCTGTAACTCCTTGGGACAGTAATTAAGAGTGGCTTCATAATTATTCAATTAATCTATAATAAACCAGGAAGATTTATATTTTATTTGTGCCAATGATGGGAGCTGTTCAAGTTCACCAGCAGAACATGAATATACCAGTAATTTTATAGAGTATCACTTCAGAGGAAGCATAGTAAACTACTTATTCTATCATATCACATTGTTGCAGGCAAAGCTCAAGAATAAACAAGCAGGTCAACATATGGTGGCAATAGCTGAAATAGTAACAAAGGAATAGAAGGAGAACAAAAAGTTGCATTTCTACCTTGCATTTAAACATCCAATTCTCCCTCTGACATTCCAACAGCTCACACACATTTTGTGAAGACTGTAAATTTGCCCCAACCTCCACTGTGCAGCTGAGTTGTCCTACACCTTGTTGGTGTGGGCAAACATCAGCACTGCTGAGTCCTGTAAGACAGCTCTGGCCACCACAGGCAGCAGAAATGGCTCAGAGCTTTCAGACCACCCATTCCCACATTCCCCAGGACTGAGGACTCACATTTGCTACCAGAGGATGAACAGTCACCCTCTTCCCTTCCCTCCCCTTCCCCAGCTTTGGCTGTTCCTGAACTAGAACATTCTTTCAGTTTCAAGATCATTTTACTTGTTTCTCTCTTACAATACCATCAAACCCCTTGAAAACTTTTACAGTCCCACATACAGTCACATATAATGAGAAACACTTGTTGCCACAGCGATTCTTCAAAATTCTGTTCCTGCCACTACCAGTAAAGGTTCTGCCATTAACAAGAGCCTAACTCACCTATACTACGTTTTAAGGCCGAGAGCCCATGCTATTGCATTGCCTATATTCCATTTGGAAAAAAAAATCCAATTAGAATGGATTCATGACAAGCTAGACTCTGACCTTTAGTTTTGACTTTGGCTGCCTTTTGTTTGTTTGTGAGGCCCTGTAATTGTTTACACACAATATAAATTGAATCTGTGGCATGTGGAATCCAGGCTCTGCAGCCTCCATAGGTAACCTAGGGTTATAGGTTAAAAAACATTGACATCATGACAAATTGCTGCAATTTGAGGAATAATCTGAAATCCTGCTGGGACACAATTGAGTCTGTGAGCCTAGTTGTTAATGATAATAAAAGCTGACACAGTAAAAATGATAAAATTAAAGAGAACACCCAGTAATATAAGTACCTCCAACATATGACATTGATGATCCAGTTTAGGGGGCCAGTAAAAAAATCACCGGTGAGTGATAATACTCCATTTCCAGTTAAAGAACTCTCCACTCACTTGTGGAAATGCTTTTGTCTTTTCTGCTCACAAGCTATCTGTTTTGCCTAATTTTCAGAACATGCAGTTTTCATAATATCTTCAGTAATGCAAGGTCGTAATTCCACTTTCTGATTAGTTTGTGTCTATGTACCAGTAGATAAAACCTGTATTTTTCATGTAGTACACCCGTGATACCTTTCTCTGTCTCTCTGACATATCATAAACCAGCTGGCAACATAAAATATAAATTGGCTAGCTATAAGAACAGATGAATCATTAATTACTTATTCTGTACCAAAATAAGAGAGACCAATTTTACAGTATCAAATAGCAAATGTAGCTGCTAATTAAAATTGTATTCCAAAAAAATCCCCAAACTCAATGAGCATTATTTAAGATTGGGTTGAAAATGATCTTTAAAGGTCATCTAGTACCCCCTATATATATATATATATTACTGTTTTAAAATATTAGCATTTCTCAGAATTTAGAAACATCAGTACTGAATTTTGCTTTGGCTTTGATTCTGTATTTTTATTCTCCAACAATATTTAGATATTATGGATTAGTCCATTTCATTATAAGCTTTTTAAGATTTTCATTCTCTAATACTAAATTGTACCTCTCACAGGCCTCACACTTCAGATTATTATTCTCAGCTTTGCAGGATAAGGGAATAACGTCTTCTCACAAATGCAACCTAGAAGACATAAACTATATGCTGCTAATGTGAAAAAATCACAGAATCCCAAAACTAAAGCTAACCAGTTTCTGACATCTCTTCGTTCTGATAACATGGCCAACCTGGAGTCAAGAGCTTTCCGTCAGAAATTGGCTGTATGATGAAGAAAAAAAAAAGGAATACAACAATTGATAGGGTAGACTGGAAAAGCCTGAGAAACCACTGGGATTTGTTTTAGAAATGCAAGAAGACTGAGATTCATTCTTTGGACTGGATGCTGTGATAAAGTCTAAAACAGTTAACACCACTGACACTTGGCTTGCTTCCAAACCTCTTCCAGATTAATCCCTAAAATAAACACTCAAACCTGAAGACTGAAAGGTTAAAAGAATGCCACGTCTTTATTCATAATTAGCTGCCAACTGCTACACTTTGTTATAATACAGAAAATGAATGTAATGGATCTGCCTTTTAATGGCAAAGTGCATTTACAATTATTTCCAGAGGGTCTTTTTACATCACTGAAAGCTATGCATGAGGATCCAAAGCTGCAAATGCAGCCCATAATCTTCATGCAGTGGACTCTGAAGATAAGGACTGTTACACAGACTATCCAGTGCCTTTTGGCACACTTTTATGTTGCATGGCACGTAGGTGCTCAGAGTTTTATATTGCTACATATTAAAACATTCTGAAATTTCTACATTTTCATAAGCAATTTATCTTTTTCTCATGTTATCTTATTTCTCATAAGATCTCATATTTCCTCTACTCCTCTCCATATCCAGCAGCTTCTCACTGACATCCGCCAAAGAGAACACCAAGGACAGGCCAATCAATTTTCTTCTTAGTAGGATTTTCTTTGGTTGAGGTGGAAGCCTTATCAAAGGAAACAGCTTTCAAGAGCCCATCTACAGAATACAAAGGGGAAATAGTGCCCAACCGAAAATAATGTGCAAATTAGGTTTTCATTCAGGGCACACAATTTAACCAATTCACAACTGATAAGGAAAAACAGCATGAAACCCTTCACTGGTGTGAAGCACATTGAAGCAACAGTTCTTAGACAACTTCTTCAAAAGCCAACGGTGCCTAGGATAAGTTGATTGATTTGGTCATTTCTTCACCCAAAATGCTGTCACTGATCTCTGTGTTGCCTGGTAGGCTTCTGTCAAGTTCTACAGACTTTTCATAAAGGTCTCCAGATCAAACAATTAAAAAGTTACAAGTTCAAATTTTGAAGTAATGTTCAAAGAGTATTTCCTATCTAATAAGACTTTCAAAAACACTTCTACATTTAAATGTTGTGAACTGTAATCCAACACACAACTACTTAGTATGAGAACTGACCTTGTTCTAAACACTCTGGTGTATGGGAAATAGCCCTAATTATTTGGTTTGTCAAGAAAGAATTTTTTTAATTTGATTTTGATTTTCAGTAAGAATAAAATATTCTAAATATAAATGTATTTTCAAACTGTACTATAATAAAGCAACTGTAATTATACAAATCTGATGAATGCTTTGTCCCACTTTTTACACCAGATTTTTCAGCATTCTGCACACAGGCTTTTATCCTTTCTTGATCACAACAAAGCAGCACGATCACAAACAAATCAAGGCTCCACACCCTGGACCTTTACTAATTTCACAAGAACCTTCATCAATTTCACAAAGGACTCCCTCTTGAAGCAGGCTGATTTTATAGGAACTTTTGTATGGATTGTGCAGATTGGGGCCCTTCTTGCTTTGTCCTTGAACAAATGAGCATCCACTTTGGCACACTTGGCACTAACCCCACATTTCTAAAATTCAAGTGTTTTTCTGAGCCCATGCCCAGCCCTAGAAGAGAATGAAAGATGGAATAAAACTACAAAAGTTGCATAGCTTCTTATTTTGACAGTATCATTTTAAAAATTCTTAAACATTATAAAGTGTTACATTTGCAATTTTGCTCCCTGTAAAAACAAACAAAACTACAGTAAAGCCTGAAGCACAAACCATGCACAATTCAACTATGCTACACATGCTAAAGGAGAATCTGGTACATACATAAAAGAACTTTTTCCAAGATCTTTTTTGTTAAGGAAATGACTGGATGTGGCACTTAGTGCCACAGTCTAGTTGACAAGGTGGCGTTAGGTCATAGGTTGGACTCAATGATCCCAAAGGTCTTTTCCAACCTAGTTAATTCTGTGATTCTTTGATTCTTTTAAGCACTGAATCACATTTTATGATGAAAGACAGAAAATAAATTCTAGCAGAGTTGCACTGCATTTCTACAGAGTTTTACAGGGACGAGTCTTGAAAATAATGCTAAAAATAGACAACACAAACGTGCAATAAAAGGTCTCATAAGTATCTTTATATACTTGCCATGGAGACACTAAGCTATCTAAGGAAGCAGCTGAGCTTTACCATATGAACAGACGCTCTCAAATCGAGTCTTCCCAGCTTTCAAAAACATTTCCAGATACTAGTGATTAGAGAGATATCTATATTGAAGAAAATAGATTATAATTTATATAAATATATAAGAATATAAATATATGTGTATCATAATGACAAAATAAAAAAAATAAAATAGATTTTAAAGCTTTGTTGAAAGTTGCAGAAGTAACAGCTGAACGTATCTAGTAGTTTCCAAAGACAAT
This sequence comes from Coloeus monedula, assembly GCF_965178545.1. Taxonomy (NCBI): domain Eukaryota; kingdom Metazoa; phylum Chordata; class Aves; order Passeriformes; family Corvidae; genus Coloeus; species Coloeus monedula. The sequence continues at coordinate 63,438,674 of NC_138785.1, forward strand.
TTAGAATGAACAATGGAAACTTGACGCTTTCTTAGTAAGAGTACTTAGGTATTCTAGTGTTCATTGCAAAGGTGAAGATAAATTTAGATTTTATAATTAATTCAATAACACATTTGAACAGGGATTTAGAGAGGTCCCTCCTGGGAACTTCAAGAATGAAAAAGAAGCCAGAGCAAACCATGACATGGTTGTGCAGCTATGAAATGTTAACAGCTGAACAGAAGAACTGAAGTAATTTTCCCTTCTTAAAGCAAGCACCATAGTTTAAGAAAGTCATTGCCTCTAGGTTTCACAGTAAGTCTAAGGACTCATAGCCTTGGGAGCAGCCTCTGCAGTTATTAATCTCAGTAACACACTTTGCATGAAGTCATTTTAAAGGGCAAAAGATGCAGAATTTAATATTATATAAAGATAAAACATAAATTAATATTGCAAGGACAGTCAGGACACTGACCTTACTAACACTATTTATACAGCATCTTTAATTAACTTAGTATATTTAGAACACAATATTTTATCTGTAAAACACTTGTTTCAAATCAGCTACACTTTTGGAAGATTATGGAGAATTCATTCGACCAGCACCATCAATATTAAACACTGTATGGAATGTTATCTTGAAGTAGCATTTAAGCTACGTATATAAAATTGCACATTATATAACTGGACATATTGTAGAAAAATCTGAGTATTTACTACATGCACAGATTTGGGAGCTGGCTTTCATGTCACTTCAACTAAATAACAGCTAGTAATATTACTTGGAAATGCTGTCTTAGGAAGAAAGCAGAAAGAACAGACCCTCAATTAACTATCATGACTAAAATATTTTCATGCAATTTTTAAATTGACAGTGCAGTTATAGGGGAATTTCTCACTTTTATATGATGTTAGTGAGGCCTTTGTTTCTCATTTTTAAAAATACACTGAACTTCATGTAAACTTTAGTTGGGATTTCAGGACATGACCCATTTTGAAGACGCACCTTGCTTTCTACTGAAATGTGTATTACCTAACACAATACAAATAGGTCAGTGCTTCTGTTCTAGTTCTTTTTGTTATAGCTAAAATCAGTACAGACTAAAATTAATACACACAGCAGATAAAGAAAAAAGAAGTTATTACCATAGCAATTCTCAAGAGATACAATTAGGTCACAAAAACTGGGGGAAAAAGAGCAGAAGCATCACTTCAAAATCAATAGGCACTATGAAAGGATGAGTTTAGCAACTCCAAAAACAACTGTGCATTAAGCAAATAACCACTATAAAAAGAAAGGAAAAGGTGTTCACCTAAGGTTCAAACACACAAAACCAGTAATTCACATCACCATAGTATTACCAAACTATAAGGTGATACGCCAGCCAGCCTTGGACTTTTAAGCAGAAAATCAGTAACTTATATTTATAAAATTTCAATAACAGAAAGGCAAGAGGCTGACAAAGTAGTTTATACTTAAACCCACAAGCTTAACTCAAATGCCATTTCCTTTTACAACATGCTCAATAAGACACAGAGTGTTTTTCATCATAAATATGATGCAGCACAAGTCAAAGAAGAGAGTTTTGCCACAGTTCTCAGTTTTCTTGTAGTCACAACTGATGGTTAGAAAAAAAAAATCAAAAATGTTGTGAAACTGATGAATAACTGCAGTTAGAAGCCAGAATTACTGCTGCTATTATTGGTATCATGTAGAAAGCTAGTAGAGAGATGGTGAAATCCATGGGCTGTCCTTTCTGTTCCTCATGGAAACAGATTCCTCTGGCTTCTTGTGCTGGCCCATTCTCCCTCCCACCTCCTTCCTCCCTTACTCAGCTCCAGACACAAACCCTCTGTTTTAAATAGCCATTATATCAAACATCTAAATTAACATTATAAAACCTCCTTACTTATAGTTTCATGTAAAAACATGCAAAATTAAGAAAATACCTATATCACCACTTGAATACAATGTGTGCCAGTTATTTAATATGCATTGTATATGTTACATTCTCATTCCACAGTCATCTTCTGTCTTTCAGAAGATCAGCCCTAAGGGACAAGGATACAATATTTGTATGCTTTGCAGCAATACTTGTGCACCACCATTCTCTTACATAATACTGCTTGGTATGACAAAGTTTCCAGCTCTGTAAAGGACAATGTCAACAAGATGCAGATTCAGAATCTACTCTTCATTTACAGCAGTTTCTTTTTTGAACAGCTGTTTTTCTGTTTACAAAAATGAGATTGAATACATTTGAGCATGAAGAAAAGTGAAAATTCAGCACTTGTAAAAGCAAATATTATTTGGAACTGCAAATAAGAGCATAATATCAGCAGTACATGCTCAAAGCTCCCTATATCTCAGTATCCTGACAAGAACAGCAGTCTCAGGAGGAATATAGAGAACAGGGGCAGCATAGAAAAACCTTTCCTGGGCTCCAGCAATTTGTAGGTCAGGGACTACCTCAGAAGACAGCTTTTGGATTTCTGTCAGTCTCTCCCAGATTTTTCTTCCATGAATGTATCCAATTGCTCTTGAGCATATGAAAACTATGGATATCCCCGTGGCAGGAATGTTTCACCAGTGTTGTGTGTCAAGGTTTTTCTAATAGTGTATAGGGATACTTATGCAATTATAGCCCAATTTACATATATTTTAATCAGAAAATAGAAAATCTGGGGTTGCATTTTTTTAAAATGAAATGCTTTCTAATTAGAATATATCAGAGTTCAATGTAGTGCTTTTTAAATGCAAGATTAGTTAGCGCTTTTAAGTCTAAATATTAGCATGTTGTAACTTTTGGTAAGAAATGGCAGCATCTGGAACAGCTGCTGGCTATTAACAAGAACAGCTTGCCTCACACAGAAACATGGTATGACCAGCAGCATCCTTCTATCGTGCCTGTGGACCAGAGAGACAGTCTAGTGCCCTGCTTCTGTTAAAGCTGACTGGTCCCCATCCACACTGCTGTGAACGAGCACCTTTAGATCAGCTCATTTCATGTCCACATTGCACAGCAGCTGGCTTGTAACTCTGCTGGGCTACTGTCATAGGTTAGCAAGCATAGTCCCGGAAGGGACGTCCTTGCTAAGGGGTGCTTACAGTTTCCTCTGGGAACTGATAGAACCTATCAGCTGGCCAGTTTGAATATGGACAATTCTCTAAGCCACTTAAAGTTGTGAACACCTCTGTGATCCACATTTAAGAATAGGCAAACTCCCCCTCCAAGCTCTCTCTCGTTTCCGGCGCTGGCACAGGTGGCTGCGGGCCCCGTGTGGGGGCCAGCGGGCCCGGCCAGGCCCTGCTTGGGCCAGGCTGGGCCGGGCCACGGCCATCCTGGAGCCATGGACCTGTTCCAGCCGTGGAACCCCCCCCACTGCCTTGCCGTGGGCAGCCAGAGCGGCTCGGCTCTCCCCCCTCTCCACTGCGATAAGGGAAATTCAACATTCCAGCTGCAAAGCTGCAAGGCCGAGGTGAGATTAACCCTTTTACTGCTGTGAAGAGCTGAAAACGTGAGGGAAGAGAGAGAGGAGATGCTTAAAGCTGAAATTCTGTTGTGAAGCTATGATATATCAGAGTATCCTGTTGTAATTTCATGAAGATATGGGGGGTGGAGTGTTCAACTCGTAAGCAAAAGCACCTGTGCTGAGATAGGCAGATGCTGATGCAGCTGTAATTTCATGAGAAGTTTGAACAAGGAGAGATGAACCAGATGAGGACTTTTGCTCCAAACGGGAAAGGAGAAAACCTCAGTACCTAGAGATGCTTCCAGAGATAGTCTTAATGATGAAGATGATGAAGACCCTTTGCTCCCAGGGAAGGAGAAGGGCCTCTGTTTTTGTTTCTGAACGGCTCAACCTTAAAATTGTACCCCAAGAAACTTCAAGAGTGGACCCTCGAAAGCAGTTGTGGGAAAAGCTGCAAGTCGGGGGAAAGGACTCACACGCAGGCAGAGAGACTCCTCTTCCTAAATGGACTGAACAATATTTGGAAGTGGGCGGCTGTCTCGTTGTGATAATGTTTTCATAGCATGAGCAAGAAGAGACTTCTCTTTCTAAATGGACTGAACAAGGTTATTATGGAAGTGGTAAACAGACTGAACATCTTAAGGGTTGTTTTTTTCACATTGTCAGTGGGAGAAGGGAGGAAGGTGGGGGGAGGAGGAGAGTTCTGAAGGTGGTATAATTTTTTTTTCCTTCCCTCTTTTAGGTCTGTTAATAAACTTTATATTCTTTCAAGTTTGGTGCCTGCTTTGCATTTCTCCTAATTCTTATCTCACAGCAGATAAACAGTAATGAGTATTTTGGACCAAACCACTACACTAAATTGGTGTTTCTGCCCGGTTGCAAACCGAACCCGCGACAAAGTGCCTCAAGATGCAATGACTGTTGCTCGGCTGGGTTTGTTTTTTTTCAGTTCAAAGTGATTGAAATTATGAGAAAGCTGTGTTGCACAACCCCAGAATCAGAGCATGATGACAAAGTCACATGCATAGAAGTAGGTCAGGTTAGGGCATACAAAGATGCAAGTACTGCTGGGGCAGAGCTCAAGCACAGCCAAACTTGGCACAATTCACATCTATACTGCCCCAAGCAGATCCTGAATACACTACACCTCTTGTGCCTGAGTTTTTTCTTGAAGGGAACTACTTCAAAAGGAAGTGCAGGAGGTAAATTATCACATCAAGTGAGCGAAGTGTGGGGTCAAGCCAAGCTGGCACCATGGAGACACTGTGCCTTTGTCTACACTGCTAAGCTAGAGACAGAGTACGGGGCTGGGTGCTGGCATGCAATTTATGTCCCATTAAGCGGTTACAACAGCTCCCAGAACAGCTTTTGTCTGTGTCAGTTAGTGCTCTCCTGCAGTGTCTGGGAATGGATCGAGGACAGCACAGGCCAAGGACCATACCAGTGGGTAGTTCAGATGTATCATGCAACTTTGCTCTGGACAGGAAAAGAGCTTATCCATTAAGATGCAAATTTTTATGTTTCTCGGCTTTAGAGCCAAAGGAGAAATCCTGGTCCCTTTTATTTACTAGTACTGTCTCTTTACCACAGCTCCCTCTGCATTCTTAGCTCAGCATGACCTAGGAGCTCAAGGCAAGATCATATCCCTTCCTACACCCTCCTTCCTTTCACAGAAGTAAGGTCAAAGCATACAGACACACTGGTAATAGCTTAGTTAAAAATAAAGAAACACAAGACTTCCATTGTCTAGACTAGATTAATGAATTAATTATATGGGGAAAAACCCCCATTATGCTTCAAAATAGAGAGCACCTTAAAATTCTGCTTTCTCTGGCTCTGAACTCCTGATGCCCTAAGACACCTCTCAAACTCAGAGCACATATTTTTGTACATAAAATAGGCAACAAGTGAAAAATGAGAAGTTAACACCTTTCCTTATACATAGATGGCAGGAAAACTAACTTTCTGTAGTTGCAAGGATCTTGTGAGCAGAGACCCAGTAAGGAAAGTGCTGTACCTTACAGAAAGCAGGCTTGGTTCCCCAGTGACAATGAAACAGTAAGTAAAGGATAGATTCAACACTACTTGCAGTTAAAAATATCCTATCTGTTTTAAACAAGACTGAATCAGTTATCAGTAAATCAGTGAATAAGTAATCTCGAGATATTAAAGGAAATTTACTTTCCAGGAAAATCCATATAGAATTTGCTTTCATTTAAAAAAAAATCCTCACTGCTTTTAAATTCATCCCTAACTGCTGGTTGGTCTTTTTGCTTATTTGATTGTTATTATTTTTCTCATTTTGTCATGGCACTGCCCAAAGGCTTGCTCAAACTGATGTTTGAACTTACACTTTCTGAAGCATAAATAACATTAGCATTTACCAAAACCAATCATATTCAACAGTCATAATAAAAGATATAGAAAAGTAATGATAAAAATAGACAGACCAATGAATTAAAATGAACAGGCTCAGTATCCTGGAAAAACTTCACACTGGATACTAATCCTGGATTTTGATCAATGTAATGTATCAAAACAAACAGAAAGTTTACCGGGTGTTTAATCTTTGTACATCACATTATTAAGAAACATTTTTCTAATACAGTGGAGAAACAGAAATACATTTTCAATTCTTGTGTTTTAGCACATAAAAAAGGCCAACATGAGACTCTTCTTCCAACAGGAAATTACCTGCTGTGCTATTTGAAACCAAATCCTGAATACTTTCAGAAAACAACCATCAAATTAAAGTTCTGTGGGCCTGTACAACTTTAGAATTAAATGTGGGCCTGTACAACTTTAGAATACAAAAACTTGGTAAAGAAGTATCTCTACAAAACTTACACCACACTTTACTTTGAATTAATTGTAAAAGTTAAAAAATAATAAAAGAGGCAGGAATAGAAATGAAAAATTTAAACAGCTATAAATCAAAGAAAAGTAGCACAAATATTCATAAAGAAACATGGAAGCATTCACATCTAGATCTGGACCTGACTGTTGACAACCAACAGTATTTGGAGCTGACAACTGTTATGTAATATGGAAAAGTTCACAAACTCAGACCAGCTGTTGCCTGAACCAGCTTGTACACCCCACATAAACCATCTGAAGAGTGGGCATCTCTCAAGCCACCAACAGCAGAAAAGCCAGAGACTGAAAGGATAAGCAGAGTGACAAGGCATGTAAACTGTATAAACCTCCAGAGACATATCCATATTTTTAGTCATATAAATTATGGGAATCTGTACTGTTTTAATTCACAGCTTCTCTGGGCAACTTGTTAAATGTAACATGTTCTCAGGTCAAGCCATTTTCCAGAATTATTTCCTCCACTATAACCCACAGGCTGAGGCAGGTAGAATGGCAACGAATAGCTGCAAACTCCTGCAAAAAGTTTTAATTGGAGTTTGTTATCTGAGGTGAACTCCCTATCCAGTACAGAAAAATTGTGGTTAAAATAGTAGTGAACAAGGCAAGAAGATATTCAACTCTGTTACTGAAGATGAAAATCTCCTCTGCTATTACAGAGGGGAAACAAAATCACAAAGAGCTCTGTTTTGTTATGCAAGACAACAGACTACTACTTTTGCCTGAAATGCTTTTCTTTATGGCATCTGTGAAACTTAGCACCATTTCACTACAGTTGTTTATATTGAGATATACATTTGGAGATGTTTTTATCTTAACCATTTATCAAAACTGAAGTTCATAAACAAATACTTCCTGAAGTCTCTCCTCTTTCTGTACCAGGTACTGTGCAGACATTTACTATTGACTGTAATTTTTTAAACCATTTTGGTACTGATCTTTTCAGCAGGAAGAGCTGTGGGAAGCTCCAAGAGGAAGGAGAGAAATGGCGGAAGAAAGACTCATGGGGAAAAAAAGATGATGGAGATGTAAAGGACATGAATTACAATTCCAGAGATTCAATTTATTAAAAAAAACTTTTAAAATAAAAGCTCACACAGATAAGGAAAAAAAAACAATATAAATCTGACCAAATGCAAACACTGCAGCTTGGTTCTGCAAGTGTAAAAATGTCACAATCCGAATAAAATTAATCACTTCTTAATTTGACTCCTGAAGGCTGAAACTGAAGCTGAGCAAGTTCATTAAAGAATGAGTAACAGCAACAAAATGTTTCTGCAGAAAAACCTCCATTTCCTTTAATGCTCCCTGTCCATGACCTCTGCAACGAACAAGAGCATCTGAAACACGCGGGGCTCCTGTTTCAGTTTGTCTGCTGGTGTTGGTAAAATAAATACAGAGCAGGGAATGGTTCCCTTCTCATCAGCCTCAACTCACCATTAGACACTCGCATGTCAATGTACAGGCTCAATAATCAACATTTATTTCCAATCAGTAAGCTCAGCTCTTCAGGTTCAGGCTTGTCTTTAGCAATCTCACTACTTACCCCTCTCCCACCAGCACCACTCCTTACAGATGATGGCATAAATTACTCTGCTAACGCTTACAGTAAAAGCAGTAAACATGGCTTCTCTCCAAAACAGCAAGAGGGAAGATTATAAAGTCATAATTTCTGATCATCTCATGAAATAACTGCCCAGGCATTCTGTGCTCCATCTGGTCTGTGGTTATCAATCTGTGATACACCACCTCCCAGCACGGACTCAAGCTGTGACAGAGGTGCCATGCCAGATGAAAACAGACAGACTTCCTACCTGTGCAGGACAGTAAGACTGAAACTGTGTTGCTAATGGTTTTGTGAACTTCTTTGAACAAAGACAACTGCATTTGAATTTAAAGGATGAAAATTAATGCCATTTCAGTTACTTAAAATAACTTCATAATATTTAAAAGCTGTATTCCTCGCAAGATTAACCTGAATTACACAGATCATTTTGTTTTTCTGATTGTATCTCCACTCAACACTACAGGTGAAGCTAGATCCTGTAGCATTAGCTCTCACCATTTTATATTGCTCCCAGCTTTCAAACATGTTGCACACCAGCATTTTTATTTTAAAGAGACTTTTTGTGACTCAGTACATCTCATGTTGCCTTGGTTAAATTCTTCATGCTTCTTTTCAGCTGGCACAGTAGAGACATAGCTGCTGTTTGTTTCATTATACAGCCTGAAGCCTTGCAGTCTGGGCTTTTGTTTTGTAATCACCAAAACAAGAGAATGAGAGGACAGATTTCATTATACATATTAGAAAAATACTTTAATTTGTGCTTTCAAAGCTAAATAGGCCATAAAAAGTAGAGACCCCAGTTAGTCCCTATTTCCTCCAGAACCTTCTAATTAATTTTCCATAATAAAAGGAAGGTTACAGATAGGGTAACTGGCAAAAACTTTACTGCTGTAAGACAAAGTGGTCTATTATGCCCCCAGAAAACACACCTTGCATGACCCCTTATCAAGCAAAAAAGGAAGATATCCATGAATAACTGGTGATGTCCTTTTAATTGAAGCTTTCTATGCAATACTGCCTTGCTCATCTTAGTTTTGTGTTTTTAAGCTTCTGAAAACACCAAGCTTTCTAATAAGAAATATAGTAGCTAGTCAGCATTTGCCTGAGCTCTGAATTCAGTGTTTTCAGCCAGGCACTGCAGCTCATTCACAGCAACACTCACATTTTGTTTTGGTTTTTTTTCCAGAGATTCAAAACTAAACCCTGAGAAAAAAATTAAAAGTTTTAAAAGGTTTAAAAATCTTGGGCAAGAGGAGTCTAAAACCTACCTGGATTATATGTATCTAATAGCTGTAACAGGTACACACACGGAAGGCATCCATTCAGGAGCTTCCAGAAAGGGCACAAGACACTGGAAAATGTGGCTAACCATGGCTAACTGTCATTCTTCTGATTCTGTAAAGATCAGTGGAAGAAAAATACAAACTGGTGAGTTTCAGAGATTCTGAGATTCATAACCAAGCCCCCAAGGTGACTGGGCCTGACCTCCTGAACACACCACACAATTCCTGGCCAAGTAAACTGAACTGGGCAGGGTGGCAGGTTACTGTGTCCCTGCAGCTTCCAGTGTCTTTATGCTCTTACATTTAATCTTTCTAGTAAGTTGCTTTTCCATCACTCAGTTACTTGAAGAAACAAAACATTCATCATTCACTTTCCAATTACAAAATACTTTTGTTGTTGTTTTGCCATTAAGAGTGTCATAGATTAGCTATGTTTAGACTCATCTCTGTGTCAGCATAGTCACTCGGTTCTACTGAAGCACTTGATAGAGAGTCCTTCATTTTTCTTCTTTTAGGCCTTATCATCACATTTAGCTCCATTTTCCAAAACTAAAACTCTTCCCTATCCATACTGATTTAAAGATTTTATTGGGTTTTTTTTTTTTTGGTCGTTTTAAGGTGCTGTGGCTGATCTTGTCTTATTCAGTCAGGCTATTTCTTGAAACCAAATATGTCTGCTTAAATATCATCTCACATTTTTGAAGTTCTGTGTCAACTTCTTTCATCCAGAAATGGTGCAAACCACTTTATTTTCATATAAATGAATAAAAATTCCTTTATTTTAAAATACCATTTTGCTATCTTCATCCTCAAAGTCATGACACTATTAGCTGCTAGTCCTGTAAGTATTGCAACTCAATTTATTGCCTTACAAGTAGTTCCAAAAAGCTTTTTATATAGACAATAAAAAATTATGCAAGCAACTTCAACAGTAGAATTTATGATCCTTTCCCATCTGTGAAGGTTTCAGGCAGATAAGGGTAATTTGAACATCATCTATTTGTACAGGTTTTTTAATCTTTGTAACAGCACAGGCTGAATCTACATATTGCCAAGCAATCACATAAATTAACAGGATTGTGTGTTGTTATAAAATAAAGACACAGGTTGAATTTTCAATTCATAATCTGGGAAACATCTTTAGATCTCAATCCAAAAGCCATCCTTGAATTGTAAAACCTACACTGTCTTACATAGGGGAGGTTCTGAAAGACTTCGAGAGGCCTGAAGGACACTGTTGAGAACTCCAATGAGTAAAGGAAAAGCTGAAACACCTGAAATCTACCCTGTGTAATGGTGACTTTTAGCACTGGTACTCTACTAGTGCCTAGAGATTTGTTAACAGACCAGAGCCTTGTGTGCTAGGCACCACACAGAAGCAGCACCGTTAATTCTTCACAAATTTATCCTCTAAACTCATTAGAATGATAGTGAAGTCCAGTCACTATTGCTGAGTAAAGCTTCTAATGGAAATAGGTTTGTCCAGCTCTGACAGAGAAACTTGCAGTCTCTGTATGCTACAGCCTGGCAGCTCCAACCTGTCAGCAGCCCTAAGAGAAAACTAGTAATTTCCTGGAAAACACAGCCAGATGATAATCATATCTGTAAACCAGTCCATAAGAGCCTGAGATTGGTTCCACAGGCCAACCCCAGAGAAGGAAATCAGATAGAAAATGTATACAGACAAACTGGTCTCCACTATGCAGAAGATCAGATTGAAGGAGTATTCTACTCACAACACAATGCTCTACAGAGACAAACAAAGTAGTTTAGATACTGCAAGTAGAACAGAGCAGTCTGCTCAAAACAGTACAACTGAGGAAGATGAAAACAAAGCCAAAGCAGGCCAAAATGGCTCCCTTCTCCTACAGGATTCGGCTCTCCCAGCAGGTCACAATCCTGCACCACGCAGCCAAAACTTTGATGTCCCCATGCTGTTTTACATTTAAAAAATCCTTACCACAGAAGGGATACAAGTAGCAGCAAATGCACTTACGGGTCACCTGCAGTGTTCAGAGGTGGTGTCACCAGCAAGGACTTGGTTTCCTAAATCACAGCATCTTGTCTGAGGAGAGGCACCACTGCTGGGGAGAGGCAGAACCCACCTAATCTGGACCAGAAAGAACATATTTGCACACAGGCACGCTAAAGCCTCTGTTTTGGGGTTAGGGTTTTTTTAGGAAATAGCAAGGCCCTGAGGCAAGAGAGAAAAATCTTTTACTGCTGTGGGTAGGGATGTCCTACAGTCTTCGTGACCAAGCAAGTGGAGGGTTTTAACCACACAGACATCTGCTGTGTTGAGAGGACAACAACAGCACGAGGCTGGCAGTGCAGGTTGCGGCACTGCATTGGTGAAAATTTCCTAACACAAACACTGAAGGGGCTCACTAGCAGCAATGCTGCATAAGCTGCCACTCACGAATAGGGATAAACTGGTTGGTGATCCTTGTCCAGTGGCCTGGGTTGCAGTGGCCTCAAGATGACTGGCTTGAAGACATGGAAAAAGGCTGGAGAGTTAAGCAGCAGAGTGAGGAGGGATTTTAGAACTGCAGATTGAGGTTTATTCAAGGAAACAGCTGGGTGAAATCCCAGAAGAACAGGCAGAGGGAGAGCCTGGTTTTTGAGAATTCAGGCAGGAGGAAGCCTGTGGAAAAGCTAGGAGTTCCAGCAGTATGCCCACTTGGCTTAGGAAGAAGCTTTTTGATGAGCTAAAATTTAAAATGAAAAAGGAAGATGAAAACCAGGACAGGCAAAAAAGAAAGAGTACAAAAGCACTGTTCAGAAACTTGGGCACAAAACAAGGGAGGCCAGAGCTCACCTGAACACAGGTCTAGGAAGGGAGGTTTCAGGAATGTAGGGAAGCCATGAGCACGACAGCTGTAAAAGGAAGTTCAGAAAACGTGTGGGTGACAGACGGGGGAGAGAACACAGTGACAGACAACAGAGACAGACAACAAGAGAAAGACTCAGTGTCTTTTTTTGTCCCCATCTCTATACAAAAAGCTTCTGCACATAGCAGCACACTACATGTGGGAGGCTGGACCATGCAATGTGAGCATCCCTTTAAACTACCATTCCTGGGACTAAACCATAAAGTCAAATAACCAAAAATACTGCAGAACTTAAGTACCATGAAGGATTTATCTTGTAGTCACAGTGTTTGTCTTATAATGACTCTCCATACATGAAGTTATACATATCCTTTAAAGAAATATTCTTGGGGGATTTGAATTGTAATTTACTTGTTCCAATTACAGCCGTGTATTGAGTGTGAGCAGGTCATTTTGAAACAGTTTTGAGTTTGTTATTATCTGCAAATTGCAACCAGAGAAACCCAGACTGTCTCATCAATCAAGACAAAACTGAAGAAACATGTTTCCAGTAACCTTCAACTGCTGATAAGTGCTGATAATTTTATCCTGTTGAACTGCTACTGCCCTATATCAGTGCTCTGAAGGACAATCAAGCAAGCTAGAGAGAACTGAGGAAACAAGGTGGAAAGCACTGTTCCTTTAATCTGTAGAGGTCATCTTCTACCCTCTCCACCAAGGCAGCTGGAACACCTCTCTGTAGTGTGTTTCTAGATCCTTTGTCATGTCAGTTGATGTTTGCTTTCTTACTCTCTCCCTTGGGTAAGCAATGTTTCAGGAGAAAAGTGGTTTTAATGCTTAGACAGTTGTCTGTGACTGGAAAATGTAAGTATTCTTTATGTAAGGAAAAACAAGCAAAAATGTTTTAAGAATAAAAGGTAGTTTTATTGTGTTTAGAGGGAATAATAATAATTTTTTTCATCTTTTCTAAGTGAGAAATCATAAAACATTCTCATACTACAGAAAACAGGGAGTTTGTGATATCTAAAAATATCTTTATAACTCCTCATGGTTGCCAAGTTATCACATGTGTAAGAACTTATCTACAATATACTTACTTGTCTTGCTTCTCACCTAAACTGAACCCCAGAAGAGGCTTCATCCCTTCCCCCAAAATAGTCCTGCAACAGTTGTTTCACACGATCTTCAACAGAATGGTGAGCACCACAGCTGACAACACTGTTCTTTAGCTTGACAGTTACTTTCTAAAATTAACCTTTCATATTTAGTTACTTAATCTTCCTACAGTCCAATTATGAAGACATTTCTTATTGAGCACAGTATTAAGCTATAAATATTAATGAAATCATAAGCCTTGTCTATTGAGCATGGCATTGACCTGTAATTCTCCTGATAATCATTTAAATCTATATAAAGAAAATATAAACTCTCAGTTAAACAGTCAAAATCATACAAAAACTCCTGCACCTCTTTTATAAACTGTGGAACATAGGAGTAAGAAAATAAGTAATACTGGATTATATTGGGAAAAATTTCTTCACCAAAAGGGTTGTCAAGGACTGGAACAGGCTGCCCAGGGAAGTGGTTGAGTCACCATCCCTGGATGTATTTAAAAGATGAGCAGATGTGGTGCTTTGGGAGATGATTTAGTGGTGGACTTGGCAGTGTTAATAGTGGGACTCTATGATCTTAAGGCTCTTTTCTAACTTAAATGATTATATAATATTTTTTATTTACCTTCAAGGCAAAATATGTATCTACTATAGCTCAGAATTAAACTGTGTAAAGAATAAACTATTTTGGAGATGAAACTTATTTCTCCAATTGGATTTAGAGTTTTATTTGATATTTCCCACTACTTTGTATTTTTCTAAGTTACTAAGCTGGACAAAGTTTTTAACACTGTAATAGTCATTGCTATATTTTCAGTTTCTTAAAGAAGTATACATATTTAGAATCTCACATTGGACTAAATAAATAAAAGCAAGCAAACATAATTATATCTGTGAATAAATCACAAAAACACAGACAACAGTGAAAATGTGTTTCCAAATAGCCAAAATAACTCAATATCCAAATAACGATGAGGTTTCTGCTTCTATGAACATTATACACACTCTGAGGCAGTTCTCAAACACAGTCCTACAGAAACCTACATTCAAACTGGTTAAAAATGGACCCTTTTCCCCTCAGAGTAAAAAAAAAAGAGGGAATCAACCCTCCATGACCCACAAACCAAGTCCTGCTTGCAAAACCTTGTTCTAGTGGACCTCTGTGAATCTCAGCATTCATCAGGCAGACCATTAAGGTCCCAGGTTCCTCTGGACTTTACTGTGTAACACTGTGAATGCAGTGGTACAGCAAACACTGTAAACTGCCAAGGCATATTGTGGAATAATGAAAATCACATCCAACAATCACACCAAGAGAACAGTAACTGTTCTGATGATTTAGTACTCTAAGGGACACCATTTTTAATGTGGGAATTTTTTTTTACTTTTTTGAACTTTGGTGCCAAAAAGACAGAGACAGGTCTTTCAAGAGCTTTTAAAAAAAATTTACATCTCATTACACTTTAATTCACCATGAAATTATAAAAGTGCAAAAATCACCAAAGATACAGCCTTTAAGAATGACTGCAGAAAAATATAGCCCTGACCAAAGCATAGATATAAAACAGAGGCAAAATGAGACTAGAGGAGTCTCAACCTCTTATCCTAACCCAGCTCCCCAGTACAGCCACACAGCTTTAGAGCACCTGAGTAAAAGCAACAAGGACTGATTCACATGACAGAGGCCAGAGCTGACACAGAAACTTAGGTGGTACCTCAGTTCAGAGCCTCTAGGTGGAAGAAGAAAGCTTCATAACCCCAGAGATCTATTCAGGGACCAACTCAGACACAGGGAGAAACAACTTACAGCATATTTTCAACAAACTTTGTTTTTCTCATCCATTGAATTATCCTTCACATGTTTTGATGCTCAAAAGCCATGAGGCTTTCGGTACAGTGGCTCAGTCAAAGAAAGTGGGCAGCCAAGAAGCAGCCAAGAGCTCCACAGTCACTGAAGGGCACAGAAACAATCACCACTCCAAAGAATTGAAGCAGAGCTACAGAAAGTTATGCAAGATAACAGGATTTTTTCCACAACTAATTAGAAAAAGTCTAGGACTTACAGCAACGTGAATGTCTGTCCTTAATAAATACTTACAGAAGGCCAGGATATGAGGGGACTTTGTTGTGTGCACAGTCTGAGACAGAAAAGCAAAGGGAAGATCACAGTGATGCCCCTCGTTGACAGCATAGCTGATAGTGCCAGCTTCCTCCAGCCCACTGAAACAGAAGGAGCATAGCACTTACAGCCAACAAAGCTGATTTTATGGTGTTACACTGCAAGAGTCACACATACAACCTCATCAGCACTGAAGTTCTTCCTGGGGCTACTTACTCACGGGCCCAGCACAGAAACATCTTCTAAAGATACTCAGAGTGCAGTACCAATCCTCTGAAATCAGCTACATCTCCTCCCTTCGCTGATAAGGTATTACACAGTCACTACCTAATTGGGCATAAAGGGTACTTGCATAGGGCATCACTCATCAACAAATTCTCATGCTACCTGTTTGAATATTGGAAGCCACAGAAAATGTTAGGGCCTTTTCCCTCCTTCCTAGTTCTAAATCTTCATCTTTCAAAAGCAGTCATGACAATACTTCATTTTGATCACATAAAGAGTTCCTGCAGAATGAAGAATTACGGATTATATTTAAATTACATATACAGTTGAACAGAGGAATACCAAATAAATACATTAAAAAGAACACTTGTACTTAAGTAAAGTATTTGCTAGCAAATTAGATTTTATTTATAGCTACCAGCCTTTCTTTAACTATTAATAGAATTATAACCATAATGCCACCAGCTGCCAAACTGAAACAAATCTCTCTACCTGTCAGGCCGCTTCATTGCTGCGATAAAGGATTCTTTCTTTCGACTTGATAAAAAATTTTTAGTTTGCCATAATTGTTTCTAAACCCATTCTTTTTTGTTCAAACTCAAAGGAGCATTTTATCTCTACCATGAAGAGTTACTGATAGTTCCTTTAAAACCCTGAATGTAACTTCCAAAAAACAGCAGTATCCATGAGAGGACAGACAGAGCTAGAAAGTGAGTTTTCATATGTAATTTACAACAAATTCCACTTGTGATAAATATCAACCAAAACATTAGTAACAATATTTTATACAAAAATCATCTGAATAAAACTGTACATTTACTTACCATATGTGGCACACATAGATTTCATTTTCCTTCATAGATAGCTCACCACCTAAATCCTGAAACAAAAAAAGCCCAGGCAAAACACCAAAACGTCTTTACTTTTTATGTGAAAGAAATGACCAACACAAACATGTCCTAATGCAAAACCACAAGTGCTCTATGTATCTAAATTTATCCATGACTTAGTGGAGAATAAGTGAGACTTCCCTTAACATCTGAGGTCAATTCTTTAACAACTAAAGATTCAACTCCGTGAACAAAGGTCTTGAGAATTCAGTGAAGCCACACCCTTAGACTGGAGACCTTTACATAAACCAGAGCTTAACATTTTTATTTAATACTTGTTCTGAGAGAGTAACTCACAGCTTCAACTTGACAACTTAACTAGGCATTGCAAAACATTTTAAGACATATGCTTTCTCCAAAGGGATCATGGTACAAGTTAATTTTAAACTAGTTTAAAAGCTAAATTAGAGCTTCAGAAAAAGCAGAGAGGTTTGATGTATTGTATCAATACACTTATCACAAGTCTAAATCCTGCACTATATTTAAAAAGACAGCATTTGAATACTTAGCTAAATGGAAAGCACTTAAATTATGAGATACAGCTGTAAAAATAACACCTGCTCTACTCATTCTTCCTTGAGGATCTGGTTAGATTAACACATATGTAATACTTATGATTTATTCATTGGTTTCTGAGTAGAAACGTAAAGTAGATAGACTGAACTATAAAAAACAGGTCAGTATAATTTCTCCTTTTAACACACTTGAGAAATAGCAATATGAGCCCTGTCAGATTGTACATGGCTTTTTTTTCCTTGTTTTAGAACAGGTAATTTAAGCACATGATTCAGTTATAACAGCACTGATACATTAAGCCAGGAAAATACAGCCAACACTACTTTAAGAAATCTTGGTTCTCAGATTCTAAAATTCAAATACAGAACTGTAAGCTCTAAATAAAAACTAACTTAAAGAAACACAACAGGAAGCTTGGTCTTCTCTAAGCACACATCCTTTAAACAGTTAATTAAAAAAAAATCATTTAGGAGTCTGATGATTAATACCTAATGCACTGAAGTAGTCACTATGAGGCAAACAGCACAGTTCTCTCTTAATGCCCTACTGGCCCACTGTTAATATCAGCTAGACTAGGAAAACTTTGATAAATCCTGACAGATGTTGCTTCCATGTGGTATTTCTAAAAATTTTATACTACAATGCATGAAATTGGAACCTGAAGTGAAAGGCTTCTGCAGTAGAAATAAGACTGGTAAAGGTATCTTCCATGAAATAAAAATCACCCCATTCCTCAGTAAGTTGCTCTAAAAGCAAGGACAAAGGGTTTCAGTGCACAGTAATTAAATCTTTCATTTAATGTTCATTTGGTAAGGGGAAAAAAAAAGTAAATCAGTACTCATTTGTGGAAGCACTCAGGCCATGGGCAAAAGCCTCCAAGACAAGGAGTTTTACAACATTTCTAGCAAAGACATGATGGTTTCAGCTGATAATCAGAGATACCTGGCAGAGGCACCAGGGCTGTTTGGGCTTTTTTTGGAAGATGATGATTTGTAGTTCCATGTTCCATTGACTGAGATCTGACAGATTTTCCTAATAAACATGTATGATCTACAGCCTAGTAAAGTATTTGCCTAGGTTATTTTACAAATTGGCCTCAAACATATTCAAAAAACACATGAAATTTTCCCACAGTCTTCAACGTGAACCTGTGTTGTACATGTGTTCCAAATTTCAACTCAATCCATATGGGACTAAAAACCATTTTTATTAGTTTTTACTAGAACAACACTTCAAATAAACTTCATCAGAATACAGTTGTTTGAGTTACATTTTTAACTTTTCAAGCACATAAGAAAAGAGAAACAGGAGGAAGAAGAGTAGGCAATCATAATGCAGCCAGGCTGTGTCCACAAGGATGTGGTATGCAATAAATAGAAACAGAGCGTGGCATATGGGGACTGTCCATCAGTAGTTACACACTGTACCAGCTGGCACCACAGCAGAAGAAACTTTTAAGAATTTCTCTGGTAGTCTTAATTTATGAAGCACAAAACTGGATTTGTCCTTTCATGGAGGAAAACTGTTAATTCAAGTAAAAGATGTTAACAACAGGTGTTGAATCAGGCTCAGCCATCCAGGATGTGCAATTATACTGAACAGATGTGCATGGAATAAAAAGAAAGGCTAAAAGCATCTTAATACACCAAACATTATGTCCTTACATCTAGGTACTGAAAGTAAATGAGCCAAATCCTTTAAATTTTTACTCAAGCAAATTACTGATAAAGCCAACAACAGTCTGCTCATCAAGATCCTTAGTTATAAAATTTCAAACTTACAGGAGGACTACTGTTCCCACAAAGGCCCCCTCATAAAATTAAGATCCCTATTTCTTACTCAAAGACTAAAGGAGTGTAGGACCTAAAAGCTGTCTTCATAAAAAGGTAGTTATTACCTAGTTCTGCCAAAAATTATTCATTTAATGCTGCAATCACTGTGAGGAAATCCACAGTTCATGTTATGAAGCAGGCCAGACTAAATTGTTAAAATTACCTCCTTTTTTGATCATCAGTGTCTCTCTGAGTGCTTGATGCTGTGACATCAAAGCAACAAGTGACAACATTTGCCAACAGAAGCTGTCATAAATGAAATAACGAAACAAAAAGAATAAATATTTCAAATATTAACTATTTTTAAACTATCTTAGTATTGTCTTTAATATTAGAGATAAAATAGATCAATTGCACACCCGCTTTCATCAAAACAGTCCAGCTATAGTCTAATTTATCAAAGATCACTCACTGCAGATACCCTGAAAATGTCAGCAAGACTTTATACAGAAGAATCCCAGTAACAGGTATTCCCTAAGTATGAGTTTTCTCTAGCACAGAATGGCAACAACATTGTGTGGGTTTTTTGATTTTCCTGGAAGTTACTTAATGCCTGCCTGCAACAGTGCGTTACTAACACTTCATGCTGTTTTTTAAACTTGTCTAACAAAAAACATTAACTTTCAAGTAGTGAAAATTCGCAATTACACTCAGTACAATGTTTCCAACTTTTTAATTTTATATGCATCTCCCCTAGGTAGACTAACAGTGTTTTTCTCAATCATATGTATGAAATCTAAATTACACAAAACCAAAACTATAAAATACATTTATATTCTTTTCATATTCTACATTTGATCTACAATTATAGCATATTTTCTATATTTTCCCCATGACTATCCCTATGGAGAAACTGCAGTCAATGCAGTAAAATACTGCATGTCTAGTCAAGCAACAAAAGACAGAACTAAGAGAAAAAAAAGTAAAAGACTGTACAATTAAATATATATTCTGTAGTGTGTTTATCCACAGAAGATTACTATGCTGTATAAAAGGAATCATAAAAAGCATTTCACAAATTAGTGTAAGACTTGGATAATGCCTACAGACAGTTACAATATTGCTATAAAGACTGTTAGCCCTGAGAGAGGAACTGCTTTGTTTTTGACATGGAAACAAATGTACACATCCACAAAGGGCTGGGGTTTTTGTCAACATTTTCATCTGCCTGATCTCTGATGATTCTGTCAGACATTTCAGTACCAAGGCAAGACACAGTGAGCACAACAAATAAACAGACCTAAAAGATTCTTCAAGCTAGACGTAGCCAGAGTTTTCCCTAAAGAATAGAGGGTTCACCTTCTTCTTACCAGCATAAAAGGCAAACATTTTCTTTTACTCTGTGTAAAACCAAGAAAAGCTGAAGGCGAATGCCACTTCTTTAAACAAACAAAACACTGTACAGGTGCAGAGGTGTACAGCATATATAGAAAAAGCTATAAAATAAGGGCTGTGTTATTTCTTTTTACAATCAGTTATTGTTTTGAATCTACTAAAGGTTGTTTCTGATATTTAAAACACCATGATAGTGAAAGTAGACAATTGCCCTTGAAATCCAGTGTACTCAGAAAAGCGGGGAGACTTAAGCCCTGTGCTTTTGCATAAAACATAATATTTTAACATATTATATTTATATACAGTATATAAACACTAGTATATTTACACAGTATCATGCTGAAGGGAAAATTTTAAATAATGTCAGAAAAGTGGTCTTTAGATTTACAATTAGTCTGGACTTCACTGCACATGATTCCATGAGGAATTTGAATCACACTGAACAGCTGGAGGTGATTGGGTGGTGGGTTAGCACAACTGCTTTGCATCTCTGCAGGTCCATGTGCACAAAGGCCATCTCAGTGGCCACAGCTATCATCGGCTGACAAGAACTAAACTCTGTCTCTGACTGGATCCAAAGACTGACAGGACTTCACAGAGCTGGATGAATTTCTGTGGGTACTACCTGCATTCATTATATGTTTTTAATCACCTCTCTTCCTGCCAAGAAATCCTGTCTTCCAGAAAGTTTAAATATTTTCGTATTTAAAACTTAACTTAAAATGTATAACAATTGCAGCCTTAGGTCAGCAGTTTCCATCTTCTGTAAGACCTGTACCACTGAAAATGTACTTCCACAGCTCTCGGAATAAAGAAAAGAAATCATGATGATTGTTGAGCAGAATCAGCCATTCAAGAAAATATAAAGTACTCTACATGACAACATGGAAAAAAGGCAGAGGTCTAACCATCTTAAATAATGAAGAAGATTGAGAAATTTTAAAAAAAGGTAAGAGTCTAAAAAAAATTTACATAATTCAGAAGAGAAATGCCTTGAGGAATACAAAAATCTAACAGCATATGTGAACAAAACCCACATACTCTATCAAAAGGTATTTGTAGGAGATCAAACTTTTTGCTGATGAAGACATTGTAAAAACAACATTTTAATTATCTGTTTATATCTACAGGGCCGGAATAATAACCAGTTTAAATCCTGCACATCTGTTGCTGTATTTTCTCAGTATTTCAAGGACACAGACCTTAAACCTTACCCCCCTACTGGCCACCTACCAGTCAGATTTTCCTTCTATACATGACATATTGTTACTTTGCTAAAAGCCAAATTACTGCACCTGATCTGAGAAAAACAACCTCCCATAAGCTGAGCAACTGCATCAGAATGGGGTGGCAGAGGGGCCCAGCACAGCAACACAGTTTGTCCGAGCAAGCATGGCCTGCACTGCAGAACTGCCTGCACTGTGTCACACTCCAGCCACCCCAGGTCTTTTTCCATCAGCACATCTCATAATTAAACCCATGATATGCCTGTCACGTTAGAAGTCATCTGAGCTGCAGCAATCAGAATTCCCATTTGAATAACGTAAATCACCATAATGCAACCTAAGCCCCCTCTCTACAATCAGCAGCACAGCCCTTCCACAGTGTTCACACGCTGACCTCTGAGACTTCAGGCGCTGCTGACTGTCCACTGACAAGCCTGCAAATATGATATGACAGACTCAACCATAAAAATACAACAAATAACCCTTCTGGTTTTATTACTTGTCATATACTACATGTATTAAAAAATCCTGAGCAAATCTCCTCTGGGAAGATTTGAAAAGCTGTGATTTAACAGACATTTCAGGCTTTTCAGAAAGGAGAGGTATCTATGTTCTGTATCCCCAAATCCCACCCGAAAGAGGGGAACAAAGCCAGCAGCTACGACTTCATGGTTTCAAGCAATACTTTACAACTGTTCCCTGCAGAAAAACAGCTATCACCTCATCAGCAGAAATTGATATGAAAAGCCAGATTTCTGCTCCTACTGAAGTCAATGAAAGTTCTACTGTAGCATTCAGTAGGTTCTAAATTGAGTCCCATCAGGATAGAATTCATTTTTTAACTATTTTCTCCTTTTTTTTAAAAGAGCAAAGTTAAATATTAATTATTATCACCTGCAGACAATTACAGTCAAACCTTGTGACTTTGTAATAATGATAGAGATACTTGACAAGATTTTCTGAATTTTGCAAATTAACCAACTGAAAAAACACAATAGGAAAGAAACACAATTTACTGAGTTTAGTTAAAATTGTTTATACCACTTCATAATGTATTAGTCAATCTGATATATTGCATCTTAGTTTTCAGATCCTTCACTTGCATTTCTGGATGCATTCAGTATCATTACTGCAAAGTGATACTTAATGCTAGGAACACAAAGGAAGGTATGCCAACCTCCTGAATGCAGTAATAAGCTTTTATTTCTCATCTAAATCCAAAGATTCATTGCTCACATTGTTTCCATTTTGCAGTCAGTTAGAACTCCAAAGCCACAAGACTGTCACAGTAGCTAAACTTTCAGAAATTTGATTTTCTAAATGTTAAATATTATATATAATTTTTAGATATCTAGATATAAAATTAAATATGGTCTACTATTGAAACGAGTTCTGAATTTGACTTTATTTTTCATAAGGTTAATACCCCACAAAATTATGACACAACATAATTACATTTGAAATGTGTGAAAATTACATCCCTATCATTTACTTTTGTCTTTTATAGCAATTTGTAAGTATTTATTCAAAATCTCCAGTGCCTTTTGTTTTAATTTTCCATGTTCACACAGTTGTTTTTCTGCATTTGTAGAGATCCTTGAAGCAGCTAAAGGCAATTGGAAAAGAAGTTAAGATGCTAAAACAGTATTTTTTTTTAATTAGCAAGAGACTATGTGAGAAGATATTGTAATTACTTCAACTTATTTCCTTAATGTTCTCTTTTTCAAGCTAAATATTTCTGTAATGCAAGCCATTTTCATTCAAAACTACTTTTTATTTCTGTAGTTATGTAAAGTCTCTCTTTATCCGTCACACAATTCTTAAGAAGTTATTTGCCAACAGTGCAAATGCAAATAACCAGAAATTAAAAACTGCAGTATGTATGTAACTCGATGACTGCTGCATGCCGGGATCATCAAACTTCTAATCTTACTTTATTCAACACACAACTAAGCTCACTTAATGTCATACCTGCAGTTGTCTTGTTTTCTGCATACTACTCATTATGTGGCCCAATCCCTTATATTTTCTATAGTTTATACCTTCCTACACAGCATTTCCACTGACTAAGAGTGTAAGAGTGCCTACTCAGCAATTCAGCATCCCAACCTAGACATCTAAAAACTAAAAACACATGATCAGGGACAATACATTTTAAAGTGCACTGCTTCTCACCTTGCACAGAAACATCGCTACAGGGAAAGATTCCAGCTCTCCAGAATGCTAACAACATACCTTCCAGTTTTTGCAATAGATCAGACAGGGCTTACAGAACAGTCTTCTGCACTTCACTACTCTGATTCATCTGCTCAACCAGGTGAAAATTAAACCAGCATCATAATATAATTATTATACTACAATGTGTACACGTTGGGCATTTAAATTAGGCTGCCCAGGCAATTGCATGCTTGATACAGCAGTTCTGAAGTGCTCCTGAGAAGGTTTTCAAAGGTAAAAAAATTTCCAAGTTCTTAAAAAAAGGAAACTTATTCCAACAGATGACAGGAAACATAATCTTCTGTAACTTTGCAATCATAAGGTCTACTGGAAAATTCCCTGTTTCTTGAACCAAGTAGGTCACTGTTAGCTAGAGAAACTTACCAGTCTGTACTGTTAATGAAGAGCTGGTCCAAAAGTACATACCAAGAACTTACTTGCTGGAGTACAGCTTCACTCCCAATGCCAGCAATGATGCCATGCAGGCTTCTAGCACCAGAAGCAAAGCAGTTCTCAGGTAAGCTGTGTTACCCTCTAGGTTCTGCAGGAGACTCATCTCCATGTCTCTCCTCCCCTCCTAATAATGCCTCTTCCCATGTTTTCACCTCATTCCCAGTCTCTGTTCAGGCAGCTTCAGCATGTAACCGTGATGACCAAGTACTACCAGTGAATTCCACACAGTCAGAGTTCTGATTTCCAGGACAGTGCCAGTTCATTCTTTTTACTCCAGAATCCTTTTCCAAGGTACTCCTGACAGCCAGTACCTGTTCCATGTCAAATCAAACAGTGATTCTTCCTCTACTCTGCCCCCTTCCAGCAGACAGAGAGAATGAAATTCAAAGAAGAGAACAGAAAGTTGTAAGACTTCAATACCAAAAAACATCTCTGATTCCAATCAGATCAGAATTGCAGTTAGAGAAAGGTCAGTTCAGCTCTGCATCAGGGAACATTCCCTGTATGCTGAGCTGACAGAAAAGGGGGGGGGGGGGAAAGTCCATCTACACACTTCCACCAACACTTACATGAGATTATTTAAACAACCATTTTTCAGAGGTTGGTAAGTCGGTCAAAGAAGAGTGGGTACTCACAGGGATGGCCAAAAACACTCTTAAAATATTCAAATTGATTATATTCACCTCGTCAAATTGAAGTTTCTCCTTCCAAACATGCAAGTACTAGAGCTTTTTCAAGGAAAGGTTGATGGAATTCTTTTTTTAAGGGGAAAAAGGATACCAGGCATCTTCTTGTGAGGCTTATGGTCAAAGCCAAGTTGGCAGTCTTGACTAGAATTTTCTGTTAAAAATCAGCCTGAAGCCAATCCAGGGAAAAAAAAAAAATAGCCTCAATGGTTAGGAGCTGGTGAAATTCGGAAACTGGAAATACAATCCTGCAAAAGGAACCATCTTGCCTTCAATAACAGAGCACAATCAACTCCTCTACAAAACTTCTATCAGAGTTAACAAATATAATTCAAACACCTCTGTGGTAATTTTGACAGGATGTCAAAAGAAATGCTTGTAGATAAATGTAAAATACTAAAAATTCTTTAAAAATTAAACTGATTTAAAAAAAAAATAATAATTCTTTCAAGCTCATTGTAATTGACAAAAATACCTATTTTCAAATGAAGAGAAACAACAAAAATCTTTAACATATGAGACAGTTTATTCTACATACCAATCCTCCATCTACTAACAGTGACTAACATGTTGAAGTCAAATCCTATCTCATACCTAACAGCCCATGGTGAAAGCAGATGGTTTTAATCCCACCAAGGAAATTTTCTTCTTTGTTGAGAACTGCGAGGTGACATGGCCATCCACTTTCATCAAAGTCCTGTGTTCCATTAGGAAATCCATGTCTCTGGGGGCACATGCACACAGAGGAAGTTATATACTGGAGGAAAAACACATGCATAAGTAGAGTTACACCAACTTTCTCCTCCCTTGTCAGTAAGTGTTGAAACTAAGACCTGGTTTCCAACACCAGGCACTTTTGCCACTACAGAGAAAGCAGTTTCCCATAAAGGCATTTCCTGCCACAGGACCCCCATCACCTCAAAAAAAAAATGAGCTCATCATGATCACCAGCAACCCCTGGCAGTAGTGACTGTCCATTTCTCTTTCCTGGGCCTGTACGGACAGTGATTAATTGTATAAAATAACTACATCAAGTCATCCAGCAACAGTTATTGATCAACTTGTAATGAACACAAATGTAAACTTAGTGTTTTCTAGACCCTGTGTCTATTTATGTATTTCTGTTTACTAAAAATAGATCACTTTCAAGTGGAACATTTTGTTGTTTTCCAGCTATCTCAAATCATCCCTATGCAGTTCTTAGTTTCCACTGAAGTTTGCCATTACTTACTTCACTTCAAATACCAGAAGCACAACTACTACATGCAAGAGAACAGAAAGAAGAAAACAAAACTATCCTTGCAACTATTCACACTTCAGGGAAGCCCCAAAATAATAGCTATACACACTGGAAAAAGAAATGTTGTAAGGATGTTGATGGAAGTTTATGACCACAATGGAGTTCTTACACAAAACTTACATCCTAAGCATTCACATTCTTGTTTCAGCAGGACATAGAGCCTTATGATTCAAGTTTTATCCAAGACTCTGCTTACACACCTGCTCCTTGAAGAATTGCCATGATTCACAACTTCCAGTCCCCTTCCTCATTTCATAGAATACAGACACAGTGACGTCACTGTGGAAAGGCTAGACCAACTCTTCATCAGATGGCAGCCAGAATTTAATTAATTTTCATGTGTTTATCTATTAAGAAATTGTTGAGCCACTGTGAATGTTTTAATTTTCAGATGGAGTCCAAATTTCAGGTTATAAATTCTTACACAAGAAAATCTGCATTTCCTATACAACTTTATTTTAGACACACGTGCAATAATATGTGTGCAGTTCCTAACTAGCTTTTGAGCACAATGAAACAGAACAATAAAGCTTTGGGAAGGCAGTGGGCTGCAGAGCAAATTCCCCTAACCCTGGCTTTGAGGTAGGCACTGATGGTCCCTGTAGGACTCTGCCGAGCAGAGATAACAAGCACTGTCAAAACAGGTTTCCTAGAGCAGATTGCCTAACAATCTGGGAAGGGCAGGATCCAAAGATTTCCCAAGGAGAACATTTTCACATCCAATCAGTCTTTCAGCACTGCCCAGACTGTCCATAAAAAGGCTCATATAGCAGACTAAGATATGATGGAGGGCTGAGAAAAATCAGTCTGGTAGAAACTAGATGAAGTCTAAATTAATTTTTTTGTAGTTTGAAGAGAAACTCTTATCATGAACCTTCCTCATCTTGTGTCATTTCCCTTTTTTTCTTTTATTTTAAATGACTGGTGTAATACAGTTATGTGGTGATTTTTTTCCAAATAAATTAAGAGGTATGCCCCAGTCAAAGTGATTTTTTTTTTAAATAATCATGAATACTCAATCCAGCCTACAGATACAATAATTACCCATGAGAATGGGACTTAATATACCAATCTTCAAACATCATGGCCTCTCTCTCCACTGACAACATCTGAAAGGCTAAAAAACATGGTATAGATATTTCAGCCAACCAACTCCTGGAAATCCTGTAGATACTATTTACAGACATTTTCTGCACCCATTATTGTAATTGAAATATTTATATTTTTCTAAATTAAAAATATAAATTCAAAACAAGGACACTCCCATTCCTTCACTAACCCTCATAATAATTAAACATGTCTAAGATGACCAAATCAGCAGACTTAGCTGGCAAACAAAGAAACCAAAAGTATCCTATGAGATATTGAAAAGAAATATATTCCATATGCTTTGGGATATCTTATAATGGAACCTTAAGCAACAGATGGAAGTTGAATAACAAGATAGATGGGTACATACAGATAAATATCTGGTTTATTTATCCTTGGTAGGCAAACAAGTAGACCCCATTAGTTGCAGGTTCAGTAACAGGGGTAAACAAAGAGAAAAAATAGAGTCAGGTAAGGAAGCAGACCAGATTATATTTCACATTCAATATTACTCCCTTAAAAGTCAGCAGAAAGACAGAGATAGTAATATAATCAATTGTACATTACAAGAAAGCAAAAAGATACACTAATCCAAATGGATGCTTTTCCATTTTTTCATTTCTGCACTGTTTCAATAAAATACAGATTCTAATACCAAGAGATATAAAATGTGAATGTAAATACCTCTAGAAATTAAAATTTATGGCTCTCCTAGCAACCGTGTCTCCAACAGTTGCATACATGCAGTATTCTGCATGGTATTTCGTGCGAGCTTTTGTGCTCTCACAGCAACGAGGTTGAATTATGGTTGCTGTGGGAACTATATCTTTGAATTTCTTGACTTGTGCTCTCATCTGAACTCAAATGTTACATTTACATAGGCAAGCATTTGCTAGTTTTCTCCATGTAAAGGAATCTATGCAAATGGTTACATACTTAAGTACTCTTACCAAAGAAACAACACAACTCCATGCCTGGAGAAGTACAGAGCTCCAATCACTGTCACACTGCATACACAAGAAGT